>NC_135369.1:184117924-184741183 GCF_049243985.1 Paroedura picta
AGGATTCTAAGTTTTAGCCATTTTTTTAAAGGTAGATGTGATAGTCTATTCCTTCAACTAGCATGGGTCCAGGAGCCTGAGCTGCTGACACAGAAGGGATGTTGTGTTTTTCTTACCTGCTGATGTTCCTGGTGGGGGTGGCTGCAGGTTTTAACATGTCTTTGTGGGTTGGGGATATATTCAAGGGTTGCATCTCCTCATGGCATACAAATGCAGATGCAGCAATGAGAAAAGCTGAAGCAAATGGATTTAGTGCCTGGCAGCCAATTGTTCAAGTGGCAGAACGTTGAAGAAGGAGAAGAAGAAGAAAGAAGAAAGTAGAAAGAAGGAAGAAGGAAGAAGAAAGAAGAAGAAGAAGAAGAAGAAGAAGAAAAAGAGTTGGTTCTTATATGCCGCTTTTATCTATCTGAAGGAGTCTCAAAGCGCCTTACTGGCTCAGAGAGCCAGTTTGGTGTAGTGGTTAGGAGTGCGGACTTCTAATCTGGCATGCCGGGTTCGATTCTGCGCTCCCCCACATGCAACCAGCTGGGTGACCTTGGGCTCGCCACGGCACTGATAAAACTGTTCTGACCGGGCAGTGATATCAGGGCTCTCTCAGCCTCACCCACCCCACAGGGTGTCTGTTGTGAGGAGAGGAAAGGGAAGGCGACTGTAAGCCGCTTTGAGCCTCCTTCGGGTAGGGAAAAGCGGCATATAAGAACCAACTCTTCTTCTTCTTCTTCTTCTTCTTCTTCTTCTTCCAGTCGCCTTCCCTTTCCTCTCCCCACAACAGACACCCTGTGAGGGAGGGGAGGCTGAGAGAGCCCTGATATCACTGCTAGGTCAGAACAGCTTTATCAGTGCCATGGAGAGCCCAAGGTAACCCAACTGGCTGCATGTGGGGGAGTGCAGAATCAAATCCAGCTCGCCAGATTAGAAGTCCGCACTCCTAACCACTATACCAAACTGGCTCTAGTTGCCAAGGAAAAGCTCATATCACATCTCCACTCCTGTGAATCCTTACAAAGCCTCCATCCATGAGAGATTTGGGGGGGGGGGGTTAAGATACATAACTTTCCCTGTTGGGATACCTTCCATCTAGGAGAAATCCACACCTGTTGCATTCCTGCCTGTCCTGTAAGTGTCCGGAGCCTCAGTCATGGAAAAGAGAGAGAGTAGTAACAGCTGCTGCCAGAGCAAAATAATAATTCACTGGTTAACCAAATAAAACATTTGCTTCTCAAATGTGGTATCCCTTTGGAAAAGCTGCGATATGTTCCACGTTCGGTGCCAATGCGTTGGACTCTCCAATGCTTTGAGCTATTGCTGAACAAATCTGTTGGTTTGTTTTTAAAAGGATTTACACAGCCTTACAGCATGCTTGTTTTCCTAGCTGTATGCCAATAGCTTTCCCCAGGATGAATTGTGGCTCTAATAGATCCCTTTGGATCTTAATGCAACCCATTACAAAGTCCTGGCTTGAGATTTCACCCTGGTTTAAAAATTCTCCACAGGGTTTTAATGAAACATAATCAAACTTTCTGAAAAGATGCCCCCAAAGGAAGCCAGGTTTCCATCCTCCTGCTTTGGGGCTGTTCTACACATGGAATGTAATATTTTCCAATAGGGGTGCACAAAAACAAAGCATGGATTTTTCACTCTTATGTCATTTTTAAAGATAAAGAAATCTCCTTTGGGTGATGTAGCAGAGTGTTGCTCTAGATCAGGGGCGGCCAAACTGTGGTTCTTCAGGAGCCCATGGACATGGGGCCAAGGGACCAAGCCCTATGAAGATAGGTTGAGGGACTTGAGAATGTTCAGCCTGGAGAAAAGGAGGTTGAGAGGGGACATGATAGCCCTCTTTAAGTATTTGAAAGGTTGTAATTTGGAGGAGGGCAGGATGCTGTTTTCATTGGCTGCAGAGGAGAGGACACGCAGTAATGGGTTTAAACTACAAGTACAACGATAAAGGCTAGATATCAGGAAGAAATTTCACAGTCAGAGTAGTTCAGCAGTGGAATAGGCTGCCTAAGGAGGTGGTGAGCTCCCCCCTCACTGGCAGTCTTCAAGCAAAGGTTGGATACACACTTTTCTTGGATGCTTTAGGATGCTTAGGGCTGATCCTGCGTTGAGCAGGGGGTTGGACTAGATGGCCAATATGGTCCCTTCCAACTCTATGATTCTATGATTCTATGATTTGTGGTTCTTCAGGAGCCCATGGACGGTTTGGCCGCCCCTGGTCTGGGACAAAACTGGATCTGACACCCAGTGAGAGACTGGGAGTTAGGAACATGGGGGAGAGCGAGCTACCATAGAGCAGGGTGTCAAGGCTCTATTGAGTTCCTAATAAACAGATTAATTGCAAATGAGAAATCTCTTTATTGAAGAAAATGGCAAAGAGAAGCAAGGATTTCCCTTGCTAGCCTTTAGAAGAAGAAGAAGAAGAGTTGGTTCTTATATGCCGCTTTTCCCTACCCGAAGGAGGCTCAAAGTGGCTTACAGTCGCCTTCCCTTTCCTCTCCTATTTAATGTTACCCTCACATCTCCGTCCTTCAATCTGAATCTTGGCCCAATAATGATCATGCAAGGCTCTCACTTCCCAGGCCAAGTTTCCCTGGCTTAAAGCGCGCAAACCTCTAGACACTACAGGCATTCCTAAGAGAACAGATCAGTCCAGCAAGATCAAAATAATAAAACACCTGCAAACGATGAAATGAGAGAGAGAACTGTGGGAAACCGCTACACCACTAAAGCACAAGTTAAAAATCAGGTCAAAATGAACAT
This sequence comes from Paroedura picta, assembly GCF_049243985.1. Lineage (NCBI taxonomy): Eukaryota > Metazoa > Chordata > Lepidosauria > Squamata > Gekkonidae > Paroedura > Paroedura picta. The sequence goes on from NC_135369.1 coordinate 184,120,688, forward strand.
CACTTGGCAAAATTATTAAACAGGTCAAGCATGACATGGCAGAAGCCAGACTGGAAGGGATCCAGGACTGAAGCTTCTTCTATGTATTCTAACAACCGGTCCTTCCCCAGAAATGCCAAGTGTGAGATGGTGTGGTAGTTGGTCAGGTTCCGCAGATCCAGAGATGTTTTATTCAGTAGAGGCCAAACCACTGCCTCCATCAGACCCCTTAGAAATTCCACCGTTGACATGGATAGATTGCTTATCTCCTGAAGGGGGCCTCCTATCCTCCCCTTTTGAGGAGCCATGAGGGGCAGGGATCTAATGAGCAAGTGGTTGGCCTCACTGACATTATCAACCGATCCACTATGTTCAGTGGGAGTCAACAGAAGCCATCAAATACTCCCTCCAAAGGCAGCCAAGGGGCCTCTGGTACCCTTATTGTAGAGTTGGAGGGAGGTTGTGGCAAAGCATTGAGATTTTATCTGCATAATTGCTTGCAAAAGCCTCACAGCTAATGTCCAATCGACTAGTATTTTGGTGCCCCTCCTTGAGGGCAGTTAATGACCAATCAAACTACCTTAAACAATGACACCAGATGTGAGCTGGTGGACACAATTGGAGCTGTGTAGAATTCATTGCTTTGCGGCTTTCACTGCCATCTCATAGGCTCTCATGAGCGTTCTATGAGATGTTCTGAAGGCTTTGTCATGAGGCTTCCTCCAAACTCACGCTAGCTGCCTCAGTTCCTATTTCCTCTCCTGTAGCTCCTCTGTGTTTGAGGCAGGGATGAAGAGGAGGAAGTCGGGAGCAATCTCATCAATGGCTGTCAGCATCTAGTTATGCCAGTCCTTGACCGGCCTATCCAATGAGTCAACAGCAGGCATCGGGTCCCACAGAGTAGCGATCCCCAACCTGTGGGCCGCGGACCACATGTGGTCCATCAACTAATTGGAGGTGGGCTGCGAAGGACGCCTTCTCCCCCCCTGGCCCTTAACTTCATCCCCCCCGGCCCTTTACAACACACTTCGGGTGTCATTGTCTCCCCTCACTCCCAGATGGGACTATCTCGTTGCAGGGAAACAAGCTCAGGGTTCCCATTGATTTGTCAGGAGTTAAAATTTCCATGAAAATAAAATGTTCCTTATGTTCACTGTTGTGGCGTGTCTGTATCTTATTCTGAAGGGATGTTTAAACATTACCATAGCGATCAGAGAGCGTTAGGGCAGTGGTTGAGAGTAGAGGAGTAAACTACCCCCCCCACCGGGCCTCAGTAAAATTGTCAAGCGTTGAGTGGTCCCCGGTGATAAAAAGGTTGGGGACCACTTCCGCAGAGCATCCAGACCCATAAGTCTCTGCAGGAGGGCCCAAAAACACCCATGGTTTACACATGGAGGTGGTGGTATACAAAGCTGGCCCTTCAAGGCATAGTGGTCTGACCATGGCATGGCGTTTTTTGCCATCAAATCAACTTCCAGCCCGCCCTCCACCACAGATCGAGTCCAGGGTGTGGCTTCCCTGATGTGTGAGGCCAGAAGCAGCAAAATTCAAGAAGAAGGGTTGGTTCTTATATGCCGCTTTTTTCTCTCTGAATCAGCTACAAGAACGGACTGAGATTAGGAGAGTTCATTAGCAGTTGCTAAAAGCATGCGACGATAAGTGAGTATTAAGTCTTAACTCAAATCAATTTGTTATTCTTTGAGCAACTTGTTTTTTAACGACGGGAGTCAGTGGCGGTGGCAGACAAGGGAGGGGACCTGACAGACAACAGACTCTCCTCGTGCAAACCGAAGGATCTGAAGTGTTCCTTGATAGCGATAGTCTAGCACAGGGATAGTCAAACTGCGGCCCTCCAGATGTCCATGGACTACAATTCCCAGGAGCCCCCTGCCAGCGAATGCTGGCAGGGGGCTTCTGGGAATTGTAGTCCATGGACATCTGGAGGGCCGCAGTTTGACTACCCCTGGAGCATGATGTGAGATGAACCATTCAAATAGGTAGCCGTGTTGGTCTGAATAAAATCAGAGTGCAGTGGAATCTTTAAGACCAACAAAGATTTATTCAGGGCGTGAGCTTTCGAGTGCAAGCACTCTTCGTCAGACTAAGAACCCCTTACATGACTGTGGGCATATATATAGCAAAACTTAATTCTGTTACATTACTAAACTGTGTCACATATCCAAATACAGCCAATGATAATTCTTTGCCAAAACAACCAATCAATCCCCTTGAAATGCAGTTGTTATTCACACAAACATGGGAGAAATAAAACTGTCTGTGAAAGTGATCAAAGGCTATCACATCACCCTATGCTGCTTGCCCCATCTGTTCCCATACCAGTGTGAAACATTCTTACAACGTAATTCTAATCTGGCGAGCCGGGTTTGATTCCCCAGTCCCCCACATGCAGCCAGCTGGGTGACCTTAGGCTCACCGTAACACTGATAAAGCTGTTCTGACCCAGCAGGAATGTCAAGGCTCTCTCAGCCTCACCTCCCTCACAGGGTGTCTGTTGTGGGGAGAGGAAAGGGAAGGCGACTGTAAGCTGTTTCGAGACTCCTTCAGGTAGAGCAAAGTGGCATATAAGAACCAACTCTTCTTCTTCTTCAATAATATCAGGGCTCTCTCAGCCTCACCTCCCTCACAGGGTGTCTGTTGTGGGGAGAGGAAAGGGAAGTACGAATGTAAGCCACTTTGAGACTCCTTCAGGTAGAGAAAAGTGGCATAAGAACCAACTCTACTTCTTCTTCTTCTTCTTCTTCTTCTTCTTCTTCTTCTTCTTCTTCTTCTTCTTCTAAAAAAGAACAGCCCTGTGAAATGATGATCTTTTTGAGTTCCAGCCTCTTATCCTTATAATCCAGTGCTATTCAGCTTCCTGCTAATAGGCCCTTGAAACGGCTAAATCTCTACTAATAGACTGGTGCAAAATGAATGTGGTCAAGGCTTAACCGTATGGCCATTTGCCCCTTCATCCTCCCCTCCCCCATCTCCTCTCTGCTCTAGCTTCACTGCCTTCCCTTAGTTAAGTGTGATTTTTGCATTTTGTGTGTCTACGTGAGAGAGAATGCAAGACGCTTGAGTCACTTTTCAGGAACGGCATTGGCTGCCAGGGTATCAATATTTCATCAGGTCTTTGTCCGGGACTGCCTTTCGCTTTTCTTAATGGTGCACTTTACCAAGCAGCTTTTCCATACATCATTAAACAGCAGCCAGCACACTCGTGTGCCCCCTGTCTCTGATTTACCGTAGATAGTAATGCTGAAGATCACATTAACTAGCACACACATGCTCTCCGCCACTTGGGCAGCATCCTCGTAATGAGCAGTCAATAGTATTTCTAAATTAGTCCACTCCGGGGCTCTCGTTTGCTGCATGAAGTAAGTAGATTTTGGTCCTCCGGCACCGGCAATTGCAAGGCAGGAGATTCATCTGAAATGTAAACGAAAGTTAAGCCTACTTTCCCCCTGTAATAGCTTTCCAAACCAACAAACAGGATTCTACTACAAGAAGGGGAGGGGGTTCCTATAGGGCTGGCACACTGCCCAAGCACCCTTTGGAATACAGATAACAGCAGCCGGATGAGTTCTGAAGCCAAATTCTCATTCCTTAAGGACTAGTGGATTGCTACAGCTAGATTTGAGTTCAGGGTGTAGTCTGCACGGGGCTTTTTACCCACTCCCAGTGTAAATAAATCCCTGCTGTCTACACTGAATTTGATTTCCACTTTGATTTTGAGTGCTTTAAATTTTCCTTCTGAAGCATGCATGAATGATCTGGAGTGACCCTACCTTTCCCCCGCAATATCCAGAAGTTGATATAACCCTTGCTTTTTGTAAATTAACTTCTTTCTCTGTGCCTGGTAGCAAAGCAATCTTCCGTGATTGGCCAGGACGTCAGTTCAAAGACTTCCTGGCTCCCGGTTGCAAGTCTTGTCTTAAAGTGAATGCACTCCAGAAGCCAAACTTCTCTCAGCAGAGATTTGCCTCTTGATATTTGCCTCCCCTCTGATGTCTCCAATCCCCCCCCACTCTGTTCAATAAAAGAGACTCCTGCTGCGCTTGGCTCCCCTCCCCCCTCAGAGCTTTCCCACTTGAGTGCAGAACACTTTCTGTTTCAATTGTGGGCGGGATAGAGGAAGACCCGAGTTCAAATCTATCTGAATTCAGCGGGATCCACAATGGAAAAAACAAAGTAAGTGCAGAATCAGCCCCGGACAAGGCTATGCTGATATGGAGCCTGAACATTGAACTGAGCGAGAAATGACAGAAACATCAGAGCTCTCATCAGAGGTGACATCAATCCCAGTGCAGAACTACCCATGGTCACCCATGGTGTGATAGCGTTCAGCCAAAGTACTTGCAGGACTGACAGCTGGGGGGAAGGGGTGTCAGGAATTGGCCCATGTGGCTAACTGTACATGATGGTGCTGGAGCTCACACCTTCCTTAGGCTGTTTGAGCACCATGCCTCACTTTCCGTCTAGGCTTCTGTCTCCCTGGTGGTGGCCAGCAGTTGTTCTATGGATGCTGTTACTCTTGGAACTTCAATAAAAGTGTCATTTTTATCTCCTTGGCAGTCTTCTTAACAAGCACCTTAGAGACCAATAAGATACTTGGAGTATAAGCTTTTGATTGAAGGAATTGAAATGGTTTAAGGTTTTATATTCCTTGGCTCCATCGTCATCCAAAAGGGAGACTATAAACCAAGACATCGGAAGGCGATCGAGGTGAAGAAGAGAAGTTATGAAGGAACTAGAGAAAATTCTTAAGAGGAAGGATGAGTTGACAACCAAGTCCAAGTCATTCATGCCATGGTACTCAACAATGAAGAAAGCTGACTGAAAGAAAGTTGATTCATTTGAAATGTGCTGTTGGAGAGGAGTTTTAAAGATATCACCAAGTACCAAAAAGACTGACTCCAGACCAAACCTTCCCTAGAAGAGAATGACTAAACTGAAGCTATCGTACTTTGGTCAGATTACAAGAAGACAGGATGCATAGAAGAGACAATGCTAGGAAAAGTGGGAGGCAGCAGGAAAAGAGGAAGACCCAGCAAGAGATGGAAAGACTCACTAAAAGGAGCCATGGCCCTCTGTTTGCAAGACTTGAGCAAGGCCAGTGACAATTTGGAGGACAGTAATTCATAGGGATGGGCCTCTTGTGGTGCAGAGTGGTAAGGCAGCCATCTGAAAGCTCTGCCCATGAAGGTGGGAGTTCGATACCAGCAGCCGGCTCAAGGTTGACTCAGCCTTCCATCCTTCCGAGGTCGGTAAAATGAGTACCCAGCTTGCTGGGGGGTAAACGGTAATGACTGGGGAAGGCACTGGCAAACCACCCCGGATTGAGTCTGCCATGAAAACGCTAGAGGGTGTCACCCCAAGGGTCAGACATGACTCGGTGCTTGCACAGGGCATACCTTTACCTTTACCTTTAATTCATAGGGTCAAGAGTCAAAACTCCCATTGTTGGATACCAAAGACAGCTTTGACTGTGTCGGAAGCTTACTCCATGAATTCATTTATCACATAGCAGGTGTTGTGAGCCAGGAGAGCCGAGGATTGTCTGCCAGCCAAGCAAGGGATGTTTGGAGGTGGTTTGCTTCATGTCATGAGCCCTAGTGTTCCTTGGAGGAACTACCACCCAGATCCTTGGAGGTCTCCCATCCAAATCCTAGTGAGGATCGGCCCTGCTTAGCTTCTGAGATCTGACAGAGGGGGGGGGGGGTTGGCTCTAAGGTGCTACTGGACTGGGAATTAGCAGTGCTACTAGAGAGTCGCTGCCAGCCCAAGTAGGCAATAATGAACTTGTTGGAATGATCATCTGATTCACTGTAAGGCAGCTTCATGGGATGTAATCCATTGTGGACACTCCATAGGTCCAAAATCCATAAGCCCAAGAGGGAATCTTTTCCCTCTGCAACATGCACGATTGATCCAGAGTGACTGTACCTTACGCCCGCGTTATCCAGAAGTGGATATAATCCTCAACATGTGAAGGTAGAGGTTCTTCTCAGTCACCATGACCAGTAGCAGACTTCTCCTTCATGAATGTATCTAATCCCCTTTTAAAGCTGCCTATTTTTGTAGCCATCGCTTCATCCTCTGTAGCTAATTCCACATTTGAATCATTCTCTTGGTAAAGTAATATTTTCTTGTATCCATTGTGAACCTCTTGCCCATCAGCTTAAATCATACTAGTATTTTGGGAGAGGAAGAAAAATTTCTCTTTGTCAACTCTCTCAACTTCATATATAATTTTATAAACCTCTATCATGTCCCCTCTTAGTTCTCTCATTTCTCAACTAAAAGTCTCAGACACTTCAGACTTTCTGTCTTAAAATACCTGTTGATTTGATGTTTATTCATCAAATTTAAATTGGTTTTTATTCTTGGTTCACACCTTGGGTCCTGACATGGTCAGGAGTAGGTGAACATACAAATATTCCAAGGAAATAAATAAATATGCCCTCAGTCCTTCCACTGGATTGATTTTCCTAGACCATGGAGCACCAGCGTTTCCTGGATGGTGCTGGAGGACCACAGGTTGACTACCCCTGATCTAACAGACACATGTGACTTTCAGGTTCTCCTAAATGCCTGCATACACAATTCCCTATTCGGATCATCCCTGTGGCATGCATGGAAAGGGGGCTACAGACATCCCTCTATGCCAGTTTCACAACATTCAGTTCATACTGAGTAATCTGGCCCACTAGAAAGCATGCGTGTAAACCCAAGAATGTCCCAGTCCAGGAAGCATCTCTGGGATCTTGTCACCCTGACCTGGATGGCCCAGGCCACGCCAGTCTCTCCGTATCTCAAAACCTAAGAACCCTTGGCCTTTTCCAACATCTGGATGGGAGAGCACCAAGGAAATCCATGGTTGCTACACCGAGGCAGACCATGGCAAACCACCTCTGTGTGTCTTTTGCCCTGACCTGGGATTGCCTAAACTGATCTTTTCAGATCTCAGAAGCAAAACTAGTAGTATTTAGATAGGGGGCCACCAAGGAAGCACAGGGTTGTCTGCAAAATGGAGCCCTTCAGCCAGGTCTTTGGGTGAGGCCTGGGAGAGTGAGATCTGGGCCCCTCCCACTTTGAGTTTGCCAGGACACCAGCCTCTGGAGAGGGGGGAAATGTATGGCCAAGTCTGTGAGCTGGGTGGGGGGAGGGGATTTTGGTCGCTGTTTGGGGAGGTTTATGGAATTTTAATGGGGGCTGGGATTTTTAGGCTTTTATGGGGGGCCGGGGGGTTGTATGAGAATTTTAAATTGTGACCTGCCACAAGCCACTCATTGAGAATGGTGGGGTATATACAAACAAACAAACAAACAAACAAACAAATAAAACGCAGAGGCAGGCAGTGGACATTCCTTGCCTTGTACACCCAACAGGGCTACCAGATGTTGGGTGTGACTAGATAGCATTTAATTACTGCCCAGTTCTGGATGGTCTAGGCTAGAATTTTGGGGGGAGGTGGAGCCAGCTTGGTGTAGTGGTTAGGAGTGCGGACTTCTAATTTGGTGAACTGGGTTTGATTTCACAATCTTCCATGTGCAACCACCTGGATGACCTTGGGCTCGCCATGGCACTAATAAAGCTGTTCTCAATGAGCAGTAATCTCAGGGCTCTCTCAGCCTCATGCACCTCACAGGGTGTCTGTTGTGGGGAGAGGAAAGGGAAAGCGAGTGTAAGCCACTTTGAGGCTCTTTTGAGGGTAGAGAAAAGCAGCATATAAGAACTCCTCCTCCTCCTCCTCCTCCTCCTCCTCCTCCTCCTCCTCCAATCCTATCAGATCTCAGAAGTTAAGCAGGGTCAGTCCTGGTTAGTACTTGGATGGGAGACCACCAAGAAATTCAAAGGCTCACTCCACAGAGGAAGGCAATGGCAAATCACCTCTGAATGTTTCTTGCCTTGAAACCGCAATCAGAGAGATTTTGTTTTTTTAATTGTAGTCCATGGACACCAGGAGAACCATAGTTTGGCCCTCCTTCTCTGCCACCACATCTATTGTACATCTTAGCCAAGAAGAAACAATGAAGAACAGGCAGAACCTTACACGGGGAACATTGATTACTTCTTGATTTGCTTCATCTCCAGAAGCCCCCAACCCTAAGAGCCATCCATCCATCCATCCATCCATCCATCCATCCATCCATCCATCCATCCATCCATCCATCCATCCATTCCGCCCTTCCCCATGGCTCTGGGTGGTTTACGCAAAACATTTTGGAATATTTACATGGAACAGTATCAGTATCAATATAACAATATAACAATGTAACAACAATAACATACCAACTAGAACAGTGTTTCAATAACAATAACATTGACAATCCCTTGAAAGGTTATAGCATTTATCTGAATGGTTCCATCTGGGATTTTATGTGATTTCTTGAATGGTTTCGTTTGTGATTTCGTGGGATCTTTGGTGATTCTTCCTTGACTTAAAGGAAAGCCAGATTTTTTTTCCCCAAAAACAAATTGATGCAGATGTGAAATGGTCAAAACAAAACATTCAATTTAGGAGAGGGGGCGGGGAAATATCAGCATGGCCACTGGGCCACACCTGCCGCATCGTTCCTTCATTTACACATTTCCCTGAGAAAACACTGAGCTTCCAGTGTGATTACATTTGGATGCTTCCATGCCTAGAATTAAATATAATTAACCTAGTTATTTGTGTTTGCAATTACATATGAAAAGATGGAGATAGATGAGGGATAAATAATTGGAGCTAGCCAATCTCAGAGGCTTATTTTTTGGGGGGGGGGGGGAGGTGTTCACTTCAATCTCCGGCTGATGTTTACGAAAGATCCAGTTCAGCAAAGCATGCTCAGGTTGCCCCCTTGCTTGGATCCGCAAGGAGGACGGGAGAAAACAGGAATGTGCCGCGTTCAAACTGTGGAAACCGCATCCTTCCTAATTGGGAAATGCTTCATCAGGTAATCAACTTAATCAAGACCTTTCCCAAGGAACCCAATTAAAAGTTTAATGACACCGAGTGGCGGGGACTGCTGCTTAATTGGGATGGTAATTCGGCGCTCTGTAATTGGGATGCTAGAAGGTGATTAAAGGAACCAGAGGAGGAGGAAGCATCCTTTGTGATTTTCACAAGCTGACAGCAATTTGCTGCCTTTCCAAGGGGCCTCTGTTATTGGTGTTTCTCGCCGTGCTTCCAGACTCGGAGAGACTATTGCCAGAACTTAACTCGTTCCAAGATGGTAATAATATCGCTGAAGGCTGGAAATGTCACCGGTTGTATTGTTCTCGAGTGGAAACGGATCAGGGAGCTAATGGGGTATAGCGTTCGGGAGTGTGCATGATTCAACAGCATATGAAGAATATCCTACAAGGGGTATTGGAGGAGGTATGTAGTTGTCATACTTCCTGCTATTTTCAAATATTCTCCTCCTCGATGGGAGACTGCCTGTTCCTTTAAGCACACTTCTTGCCTGCTCTCTCTCTCTCTTTCTCTCTCTAGAACAGTGGTTCTCAACCTGGGGTTCGGGACCCCTTTGGGGGTCGAATGACCCTTTCACAGGAGTCTCAGCAGGGTTGCCGCTCCTCCTGCAGGCCCCTGGACTCAATTTTTGTTCTTCCAAATCATTGGTTTTTGATACTTGGTTCGTACCCGTACTTGGTTTGTACTCCAAGGGGGTCCCAAACTGGCCGACATCGCTCTTCTTCCATTTCATCCACACAACAGTCTTGTGGGGTAGATTGAGATTAGGGTTGGGCACTTTGGTGTCTAAAGCGGTCATTCCCGCCCAAAGCAGCCAGCGCTGTGGTGTGGGGGGGGAGGTCCATGCGCTGACTGGTGCACCAGCACCCTTGCCTCCCCTCCCCTCCCCCCATGCCATGGTGGTGGTTTCTTCGGGTGGGAACGGCCACTTCAGAAGCCTAAGTGCCCAACCCAAACTGAGACAGAGTGTTCATCTGTCTGGAATAGCAGAAAAGAGTGAAGTCAGCATGGTGGGACACGAGCCAGAACTGTACTGAGAAACCCCGGGGGGGAAAGAACAGTTCCTCGTGTTGTGGTGAAGCCCAACCATAAAATTAGCAAGGCTTCTTTCACAGAAATTAAACCGAAGCTGACCAATGGCGTGAAAATACATGATAGTATATAAACTGCTGGGGTTTCTCAGTTTTTTTTTTTTCCTGGGGTTTCTCAGTTCAGTTTTGCCTCTTGTCCCGCCATGCCAATCTCTCTCTTTTCCACTGCTTCAGATTGACAAACGCTCTATTTCGATCTACCCCGCAAGGCTGTTGTGTGAATGGCAGCCACTTGCCCTGCTGCAACCGCTGTGAAACAGTCATTCGTCCCCCAAAGAAGTTCCGACCCCCAAGTTGAGAACCACTGGCATAGGCACAATAAGCATTCCTCCTGGAAAATAGGTTTATTTTAATGCATTTCTCATACCTGATAATTAATATTTCAATTTAATCATGTAATATTAAGGCAGATATGACTCATACAGTTTTGGCCCACTGAGGATGGGGATCACTGGGGATTACTTGGTTGTTGTCAGTCTGGTCTACCATATATCACCCGTTGGTCAAAAGAATGTATATTCATTACTGGCTCACAATGTGGTCTGTCCCTGATAAGGTGCATAATAGAATTGCCAGCCTAAACGTGCGTACAACCAAGGAAGGAAGTTGTTTAGAGGTTTCTCCTTTACATCACCTTGAGTCATAGTCATTGGTTTTGAGTAAGTCATTCAAAACGTATATTTCGTACATTTTTAAAGTCATATATTTAGAATAAAGAGCCTCTTGTGGCGCAGAGTGGTAAGGCAGCCGCCTGAAAGCTTTGCTCATGAGGTTGGGAGTTCGATCCCAGCAGCCGGCTCAAGGTCGACTCAGCCTTCCATCCTTCCGAGGTCGGTAAAATGAGTACCCAGCTTGCTGCTGGGGGTAAACGGTCATGACTGGGGAAGGCACTGGCAAACCACCCCGTATTGAGTCTGCCATGAAAACGCTGGAGGGCGTCACCCCAAGGGTCAGACATGACTCGGTGCTTGCACAGGGGATACTTTTACCTTTTACCTATTTAGAATAATGCACTAATTTAAACAAACTTCCCACTTTCCTTCAGAGAAAGTTCGCCTGGGCCCAGCTTTTAGAAATGGTTGATTAGTTCAAAATCAGGAGCCATTGGGCAATGTGTGAGTTTGATCAGTGAAGGTATGTAGGGTTAGGGTGGCGTATGGTCCTTGGTTTAAGATAGAGTTTTATATTCTTCTGCTCTATCCTTTGGGCCTATAAATTGTTGTTAATCATTCTGCAATAATTAAATCGAGTCTTCCTATAACTGATGATTTTAACATTTGATGCCAAGACTTTGAATCATTAGACGCTTACATTTTGATGTCTTTAACCTTTGGGTTTTTACTTCTTTCCTTGATAAGGTTCACATTTCCTCGTATCCTTATATGAGCAAGAAATACACAATTATTTGGTAGAACTGCAGAACCCGGAGTAGCGCTGCCTTCAAAGTCATGGGCTGTGTTCGTACTAAGTACCGTCAAGTTGCTTCCCTCATTTGGGAGCCCTATGAATGGAAGACCTCCCAAACATCTTCTTGTTTGCCAGCCTTGCTCATGTCTTGCTAGCTCTGGCTTCCTTGATGGGAGTCAATCCATTTCATGTTTGGTCTTCCTCTTGGGGGCCAGACTGTGGCTCTCCAGCTGACCATGGGCTACAATTCCTGCTGGGGCTCATGGGAATTGTAGTCCGTGGACAGCTGAAGACTCACAGTCTGGCCACCCTTGGTATAGTGATCCATGTCCAGAACTCAAAAGATCACCCCTTTTGGCAGAAACAATTCATGATGTTCATTGAGAGTGAAGAAGCTTGGGAAAATACTTGTGCCATGGGAATGCCATTTATTGGAGCAGTTGGCATGTAGACTGGGAAGTGAACGAGGAAGGGAAAAGAGAAAGCTCTCACCTTGCACAGACCAGTTTGCTCAAGCTAGTTGTGTGTTTTCAACAGGACTATGAGGTCCCACTAAAACACTGCACAAAGAGCAGCTTGATACAACTTGGTCCACTCATACAAAAACAATCTCACAATCGATTATTTTCCCTAGAACAAGGGTAGTCAACCTGTGGTCCTCCAGATGTCCATGGACTACAATTTCCATGAGCCCCTGCCAGCAAACGCTGGCAGGGGCTCATGGGAATTATAGTCCATGGACATCTGAAGGACCACAGGTGGACTACCCCTGTCCTAGAACATTCTGAAGCCAGAAGACCAGAATGCTAAGAGTGCCTCAGGAAAGTTTTTGTCTTTATTTAGCTCTCTGCTCAGCGATTTCTTTTCAGCACCTCAATTTATCATCCTCCTTCAGGCAGGTCGAAAGGAGCCGGATCTACAGCTTAAGTGAGTTTGCTTAACTGAGTTAGCTGAGTGATCTGAGCCTCCGGGCTCTGGGATTCCGATGATCAGTGCCTCTGGATGTGGAGGCTCCCCTCAGTCATTACGGCTAGCCGGCATGAATCTATCGATTCCCCTTGTGAAGCTGTTGAGTCCTGTGGCCTTCACATCATTTGCTGGCAGCACATTCCACATTTTAATCACCCACTGTGTAAAGTAGAATTTCCTTTTGTCCATCCTGAACTGACTGTCCATCGACTTTACTGGATGCCCTCAAGTTCTAGGCTTTGGGGAGAGGGAGAAAAGTTTCTCTTTGCCAACTCTCTCCACCCCTGGCATCATTTCATAAACTTCTATCATGTCCCCCCCCCCTTAGTCATCGCTTTTCTAAACTGAAAATTCATTCATTCATTCATTCATTCATTCATTCATTCATTCATTTACTCACTCACTCACTCACTCACTCACTCTCTTACTCACTCAGAAACTGCCCCTCTCCACAAGTGGGCTTGGAGTGGTTTACTTCCTCCCAGGGATGGTGCTCCAACCTCCTTATCATCTTGGTTGCCCTCCTCTGTACTTTCACAAGCTCTGCAATGTCCTTTTAAAGATATGGTAACCAGAACTGTACACAGTATTCCAAAGGAGGCCGCACCATAGATCTTACCATGGGCAGCGCAAAATTGGCTGTTTTATTCTCAACCCCTTTCCTAAGAATCCCTAACACAGAGGGCCTTTCCACACCTGTTAAACGTAGTGAAGTGCTTACCTAATGTAATCGTTATATTCCGCCCCCTCCATATGATGTCGCCAACATCCAGCATCTGGGCAGTAACCGGCTGGCTACATCCTCCATTTTAAAGTGTGAGTTGGGGAATAGCATAAAGTGGATCCACCAACCTATTTAGTGCGAGCTAAGGGAGAGCAACCAGCAGGCAACCAGCAGAGGGAAGGAATGGAGGCTCAAAAGTGCCTGTCTTGTCCTACCCTCACACCTGCCTTCCTTGTTCCCAAGGAATGTCTTTTAAATTGGCTAACATCCTGGAGCAACAAATAGGTGGACAAGCATTCAGCTGATGCCAGAAATAAAAAAATTCCCCCTAAAGTTGTAACACAGAGCATGTCTCTCTAAAAGTCCCCACCCCCAAAAAAAAATCAGGAGCAAGATTAATTTTTTAAAGATTCAAAGGGCGTGTGATCCCATAGGTGATGGTGCTAAAAAAGCACTATGGATCTATGATTCTATGCATAGGAATTTAAATGGAGAAGTATAAATTGAAAAAAAAATTAGTGGGCATTGCGGGACCTTTAAAACATAGAGAAAGGGGATTGGTCACCTGGATTTATTGACAGGTGAATGTGCAACATGTCTAAGGCACGTTGCTCTCTTCCACCATTTCCAGCAGTAGATGTGGAGGGTAAGACACGTGAAAAGAAGTCAGACAAAGGCGAGACTGCAAAAACATGAGGAGGGGCCAGGAGGCATGATATGATTTAGTGCTACACCATTCAGCTGGCATAATGCCAGAGTTTCCCTTTAAAAAATTGTTGCCACACACTGGCATTTTTGTTGAAGTGGTTTGCCATTGCCGGCCTCTGCATCACCACATTGGTATTCCTGGGTGGTCTCCCACCCAACTACACACCAAGGTTAATCCTGCTTAGCTTGTGAGATCTGGGCTGAATCTGCACGGAGCTTTTATTCCAATCCCTGGTCAATTCAGTCCCTGCCTTCTCCACTGAGTACGATTTTCATTTTGATTTTGTCCAATTTAAATTTTCCCTCAAGCATGATTGATCCAGAGTGACCCTAACTTTATCCTGCAATATCCTAGAGTGGATATAACCCTCAATATTTGAAGAATCGGACTGAGAAAGCATGCGGAGCTCTGCCTTTTTCAAATCTGGGGCTGAACTCTGTGGTAGAGAAGCCTTAATTGGCCAGGGCGTCAGTTCCTGGTTTCCAGGCTTAAAGGGGAAGCCCTAACATGCCTTAAAGGGGAGGCCCTAACTATTCTCAGCAGAAGCTCCAGAAGCCTAAACTTCTCTCAGTGGAGATTTGCGTCTTGTTTCCCCCCCCCTCCTCTGCTGTCTCCAATCCTCTCCCCCCCCGCCCCCATTCAAGAAAAGAAAGAAAGAGGCTCCTGCTGTGCTTGGCTCCCCCCTCCCACCCCCCCTTCTGACCTTCCCTAACAACGTGCAGAACACATTTCTGTTTCAATGGGGAGGGAGGGGAAGAGGAAGACCTGAGTTCAAATCGATCTGGATTCAGCAGGATCCACAATGGAATAAACAAAATAAGTGCAGATTCAGCCCTGGCATCAGGCTAGCCTGGGCTGTCCAGGTCAGGGCCTTCAACCTTTAGGTGAGAAGAAAAACTTTGGCGCCAGTTCTGTGCATTTTACAATGAAATGCAGCTCAAGCGATCTGGCTTCCTCTCCCTGCATTTGTACTGGAACGATTGCATTCCACGCCAGTTTGCATAGAGAGATGCCCAGCGGTGGTGCTGACAAGGCCCTGTGTGATCCAATCCGTCTCAACCCTTCCGCCATGTCAAATACACTCTAATAAATATATATTTGGATCAGACGCACTTCTTGAGCTGTTTAGCTGAGCGCGCACCCAGTCCTTTTGTACACATATTTGTACAAAGTGTTGCCTGTAATTTTGAAGATGCTCGCCGGAGGGGAGGGGTCGTTTTTCCATTGAAGTCCCCTTGATTTACTGTACGCAATATGTTACAGCTTCCTTATTTGCTCCTCTGGGACACTTCCTGACAGTAAATCTCTATTAAAATATTCTTCCATATGGTTGCATGAAAATTTTATTGCAGGGAGCCTGAGGCTGAAGGTCACAGCTGAGTAGCTGCAGTTAAGCAGAGCAGTCGATAGACTCGGAGGTACATCTGTTCGGGGAGCGAGAGCAAAATTAGAATTTGACTCTCTCCATAACAATCCTCCAAACTAGTTACACTCGCTTACCATCGCCAGCCCGGACCAAAGCGATACTTTCCGGAGAGGTGTCACAGGGCGTTGTGGTGACATGATTTAGGCCGTTGACTCAATGCAGAAATCACAAAAAAAGCAGGGGTCATCAGCGAGGGTCCCTAATGTATATTTCATTTACGAGACATGAAAATTTAATAACCTCTCCCCGTGATTGGACTCTGTGGCTTGCGTACAGAGTTTTTGGCACGGAACGCATTATTCGGTGAAATGTTTCCTGGCCAACAGATTGGACAAACTTGGTCAATGAGACAAAGTATTATTTTTAATCAGGGACTTGTGAGCAAGAAGGCAGACCCAAGACCACCAAGCTGTTACAAAGCTAGTTGGGACAACGGTTGCCAGGCCAAATTGGCGGAAGTTCAGGATGCTGATACACTACTGGAATGGCCCTTCTTTGTAAAAAGCTTGGAAAGATACTCGAAAATGCGCTTTGTCGTGGTGATCCCAAAGCATGGGGGGGACAGCGGAGCTGAACAGCAAAGCTAAAATGTTTAGAAATTGAAGCGAGGGTCAGCCAAATGTTAAAGTACAGCTTGCATCTGCCTGGAATGGGGGAGAGGATTCTAGCGATGCCACCCATAAGCATACCAAAATGGTAAATCTGAGCCAGCATGAATAGCATGTGACATGAACAAGATTCTCTGTAACAGCACACCATTCTCTGTGCACAAAGGGGACGAGTCCTAATTTGTGTTCCGTTTATGGAACTGGGTTTTCTGTCAACCTCAGAGGTTTCCTAACATGGTGCCTCCAGGTGGTGGCTGGAGAGTTCCTGTGATTACAACTCCAGGCAGCAGAGATCAGCTGGAGAACATGACCACTTGGGAAGGTGGACTCTATGGTATTATGTCCCACTGAGATTCCGTCCCAGCTCCACCCCCCTAATCGCCAGGTATTCTGCAATCCGAAGCCAGCAACCCTACCTGCAAGTCCAAATGTGATTTGAAGGTCAGTGAAAAGGATTAAGAATGGATATGGAGTCAGGTTAGGGGTGGACACATACCAGGAAAATGAGGTTTCAGTTGATGGCTGGTGACATTCCTGGTTTGTGGACCACAGACCATCATGTGCTTTAGGCTGCCAAATGAATAGGCTCAGTTTATGAGGCCTGTGAGGTGGTAGAACACCTCTCCAATGTGCTAGAGACACCAGACTCACAGGGGTTCTCCATATGGCTCTCATCTACCTGCCCTTGAAGTTTAATCAAGGTTGGGTTTATCACGTCTGAGTTATAGCTCTCCCCACCCCCAAAAAAAAAAAAAAAGAGAGAGAGAGAGAGAGAAAGTGCTTCTTGAAAAGTGCTTTCTGGGGAAATGACCAGCTACCATTTCCCCAGAATGCATTTTCCTGGGAGGGGGATATAGCTTGGATCCCATAAATCCAATCATCACTCTACTTGAAGGGCAGGTTGAGGAACATAAGCCAGAGATCCCCTGGGAGTTTGAGGTTCCTGTCTTGCACAGGATCTGTTCTATATACTCTTGAAACTTCTAAACCCATACCTGGTCAAAGTGACTGCCTGTCATTTTGACAGGTCCAGGTTCAGGAGGCTCAAGAGTATATAGAATTGATCCTGTGCACAGACATCAAA
This sequence comes from Paroedura picta, assembly GCF_049243985.1. Lineage (NCBI taxonomy): Eukaryota > Metazoa > Chordata > Lepidosauria > Squamata > Gekkonidae > Paroedura > Paroedura picta. The sequence goes on from NC_135369.1 coordinate 184,137,647, forward strand.
ATTGCAGAGGACTTCCCCTGGATCCTCCTCTATGTGCCCTCCAAGTTCCACCCCCTGTCACTTTGAACTCTGATAAGCATTTAGATTGAGTACAGATTGCCTGGAAGTTAACAAACCAGCACAAACTTCCACAAATCGCTCGAAAGTTCATGGAAGGTTCACGCCAGTTAACCTGCCAGGAACTTCACGAATCACGCACCTACCAAAATTCATCACATACTTAGACTTCTTCCAACTCTTCCTCTTCCTCCAACGGTAAGGTGACCAGATTTTTAAAATGGTAAAGCGGGACACGGGGGGAGGGGTGGGGGGAGAGGCGTGGGCAGTTGGGGTGTCCTCTGCTGCCTTCCCCTGCCACCTTACCTGGGCGGATCAGCAGAGGTTAATAATTTGAATCTAACAGCTCCCAGATGGCAGCGGAGGGGTTCCGGCCAAATGCACTGCCAAGAGGTGGGCCCTGGGGCCCCAGCAGGAGCAGCCCCCCCCCCCGAGGGCTGGCAGCCACAGGGACTTGGGCATGGTGACCTGCCCACCAAGTGACCAGAACGAGGATGACGATGAAGAGGAGGAGGAGGTGGCGGCAGCACCCAAGCCCCATCATCGTTGTGGGGTGGCCAGGCAGAGCCATGGGGCCGGGCTGCGCTTAGTGGTGACCTCAGCATCTCGGGGCACCATGTGGCCAGCCGGGCTGCATCGTGGTGGACAGGGCGGCGGCCGAGCCTTGCCTTGCCTTGGCTGGCGCGATCCCTCTCCCTGCCCTCTCTCAACGTGACCTTGAGAGGAAAGCATACCTGGGGATCATTGGCGGGGGCAGAAGCCACCCCGAACCTCTGAAAAGAAATGCAGAGCCAGCAACAACTGCGCTAAGGCGTGAGTTTTCCTCCCTTCATCCTGCTCGCTTAGATCTCGATTCCACCTGCCGCAAAGGGCCTGGAGGAGAGAGAGCAACTCCCACCTGGCTCCCGCCCCATCTTGAGAGATCTGGAATGCAGAAGGCCACCTCACAGCAGCTCCCCTGTTTACCCTTGGTCATATTCAGCACCTTCATCTGCTCCTCAGTGGCGGCACACCCCCCCTGCACCAGGCACAGGATCATGAGTGGCTCAGGGTCTCCGCCAGCGCCTCTTTCATCCCCTGAGCCACGAGCCCCGGCCCCCCACCCAACAACCCACCACGCCCTCTTCGCAACTTTGTACAGACTGGGACAGATGGAGAGGGGGCAACAGGACAAGTCCGGCAGGGAAACCAAAAGAGAAACAGAGGTGGGTCAGGAAGGAGCCACTGCATGCCAAATGCGCACCCAGCTATGTGCCCCTGTCCAGGGAGTGATGCCAGCAGGAACCGCATGGGGGTGGGTTTCGACCAGTGCCCCCTGCCACCCACATGGGGTTATGGGGAAATGAGTCTTTCCTTATTGCAGAGGGAATGAGACGGAGGGCAAAAAATCTAGCCAAAAAAATTCAGAACTTTTTACAAATCACACGGGACGTGGGACAAATTATTTACTATCAGGATGGTCCTGCTAAAACCGGAACATCTGGGTGTAAACTGCACGGAGCTTTTATTCCACTCCCAGGTCGATTCAGTCCCTCCCGTCTGCACTGAAATCGATTTCCAGTTTGATTTCCATCGATGGAAATTTTCCATCTGCAACCGTCATGCCTCGACCCGCATTCACCGTACCTTTGCCTCGGAATATCAGGGAGCGCTTATTTTCCGGAATATCCACCAATCCGCGCCGGATGCACCAAAGGATCCACGTGTAGATGTCCTCGGCACTCGGATTAACCGGCATTCCTCCCCCCGCTCCTCCCCAATGGTGACGTTACGGAACTGTCTTTTGCTGATTGGTCAACCAACCCCCGCGTTTCCAATGCTGACACTGCGTGGTTCTCTCTTGCTGATTGGTCGACAACCCCCCCCCCCTTTCCAATGCTGACTGAACGTGTTTATCTCCTGCTGATTGGTCGACTCGCGGAGTCGAAAGAAAGGGGAAATAATTGTTTCACGGGTAAATATGCTGTTCAGCTCTGTTTTGAGAGCTTAGATTGTTTGAGACAGCACAGAAATGGAAAAGTGTACAAATACGGTAATAAAAAAAACATATCCAGGCGCACTCTGGTGGGAAGTACGTCAGAACGTCAGGAATCGATTTAAACTAACGTGATGCAGATGACGCAAGTATGCTAAAGCTGTTTCGTTTCGGAAATAATGTTTGTTGCAGATCACTCATAATGCCCGAGCCCGAATCGGGCGGAGATCGGCAAGAATAAAAGCGGGAAAATCAAGAGATGCAGAATAGGCCCTGGGCACCTTATCCATTGGTAGAGCACCAAATTTGGAGGAATGGTCCATAAACTGGAAGAAGGCTTAATAGCTTGCTTGCTTGCTTGCTTGCTTTTTGGATTTCTATGACTGCCCCTCTCAGCACAGCCATCTTGCGGTGTTTTGCAACAGTCATGATAGACAAAGAGAATCAAACCATACAGCATTAAAAACATTAAACTATACCAAGTCACTGTAGCTGCCCGGTGTCAATTGAATGGCTAGATGGGATTGCAGCTGGGCCTAATCCTCTTCAGAGGATGGAGTCGCAGCTGGACCCCATCTACCTTGACAGTGAGCTGACAGGCATGCCGACCTCCTGACAGCTACCAAGGTAATCTGATGCTGCTGGTGCTGCTGTTCTGGTGAGTGCATGAGGTTCACTGGGGTCTTGGCCTGCTGGTGCTACTTCTGCTGCTCTGATGAGTCCTTGGGGCTAGAGGGGTTGTTTCCCCAGGGCTGGGTATCACCCTGACTGGGGCAAGCCTGCTCATCATCGTATCGATGGCTGGGTCTCCAGGTGGCTCGGGGAAAACAGGTGGCCCAGGCAGTGCACCTGGGTCAGCCACAGCCTCTGAAGTGCCCTCTGGCCCTGGAGCAGGTGGCGCAGCCATGACATCACTCTCCTCTCTTCACTTTTATCCTGAGAACTAGTCTGTGAGGCAGGATTAGGCTGAAAGCTTGTGGCTGGTCCAAGGTCACCTACCAAGGTCACCCAGCTAGCTGGGTGGGGATTTCCTCTGGCTTTACACTTGGACACATGTCCAATCTTCCTCTGTTGCTGTATAGTACATCTTTTTGAATATAATGCAATACCCGCAAGGCCTGTGTTTTTATCTGTATTCTGCAGGTGTTGTTTTTAACCCATAGTTATTGTGCACTTTGTAATAAATAGATGTATTTAGTTCCATGGTTCAGTTGCTCAGACTTCTTGGGGTTTTTTTTCCTCCCCTTTTTGCTGTTTTCAAGTGGGGATTTGAACCTGGATTTCCCTGATCCTAGATCAAAATTTTAACCACTACACTATACTGGTTCTCCTAAAATATACTGGTGATTTCTGGATTATATCTGTTTATGGATATCCTTCTGGTTTCTCTTCAGATCGCATCAATCTTTTGCCCCCTCAGCTATAAAGAACACATGAAGCTGCCTTGTACTGAGTCAAGTGTCTGTCAAGTGAAGAATTGTTTACTCAGACTGGCAGCTGCTCTCCAGGGTCTCAGGTAAAGGTCTTTCATATCATCTGCTTGTTGTTGTTATCTGTTCAGTCGTGTCCGACCCTTGGTGATTCTATAGGAATCTTTGCCAGGCACCCCTGTCTCTGACTGCTTCTTTTAGTTGGTTCATGGCCATCCCTGTATTGGCTTTGATTGTGTCGAGCCAGTGGATCCTTTGGTGACCACGTTTCCTTTTGCCACTGACCATGCCGAGCATTAATGATTTTTCCAGCGAGTTTGATCGCATGATGTGTCCAACGTAAGTGAGCCTTAGCCGTAATATCTTCCCTTCTAATGACACAGTTGGTCTGCTCCTCTCTAAAACTGTCTTGTTAGTAACTTTGGCTGTCCATGATATTCACAGCATTCGTCTCCAGCACTATAATTTGAAAGCATAATTCGAAATTTGATATCACCTGCTACCTGCTCCCATGAAGTGGAAATTTTGAGATTGAACCTGGGACCTTCTGCATTTGAAGCAGATGCTCTACCACTGAGCCATGGCCCCTTGAGAACCTGATCTTTATATCTTTGTAAATCTACCAACATTGGCTGTGCATCAGACCCCCCCAAATGAACATTCTGATGTGTATATTCTGTGTTTATGATCCTAGAAGTAGATTCCCTCTTATTCTGTACATGTACTCATGCTTTTGACAAGCTCACTGTAAGGCTCTGCAACCCAGAGCCAGCTTGGTGTAGTGGTTAGGAGTGCAAACTTCTGGCAAGCTGGGTTTGATTCTGTGCTCCCTCACATACAACCAGCTGAGTGACCGTGGGCTCACCACAGCACTGATAAAGCTGTTCTGAACAAGCACTAATATCAGGGCTCTCTCAGCCACATGTACCCCCCAGAGTGTTTGATCTGGGGAAAGGGAAGGGAAGGGGATTGTAAGCAGCTATGAGACTCCTTCGGGTAAAGCAGCATATAAGAACCAACTCTTCTTCCTCAGTAATATCTGGTGTCTCATAGGGTGTCTGTTGTGGGGAGAGGAAATGGAAGGCGACTGTAAGCCGCTTTGAGACTCCTTCGGGTAGAGAAAAGTGGCATATAAGAACCAACTCTTCTTGTTCTTGTTCTTGTTCTTGTTCTTGTTCTTGTTCTTGTTCTTGTTCTTGTTCTTGTTCTTGTTCTTGTTCTTGTTCTTGTTCTTCTTCTTCTTCTTCTTCTTCTTCTTCTTCTTCTTCTTCTTCTTCTTCTTCTGCTATCTCCCTTTCCCTTTGGCTTCCTGCAGCCAAACCGCCCTGATTCAGGACTCCATTCTACCTTCAGGTCCCTCTCTCCAATTGCCAGGCATGAATGAGATGTGATCTTGGTCCTTGCACATCCCTTAATGAATTCACACTCCCCCTATTTTTCACAAGTTGGAGATTGTCTGGCCACAATGTATTACCACAATGGATCTATGCATTCCATAGACTGGCAACAAATTCCCTGCCATTCTCCTGACAAGCCAATAAAAATGATATTAGGTGATTAAACGTAGGGTTTTTTTGAGAAAGGAGGCCGACATAATGATGAGCTATAATGAAGCCAAACAGCTGGCCGACTCCTTGGTGAATTTGCCACTTGATGACTCAAACTAAGGTCTGGGCAATGCCTCCGGCTTGCTATTCGGCTGGCAACGGCCACCGCCAGCGTATGCACTGAACGTTAGCTCCCGTTCTTTAATTGGCTCATTGAGAATGTGCTTTCTTGCCATGAGGACAGAGCACATCTTTTTTATCTGTGTGAGAGAGCATGGCCTGTTTGCTCTGTACAGGAGCGCTTGATTAATGTTGATAAATTACCTCCAGCTAAACTGCAGACAGGGATAGATTTCTGATTATCAAAAGTCACACAGAGGCTTTCTTTCCACTTAACTTTGAGAGAATTCGGCTCAAGGTGAGATGGTGCTTCAGACATTAGCTTTGGGAAGAATATTCCCTGGTTCTCTCTCCCTCGCCCTCGCCCTCCACCCATCTCTACTGGCATGGATTATTCCAGGGGTAGCCAAACTGCGGCCCTCCAGATGCCCATGGACTACAATTCCCAGGAGCCCCTGCCAGTTTGACTACCCCTGGATTATACAATAAGGCTTTGTATGAATGATGCATATAAGGCTATGGGTTGGGAAATACCTGGATCAGGATATGGGGTGGGTAGGGGTCAGGATATGGGGTGGGTAGGGACCTCTATGGAGTTTAATGCTATGGAGTCCCCCCCTCCAATACAGCCAGTTTCTCCAGGGGAATTGATCTCTGTCACCTGGAGATGAGCTGGAAAACCAGGGGATCCCCATACCTGTGCATACCTTCACATTCACAGTCAACCTCCAACCCCAGTACTAGGGAACAGGACTAGGGGAAGGTCTGTTGATTGGCCCTCCAGTGGAGCCGGCTAGCCACTGTATGAGATGGGACTCTGGACTAGACAGACCACTAGCCTCATCCAGTAGGCCTCTTCTTATGTTCTTATAAACCTCTGAACACCAGTGCCAGGAGACAACCACAGGGGCAGGCCAAGGCCTCTCTGCTTGGTTGGTTGGCCAAAAGAACTTGTAGTCCAGTGTGTAAGGCAGGATGCTGGAATTGATGGACAACGGGTGTGATCCAGCAGGCATCTTATGTTCTTATCAGGAGGAGGCCTCTATGCCCTGTTGTCATCTCACCAGAGAAATTAGTTTGCTACTATGTGAGATAGGATGCTGGACTAAAGCTGGTCTGACCATATGTTCTTATGTAGTGAACATAGTGGTGGCCACAAACATAAATGACTTTTAGATAGATTCATGGAGGAGAAGTTCTTCAGTGGCTACTAGCCATAGGGAATAAACAGAATCTTTGTGCTCATAGGCAGTGAATGTATTAGACTCCTTTGAAATGTGGTGTTGGATGAGAGTTTTACGGGTACCGTGAACTGCCAAAAAAGATGAATAAATGGATTCTAGATAAAATCAAGCCTAGAACCTAAGATGTCTAAACTGAGGTTATTGTACTTTGGTCACATCATGAGAAGACAAGAGTCATTGGAAAAGACAACAGTGCAAAGAAAATCTGAAGACTGCAGGAATAATTTCAATTTTATACCCCGCTTTTCACAACCCAAAGGAGTCTCAAAGCGGCTTTCAACTGCCTTTCTCAGGAGCTTCCAGAATATTCTGCGGTAAGTGGATATTGACAGATCCCCCATAACAGACCCACGTAGATTCCCAGTTATCAGTGGCAAGCTACTAACCTTGACAATCATTCATGTTTAGGAGGGCGTACCAACATTCATTGGTCTATTTTGACCTTTTGAGGAAATTTCCAAGTGCATCTGAGATTCCCACAGGCATGCCAATATCCTCCCATCTACTCTACGATATATACATACTCGTGTTTAAGGTAATGACTGGGAAGGGGGCAACGGGCTCTAATAAGTCCTTTGAGTGCCACCATCTATCATGAAGTACCTCTCTTCTTGAGTCTACATACTATTGACAGAATTGACTTAGAGGGCTCCTGTGGAGCAGCTGCACTCCATCACGTCAATGGGAATGTCACACATCCAGACTGGGGAAGCCAAAAGTCTTTATGCTGAAAATCACCTTTTACACAAGTGGAATGGCCTGCATAAAGAACGACCTCTCCGTCTTCAGTCCAAATGCGCTTGTAGTGGCAGCCTGGTACTTAATGCATGGAGATGCTTCCAGGGGAGGTGTGGGTGGGTAGGTCAGTAATTGTGCCTATTGGCTGTCTGGGGGTTGCAATTCCTGGAGAACTCTACCATGAGGTTCAAAAACCAAGGGAAATTTTTAATGAAGTTTTTAAAAATAGGATATTCTTCCTAAACAAGCTGTCGAAAGGGAAAAAGATGTTCATCAATGCTATAATGGTTTAACATGTGGCCAAAGCACACAACCCTATGTCATGCACCGTTTGGCCATTTCTTTCTGTTTCCCCAAAGTGAGGTTGCAAACTCTAACCACAACGGGGTTGTAGAACCTTACAGGCCATAGGTGAACCCTCTTTAAGTATTTGAAAGGTTGTCACTTGGAGGAGGGCAGGATGCTGTTCCCATTGGCTGCAGAGGAAAGGACACGCAGTAATGGATTTAAACTACAAGTACAACGATATAGGCTAGATATCAGGAAAGAAATTTTCACAGTCAGAGTAGTTCAGCAGTGGAATAGGCTGCCTAAGGAGGTGGTGAGCTCCCCTTCACTGGCAGTCTTCAAGCAAAGGTTGGATACGCACTTTTCTTGGATGCTTTAGGATGCTTTGGGCTGATCCTGTGTTGAGCAGGGGGTTGGACTAGATGGCCTGTATGGCCCCTTCCAACTCTATGATTCTATAATTCTAGAGAGCCACAGTTTGGCCATCCCTGATCTAGTTCATCTAATCCAGAGGCATTGAACTCCTTTGTTACAAGGACCTGTTGTTACATGTTCTTGCCATCTTGTTTCCATGCCCTGTGTTGCATTCTTGAGGTCTATGTTGCATTTATCCTGTGTATCTCTGTGTTAGCCCTTATACTTCTGCTGTTCTTGACCAAAGAACAGGGGTTCCTGGAAATGGGAACCAGGTTGATTTAACTTTGCAACCCCAGGCAGGTTCGCAGTAAATTTACAGGCGTCTCCTTGATGCCTCCCTGTTGTGTTCGGACCTTGGGCTGCAGAGACAGCACTCTGGTTTGTCTTTATTTGTTTTACTTTGGCAGGCTTGTGACATGGGAACTGTGAATTATTGTACCTGGGTTTGGCCACCGAAGAGTACCAGGGAAGGAGTAGCCTTGAAGCTAGGGGAACTTCTTCTAATTTTAGTTTCAGCAAAGAGTTAGATGTACTTGCTTCAATAAAGAGATTTCTTCAACCAAGAGTCTGCTTATTGAGAAACTTTCCTGGACAGATCTGTTTCACTTTGTTGGGCTGAGCCCTGTGTGCCATAAAATTTAATGCTAGGCACCAAAGATATTTTACCACTGATGGTAACCCATATGCCTCTTCAGCAGAGCTTGGGGACAAACCAGCCACCCTCACCCCTTATGATTGCCACCTCGGGTTTAGGCAATCCTTGGAGGTCTAGGGGAAGACCCTGGGGAGGGCTTGCATTTGGTGAAGAGAAAGACCTCAGCAGAGTGTATAGAGGTCCCTCTGGGGCATTTGGACTAGTTTCCTTCCCATTGCTTATAGACAAGATGAGAGGCCTGGATGAGCCAGTTCTGACCCCTGTGCCCCACGTTTGACATGTCTGATCTAACCTAGCATCCTGTCTCACACAGTGACCAACTGGTTATTCTGGAGGACCAATAGATCAGACATGAAGGCCAAGTCCTTCACCTGATGTTGCCTCCTGGCACTGAGATTCTGAGGCTGACCGCCTCTTTCTATGAAAGTTCCCCCTACTTTCCATAGAACTCTTGTATTCAGCTGGAAAAGGGTTTCTGTCTTTCAAGTAAGATTATACTCACAGCAACATCAGCAACTGTTTCCTCAGGCAAGGAGTGATTCAAATGTGGAATTTGCTGCCTGTGCATATAGTCATACATAGCTCTCAAAGGGGATTTCGATTCACCGAGGACAGCTCTGTGTGTGCAGCGTGGTGGTTCAGAGCAGTGGCCTCTAATCTGGACTGCCAGGTTTGATTCTCCTCTCCTCCCCCTGAAGCTTTCTGGATGGCCTTGGACCAGTCAAAGTTCTCTCAGAGCTGTCTTAGCCCCACCTACCTCACCGGGTGTCTGTTGTGGGAGGAGAAGGGAAAGATGGCTGTAAGCTGCTTTGAGACTCCTTAAGGTTCAGGAAAGTGGGATATAAAAACCAACTCTTCTTTGTCAATGGATACTACCCCTGGTGACTCAAAAGAATCTCTGCATTTGAATTATTATTATTATTATTATTATTATTATTATTATTATTATTATTATTATTATTATTATTATTCAATTTATTTCCCGGCACTCCCTACAGGCTCGTGCCGGCAACAATAGTATTTAAGACTTAATCTCCCATTAAACCCCCCGTTAAAAGACTATAAAAATACCCAACATGGCGGAAAATACCACTTTCCCCTACCCGAACAAGGGCATTGGGGGATGGAGGTGATGATGACTACTTCAACCCCCCCACCAGGGGGGCAATGTTCTTCCTTGCCAATCCCAGCCTCAACCATAGAGCTGGCGGGAGAGCTCCGTTTTACAGGCCCTGCGGAAAGCTGGATATCTTTATTGAGTCAGTGTTGTTATTGGTTAATGAAAAAGCTTGATGTGCCATAAGACCTCCTAGCAATCAGCAATCAGCACATGCCTGAATCACTTCTGTTGTAAGTGAAATGTTCCCGTTCTGATAGCGAAGCCAGTTCCAGGTTGAGAAATACCTGGAGTTTTGGGGAAGGGCAGGGTCTGGGGAGACGAGAGACTTCAATGGCATATAATGCATTAGATTCCAAGTGGCCATTTTCTCCAGGGGAGTTGATCTCGGTCTCCAGCCACCACCTTCAGGTGGGCTGTATCAACAGGGGCATCACATCAAAATCACACCTGGAGTCCTGTGTGCAGTTCTGGAGGCCTCACTTCAAGAAGTACGTAGATAAAATTGAAAGGGTACAGAGGAGAGCGACGAAGATGATCTGGGGCCAAGGGACCAAGCCATATGAAAGGTTGAGGGACTTGGGAATGTTCAGCCTGGAGAAAAGGAGGTTGAGAGGGGACATGATAGCCCTCTTTAAGTATTTGAAAGGTTGTCACTTGGAGGAGGGCAGGATGCTGTTTCCATTGGCTGCAGAGGAAAGGATGCACAGTAATGGGTTTAAACTACAAGTACAACGATATAGGCTAGAGATCAGGAAAAAAAATTTCACAGTCAGAGTAGTTCAGCGGTGGAATAGGCTGCCTGAGGAGGTGGTGAGCTCCCCCTCACTGGCAGTCTTCAAGCAAAGGTTGGATACACACTTTTCTTGGATACTTTAGGATGCTTTGTGCTGATCCTGCGTTGAGCAGGGGGTTGGACTAGATGGCCTGTATGGCCCCTTCCAACTCTATGATTCTATGATTCTATGATTCTATGATTCTAACCCCACACTGTGAGCTCCTGACCTCCCTCAACCCAACATCCCTTCCTCTTGGCTTGTTTGGTTGTACACTTCCCAGCAGCCTGGTCCATCTTCATCTGATCCGAGCCCCGTGGTAAATGTGTTTTTTCACAAGGAGACCCAGTCGGAATCACGGCGACTTCATTAACACAATTGTGACGGCTTCCGTCCTTCCCTGACCTTGGAAGAAGGATGCATGACTTCATTATGGAGTATATTGTTTCCTATAAACATATTTAAAAAAAAACCTTTCCCAATAACAATCCCATCAGCCGAAATGAAGTTATCCGAGAACAGAATTAAACTCCAAATGACCCCTTTGCTCGACTATATAGACCCCTATTAATAATTTTCTAATCTAATCAAGGGGCGGGGGTAAATGCGCTATTGCAGGCCACGCCAGGCATGCGGCCAAGAAGGACTGATGGCGGGTCTCTCTGGTTGATATCAGTCGGGGACTTTGCCTTGCCGGCAAAAGACGAAGAGGCATCTCTTGCTAGGGAGGCTGATTTCCCTCTTTTGTTATCTTTTCTGGCAAAGTCGTGTCCTCGTAACAGAGAGATGCATGGCTTGGTAAATAACCCTGGAGTGACTGATGGAGCTCTTGCCAGACAGACTTCTGTAAATAGCGACGCATTATTCACGCCAGGCCTGAGAAGGGCTGGGATGCGGCGGGCAGATTTATAACAGATACTGAAGCCAGTCTTTTGCACAAAGGCATGCTTTCCTGGCAGATCCGTCTCTGGGCTGGTTGGTTGGTTGTCTTTTTTTTAATGCCCACCCCGGCCAGCATTTGTCAGGTGTCCATCTCTGCAGGTTCTTTCCTTTTGGAGTCCTGTCTGAAATCATCTCTCGGAGGGGCTGGGAGAGATCAATGTTTGACAACGTCTATTGATGATATTTTGCCTTCGACTCGTCGGCCCATGCATCATTTTAACAATGCCGATATATTTATCGAATGCCCGCTAGCCGTCGCAATCCGATGGAGAGTGATGTCAGACTACTTTTTTTTTTCTTTGCCCCGCTCGATACCAAGTTTTCTCCCCCCCCTCCTGCTCCTCCAACACTTTAATTGGAATACAGAACACTTACTTACCTATAGAGAGGGGTTGTCAACCTCCAGCTGAGGCCAGGAGATCTTCTAGAATTACAACCACTGTTGAAGGGATGAAGATCCATCTCCCTGGAGAAAACCGTGGCTTTGAAGGGTAGACTTAGATTGGACAAATAGCTGGTGGGGCCTGGGTCTCTTGTTCCAGTTTGTTTCCTAGAGAAAAGGTCCCGTTTGGTAGCTGGCTTCCATAGCATTGCACCTCTGCTGAGCTCCCTCTAGAGAGGGGTATTGTGTGGGTCAAATGAGGGTGGGGGTTGGGGAGGGGAGGCATATCAGTGGGGTCAAATGCCATAGAGTCCACCTTCCAAAATGCCTATTTTCTCCAGGGGAGGTGATCTTGGTCATCTAGAGATCAGTCATAATCCGAGGAGATCTCCAGCCAACGCCGAGGGGTTGACCACCCTAGCTCCCATCCTCAAATTGCAGCTTTATCTGTCTACTCTCCCAAATCTCCAGGCATGTCCCAAACTGAATTCAGCAACCTTAGGTTGACTTCACCGCCCTATAACCACAGAGATCCTTCCACATCCAAATTCTTCCTTCCCCCTGCTCTGCCTTCAAACTCTCTGGAAAATAACCAACCTGGAGTCGGCAACCCTAATTCATAGATTCACGGTACAATGCAAAACAGCATGCAGAGTCCCTCTGGGGGTGGCTTAGAATCTTGGGAGGGGGGTAGCCACTCATTGTAGGCACTAGATGAGCTTCATGGGAGTCACTTCTTTGGGTCCCTGGATGATCTATTGGGTGAACATCTGATTAGATACCCTTGTAGGGTTGCCAGCCTCCAGCCTCCAAAAATGAGTTCCCCAGATGAAAAGGCAGGTTTGGATGGGAGGCTATCTTATACCATCATCTAGGAGAAGCGGAATTCTTACAATGACATCACATCCTTTCTGAGTTTTGCCTACTCCCTCAAATTCTACCCTTTCCAGACAATGGATCCAAATCACCAGGAATTCCCCAAGCCAGAGCTGGCACCCTAATAGCTGTTGTACAAGTCTGCATCACACCTCTTTGCACAGCACTGTCTGCTGCCTCTTGTTCTATCGGCCCAGGGTGTTGCAACCTGCAAGCTCTTTTCTCATTCCAAGAATTAAATTTTCCCAATGGATTATGGAGACACATCTCCCCTGGGTCATTGTTGGGTCATGTATGGAACCTACTTGTATTGCAAAGCAAGGAATGACTTGCAATTTACACACACATACACTTTTACACCCATGCAGTCTGAAGCAACTTTTATATGATCAACATCAGTTTGATTACACTGCCTGATTTGGGGCATCTACAGAGTCAGTGGATTAATTAGGTTCAAGGGTAGACACCAGAGGCACATAGAAACATCAAAGGAGTAAGTTTCAGTGTTTTTTTTAAACAGTAACTTTTTGAGCAGTGACAGGTGAAGGTTGGAGATTAGTTGGTGCTTTGAGAAACCCCTACAATCATGCAAGACGGGGGAGTGCTCATGAAAACAGACTAATCTGAACTCTCTTGGATGTATTTCACTTGCTTGCCAACTCCGGGTTGGGAAAATTCCTGTAGATTTGGCGATGGAGCTTTGGGAAGGTGGGTTTTGGGGAGGGGACAGATCGCAAAGGAGTCAAGTGTCATAAAGTCCACCTCCCTGTCTGCCATTTGCTCCACGTGAACTAATCTCTGTCCCCTGGAGAGCAGTTGGAATCCCAGGAGATTTTTCAGACCACACCTGGAAGTTGCTAACCATAACTGTGCATCATACCCTTTGTTTTAAAATAGTTTGTCTGGATATTTGGGCAAGAGTTCTACTTAGAATGAACAGAGTTCCCAATCACATGCTTAAAAATGGATCCAAGGTAATCAGATTAATTTTCTGGATTCCAATGTTGCCAGGGTCCCACCTGGATTCATTCAGGAGTATGTGTGACCTTCAAGCACTCTGAGCACATCCAGAATGACAACCTCTCAAGATCCAGGGGAAAAAAAAAACTAAATTAATCTTAAATTCTGGTTCATAAATGCCAGAAGGTTTTCAATATATACAGTTCCCATGAACATGGAATGTATGAACACCACCACCCCACACATACAGCCATGTTTCTGCTTCATGAACTCAAAGTCTGGCAAAAGGTTTTAGGATTTAGATCCTCCAGCCCTCAGAAAGATGGGGAGGGTTGTCAGATCCAGGTGGGGAAACTCATGGAAATTTGGGGATGGAGCCTGGGGAGGATAGAGAGTTCACTGAGGCACAAGGCCATACAATCCATCCTCGAAAGCATCCCTTTCTTCCAGGGGAACTGCTCTCTGTAACTTGGAGATGAGCTATAAATCTGGGAGACCCTGGTCATTATATGCCACTTTTCTCTACCCAAAGGAGGCTCAAGGCTTACAGTCTCCTTCCCTTTCCTCTCCCCACAACAGACACCCTGTGAGGGAGGTGAGGCTGAGAGAGCCCTGATATTCCTGCTCAGTCAGAACAGCTTTATCAGTGCCGTGGTGAGCCCAAGGTCACCCAGCTGGCTGCATGTGGGGGAGTGCAGAATCAAACCCGGCTTGCCAGATTAGAAGTCCGCACTCCTAACCACTACACCAAGATGGACATACCTGGAAGCTGATATCCCTAACGGGACTGTATGGTAAGGTTGCCAGCTCTGGGTTGGGAAGTATCTGGAGATTTTGGAGGCAGAGCCTGAGGAAGGCAGGGTTTAAAAAGGGGTGGGACTCAGGTCCCGCCACTGAGTCCACTATCCAAAATGGTAATTCCAAAGAGCCAGATCTTAACAGTATTTAAGAGTGGCAAGCTCTAATCTGGAGAACTGGGCTTGATTCCCCACTCCTCCATTTGAAGCCAACTGAGTGACTTTGGGCCAGTCACAGTTCTCTCAGAGCTCTCACAGCCCCACCCTCCTCACAGGTTGTCTGTTATGGGGAGAGGAAGGGAAGGCGATTGTAAGCCCCTTTGTGATTCCTTCGGGTTGTGAAAAACAGGGTATATAACCAACTCTTCTTCTTCTCTAGGACAATGGCTCTATGTCACTTGGAGACCCTTGTCACTCCTGTGAAGTTTGGCCACCCTGATGGAAGGGCAGGTCTCACTTGTACGTCTTCTTGTGAAAAGATCCCTTGAATTTCCTAGATATGTATTACCCTGGGATTTATTGGCATGTCTGAACACATACAGTAGGTCTTGAAAAGGTACCAAATATGCATTCACAACAGGCAAAATTTATTGCACGTTTGACTGATACCAACTAGCTTTTAAAAGGCAGCTGCTGAGCCTGGAAATATAGAACTTATTACTATGGAACTCTATTGCTCAGGGTACTTTTTAAAAAACAACCCAAAAAAGTCCCACTGACATCAAGCGGATTTATGCTTCTGATCTCCAAAGACCCTGGAGATATCACTATTCTGAAATATTTACCTGATAGTATCTGTCTCACAACGATCCTGAACTGATAAGAGAAAGCTCGGGGAAGTTCAATTTTGCTCCCAGCGTTTTGCAGATATTGTCGATTTAGACAACGGTGCTTGTTGAAATATTTCCAGGCCCGGTGTTTTCTTTGGCAATCTCGGGGCTGATGATAATGTAGCTGAAATGACGTGAACTCGTAAATTTTACTAATGACAAATTGGTATCGGAATAAGGGCTGCAGAGAAACTGGAAAGGTTATTGGCAGCTTCGGTTCACAGATACGGGTTTGCTTATGTCTGTCTGCTCTTTAAATGATTTGTACATCTAACAGAAATGACTCAGTGAATTGTGGGAGGATTTCACGGCGGGAGTAAACCAGGGGCCTTTCTGCACGCCGTAAATTTAGCATCATACTTACTCTCTGAAAACGCTAGAGTCTGGCTGCTCCGCATGACGTCACCAAACTCCTGCTTCTGGCCAGCAAACTGCTTACTATATCTGCCATTTTAAAGTGTGCGTTGGGTGAATCCCAAAAAGTGGATTCACCAACCTAATAAGCGCTATCCCCCCAGCAGACAAACAGCAGGCCACCAGCCAAAGAAATGCATGTAGGCGAAGAAGCGCTACCTCCTCCTCCAATGTCCCACCCTCACACCCGCCTCCCTCTCCCTTCTTCTGGTGGACGGGAAGTGCTTTTTAAAAATGGAGAACAGCCTGGAGCAATGAATGGGTGGACAAGTGTGCAGGCAATGCCAGAAATAAAAGTATTTTTTTTCTCTGAATTGTGACACAAAGCATGCCTCTCTGAAGTCCCCCACAAAAAAATCAGGAATGAGATTAATGTTTAAAAGTATCTTTACTCATGATTCCATAAGGGGTGGCATTCAAGAAGCACCATGCATAGGCATTTAAACAGGGAAGTATGATTAGGGTTAGGGTTAGGGTTAGGGTTAGGGTTAGGGTTAGGGTTAGGGTTAGGGTTAGGGTTAGGGTTAGGGTTAGGGTTAGGTGACATTACGGGACCATTGTATCCAGGAATACAATGGGCACTAGAGAGTGGTGGTGGGGAAAGTAAGTGGAGAGGTGTCCAGTAGGGGTGTGCAGGGGAAGGAAAATCCAGACTGCTTCGGGTTTGGAACCCGCCTTGGATTGGCAATGCTGGGCCAAAGCGGCTGCTTTGGCCGAGGCTTTGGCCACTGAAATCACCCAGGGCTTCTTTCCTGCCTCAAAGGGAGGAGAGCGAGAGCCCCACCCTCGCCCGCTCCCTGCCTGGGTGCACGCAGGGGGGCGGGGAGTGTTCTGCCATGGATTGGAGAGGGCCTGAGCCCATGGCGCACTCACATTGCGGTGCTCAGGGGGAGGTGGTAGCCACGGAGCTCTTCCCTCCAAGTCCGGATGGGGACTGGGGGACCAACTAGCCACAGGTAAGTGTGTGGCAACGACAGCAGCCCAGGCAGGGAGTGGGCAAAGATGCAGCTGTTGCTCTTCTCCCTTCAGGGCAGGCAAGAGGCCCAGGCAGGTGGGCACCAAGGCGAGCCGAAATGTGCTGAAGCATGCCTTGGCTCTGTCTTCCCACAGGAGTTTTCACCTCAGATTGATCAAAAAATCTCCAAAGCAAGCCTGCTTCTATTGAAGACGTCTGAGGGAGGGGGAGGTTCATAAGTCTGTACTTCTAGCCAGGGACTTTTCCTTTCCTATTTGACCCCCTTTCCTACCTTCAGGGTGTGCAGTTCCACTGGGTGGGGTATAAACAGACAAATTATTCATTAAGCTGGGCAAGAAATCCCAGACTCTCATTGTTTCTTTCAGTACAAATCGAATAGCAAGAAGAAGAAAAAAAACAGATTAAGAATGATTTGATGCTCTTACCAGCACATTTAATAGTTTCCTGGCTGTTTCTTTTATCGAGGGAATGCAAGTTCCCAACATTAACGACGCATTACAAAATGATCCAGCCAGATTCTTTAGAAACAAATAGGGTGTCGGCGAGAAAGAGAGCTCCTTTGGCTGTTCCCGGTATCCCAGGACTTGGAAACACAATGGTCCAGAAGAGACTGCTAAACAGAATTGACTTTCCTTTACCATTGTTTATATTCATTTGCTTTATTGCATTAAGCTGTTCTGGACCAGGTGTGTTTTTGTCCCAAAAACCAAATTCTTGCATTTGTTCCGCTCTAAATCGAAGCATGTGGACTCATAAGATCCCTTGGCTAACTTCATGGTTTTATTTGCAGAACGTCACCGACTTCTGAGGTACCATATCCCCCCTCCCCTGCATTCCTCCCCAGATACAGGAGGGTTTTACATATTGATGATACAACAAGCTAGTGCATGCCACAGTGTTCTCCATTACTATGTGTGGGTGAAGGCAAGTCTTACAGATATTGTGGACTGCCGAACAGCCAGATAGAATCATAGAATCATAGAGTTGGAAGGGGCCATACAGGCCATCTAGTCCAACCCCCTGCTCTACGCAGGATCAGCCCTAAGCATCCTAAAGCATCCAAGAAAAGTGTGTATCCAACCTTTGCTTGACGACTACCAGATCAGTAGATTCAAGATCAAATCTAGCCAGAACTGCCCCTCAAAGCTAAATTGACTCAAGTGAGACTACTGTACTTTGGTCTCATTATGAGAAGGCAGGAGTCGCTGGAAAAGACAATCATGCTACATTAATATTGGACTACACAAGATCTGCCGTGTGCCAGATTCAACAGCATATATGAAATATATCCTCCAGGGGGCATCAGAGGAGACATAGAGTTAGCATATTTAGACCAAGAACTTCCTTGTATTTTTCGAATCATCTCCTCCTGTGTCCTGATTTACTTACTTGGAGACTTCCTGCTCCTTTGAGCAAACTTTCTTCCTGATTGCCTTCAGATGAAGAGAAAGTGTGCATTATCTATTCCTACTAGCAGCCATCCTCGCAGATGTCTATCACATCACCTGCTACTTGATCCTTAACTGGAGATGCTGGGGATCGAACCTTCTACATATCAAGCAGTTGCTCTGCGACTGAGCCGTAAGCCCCTCTCCAAACAACTCAAGCAACAAAGGGCTTGTTTAATGTTGCTCAGCTCCATAAATATCTAAATAAATGACAAATTGCACAAGTCCACCCAAATCTAGATCAAGACTTGGCTAACCTTTTGACCGGACGACCCTAGTCTGCTCAAGGCTGTGATCGCTCCTGTGAAATTCCATGGAATCAGAGAGTCCCTTGGAAGCAGTTAATAAAAGACATGAGAGACATCTCATGGCTACATATGCCAAAGTTTTGAGAAGAAATAAGACTTGTGTTCCTCATGCCGAAGATCTCTGTGGAACATCTCCCTGTTGACTTCAAAGGGAGCTTCCGTTTACTCACTGCAAGGTCAACATATGCTAACTAGAGTTTGACGGTTGTACCATGGCAGCAATGGGGATCCTTGGCCGGCCTGGATCCATTCATCAACAGGCCTCTTTCCCAGACCGCCCTGGTGGTGAGTTCAGGGAGTCACAAACAGAGGTAGCTCGCAACAATCTAAGCCAGATGCAGGCCAATCTAATGTTGCCAGATGCAGGCCAAGAAAGTAGGTGGGATCTTGGAAGGAACACAGCTTCAGTAATAAGCCAAGGTTAGGCGTCAGGCAGTGAAGAAGGAGGTGGGAATGCCTCCAGACCCTCAACAGGTCCCCAGTTTTCGTGAATTTTTGCTACTTCAGGTTTTGCCCCTTCAGGGGACCAGATAGTGACAGCTTTGGCAGGAAAAATCCCGCCTGGAAATGCAGTGTGCTTGAGGAGAATGGCTCTCCGCCCTTTCAAAAGCACGGAGAGCTTAATGGGAAACTCCACACAGGCTGACGGAAGACTAGTCATAACAGAGAGGAAAAACCAGAGTGTGATCAGTGATGCTGAGAATTTTCTCCTTAACGCACATTCCCTTCCTCATCCGTCAAGGCAGCTGGCCTGAGTGTTGTCTCCTGCCGATGGATTAGACAAGTCAGAAGTGCAGCTGTGCATATTTAGCACATAGGGATCTGATTAGCAGTTCGCTGGCCAGCGAGGAATAGTCTGTGTTCAGCAGTGATTGCTCACAGTTGAATCTCCATAGACTTAGACCTGCTCTATCTCCACTCTCTCTCACACAGAGAGACATACAGACATGAGGTAGTGCTGTTCTCTATGGCAGGGGTAGTCAACCTGTGGTCCTCCAGATGTTCATGGACTACAATTCCCATGAGCCCCTGCCAGCAAACGCTGGAGGACCACAGGTTGGAGGACCACAGGTTGACTACCCCTGCCATAGAGAACAGCACTACCTCCGTGTCTGTATGTCTCTCTATGTGAGAGAGAGTGGAGATTGAGCAGGTCTAAGTCTATGGAGATGCAACTGTGAGCAATCACTGCTGAACACAGACTATTCCTCGCTGGCCAGTGAGGACCACAGGTTGACTACTCCTGCTCTATGATATATACTAGGAGTGACTCCATATCAGACACAGCTATTTGTATATGATGCTACAGCAATGATTTGACATGACGTCATCAACCGACATGCCTTCCTTTCTTTTCCTCTTATGGTTCCATTTCTTTTTTATTCCAGGATCTGATTTTTTATTATTCTAGTTTGCTTTTGTGTAGAACAGAAGCATAACCTTGTGGTTTCTGGATGGACATGATGTCAGCATGTTCTCTAGATCAAACTGTGGGTTGTTAACCCATATGGGTTTGGGAATCCTGGTGACTTCCAGCCAGTATGGAAGAAGAAGAAGAAGAAGAAGAAGAAGAAGAAGAAGAAGAAGAAGAAGAAGAAGAAGAAGAAGAAGAAGAAGAAGAAGAAGAAGAAGAAGAAGAAGAAGAAGAAGTTGATTATTATATGCCACTTTTCTCTACCAGAAGGAGGCTCAAAGCAGCTTACATTCACCTTCCCTTCCTCTCCCCACAACAGACACCCTGTGGGGTGGGTGAGGCTGAGAGAGCGCTGATATCACTGCCCGGTCAGAACAGTTTTATCAGTGCTGTGGCGAGCTCAAGGTCACCCTGCTGGCTGCATGTGGGGAGTGCAGAATCGAACCCAGCAGGCCAGATTAGAAGTCTGCACTCCTAACCACTACACCAAACTGGAAGGGGAGCAACACTGGCTGTGTTAAGGTGAAAGCCCTGCTGCGTTTGTACATCTACTTCCTGTCCACTGCTTCCCATGCTCTGCCACCTGACTTGGTTCCTGAGCTGGTTGCAGACTTGCCTTGTAGCTCCAGAGCTGTTTTGCCTTGCTTCATTCGGCTGCTAGCTTCTCCCTTGCCCCCAGGCTTCTGTGCCAAACTTCCTGACTTCATTGTCTTGTAAGTAGAGGGCTTGTGGTGGTGTTAGCTTTGGAGGGTGGCTGAGAAGACATACTTTGGAGAGCCTGCAGAAGTTTCCCTTCATCTCCTCCTCCTCCCTGCTATTTTCTGAGAGGGCTGAACAGCCTTGGATCCCCTGTGCAGTTACTCACAAGCAGCAAGTTGGTTGGAGGGAGGAGAAAAATGGTGGAGGGGAAAGGATTTGCTTGTTGTTGTTGTTAGGTGTGAAGTCGTGTCCGACCCATCGTGACTCCATGGACAATGATCCTCCAGGCCTTCCTGTCCTCTACCATTCCCCGGAGTCCATTTAAGTTTGCACCTAATGCTTCAGTGACTCCATCCAGCCACCTCATTCTCTGTTGTCCCCTTCTTCTTTTGCCCTCAATCATTCCCAGCATTAGGCTCTTCTCCAGGGAGTCCTTCCTTCTCATGAGGTGGCCAAAGTATTTGAGTTTCATCTTCAGGATCTGGCCTTCTAAAGAGCAGTCAGGGCTGATCTCCTCTAGGTCTGACTGGTTTGTTCGCCTTGCAGTCCAAGGGACTCGCAAGAGTCTTCTCCAGCACCAGAGTTCAGAAACCTCAATTCTTTGACGCTCGGCCTTCCTTATGGTCCAACTTTCACAGCCATACATTGCAACTGGGAAGACCATAGCCTTGAATGGCTAAAGAGAGTAGGAAGGGGCTCAGATTTGCAACAGCAGGAAAAACGTCTTGCAGCCAGATCGCAGGAAGGTTTTTTTCATGAGTAAGTCAGGGAGGGAGGATAAGCTTTTCAGTCCTGGAGGAGAGAAATTCATCTATAGTGTGCTTTCTCCCCTTTTCTTTCTTTCTTTCTTTCTTTCTTTCTTTCTTTCTTTCTTTCTTTCTTTCTTTCTTTCTTTCTTTCTTTCTTTCTTTCTTTCTTTCTTTCTTTCTTTCTTTCTTTCTTTCTTTCTTTCTTTCTTCCTTTCGAAAGGGGGTTTGTATTAAATAGTTTTAAAATGTAATTACATGTTTTAAATATCCAGCCTGCTTCTGGCTCCTCCTGGATCTCTCTGCTGCCCTTGGCATAGTAGCCCCTGCCCCCACCTGGGGGGGCAGAACTGGGCACCAGAGGCTTTCTCCATTGAGCGGGATCACATGATGTGTCCAAGTAAGTGAGCCAAAGTTTTGTGATTTTGCCTACCAGTGATAAATCAGGCTTTATGCGCTGTAGTACTTCCTTGTTGGTGACTTTTGCTGCCCATGGAACCTTCAAGCCTTCCCCAACACCAAAGTTCAAATGAATCCATTCTTCTCTTGTCTGATACTTTCATCATCCAACTTTCACAGCCATAGGTGACTACCGGAAATATGATAGATCAAACTAATCTACATTTGGTAGTCAAGTTTATGTCCTTGCTTCAAGCTCATCATTGCCGAGCAACCCAGAGCAATTAGACGTTTCATTTCCATACTGCAATCGCCACTCACATCAACATGTGATCAAAAAGAATATATTCTGGAATGCATTCGATCTCTTCACCACCAATTGTTATTGCGGCAAGTCTGTGGTTTTGCGGTGGTCATTATTTTTGTCTTTTTAGTGTTTAAGAACTGGCCAAATTTCTTATTTACTTCATTGGCTTTTGTAATCAGCTGTTCCCAGGCCTTCCTTAGCTTCTGACGGGAGGGTGGAGTCATCAGCATACCGAAGATTATTTATATTCCTTCCTGTAATCATAATTCCAGTGTTTGATTCTTTGAGTTGAATCTCCCTCATAACGATCTCAGCATACAAGTTAAACAAGAAGTGGGAAGAATACGACCTTGGCACACTCCTTTCTCTATTTTCATAGAATCATAGAGTTGGAAGGGACCTCCTGGGTCATCTAGTCCAACCCCCTGCACTATGCAGGACACTCATATCCCTATCGCTCATCCACTGTAACCTGCCACCCCCTTAAGCCTTCACAGAATCAGCCTCTCCGTCAGATGGCTATCCAGCCTCCATTTAAAAATTTCCAAAGATGGAGAACCCACCACCTCCCGAGGAAGCCTGCTCCACTTTTGAACTAATCAGTGTCACCAAAAGGTGTACGTACAACGCAGAGGTAGGCAATGCCAAAGTACCTCTGAACTTGTATTGCCTTGAAAACCCTATGAGTTCTTCATAATTTGGCAGTGACTTGATGGTACTTTCCACCCCCAATACCAGATTCCTTTAACAGAAGATGCTGGAGATCAAGCGAGGGAAACTTCTTGTGCAATGGCAAACCATCTTTGAATGTTTCTTGCTTTGAAAACCCCATGATGGAGATAATATAACTTGCCTGCAACTTCACAGTTCTCTTTCCCTTTATTCTTCCAGTGCTGAAAGTAAACAGGGACGGGGGATGGAGAGTAGATTTGTGATCATAAGTGAACAGACCCTCCTGAACAGATGGGGAAATAATGTCAAAGGCACAGACTCCATCAATTTGTCAGTCCTCTGTTGCAATGCGGTATTGTGGGTCATGCTGGAAGAGTGATGTCTTCCAGAGGGAGCACAAGATGTTCAATGAAGACCAGACCAGAGAAGTGCACCCTCTATTAAATATAGCATATATTGCTGTGCAGGGTCTTGCTTAGTGTCTTGGAATAGAATCATAGAATCATAGAGTTGGAAGGGACCTCCAGAGACATCTAGTACAACCCCCTGTTCAATGCAGGAAGTCACAACTACCTGCCCAACCATGGTGACCCCAATTCATTCATTCATTCATTCATTCATTCATTCATTCATTCATTCATTCATTCATTCGATTTTTATACAGCCCTCCCATACTGCTCAGGGTGGTTCACGTAAAAGAAGAAGAAGAAGAGTTGGTTCTTATATGCCGCTTTTCCCTACCCGAAGGAGGCTCAAAGCGGCTTACAATCGCCTTCCCATTCCTCTCCCCACAACAGACACCCTGTGGGGTGGGTGAGGCTGAGAGAGCGCTGATATCACTGCTCGGTCAGAACAGTTTTATCAGTGCTGTGGCGAGCCCAAGGTCACCCAGCTGGTTGCATGTGGGGGAGCGCAGATTCGAACCTGGCGTACCAGATTAGAAGTCCACACTCCTAACCACTACACCAAACTGGCTCACCATTGCAGGGGTAATAGATAAAACAGTCTAAACATATAACACAGCCATAAAATAATATATTAACAATAATTCAGCAGTGGCTTCATATAGAATGACAACTTAGACAAACCTCCAGGGTGGTCAGGCTGCTTCTGGTCATGGAAGGGGTGTCCAAGTGGGGACCGGTGGGGGTTGTTGAGTTGGTTGGACTTAACCAAAAGCCTGGTGGAGCAGCTCCCTTTTGCAGGCCCTGGGAAATTGTGGGAGTTCAGGCAGGGCCCTGATCTCTTCAGGGAGATAGTTCCACCAAGTGGGGGCCAGGATGGAAAAAGCTGTGGCCCTTGTTGAGGACTGATATGCTTCTTTGGGGCCAGGGATCACCAGCCGGTTGCTGGCGGTGGAGCATAGTGCTCTTTTGGGGGTATAGGCAGAGAGATGGTCTCTCAGGTACACTGGGCCCAGACCGCATATGGTCTTGAAGTTAAGAACCAAAACCTTAAATCTGATCCAGAATTCAATTGGGAGCCAGCAGAGTTGTTGAAGTATAGGCCGGATGTGGGATCTCCATGATGTATTGGTGAGAATCCTGGCCATGGCGTTCTGAACCAGTTGTAGTTTCAGGATCAAGGATAAGGGTAGGCCTGCATAGAGTAAGTTGCAAAAGTCCAGTCTAGAGGTGGCCATTGCATAGATCACTGTGGCTTGGTGTTCTGGGGCCATGTAGGATGCTAGTAGCTTGGCTTGGTGTAGATGGTAGAAGACCTGCCATGCTACTCTTGTGACCTGCACCTCCATAAAGAGAGAGGTCACATGTCCAAGTGATCCCTCCATCAAAAGACTCGAGAATCCAGCAGCAATTAGCAATTCTCTGGGTATGCAAGGAAAAGCCACAAGGAACAAACACTGGTAAATCCCTTCTTGCTCACCACTCACAATATGCCTAAGTTCATAAAATCAACCTTTCTGTGAGATGTACCAGTGTATATGACAGTGCCTCAAGTACTGGAAGATGTTTATCATATCACCTCTTAGTTGCCTTCTCTCCGGGCAAAACAGACCAAGCTTCCTCAACCTTTCCTCATACAACTTGGTCTTCAAATCACTCACCAACTTTGTAGCCCTCCTCTGGACACGGTCCAGTTTCTCTACATCTTTCTTCAATTGTGGTGCCCAAAACTGAACACAGTACTCAAAAGTGAGGTCTAACCAGAGCAAAGTGGTAACATCACCTCTCATGATGATTCTTTTAACACAGCCCAAAATCCTAGTGTATGGTCTACTAATACCTCCAGATCCTTTTCACACATACTACTGCCAAGAAAATTCTCACCCATCTTATAGTGATGCATTTGATTTTTTCCTATCTCAATGTAGAACTTTACATTTTTCACTATTAAAATTAATTTTATTCATTTTAGCCCAGTTTTCCATCCTATCAAGATCATCCTGTATCCTGTCATCTGGTGTGTTTGCTACCCCTCCCAGTTTAGTATCATCTGAAAATTTAATAAGTACCCCTCTATACCTTAATCTAAATAATTGATGATTATGTTGAACAACACAGGGACCAGGATAGATCCTTGAGGCTCTTCCCTTGTCAATCCTTTCCAAGAAGATGATGAACCATTTACAAGCACCTTTTGGGTGTGATCAGTCAACCAGTTCTCGATCCACCTAACAGTAATAGGATCCATACTGCATTTTACCAACTTGCCAATAAGAATATAATGGGGAACCATATCAAAGGCCATATTGAAATCATAGTAAATAATATCCACAGCATTCCCATGATATAGCAAAGTAGTAACTTTCACAAAAAAAGAGATAAAGTTAGTCTGGCATGACATGTTCTTGAGAAAGCCATGCTGATTCTTAGTAATTGCAGCCATCTATTCTAGCTGCTCAAGGACCAACTGTTTGATGAGTTGTTCTAGAATTTTGCCAGCTATAGATGTCAATCTAACGGGACAGTAGTTACCTGGAACCTCCTTTTTCCCCTCTTGATGATAGGGGCAACATTTGCTCACCTCCAATCTTCTGGTAGTTCCCCTGTTCCCCAAGAATTGTCAAAAATAATGGACAGAGGAATGCCTTTAGCTATGAGTAGCAATTGTTAAAACAATCTTTCTCACTGTTAGGAGATTATTTCTCAATATCGAAGTTGGTTTTAAAAACATTGAAATTGAAGTCCCTTGAAAAAGCCTAAGAGTGAAACATACAGGGATTTGTTGAATATAAAAGAATAAAGAACAATGGAAGTTTGAAGACTCCATAAAAGTCTACTCTGTATATTTGATTTGCCATATTGGTATCCCAGTCCCGCTTTACTTGCCCTGCGTAGGGTTAATAAGTATGGATCATGTGAGTATCATGTCACCTGGAGTGATCTACTATTTTATAATGGCCAACAGTGTGACCAGTGTGTCAACAGCCAGAGACATGTAACAATGCAAGAAGTTGCTTCCCATCTGAATAACTTCATATTTAAAGCAGATTCTTTAGTCTGCAGTTATGAATTGGCAGTAAGCAATTTAGAGGGTAAGCAAGCCATGCAAGGCTTTCTAGGCACTTTCAGTTGAGCCCTGAAGCTAATTGGAAGCTCGTGCTATGAAACTTGGATGGATATGGCCCCTCTGATCCACTCCAGTCAACACTCTGGAAACAGCATTCGGTATCACCTGCAGCTCCTGGATAGTCTTCAAGGGCAGTCCCACTCAGAATGCATTGTGGTAATCTAATCTTAGGAGTTTGGCTTTGAAGGGTAGAAATGTTTAGTATTGCTCTATCAGCCCTCTAAGCATGTCCAAGCTGACAGATGCCACAGTCCCTGTTGCGTATAAACACCACTGGTGCTAGAAAAGAAGCTGGCCTTGGTCTCTATAAATATTTAACTCTCACAGATGAATAATAAATTAGCAAGAACAACATCCAGGCATTCAATCATGATGAACTAGACCACAGACCGTGAGCAATATGGCAAATCCCATTAACGCAGGATTGCCGGGGGGGGGGGTTAAGTTCAAATCAATAACATGGCGATTGGTCTATTTCCCCCTTCTCTGTCATTTTGTGTGCATTTTAGATGCAACTAATTAAGTCAGTGGGCTTAGGAGGACATCTGCATTGTATTAGACAGGCAGGACTCTTTTTCTCATGCTTCATTTCCATGACCAGAGTCAAGAGGAGTGGATAATATCCCACGCTAACAGTTGACAAGAGGGACCTTGTGTAATCAACTATTCATATATTTTCATGGGCACCTAAAATGCCCCCACAAACCACTAGCAGGTTACAGGGACACTGCATTCATGGTGACTGTCAGAATCTCGTGATTGCTGCCATGGATTAATCTGTTCTTTAGCTGTACTGCGGCCATCTTGGTCTCCCTCTAACCCTGAACTGCCTGCCCATGCATTCTTTTCAGTAACAAGTTGGTATTATCATTGTAAGTAGTAACACTGGATGCCCCAAGGTCAATGCTCTGTATGTTATCATAGTTGGCAGCTGTCCTGAGCTGCACCTGGCCATGGAAGACTTATTGTGTCTGTCAGTGTGTGAACATCTTTGGTGAGAACTGGAGGGGGATAAGAACTGCGTTCTGAATTTGGAATTCAGATTCGGCTTTGAACGTCGTGGATAGAACTGCTTTCGAATAAACACTTGCTTTTTAAAGAAGTCATTGTTTCAAGTCTGTATTCCTGACAGTGACTATTGATCTGTTGCATGTGTCTTCCATCCTTCCAACAAAAACTCAGAGGAGCACGCATGGCCAAATAATAGCCATACTGGATCAGACCAAAGGACCTCTAGGGCAGGGGTAGTCAACCTGTGGTCCTCCAGATGTCCATGGACTACTATTTCCATGAGCTGGCAGGGGCTCATGGGAATTGTAGTCCATGGACATCCGGAGGACCACAGGTTGACTACCCCTGCTCTAGGGTATTGCCCACCTCTCTGCATGCCTAGGAGTTCCCAGCACTATGTCAGTGGAAGTGTCCTCATGTCTCCTACATGAAGTTTGCAACATATACATTGGCCTTGATTCTCTCTTAGCCAAACCTACCTGACAGAGTTATCGTAAGGATAAAAGAGAGGAGGGGAGAACTGTCCTGGATTAAAAGTGGGATTGAAAGATAATTAAATAAACTGAAAACAACAGGATTTTGAATGAGTAATAATTTTAACACTTCTGAATCATTTGAATTTGTAGTTGGTATCTCTGAGACTACCCTGACCTGAATGGGCTAGGCTAACCTGATTTTGTTTGATCCTGTAAGGTTAAGCAAGGTTAGGTTGATTAGAACTTTGATGTGAGACCAACAAGGAAGTCCATGATTACCATGCTGAGGCAGGCTACGGCAAACCACCTGTGCTCCTCTGCACTGGATGGCCCAACTTGACCTGGGTCTATTATGCACTTACCAATTTTCACCAAATTTGACCCTATTTAATTGCCCCTTTTAAAAACGTTCTTGTTTATGCATATGCAGTGATACCATTTTCCCCCCTTCTTCTTACCATAGTAGACAGAAGTAAACAATTATGCATTTGAGAAAGTTATTTCCAAGTGGTAGGGGAACTTCCTCCATTATATGGGTAAATGTATGTAATTTTTACTCTGTGTTTGTTTTTTAATAATTTTATTGTATCTGATCTTGCAATGGCCTATGGCCTAGTGCAATAAAGTTTGACTTGACTTAAAAAAAACAAAACTTCTCTGTATTGTTCCTGTTCCTATGTTCCTTGTGAACCGCACTGAACCTCTGGGTGGGGTGGCATATAAACAAACAAACAAACAAACAAACAAACAAACAAACAAACAAATAAACAGAAATAAAATTGTTTACAGAAGTTAGTAGAGATATTGTCCTTCTGCCCTCTGCCTGATCTCTAAAGTAAGGAAGTTTCTTGGGGCATCAACTTCTTTGAAGTAAAGAATTTGGTTCACAGACCAGAAAAAAGCATATATATATATATGTGTGTGTGTGTGCATGTATGTATGTATATGAGCCTCTTGTGGCGCAGAGTGATAAGGCAGCAGAAATGTTGTCTGAAAGCTCTGCCCATGAGGCTGGGAGTTCGATCCCAGCAGCCCGCTCAAGGTTGACTCAGCCTTCGATCCTCCCGAGGTCGGTAAAATGAGTACCCAGCTTGCTGGGGGGTAAACGGTAATGACTAGGGAAGGCACTGGCAAACCACCCCATATTGAGTCTGCCAAGAAAACGCTAGAGGGTGTCACTCCAAGGGTCAGACATGACCCAGTGTTTGCACAGGGGATATCTTTACCTTTTTATATATGTGTGTGTGTGTGTGTGTGTATGTATGTGTATATATGTATGTATGTATACACACACAGACATATACATACATACATACATACATACATACATACATACATACATACATACATACATACATACATACATTTATACCATTCTGCAATCTATTTGTTCAAATCAATTATTCCAATTAAGAGATAAATTAATATACAGAGGACATTTGGACTTTCTACATTGTTGAGAATGTAGGTTAACATATGTAGTGAGTAGGTTTGGGGTGCTTTGGCACCCAAAGCAGCCAGTCTCTCCCGGCATAGCCAGCGCCATGCTGTTGGGGGAGGAGGGGAGGCGCGAGTTTCAGAGTGCCAGCAGGTGCACACATGCAGGCGTAGAGCTCCGCACCGTGCCTCCCTTCCCCCCATGGTGCGGCGCTGGCTGCACAGGAGAGACCGGCTGCTTTGGGCGCTGAAGCGCCCAACCCTAGTACTGAGGTTAAGAAACCAATACCTTACTTAAATTACAGTACAATCTACTTATTCAAATCAATTATTCCAAATAATAGATACATGAAAATACAGAGGGCATTAAACCTTCCTGTAGGCTTGTTAAGAATAAAAGTTAGCATATACAGCGAGTTAAGTAACCAATGTCTCTTTTGAGTCATGGGGATTCCATTGTTCTGAGTGTTGTAATAACTTGCATTTCAGCAATCTCCCTATCCATTCTGTTACTTCATGATAAACCACCTACTTTAAGGTCATCTATTGAATGTCTTGGAAGGCTGAAGTGTTCTCCCACAGGTTTATCACTCTTGTGGTTCCTGAAGTCAGATTTGTGTCCAATTATCCTTCGGCATAGAGTTTGTCCTGTTTGTCCTATGTAAAGAACAGAAGGGCATCATTTGCCTTTGATGGCATATATAATGTTAAAAAGTGGTAACTATCTTTATACCTGCGGAGCGGTATAAATAAAACGCTAAGGGCTAAAGGGGAGGAGAAAGGGGGTATCTGGGATAAAAATTCAGAGGGGCCAATCATGAGCTGCAAAGCGGCTGCTGATTGGCCCCTCCGAGTGTCACTCCAGGGCCAAGTGGCCAATAGGGAGCCGCAGTACCCACGGCTCCCCATTGGCTACTTGGCCCATCCTCGGCCGTCCAGGGAGTCGCTGCGGGAAGAACAGCACAGGCCACCGGGGGGGGGGAGGGAGCGTTTGACGCCCACCCGGGGGAACAGGAGGTCCCGGAAAGACTTCGCCCCATGGAGGCTTCGCCGGGGGTGGGGGAGTGGCTAGCACTCATTTTATTGTGAAATAAAATGGGCTTTAAATCTTGTTTAGTATATGTCCATTTGAAGTGAGCACACGTTAGAAAAGGCTTATGTGAATAAGCCTTTGACAGTGTAGTTGATGTTGTTGGGCTGTGGATTCCTCTATGGCAGAGGTTCTCAACCTTCCTGATCCCGTGACCTTTTAATACAGTTCCTCATGTTGTGGTGACCTCCGACCACAAAATTATGCATGAGTTCTTTCACAAAAATTAAACCTAAACTGACCCATGGCATGAAGATCCATTGTTCATGATTGTATATAAATTAGTTTTTTCCGGGGTTTCTCAGTTCAGCCCTGCCTCTTGTCCCACCATGCCAATCTCGCTCTTTTCTGCTG
Source organism: Paroedura picta (assembly GCF_049243985.1). Classification (NCBI taxonomy): domain Eukaryota; kingdom Metazoa; phylum Chordata; class Lepidosauria; order Squamata; family Gekkonidae; genus Paroedura; species Paroedura picta. The sequence goes on from NC_135369.1 coordinate 184,168,080, forward strand.
CTCCAGACAGATGAACGCTCTATCTCGATCTACCCCACAAGGCTATTGTGCGGATAGTGTCCCCCCAGCCAAGCTGCTTGCCCTGCCACGACCCCCGTGAATGGGTCATTCAACCCCCAAAGAGGTCCCCACCCCCAGGCTGAGAACCACTGCTCTATGGAGTCAATTCGTCTCATGTTAGAAGATAGAATCGTAGAGGTGGAAGGGGCCGTACAGGCCCTATAGTCCAACTGCCTGATCAATGCAGAATCAGCCCAAAGCTGGGAAATGTTGGACTTTTCCCTGCTTCCTTCCACATTTCCTAGCATTAGTGTCTTCTACAGTGAGTCTTGTCTTCTCATCGTGTGACAATTGCCTTAATTTGGTCATTTTAGCTTCCAGGGAAAGTTCAGGCTAGATTTAATCAAGAACTCACTTGGGGGTCTGAGTGAAACAGGTGGGCTTGTAGACAACCTAGGTTTAATGGAAAGCTGCCTGTAACTCTCATCCAACCAAATAAGAACAAGAGCTTTCCTGAAAGTGTTTGAGGTCATTTTGGTCATTTTAGCTTCCAGGGAAAGTTCAGGCTAGATTTAATCGAGAACCCACTTGGGGTCTGAGTGAAACAGGTAGGCATGTAGACAACCTAGGTTTAATGGAAAGCTTCCTGTAATGGCCAACTCTCATTCAACCAATTAAGAACAAGAGCCTTCCTGAAAGCATTTGAGGTCACTGGAAGTTTTTAATTGAGTTCAGATCCTGGATCACACCTGCGGTGAAGAAAAGGGAAAGGTCAAGAGCTCGTACTCAAGAATCCTGAGCAGATGAGGGGAAACGTCAAACCGACGGACGTGTCTGTTTCTGTGGACCACGGAGGGGAAAGGCATGCTCGTTTCATGGTTTATGAAACCCGGATTTATATTGGCACCATTCATTGTGTATGTGTCATTTTAATTATGCTTTAGCATTCTTGGGCTTGATGGCTAAATGATTGCCGATCAAGGCTTATGGCCCCCCTCCCTCTCTGTGTCTCTCTTTTTTCATCTTTATGGTTCTCAGCCCTCTGTCAGCAGTCCAAGGTGATAGGAACTTCCTGCTATTGACTTTTCTCTCTCCTCGGTGGAGGTTGTCATGGAGAATTAAGCTATTGACAAATCAACAGCTTATGTGCTAAACCGTTTCCTGCGCATCTTCATCGTGAGGAATGTGGGAACGGGCGGGGGACTTGTTCAGTTCACAATGCAGCCTGTTTCTGCATGGATGGGGGAAAGTATACCCAACGAGACACACCAGGTTTTGTCATCGCAGACGCGAGCATGAATTTACGGAGAATTCTGTTTCTGTTTCGTTTCTTTGGTCCCAACACTCGCCTCAACCAAAATGCAGAGCAGTACCCAATGCAGCAAACATCTCCCAAAACAATAGAAAGGTCCTCTTAAAATCGTCAAGCTTACGCAAAAGCCTAAGCCGAGAGCCAGCTCAAGGTAACGCTAAAATTCTTTCGCATTTCGAGGGCAAGTTAAGGCAGCCCAATGCAAGGAGTGGTTTATTTCCTGACATTCCAATTGTCTTATCTCTTCAGCAGTGCCGGGAAGCAATTACTTACCTTTGGAGTGACTGAACAAACACAATAGGTAGTGTTAATTAATATCGTGCCAACCATGATCACTGATGGTGTTGCTTAGGTTCCAGGAAGAGACAATAGGTGCTAATTTGTACCAGCCCAACTGGCAAGTCGGAACTATTTTTTTCTTTTTTTTAAATAAATATTGGATCAATTGTATGAGTTGCACGTCACTTTTTCTTCCTGTGCCTCCCATCGTTAAATGTAACGAAATGTTTTCCTTCATGAAAGAAAGCAATAATTGTCCAAAGTGGCTGGGGATATTTTTTTTTTAACTGAACATATACATCAACATATACATATACATCATTTTGTCCACTTTTTTCCTGATTTTTGCCCACTTTTCCCCACTTGTCAGCCCTCAGTTGAGTTCCCAATAAGCAAACTTGTTGTTGACAAGAAGTTTCTTTACAATGGCAAACAGAAGCAAGGGTTTTCCTTGCTAAAAATTTTAAAAAGCCAGCTTTCAAGCAGACCTTTATACATCCCCTGTGACGCCTCCCACGAGTTTGAATCTTAGCATGGACTAGGCCCTGACATTTCCTAAGTCCGTTTTTCCATGCAAAAGCATGCACAACAGCCCAGACACTGTAGGTATTCGTAAAAGAATACACCAGCCACGCAAGGTCAAAATAATAAGTTGTTCTAAGGAGCTATAATGATAAAGAGGCCTTCTAATCTTAAAGGAACTACTTCACAAATCAAAGCAAGGGGGGAAAACAAGTCAAGGAAATATCACATGGCCCTGAAGACTTTAGAGGTGAGGACATGGGGGTGTGCAGTATCATGCACACTGTGACATCACATCTTGGGGAAACTGGGAGTGACGTAATCTAGCAATAAAAATCACTGAAATTCTATGGTTTTGTGTCTGGGGTCGGTTGTTCTCAAGTTGCATAAGAAAGGTCCTTTTCTTGGCCTTCTTCATGGTGCTGATGGAAAGCATGGTTATTTTTTGCCATCTAGGCCTGTTCTTAGGTGGGTAAGCCCAAAAAGGGTTTGCAGGATTAGCGATTGGAAATTTAGATTAGGAAGCACACTGAGGAATCTGAATAAGAAGAGGAAATATCCAAACCAGACAGCCTGGCCCAACACAGGGGTCGATATGGTTGCCAAAATCCAGGTGGAACCTGGCAATCCCTTGGAATAAGGCCATTTTTTTTAAACTACAGTGATTAGTTCCCCTGGAAAAAAATGTATTTGGGGGGGGATGCTATGGGATTGCACCCAGCTAGCATCTCACACCAAAATCTGCCCACAGTTGGCTCCACCCCCTAAATCTCCATAAATTTCCTGACCCTGAATTGACAGCCATTGGGAGAAAAAAAATTCTTCAGTGTTGGGTACCATCATTTGAAGTCATCGGGAACAGGAGTTGAGGAGAAGCGTTTCTCAGATCAGTTGATTTATTTGATTTATATATTTACTTTATGGAAATTTTAAAACAGAGGCTGGATAGCCATCTGACGGAGAGGCTGATTCTGTGACGGCTCAAGGGGGTGGCAGGTTACAGTAGATGAGCAATTGGGATGTGAGTGTCCTGCATAGTGCAGGGAGTTGGACTAGATGACCCAGGAGGTCCCTTCCAACTCTATGATTCTATGATTCTATGATTCTATACCCTGCCATTCTCCCCAATGGGGACTCAAAACAGCCTGCATCCTTCTCCTCTCCTCCATGTTATCCTCTCAACAACCCTGTAAAGGTAGGTTAAGCTGAGAGCATGTGATTGACTCAAGGTCACCTAACAGCTTCCATGTCATTCATGAGTAGGGATTTGAACCTGGTTTTACCCAGATCCTGGTTCGACACTATGCACTGCACAGCATGGCATGCAACCTAGAAAAACCAGAATCATCAGTATTGCTACATTGACCCAGAAGACAGGAGCAGCCTCTTCAAACACTGGCTAACCCTTAGCATCAACCTTGGAAAGACCCTGCTCTAAAAGCTGGGGAGAGTGAATGTTAGCATAGAACAGGATCCATTCAATTCACTTAAATCATGTAGTTTTGCCTAAAATTTATACCAGGAGCTAAAGAAGAAACCCCAGGAGCCCAGAAGTTGCAAGAAGGTGTTGTGTTGTCTAAATCTATTTATTTCCTTATTCTTCCCTTGCTGAGCTTCTTTGCAATTTTTGCAGTTGCATTTCTCACTTTACAACCCAACAAAACAGAAGGTGTTACTCATATCTCTCTGTAAGAGTCTTGGTTTCAACAAGGTGTAAATTTTGCTTTTAATTAGCAGGCCAGGCATGCGTTTCCTAAAGGTTGTAAATTAAGCCTCTTAAAGTACCACTAAATCTACACTTCTGCATTACAGCTCTGGCATTTACCAGGTTTTATTTTCAAAATTTCGCTCAAAATATAATTCCATCAGTACGGAACTGTACAAAAAATGAGATAATACCTTTGCTGTCTCATGTCAGTGGTTGTTCTCATCAACAGTTTCCAGGTACCTCCTGGGAGCCAGCAAGAGATGGGGTAGACTTACTAGGACTGGGAGGCAGGCCTGGATGTCATCATGGCCACATCATTTCCAGCTTGCACAGGAAATGATGTCACTAGGAATGAGCATGAACTAGAAAAATGCAATTTGTCTTGTTTTGTGGCTGAACGACAAACCGAAACACAAGCTGAACCTGGAGGCTCCTTTGCCAACCCAACTGGTTCATGGCCTTGCAAACTCCTTTGAAAGGGACTGCAGTCCTTTTTAATGGGGTGTGAAGAAAGCCTGAAGATCCTGTTGAGTGATGGGGTACCTCCCCGCCACTCAGCTGTTTTTGTGGCTTCTGTTTTATGGAAGCAGAGTTTTATGGAACGCAGAGTTCTTTCTGCTGTACCCATGATCCATCAGGAACTGCTGTGGAAGTCCGTGTGATGAATTTTGCTTTGTGGATTGGTTCTTGCCCGGATGTCATCATCTTATGATGATACTCTGGTATTCGTTCTATTCAGGGCTTCCCTTGAGGCTGTTCTGGAAACTCCAGCTGGTTCAAAATACAGGTCCTCATAACAACTCATTGGAGAGTACATAAACCATCGATACTCTCCCAGCTGCATTGGCTCCAGATTGGATCAGGTTCAAGGTTTGGTATTAACCTTTAAAGCTCTAAATGGTCTGAGACCAGCATATTGGTAGAACCACCTATGATCCCCGAAAGAATGTTTGTTCGTTCATTCATTCATTCATTCATTCATTCATTCATTCATTCATTCATTCATTCATTCATTCATTCATTCATTCATTCATTCATTCATTCATTATGTTTTTTATTTATTTATTTATTATTTATTATGTTTCTAAACCGCCCTCCCTGGAGGCTCAGTGTTGAGGTCATCAGACCAAAACTTGCCTAGGATTCCCAGCCCAGAGGATGTGAAGTTGGCCTCACCCATGGTCAGGGCCTTTCTGGCCTTGGCCCTGGCCTGGTGGAACACTCTGCTGAAAGAGATCAGAGCCATGTGGAACGTTAACCAGTTTCTCAAGGCCTGCAAGACATAAGTGTTCCACCAGGCCTATGGTTGTGGCCAAATGGAAGAACAATAGTGCTGACCTCACTGCAGAAGTCGAAGAAAAACATGCCTCTCCAAGAAGACATGGAATATGACAGACATGATATATACAAGGTTTTAATGAATGTATTGGACATTTCTGCACATTGGTATAAATAGTGTTATGCTAGCTGAATGGCGTAGCACTAAATATTATTGTGTCTCCCAGCCACTCCTCACCTTTTTTCTGTCTCACTCTTGTCTGCCACTTTTTTGCACCTCACCCACCGCAACTGCTTCTGGAAATGGCAGAAGAGAGCAATGTGCTTTACATGTGGCTCTCTTCTGCCTGTCAATCAAGCCAGGCAGCTAATCCCCTTACTCCATGTTTGAAAGGTCCCGCGATGCCCACTAATTTTTTTTAATTCATACCTCTCCATTGAAATGCCTATGGATAGATGCATAGTGCTTTTTGAACACCACCCCTTAAGGAATCATGAGTCTTTAGATACTTGTAAACATTAATGTCGTTCCTGATTTTTTTGGAGGGGGGAGGGGGGTGGACTTTAGAGAGGCATGCTTTGTGTCACAACTTTGGAAAAAAATACTTTTATTTCTGGCATCGCCTGCATGGTTGTCTGCCTATTTGTTGCTCCAGGCTGTTCTCCATTTTTAAATAGCACTTCCCATCCCCTTTAAGAAGGGAGAGGGAGGCAGGTGCGAGGGCGGAACATTGGAGGCAGAGGTAGCGCTTATTTGGCTCCATACATTTCTTTGACTGGTGGCCTGCTGGTTGTCCCGGGGGGATAACACTTTTTAGATGGGTGAATCTACTTTTGGGGATTCATCAACTCACGCTTTAAAATGGCAGATGTGGCAAGCAATTTGCTGGCCAGACGCAAGAGGTTGGCAATGTCATGCGGAGCGGACGACATATAGTGTTTTCAGAGAGTAAGTATGATGCTAAATTTATGGTGTGCAGAAAAGCACATTGGGTTTTAAATAAGTTGATTGTTTAATCTATATTGTCACCTGTCCTGAGCTACCAGGAAGGGCAGGATACAAGATTATTCATTCATTCATTCATTCATTCATTCATTCATTCATTCATTCATTCATTCATTCATTCATTCACTCACTCACTCACTCACTCACTCACTCACTCACTCACTCACTCACTCACTGATAATGACACCTGGAGACCCCTCTTGCATTTCTGCAGTTTGGCAGTTGTTCTGCTGTCCTTGCAGTCCACCCACCCCACGTGGACTGTGATTCTGTGTTGCAGCCCTGTTGAGTGGGCATTTGCCACTATGGGGCCCTGGGTTCTGCTATCAGCCACTACGACATGGATTGCACAGGTTCTGCTTGTAAGAGTATTTCCTGGTTGTTCTTATTTTAGGGGAGGTTATTAAATCAAATAAGCCTCTTGTGGCGCAGAGTGGTAAGGCAGCAGACATGCAGTCTGAAGCTTTGCCCATGAGGCCGGGAGTTCAATCCCAGCAGCCGGCTCAAGGTTGACTCAGCCTCCCATCCTTCCGAGGTTGGTAAAATGAGTACCCAGCTTGCTGGGGGGTAAACAGTAATGACTGGGGAAGGCACTGGCAAACCACCCCGTATTGACTCTGCCATGAAAACGCTAGAGGGCGTCACCACAAGGGTCAGACATGACTCGGTGCTTGCACAGGGGATACCTTTACCTTTTCCTTTTTATTAAATCAAATTCAAATGCCTACTAGCTATCACTCACTTCCTCATTGGTCATTGGGCAGTAAACTGATAGCAGACCACACAGTCTAGAATCCAGAGTTTTCCATCTCTGACTTCCCAGTCCCAAATTGTCTCACAGGAAGCTTTTAAAAAATACCCCCCCCCCCCAATAGGGCTGTACTAAATGCAAGGAAACACAGAATTATCTTTCTTTCTAATTAATATGGAAATATTCAAAGTTAGTCAACTCATTAAGCGACTGCTCCTTAAACGTAGATGATTAATCAGCTAAAATGCATTGAGCATAAGAACATAAGAGAAGCCAAGTTGTATCAGGTCAAAAATGTCCCATCTGGTCCAACAGAGTTACGCAGTGTCCAAAACCCGGGCACCATCAGGTAGCCCACCAGTGGGTCCAGACCTCCAGGAGCCTCCCCAAACACTGTTACCCCCGCCCAGCATCAAGAATGCAGAGCCTCACTGCCCAAGACTTATTGTTCCATTTTTACTCTGAATCTAATGGCCACTGGTAGACCTCTGCACCGTATGTTTATTCAGTTCCCATTGGAAGTTGTCTGTGCTTAGAATCATAGAGTTGGAAGGGAACATACAGGTCATCAAGTCCAACACTCTGCTCAGTGCAGGATCAGCCTAAAGCATCCAAGATAAGGATCTGTCCAACTGCTGCTTGAAGACTGCCAGGGAGAGGGAGCTCACCACCTCCTTAGGTAGTCGATTCCATTGCAGAAGTACTCTGTCTGTGAACATTTTTTCCTGATAACTAGCTGGTACCATTCTACGTGTAGTTTAAACCCATTATTGCAGATCCTATCCTCTGTTGCCAACAGGAACCTTTCTCTGCCGTCCTCTAAGTGACGACCTTCCAAATACTTAGCAAACATGTCCCCTCTCAACCGCCTCTTCTCCAAGCTGTTACTCCAAAAGAAAAAAATTCTATTAAAAAAACAAAAACAAAATTCTTTGCTGTGTCAGTTAATTGTAAACCTGGTTTGAATCCCACCCCTGCCACCATGAGGCAAACTGGGGGTAGGTGAAGTCCATGGGTTGCCACCAAGACCAAGCTTGGTTAGGAGAAGCAGCTTCTAATCTGGCCAGCCAGGTGAGATTACCTGTTCCTTCACATGCAGCCAGCTGGGTGACCTTGGGCTTGCAACAACAACTATAGAGTGTTCTGATGAACAATCCAGTCAGAGCTCTCTTAGCCCCACCTACCGCACAAGGAGAGGAAAGGAAAAGAGATTGAAAGCTGCTTTGAGAGTCTTCAGGCAGTGAAAAGCAACATATCAAAACCAACTCTTCTACGTAGTCCTTCACATTTCCCCTTATCTTGTGGTTCCCTGGTTGCTGCCACCAGTAAGACCCTATTCTTTAACCAGGAGGAGTCTTACCCATTCCTGGGGAAATATGTGGCTGCATTCATTCATTCGTTCGTTAGTTCATTTGTCTGTCCGTCCGTCCATCCGTCCATCCGTCCATCCGTCCATCCGTCCATCCGTCCATCCGTCCATCCGTCCATCCGTCCATCCGTCCATCCGTCCATCCGTCCATCCGTCCATCCGTCCATCCATCCTTTGACTAATAGCACAGCAGGCTGTAGGATGGCAAATGACAGTTAACTGACTCCTGGAAATTATATTTCCTTGGTTTAGCCACTAAACAAAATAACAGAAGCACTAGGCAACCCCCCCCAACAACTGTTGATTTATTAAACCACAAAAAAAGGACATCCCAAGCAAAATGAAGGGTAACATGAAGGGACAGAGTAACCAACTGTACCTCTTAACACAGGGAAAGAAAAACAACCACCCTGTTCTCCCTTGAACTCATCTCCTGAATCCTTTCTTTCCCTTTTCCTCTTCAATCCAGCAAGATTTTACTATTTTCCCCTCACACCAAGGCAGAACTAGGTTTCCCTCAGAGAACCTGGCTTCCATCTGCCCATCAACTCCTTCAGAGATTCAAAGAACACTTAATATGACTGGAGAACAGAATCCATTGAAAGGACAGTAGCCTTCCAAAAAGGACTTCATAGGTTGAACATAACTTACAAACAGAATTAAAGTAGGGGGATCCTCCACAGGCATGTATCCTGAGACTCCACTATGCAACACTGGAAGCTTTTCTCCAGCCTAAGGAGATTTCCTCTAACTTTAAGTGTCTCTTCTCCCAACAGGAAAGCCACTGAAGTGGGAGGCAGTCTTTACAGATGCCTCTATACCTTGAAATTATTCCCTTTGGTCTAGAAGAAGGATCCTTAAACTGAAGAAATGTCCTCCAGCCTAAAGTAGGATACTGCCCATTGTGTTTATATGTATCTACTCATTGACCGTTTATGCACTGGAGGTTTCATTCTGGGCTGCAGGCTGAAGTATTAGTCGTGGCAGATTGCCCCGCCTCTTCCTGCACCCACATGGGGGAGCATTTGGCCCGGTGTGCCTCATCCGTCCCTGATCTGTGCACCTGCACGGGAGCTGAGGCAGTGAAGTTCCCAGTGCATAAACGGTCATTGTGATGTAGAGACCACCGTATACTGACCCCACGGGTGGATCTCCTGAGGGCATCTGCTTTGGGGTCACAGTGTTGGAGCTGATTGGCAATTGTCCTGATCCAATGTGGCCAATCTGGTCTAAGACCTTGTGTTACACAGTGGCCAACAACCAAGTGCCACCAGGAGGTGCATCAGGAGGCCCTCGTGGCTTCTCTTCTGTTCTTATTTTTACTTTGACATCATGTTCATCTGACAAAAGGAGCTATGACTTATACCCTGAATTTTGTTGGTCTCTAAGGAGATACTGGGATCTAATCTACTTATATGACCGTAGACCAACATGCGATGGTTTTGTTGTTGCCGTGTGGAATAGGATGTTGGCCTAGATGGACCGTGATTCTTGGTCGCTACCATAAGGTTACGCCGGCTTCCTTATCTTGTGGCATCTAACATGCTGTTGAAGTTATTGCACAGAAAACCTTTCTCCCCCCCCCCCACAAATGCTTCTAATTCTAACCGCTCCCGAAATAGATGGAAAAGCTAAAACAAGAAGAACGACCGAAAAGAGGAGGGGAAAAGAAATATTGAAAATGCAATCTTCTTTTTTGCAGACATTCCTGCCGATGGAAACGGCTATGAAAAGTGTCCTTGTAAGCAAGATAAATTATCTTGGCGAGAAATAAATGAATAAGCTTGATGGAAGCTTTCATCTGCTTTAAAAGTTGGGGAATGGAACAAATTGTGCGGTTGATTCATAATGACATCAATTACACTTACGGCGGGGTAATAATTCACTTCTTTATTATTATTTATGAGGTGATTTTAAGGGTTTTTTTTTTAATGTTTTATGTTTATTGATGTGTTTGGTTAACACGCACTTCAACAGCCTGGTCAGGTGCTTGGCAGGAGGCAGGAGAACAGCAACGATCAATACCTCCAGCACCCGAGAACTCTCTGCCTCGTTTTGTAGTGCAAAGTAATGATTGCCTCGGCAGTGTCCCAGGAGTCCCTGAGATAATTGCGATTCCACACAGTCAACAGTCTGTTCAGATCCATATAATCACTCTCCTTAGCAGCTTTATTTCGTGTTTGAGGTCTTTGGCTTTAATGTTCTCCCCCCCTCTCCCGCCTTGGCGATTCCAGGTCGGCTGGCGTCCATTTCAGGGCTGCGGAAGAACAGTCCAAACTCCTGTCTCTTTTTCGGGATGCCACCTCTGAAGAATGAAATGAAAGAATGAAATGAAAGAATGAATGAAAGAATGAATGCTTTAGGAGGCTTTGGGCTGATCCTGCGTTGAGCAGGGGGTTGGACTAGATGGCCTGTATGGCCCCTTCCGACTCTAGGATTCTATGATAAAGAAACTAGAGTAGAATATTCTTGGAGTGCCTGCACCAATGACTATGAGAACAGCTTTAAAAAAATTGTGAACCAAATTAGGGCTCCACTAGGACTGAAGATGTTCAAAAATGATTCTAGAGTTGTTAGGTTCCTGCTAGTTCTGGAAGCAACCAGAGGGGGATGGGGGGGGGGAACGGGACATACCAGGAGCAGTAGGAAGGCCCAGGTCTATGCAACAGGTCTATGAAATAGACCAGGTATAGCAACAGGTCTATGAAAACTGCTCACATGACATGGAAGTGATACCATCTGCTCAGGATGCAGTGGTACTGGAGTAAAACCTCTATGGTGAATTTGGCTTCTATCATAGATACCAGAGCATCACCCCAATGTTCTGGATGTGATTATATCACTCCTGGGTCATGAGACACACTGCTGCACATCAGATGGGTCTCCCTTTTTTTGGGTGGGGAGACAGGGTCTGGAAGTGGTGGACTCCTGCCTCCATTGGAAGGTTTGACAACCCTAGGTGGTTTGCCATTGCTTGCCTCTGCCTTTCATTTGTGGTCCCCCATTCAAGTAGCAACCAAGGCCAGCCCTGCTTAGCTTCCAAGATCTGGCTAAATCAGGCTAGCCTGGGCCATCCAGGGCCTAGTCTGCACACAATAGATAATGCACTCTCAATGCACTTTAGAATTTCCTGTTCTGCACAGGAAAATCCAGTTGCCAAAGCACATTAAAGTGCATTATCCTATGTGTGTGGACTGGGTGGTGCATATAAAACAACCTTTTTAGAAACCCTCCATGTATTTTTATAGTGCAATGGGAGGAGGAGCCAACTCTTGCTTTCCTGGAAAGAGGAACTTCTGGAGAGGGAGGACAGCATTTTCACGAGTGTCGAAAATGTTTCCAGTTACTGGAAACCAAGAGAATTTCCCACACTTAAAACACCATTAACCAGTTAACCTGTGCAGAATCAAAAACTCAAACTGGAAGACAATGGGGAACGGAGATTCCCAATGCTAAATGGGAATGAATTTGGAATAAATCTATTGTGTGGGTGAAGGATGAAAGCAGGAATGACATCGGAAGCCTTTCAGTAACCAGTCAGCACTGTGGGGAAGCTTTCCACTACGCCAAAATGGTGTACTACTGCAAAATGGGGGAAAATCCTTGGTCATAAAACACCTAAAGGGGAAATACAACCATTGTACTTATTTGCTAAACTGCACATGCTTGACCCAATGTGCATGTTTGAATGCCAGTCATGCATGGGTGCATGGTGTTCTGCTATATGTGCAGCTGCCCAGGAGTCACAGACAAATGGCTTGGTGATCCCTTGATGTGATCATCAATTCTTATGGGGGATATTCAGAACTAGTAGTTACAGGACTTTGGGAAATGGTTCTAATTGGAACATCCTGTGGATGTTCATCTTCCTGTGATCTAAGCTGGGTCCCAAATCGGATGTTCCAGATTCTGCAAAAAAATCACCCATGGCCCAGTGAGTATCAATGTCACACATTATTGTGCATATTTTGAGAAGGAGCAAGTGAAAAAAAATGCAATGCTTGCCTGGTGAAAAGCCAAGTCCAGGTCTCAAGAAAGCAACCAAAATGATTATTACTGATTTTCATTCATTCATTCACTCATTCATTCATTCATTCATTCATTCATTTTTGTTTGTTTGTTTGTTTGTTTGTTTACTTGTTTATTTTAGATTTTTCATCTTGCCCTTCCATACACCCTTCAATTTATTTATTATGAGATTTCTTTACCTCTCTTCCCAGCATAAATGGCTCGGGGCAGTTTCCAACATAATCCATCAAGAAACAATACAAAATGAGTTCATAGAATACAGTTCAAAACTTCAACACTAAGATGTAAGAATTAAAACCTATTAAAATCAAGTGAACCCTCTGATTAGTCAAAGAGTGCTCTTTCAGTGGGGTTGCTCTAATTACTTCTTGGCTTCAGAGAATGTATTCATATGGAAGGAGCCCGGTCAGTATTCTTGCTCTTACTATTGTGATCCTCTTAACAGTGAATAAGGTAGTTTTAACAAATGCTACTCATAGCTTATGGCGTTCCAGATGCTCACTGTTAAAAGATCATTTCACAAAATCGAAGGTGGTTTTGAAAACATTAAAATTGATGTCCCTTGAAAAAGGCTAAAGAGTGAAACGCATTGGGATTTGTTGAATATCAAAGAATAAAGAACAATGGAAGCTTGAAGACTCCATAGAAGTCGACTCTGTATATTTAATTCGCCATATTGGTATCCCAGTGCCACATAACTTGACCTGCTCAGGATGTAGGGCTGCCAGCACCAAGTTCCTGGTAGAATTGCTGGAGATTTGCAGATAGGGATGCCAGCCTCCAGGTAGGACCTACTGATTCTATTACAGCTCCTCTCCAGACTACAGAGATCAGTTCCCCTGAATAAAATGGATGATGGTGAAGAAGAGTTGATTTTCATACCCTGTTTTTTTTCCATTTTACGGAGTCTCAACACAGCTGACAATCGCCTTCCCTTCCTCTTCCCCCACAACAGACAGTGAGGTAGGAGAGGCTGAGAGAGCTCTGAAAGAACTTGGACTACCCTAAGGTCACTCAGATGAGTGGAGCTACATGTGGAGGGGTAAGGAATCAAATCCAGTTCTTTTCTAGATTAGAGGCCATTGCTCTTAACCATTATATGCTGCATTGGAGGGTGGACTCTATGGCATTATACCCCACTCACTGGGGTCCTCTGTCCTCCCCAGGCTCCACCCTGAAATCTCCAGGAGTCTCCCAACCTGAAGTTAATAACCCTAAACCCATCACCAGAGGGGACCTGGCAGCCCTATTTGGAAAGTAGAACCAGGGAAGGGGACCCTCTGTGGGGTACAATGCGTTACAGCAGGGGTAGTCAACCTGTGGTCCTCTAGATGTCCATGGCCTACAATTCCCATGAGCCCCTGCCAGCAAATGCTGGCAGGGGCTCAAGGGAATTGTAGGCCATGGACATCTGGAGGACCACAGGTTGACTACCCCTGCCTTAAAGTACACCCTTCATTGCTATCATTTCCTGAGTAGCCTAGAGGCGTGTTATATTTCCTGGAGACCTCCAGATCCTGCACAGAGGCTGGCAGCCCTGTGTGGATAAACATGGCACAAATGTGGCTCAGGAATGACTGAAAATCTTTGCCTCCCCCAGCCCAATAGAAATACGGTCCAATAGCACCTTTAAGACCAACAAAGATTTATTCCAGGCCTTGAAGAAATCTTTGTCGGCCTTAAAGGTGCTATTGGGCTCTATTTTTGTGGTGCGACTTCAGACCCACTCGAATCTATCCCCCTCCCCAGTTTGGTCTCATTGTACCGCTTTAATGGAAGCTTGTACATCTGTAACACCGAGGCCCAAACAATCTGTGAACTTCCTCTGGGATTTTATTTCAGTCCTTGAGAAATTGAGGGAACACGAGCCTGGTGTGTTCTCAGTTCCACTCGGCAGAGGCCCGAGCTAAAATTATGACTTGAAAGCAAATGCGTTGACCTTTCAAGGAGACGCGCCGAAGCCATTTCCAGCATATAACTAAACGCTATATTTTAAAGGTTCTAACCTTATTTGCTACAAGTGTATAATATTGGGAAAACCTACTGAGCGAAGGTTCGGCATTCATCACATGGCCCAAAGTCACTTTACGGAGGAGATGGAGTGGGGGGAGTTATTACATTCCCACTTGCCGGCACTAAAGTTCAATCCCCTTTCTTCCCGTTGCGTTATGCTGCATTAAATAAGGTTCAGGGATCACTTTCGGAATTACAGGCTTCTTGACCTAACGGGGGGAAAAAGAGAAAGTTTCCAAGAAATAGTGTCATCCTAGAGAGCAATTTATGATATGTACACAAACCCCCCAAAGAGCTAACCGGACTATTTGATATCTACGAAGCATAAACTTTATTGGGCAAAATATTGTTTTAGGAGGATTCTAATAGAAATTGATTTACAAGGCACGGCTTGAAAAGGAAAAGACAAGCAGACGGAAGATATTCACCCTACGCGGCCACCCTTCAAGCTGGGGTTTAATTTCACCGAACAGGTAACGAGAGACGTCGGAGGGCTCTGTTTTATTGGGCCTTATTTAATGGCTGACACTCCACATCGGCCTCAAAGCCTTCATGTTGTGATGCTCGGGGGGGGGGGGGGAGGCTATAATGTGATATATAAACGGCTTCCTTTATAATGTTGATTATTATTTATAGACGGGGGTTATTATTATTTTATTATTTTTGCAGACAGTGAAGCCCCTCCGATAAATCAGCTCTTGTAAAAATGGTGTTGTAGTAAATAAAAATCAAATGTAAACAACAAGCAGCCAGGAATTTTAAGAGAGTGAAAAGGATGGTGGAAAAGCTCTGTCTTACAGGCCCGATGGGACTGTGCTAGTTCCGTCAGGGCCCTGATGTTCTCTGGGAGTTCATTCCGCCAGGCAGGGGCCAGGGTTGATAAGGCCCTGGCCATGGCTAAGGTCTGTCGGACCACTTTTTGGCCGGGGATCACTAGGCAATTAGTTGTTGCAGAACAAAGTGCCTTCTGGGGGACAGATGCAAATAGGCAGTCTCTAAGAGACGCAGGGCCCAGATCACTTATGGCCTTAAAGGTAAGAACCAAAACTTTGATGTGAACCCGGGACTCTACTGGGAGACAACGCATCTGCCAGTATTTGGCATTCTTATTTTTAGTTTTTCAATGAGTCTCTTGTGGCGCGGCAGACATGCAGCCTGAAAGCTCTGCCCATGAGGCTGGGAGTTCAATCCCAGCAGCCGGCTCAAGATTGACTCAGCCTTCCATCCTTCCAAGGTCGGTAAAATGAGTACCCAGCTTGCTGGGGGGTAAACGGTAATGACTGGGGAAGGCACTGGCAAACCACCCCGCATTGAGTCTGCCATGAAAACGCTAGAGGGCGTCACCCCAAGGGTCAGGCATGACTCGGTGCTTGCACAGGGGATACCTTTACCTTTACTTTTTAGTTTTTAAAATGAAAATGGTTTTAACAATTATTGTAAACCGGCTTGAACTAAATGTGTGATATAAAAGGCTTGGAGGCCTTTTCTTTAAAAAAAAATACTTGACTGAATCAGCAAGTATCAATATTGGAAAACCAAACATTTTATCAGCTGGGCTTCCAAATTTAAAAAATGTGCAAAGTCAAGGGAATAGTAAATTGGAGAGGGGGAAAATGTAAATATAAATCAACGGCGGCGGGTAATTTCCACAATGGAACTGAAACATGAACCAGGATTTAAAAAAAATAATAATCAAGAGTAAATCACAGTTGGGAAGGTAGCAATAAAGTTTTCAATTAAGTGAGTGTGTGCTAATTAGAGAGGTAGGCAGTTTATTGATAACCGCTGAGGCATGGTGATCCTGTCCAAGACAGTGATGGAGGCCTACAGTTAGGATATTTACTAGAGCTGAGGATGGGGGCGGCGAGGAACTAATGACAAGACAGAGAAATACCTAGGTCTTGTTGTTGCTGTAGTACAGGAAGTAATATGATCACACCAGTGAAGTTTGGGCAATGCTCTGGTATTTGAACAAAAACTCTATGATAAAACCAGCTTCTGCCATAGTGTGTTTGCTCAAATACCAGAGTGTCACCTGGATATTACTGGTGTAATCATGTCACTTCCTGTGCCTAGCCGTCCTCCTTTCTCCTCAAATGTCTCATGCACCTGTTAGCTGATGGATGGCTGGGGGTAGGGACTGGCAGCAAGGGACCCTCGCCTCCACAGGGGGTGTGGTCTGGCAACCCTAATATTTATGGTTTAAGAAGTGAGGAAGTCAGTCTTGAGTTGACTTGTTGTCCTGCTACTTTGCAACTAACTGAGAGCATGCTAGTAACAGAGAACAGCTTGTTCAGTTCCAACCGGAAGTCATTTCTGTTCCTTTACAGGAATAGCCCCACGAGCTATAATGACCAGCATCTACCAGGCCTAGTTCAGCATCTAGTTCAATCAGGTGGAGGGGAAACAAACAGAGGACCACTCAATGATAGGATGAACAAACCAATAGAGGTTTCAACAATTAATCTACAATTCATCTCCCTGGAGAAAGTGGCTGTTTTACAGCATGAATTCTAGGGCATTATCTCCTGCTGAAGTGCAGGATACCAATATACCCAAATAGCCAGAATTTTCCAACCTGGAGTTGGCAACCGCAATCAAAGCATCATAGGGTTGCTAGCTGAGGAAGAGCCGAGGGCCCTGATAGAACTGTCACAGTTCTGCAGGGCCTACAAAATGGAGTTCTTCCGCAGGCATTTGGTTGAGGCCAGGCTAGGAAGATTGGGTCCCTCCCTATATAGGCCCTATGTGCCGGTCAACTGGGCAGGTGTTACCCCCGCGATGGGGGTGGGTGACTGCAGTTGGGTGCATTAAGAAATGAGGGGAGGACTAGACTAGTTTATCACCAGTATCTGTTTTTATGTGGTTTTATTATTTTACTGTAAACCGCCATGAGTCGGCAGGGTCCAGGACCGATGGTCAATAAATACAATCATAAATAAAGGGCAGATCTGTATGGGATTCAATTAACCTCAGCCAAATGCCTGGCAGAAGAGCTTCATTCTGCAGGCCCTGTGGAACTGTGCCAGTTCCAACAGGACCCAGACTTCTTATGGGAGCTCATTCCACTGGGTGGGAGCCAGGACAGGCCAAACATACTTCCTTCGAGCCAGGGATCACCAGCCAGTTGGAGTTTGCTGAGCGTAGTGCTCTTTGAGGGGCACAGGCAGAGAGCTGGTCTCTCAGATACACCGGGCCTAGACCTAAAGAGTATGGCCTAAAGAGTGATTACCAGTACCTTAAGCTTGATTCAGCTGGTAATCAGTGCAACTGCTGGAGTACAAGGCAGATGTGGGTCCTCCCTGGTGTTCCTGTGAGAACCCTGGCTACTGTATTCTGGACTAATTGTAGTTTCCCTATCAGGGATAAGGGTATGCCCACGTACAGTGAGTTGCAGAAATCCAGTATAGAGGTGACCATCTCATGGATTACTGTGGCTAGGTGTTCTACGGCCAAGTAAGGTCATAATAGCTTGGCTTTGTGCAGGTGGTAAAGCGTCAGTCAGACTACTCTTGTGTTCTGTGCCTCCATAGAGAGGGAGGCATCCAGGATCACACCGATATTCCTGGTGGCCTGAGCCACTGGCAGTTGTATTGCATCCAGGTTGGATAGTCTTTGAACTTCAGGTGACTCTGATTGAGCTATTTCATCACTGCTTCCAGACATCTGGCTAAAGATTCTGGTGGTGAATCCAGGTGGCCATCCATCAGAAGAAAGAGCTGGATCATCTGCATATTGATGGCACCCAAGGCCAAACCCCTGCACCAACTGGGCAAGAGGGCACCTAAAGATGTTAAACAAAATTGGAGAGAGGACCGCTCCCTGTGGAACTCCACATGTGAGATGGCAGTGGCTCAATTGTCTCTTTCCAATTACTACCCTGGAGGAAGGAAATCAGCCATTGGAGGGCTGTCCTTCATACTCAATGTCGGCGAGGCAGTGAGCTAGGAGCTCCTGGTCAACTATGTCACATTCTGTTGTGAAGTCAAGTAACACATGAAGTTCTGACCTGTCCAGGACGAGCTGATATGCTGATATTTGGTCTGCTGCAGCCCTTTCCAGCATTTCCTCCGGAAACACTAAGTACGAGACGAGTCGGTAATTAGCAAATTTCCACGGATCCTGAGATGGCAGACGTAGAACAGCTGCTGAACCCCCACACTGAAAGAACCAACCCATGACTGAAAGAACCAACCCCCAATGTTACTTCTAATTGTTATTTATATTATGATGTGGTTTTGCAATGTTTTGATGCCTTATTTGAAAGTTGATGTTATATATTGTTGTTACTATCGTTCCATGTAATTTGTATTATGTAATGTTCAATGTAAACCGCCCAGAACTGTAAAGAAATGGGCAGTATAGAAATCTCAATGAATGAATGAATGAATGAATGAATGAATCAGTTAATTAATTAAACTTGTTCAGGAGATTTCTATGCTGCCTGTCTGGAGACCAGATGGAATAGATCTGGATTCCCAATAGACTTGCTTAGGATTGTCCATATTAGTAGACCTGTGTTGCTATTAGGAGGAAAATATCATCTACAGATATGTCTTTGAATCTGCTGCCTTTGAATGAACAGCTACTGCGTGAACATTAGCAAAGCAAAATCATGTTTTTAGCAGGGAACTGATCTTTAGCAACTCTTGGAAATAATAGATATGTCTTCATTGCCCTTGACCTTTAATGGAGCAATGAGACCACTAATGAGACCACTAATGAGACCTTCTAAGTCTTTCACCCTTCTAAATCCCACAGCAAAGACAGACAGAGGGGACAAAGATTGGTTATGAACAAAGGATGGCAGCAGGGGAGAGTATCTCCCAGTGGCATGCCCTAACTCATGGGGTACCACAAGGAGCAATTCTCCCCCCCCCATGTTATTCAACATCTATGTCCACCCCTTTGCCCATCTAATTGAGAGTTTTAGACTAGTGTGTCATCACTATTTTATGTATTTATTTATTAAGCAATGTATACACCACCTCTGTTGGACATTGCCTTCTTGCGGCGGTGAACTTGGATAAATCAGATAAAACAAGTAAAATGTAAACATAAAGATTAAATAAAGTCAATAAGCTATAAAATCACAGATAAAACTGCTGTCAGCATCCACAATGATTACTGGGATGAATAGCAATTCCAGCCAGTAACATGTTAAATGTAGGGAGGAGTTTGAGGGAAAGGAGGGATGGAATTTTGAAGTAGATATTTTCTGGTTGGCTTCAATCATAAGTCTGGCAGAAGAGCTCCATCTTACAGTCCCTGGAGAACTTTGCATGTTCTGACAGGCCCTTGATCTCCCCCAGGAGCTCATTCCACCAGGAAGGAACCAGGGCCAAAAAGGCCCTCACTGTGGTTGAGACCAGATCTTTTCCTTGGGGCAAGCTTGGTGTAGTGGTTAAGAGCGCACCTTGTAGTCTGGCAAGCCATCACCAGTGGGCAGAAGCCTCACTCACTTTCTGGGCCAGTTTGGTTAGGAGTGCAGACTTCTAAGCTGGCATGCCCTGCTTGTTTCTGCACTCCACCACATGCAGCCAGCTGGGTGACCTTAGGCTCGCCACAGCACTGATGAAAGCTGCTCTGACCAAGCAGTGATATCAGGGCTCTCTCAGCCTCACCCACCCCACAGGGTGTCTGTTGTGGGGAGAGGAAAGGGAAGGTGACTGTAAGCCGCTTTGAGCCTCCTTCGGGTAGAGAAAAAAAGCGGCATATAAGAACCAACTCTTCTTCTTCTTTCTAAAAACATTTGTACTGTGCCAGGAGAAATGTTGACAGGTGCCATGATACCCACAGAAATCACACTGTGGACCCCTGATCTATCTGAAGTGTAAAGACCACATGGGAGATGAGGGATTACCTTGGGTTTTATTACAGACTGGCTTTTATTTCTTCCCCTATTGTGGTTATCACCATTTCCTAGAGGAAGCAGGAAGAACCGTGAGAGAACAGGGAAAGGGCTGGGAAAGAAACCTGGAACTCGAGAATGAGCTCTGAAGATTGACTCCGAAACCCTTAATCTTTCCGAGACATTTTTCCATGCAGTTTACCCACACAATATAATTTTTTTATACCCCATAGATAAAAGTGCACATACATCATGGTGTCATTTTCTGTGAAATGCAGAATACGAAGGTTAAAGAATGGGTATATTTCTCATCTTTCAGCACCACACACCAGACGGATGAAATGTACTAATCCATTTCAGGGGGAGGGGGAGGAGTCTGGGGCATCTCTGAATACCATGAAAAACTCCCTGTCTTATCAAAGGGAAATGGCTGATCTTCTTCACCAGCATGCCTCTTTACCCTTCCTTGTACGGCAACTAAAGGACATTCTTAGCAATCTGGGATGACTTCATTTGTGTTTATTTTTGCTTCCTATTATTCCATGACCAACCGTGAAATCTGCTATTTGACCCATATCCAGCCCATTTCATTCGTCATCTCCTTTGGCTCAATATGAACAGACCAAAAACTTGTCTCCGCCCAAAAAAGACCAGCACGGGAAAAAGAAGAGATGGCACATGACAAAAAGAGAGAGAGATACACAGGGGGAAGATCAAGCATTGGAAAATACTTTTTGCACCAAGAAAAAGAAGATATAGTACATGGTGATACAAGCCCCGCCATAAAAGGATGGTTAGGGAAAAAATGACTCCTCTTAATACAAAACAACAATTAATGCACATCCCAGAGGGAAATAAACAATGTCAAAGGAAAATGGCATGCCAAGTGTGCTGAACTGGCAAAAGAAACCCACAGCATAAAGCTGTTCTGACTGAACAGGAATCTCAGGGCTCCCTCAGCCTCACCTACCTCACCAGGTGTCTGTTGTGAGGAGAGGAAAGGGAAGGTGATTGTCAGTCAGTCAGTCAGTAACCTTTTATTGGCATAAAATATGTATAAGTGTCGTGGTTCGGTCCTTGGTGGCTTGGGAACCGGACCGAACCCCGCCATCAGAGGCGCCCGCGATCACGGAGGTAGGGCATGGTGATCATAGGCAAGCCGGCAGCTGGGCGCCCCACCCGATCGTTGAGGTGGCAATGGCCGCTAAAGAACCTCAATGTCCCCCTTTTGACAAGGGCCCGGAGATGGCCCTTTGTTCCAGGAAAATGGGCCATCAGGAACCCTGGAAAACCTCGCATATGTGCATGAGTCATGATTGTATCAGCATGTTCCCTCCGCAAGTACTGGGTGGGGCAATACAGCCTAAGGAGGTGGGTTTTGTATAAAAGGGAGCTTCCACCTGGAGTTCGGTGGAAGCTCTTACTCCATACCAGCGGACTCCACGTTGCTGAAATAAAGCTTGTTCCTGTTGTATCGTTCACCAGGCCTGGCGTGACGTTTTCTTCAAAGGGGCACCCTGTTTTTTCAGTTAGCAAGCGGGTCCCCGACATCGTAAGAGCTTCCCACCGAACTCCAGGGTCGGCATCGCATCCGAGCGCTTATCGGGACGGATCCAGAGATGGCGTTTTCAAGCAACGGGGCGGTCTCGACCCCCACGAACCCCGGGAACATGAGTTTAATGTCCCCGGGAGATTTCCTCCGAAAATCGGGGGGCCAGGAGCAGCTGTCCGGGACCCCGAGACCCTCGGCAGCGGCGGCCAAGGGAAGGCGCCGGGCCATGGGGTTCCCAAGCACGGCGGGGAGCGCGCCGAGGTCTGGGGGGTTGGCCCCAACCTGGGACACCCAGCTGAGGCAGGCGCTTCGCCCGGTAGGACCTGAGGAATCCCTAGAGGACCTGCGGCGGGCCATGGCGGACTTGGCCAGGCGCTTGCAGGCAGCTGAAGCCCGTGAGCAAGCTCGGGCCGGGCCCGGAGGGACTGGTAATACAACGGCGGAGGGGATCGCGTCGAGTGAGGACGTCTCCAGCGACGAGGACGAGCCCGGCACTGGTGAGCGGGCCCCGGACCCCGACCCGGAGCAGTTTTCAGTCCCGAGTAGGCGAGACGGCCAGCGGAGAGGCGAGACAGCAGAGGATCTCGGGGGAGCGGGTGAGCCGACGGGGCGGCGAGAGCCGGACCAACGCAGGAGCGACGTGCAAGGCAGGGAGCGGCACGGCGTCGTTGGGCAAGTTGGTAGCCGGTGGAGCGGAGCAGGACGAGACGGCGGACGCCGAGAATCCCGGATCCGGAGGGGGTCGGACTACTCTCCAAAACGTTCCCCCCCAGAGCTTAAGGCGCGTTTCGACGGGACGCCGGACGACCTCCCGCAGTTCCTCCTCCACGCGCTGACGCATGCCCGGAGGTATGGAGACCGGTATGAGGACTCCGAGGACTTGGTCTGGGGGGTGGCCTCGTGTCTCCAGGGCAAGGCGGGTCAGTGGTACCTAGGGTTGGCCGAGCGCGGCGACCCGGCAACTCGGGACCTGCAGGACTTCGTGGTCGCGCTCCGCCGACGATTCCAGGACCCCCAGGCTGAGGACAAGGCAAAGAGTCGGATCAAGGGACTTCGACAGGGTACTAGGGGGGTTATGGACTATATAGACATTTTCCGGAGGGAAGCAGGCAAGGTGTTCTCCTGGAACGAGGAGACCCAAATCGAGTACTTCCGGGAGGGCCTTAACCCGAAGCTCAGGGAATGGGCCGTGATCAAGGGGACGGAAGAAGATCTGTCTACACTGGAGGGGTGGTGTTTTGTGGTCGCCAAGCTGGAAGCCAGCCTGGGTTGGGCCGCCGCACCCCCCCGGGAGGCCAAAGGCGGGTCAGCCGAGGCGCCGAGACCGGGCCCCGACAACTCTCGCCCCAAACGACCCCCGAACCCCGAGCGGGAAAGGAGACGCCGGGAAGGTCTGTGCCTGAAATGCGGGGGGTCAGGACATTTCGCAGCAGCGTGCCAACGGCAAGGGGGGGAGGACCGCGGGCTCTCCCAGGGGGGAGGTGCGACACGCCCCCAGCAGGCACGCCGGGCGGAGGACCTCCGCAACGAACCGGGAAGCGCCCAGGCGACGGGAAACGGCCAGGACCTGCTGTAGACGGCGCCGGGCAGCAGGTCCCGCGGTGCGAGGGAAAACCCCTACAGCATGAGGCGCGACCTCCGAACGTGGTAATTTTAGAGCTCCGGAACCCGGAGAACGGACTAAGTTGGGTGGGGGAGGCTCTTTTGGACTCTGGATGCGACCACAGCATGGTCCACCCCCAGATAGCCCGGGCTTTGGGGCTACCGAAGCGCATTCGGAAGGTTCCCCTGGTTTTCGTCCAGATGGACGGCAGCCCGATTCAGGGGGGACCTTTCGGGGAGGAGGTGGGTCCTATCGCCATCCACATAGGGGACCACCAAGAGCTGCGGTGGCTGATCCAGGTCCCCGTAGCGGGATATCGGGCGGTGTTGGGCCTGGATTGGCTGAAGGAACACAACCCCGTGGTGGACTGGCGGGCGGGGACCCTGAAGTTCGACTTGACGGTGGGTGCACGGCATCGGGTCCCCCACGAGAATTCCAGCCACAAGAGGACGGCGGCGCGTCCCAGGGGAGCGGCGGCGGCGCAGCAGGAGATACCAGAGCCCGAGGTCCCGCCAGAGTACCGAGACCTCGCAGCCGTTTTCAGCGAGCGGGAAGCGGACGAGCTACCCCCACACCGCCGCACGGACTGCGCTATCAACATCCCAGAGGGGGCGGTACTACCCAAAGGGCGCATCTACAAGATGAGTGAGGGTGAGCTCAAGGACCTCCGGGAGTTTTTGGGTAAAAATCTGGCCCGAGGTTTCATCCGGCCCGCTTCCAGTCCCATGGGAGCTCCAGTCTTGTTCGTCCGGAAAAAGGATGGGTCCCGACGGCTGTGCCAGGACTACCGGGGCCTCAACGCCATCGCAGCGGGGAACGCTTACCCCCTCCTGCTGATCCCGGATTTGCTGGCCCGGCTGGGCAAAGGGACTCTGTTCACTAAGCTGGACCTAAGGGAGGCATACTACCGGGTACGCATCCGGGAGGGGGATGAGTGGAAAACAGCGTTTAACTGTCAATTGGGACAATTCGAATTTAAAGTGATGCCGTTCGGTTTAAGCGGGGCACCTGGGGTTTTCATGAGTCTAATTAATGAGGTGTTGCAGGACCTTCTGTTTCAGGGGGTGGTTGTTTATTTGGATGACGTCCTGATCTACAGCCAAGATCCCCAAGAGCACGTGACCCTGGTGAGGGAGGTGTTAAAGCGCCTGCTGGCAAACCACCTATACGTGAAGCTGGCTAAGTGCGAATTCCACCGTCCCTCCCTGGACTATTTGGGCTACCGCATCTCAGCCCAGGGCATAGCTATGGACCCCGAGAAGGTGCAGGCGGTGCTGGCCTGGGAAAGGCCCCGCACCCGGAAACAGCTACAAAGCTTCCTGGGGTTTGCTAACTTTTTTAGAGGCTTCATCCCCAGATACTCCTCCGTAGTGGCTCCCCTCACGGACTTGCTAGGTACCAAGGGGAGAGGTCCTCGCGCCACGCGGCCCAGCGCAGCGCTCGGCTGGAATGAGAAATCGGAGGCAGCGTTCCTGGCCCTCAAGCAAGCTTTCGCGTCTGAGCCCACGCTACTGCACGTCGACCCAACCCAGCCGATGGTGGTACAAGTCGACGCCAGCGACGCAGCAGCCGGGGCGGTTCTCCTGCAGCGAGACAAGGCGGGACAGCTGAGGCCGGCGGCCTACCTCTCACGAAAATTCGCCGAAACGGAGCGGAACTGGTCTACCTGGGAGAAGGAGGCGTTTGCGATTAAGTTCGCCCTCACCGAATGGCGGCATTGGCTGGAGGAAACAGAGGAGCCGTTCGAGGTCTGGACAGATCACAAGAATCTGGAGGCGCTCCGGCAACCGCGATCCCTGAACGCCAAGCAGATGAGGTGGGCGGAGTTCTTTTCGCGGTACAATTTCAAGCTTGGTCACATCCCCGGCAAAGAGAATTTCCTCGCGGACGCCCTCTCCCGTCTGCCGCATTATGGGGAAGGGTACGCTCCCTGCACCAGGTCCGTGTTTGGTGAGGAGCAGCTGGGACGGGGGGTCGTCACTAGGCGTCGGGCCAGGGAGGAATGGGAGCCCGACCCGGAGACCGCCCCGCTCCGAGACCGCCTAGTGGCAGCCTACGGGACAGACGAGGAGCTGGCTGAGCTCCGGGACTCTTTGATTTTGGACTCCGGTCTCTGGCGGAGGGGGGAGGCTGTCTACGTCCCGGAAGGGCTACGACGGGAAGCCCTCAGCCTCTGCCACGATGCTAAGACCGCCGGGCACTTCGGTTTCGTAAAATCCTGGAAGTTGGCCCGGCGGCGGTTTTGGTGGCCCAGTCTGCGGCGGGACACAAAAGCTTACGTCAGTGGTTGTCCTGTCTGCCTGACCTGCAAGCCGGGGGTTGGCAAGCCGAAAGGTCTGCTGCACCCGCTCGAGGTCCCGACCCGGCCGTGGTCAGTGATCTCCATGGACTTTATAACAGACTTGCCTCCCAGCAAGGGGAAAACGGTGATCTGGGTGGTGGTAGATCTATTTTCCAAACAGGCCCATTTCATTCCTTGCGCCAGTGTCCCCAGTGCTTCACAATTGGCTCGGATGTTCCTGGATCACGTGTTCCGACTGCACGGGCTGCCGGACAAGGTGATTTCCGATCGGGGCTCACAATTCGTGTCCCGGTTTTGGCAAGCTTTCCTGCGCCTGTTAGACATCGAGCAAGGGCTGAGCTCCGCTTACCACCCCCAGACGGACGGGCAGACCGAGCGGGTTAATCAAGTACTGGAGCAGTACTTGCGGTGTTTCGGTTCCTATCATCAAGACACCTGGGTGCCCCTGCTCCCCCTGGCCGAGTTCGCGTACAACAACGCAGACCACAGCAGCACGGAGATGTCGCCTTTTGCCGTCGTCTACGGGACAGACCTGAGACACTTCCCGGAGCTTGGAGAGGTCCCCGCCCGGGAATCGGCCGACCTTCGCGAGTGGGGGAAGCGTGCCGGGAGCTGCTGGAAGTCGCTGCAGGAGCAGCTCCACAAAGTCAAGGCAGCGCAGAAAGAGGACGCCGACCGGAAGAGACGACCAGCTGAAGAGATCCGACCGGGGGATCGAGTTTACCTTTCCACCCGGAACCTACGGTTGAATTTGCCCAGCAAGAAGCTAGGCCCTCGGTTTTTGGGGCCTTTCGAGGTCTTGGCCCCGATCAACGAAGTTTCGGTCAAGCTCAAGCTCCCCAAGAACCTCCGGCACATCCATCCCGTCTTTCACGTGAGCCTTCTAAAAAAAACTCCGGACGGTGACGTTTGGCACCCCGTGTTTTCCCCGCCAGCGCCCGAGGTCCTGCCGGGGGGGGAGCACCACGAGGTGGCGGATATCCTGGACTCTAGACTCCACAGGGGGAAGTTGCAGTACCTCGTGGAATGGAAGGACTTCGCTTTGGGGGACCGGGAATGGGTCTGGGCAGCGGACGTCCTTGCGCCCCGACTCACTGAACGTTTCCACAAGCGGTATCCTGGCCGTCCCGGGGGGTTGGAGAATGGACCTTTGGGGGGGCAGAATGTCGTGGTTCGGTCCTTGGTGGCTTGGGAACCGGACCGAACCCCGCCATCAGAGGCGCCCGCGATCACGGAGGTAGGGCATGGTGATCATAGGCAAGCCGGCAGCTGGGCGCCCCACCCGATCGTTGAGGTGGCAATGGCCGCTAAAGAACCTCAATGTCCCCCTTTTGACAAGGGCCCGGAGATGGCCCTTTGTTCCAGGAAAATGGGCCATCAGGAACCCTGGAAAACCTCGCATATGTGCATGAGTCATGATTGTATCAGCATGTTCCCTCCGCAAGTACTGGGTGGGGCAATACAGCCTAAGGAGGTGGGTTTTGTATAAAAGGGAGCTTCCACCTGGAGTTCGGTGGAAGCTCTTACTCCATACCAGCGGACTCCACGTTGCTGAAATAAAGCTTGTTCCTGTTGTATCGTTCACCAGGCCTGGCGTGACGTTTTCTTCAAAGGGGCACCCTGTTTTTTCAGTTAGCAAGCGGGTCCCCGACAATAAGACATATAAAAATAAGGTTTAAAATTTCAACAAAATAATAAAATAGGCCATGGGGTTACATAACCAAACAGATCTTAAAATGATTAAATAAACTAGGTGATTGTAAGCCACTTTGAGACTCCTTCCGGGAGAGAAAAGCATATAAGAACAAATTCTTCTTTTTCTTCTTCTGCTTCTTCTACAATGGGCCTGGCACTACAGTCAAAACACAACGCAGATATGTCCTAAATCACATGCCGCCTGAAGTGTTAGGACAATTCTCTTTGTGGCCTGGGCACAAATTAGAACCCACCAATTAGGGATGCCAGACTTTTTGGACGCTCTGTCTGGGGCAATGATGCTTAGTCATGTGATGTATAATTAAGTTCAGATTAGCCCAAAAATGTACTCAAATCAGCACTGATTCAAATATTTTGGGGCTCTTCAAGCTGAATCACACATCTCTAATTGTAATCCCTGAAGATCTACAGCCGCACATGAAAGCTACCAACCCTATAAGAGAGGGCCCCTGCCCCAGAGTCCTTTCTCTCTTAGCCCCCCAGGCTATAACAAAGCATTTCTTAATCACAGAAACAGGAGTTTCAAGGTTCTGTTTGAGTTCTAGCAGGGAAGAGGCAGAGAGGTTCTCCTCTGGCAGCTTCACTTTACTTGGTGCTTAGAAGAAGAAGAAGAAGAAGAAGAAGAAGAAGAAGAAGAAGAAGAAGAAGAAGAAGAAGAGTTGGTTCTTATATGCCGCTTTTCTCTACCCAAAGGAGGCTCAAAGCGGCTTACATTCGCCTTTCCTCTCCCCACAACAGACACCCTGTGGGGTGGGTGAGGCTGAGATAGCCCTGATATCACTGCTCAGTCAGAACAGTTTTATCAGTGCCGTGGCAAGCCCAAGGCCACCCAGCTGGCTGCATGTGGGGGAGTGCAGAATCGGCATGCCAGATTAGAAATCCGCACTCCTAACCACTACACCAAACTGGCTCTCCAGTTTGGATCCAACCCCCAAATTTAAAGAATCTTTCCCACACAACCATTGCGTCTGGTTTTTGCTTTATTAACATCAACCAGTGTCCGTTAAAATCATAAGCCTCTGCTAATATTTTTCCCCATTGAATTAACCCCAGTAAGCTCCAAGGGAGGCCATTTCAATACATTTTCCCCCCTCCCCTGACAGGTAGGAAATTAACTACATACCATGAGCTATTGAATTCAACTTTAACAGTATCAATAAACATTTCTGATTAAATTATGGAATTGATTTTATCATTCTGACCATTATGTTTTTACATCAATATCACCTTATGACAAGCAAATGTAGTTACGGCTTTCTTATTGATCGCATGCGTGGCCCTTCCGAAAGTGCTCATTTGACTGTATTACAGAATCAGACTGGATTAGCTGTCGTTCGGCAGTAACTTTGTGCTGTAACCTAATCTGCAGAGCCAAGGACAGATGGATTATCAGTTATTCTCCTTCATCCTCCCCCTACCCCGGAAGGGTGGGGAGGAGGCCGGCCAGGTGGCTTTCACAGCTCCATACAGGCCCTGACTTGTGGCTGTGTGATTATTTTCATGTGTCAGTCCCTAATCTCTCACTCTTAACAATGATCACCTATCTATCATGTTCCTGGTGAGTAATATAAACACTATTTATTAGCAAGAAGGAACAGAACATTATTTATAATAACACACATTCATGCGATCAAAGCCCAAGCGCACGCAAACATGCACACAAAGTTTGCACAATTTGAGGGCCTAGCGTTCCATCTCCCAGGGTCTACTCTATCAAAGAAAAAAAATAGTTACATGCCGGCCTGTTCTGTTTCACTGTCAGGTTTAATGTTCTGTTCAAAGAACGCATAATTCACAAGCACTAATGTTGTCCTGATACATGCCTAATAGTAAATCAAAGGTAGACCAGAGCAGAATAACTGGATTAGAAGAAGACTTGGATCTTATATGACGCTTTTCTCTACTTGAACGTGTCTCAAAGCGGCTTACAGTCGCCTTCCCTTTCCTCTCCCCACAACAGACACCCTGTGAGGTGGGTGAGGCTGAGGGAGCCCTGATATTACTGCTCGGTCCGAACAGTTTTATCAGTGCTGTGTTGAGCCCAAGGTCACCCAGCTGGTTGAATGTGGGGGAATGCGGAATCAAACCCGGCTCACCAGATTAGAAGTCCGCACTCCTAACCACTACATCAAGCTGGTTTCGGTTTCAGTTCCCCACATTCTCTTCTCAATAGTTTAGAACAGTTGTGGAGCTGAAGTTGATGTTATAAAGTAAACAACGAGGAATGGCCAACTGAGCCACCTTGTCAGTTTGCAGTGTTACAACCCACCTTTGTGAGCATCAGTATGTTACCTGAAGGTGTCTTTCCAAGCTGGTGAGGCTGGGCTTCTTCCTGTGTAATTATATCAGCTTCTTTTCTCAAAAACAAACCCAACAACTGATCCTTTGGGCTTCTGGGGTCAGCTGAAGGCTTCTGCTTTTATTACGGGTGCTGGATTCATCTTGAGTCTTGCTCATATTTAGGCTCATAGCAAGTATTTGCCTTGAGAGACCTCCCTGAGGACAATGTTTCCTCGAGGTGGCTTACAGAATAAAACAATACAACAACATAGCCCATTAAAATATAGATAACGATTAGTCACAAAAATAACAGTTATAAAGATGGCGGTATAAATTGGTTGTTGTTGTTAGGTGCAAAGTCGTGTCTGACCCATTGCGACCCCATGGACAATAATCCTCCAGGCCTTCCTGTCCTCTACCATTCCCGGGAGTCCATTCAATTTTGCACCGATTGCTTCAGGGACTCCATCTAGCCACCTCATTCTCTGTCATCCCCTTTTTCTTTTGCCCTCAATCGCTCCCAGATTTGGCTGTTCTCCAGGGAGTCCTTCCTTCTCATGAGGTGGCCAAAGTATTTGAGTTTCATCTTCAGGATTTGGCCTTCTAAAGAGCAGTCAGGGCTGATCTCCTCTAAGACTGACAAATTGGTACCCCCCCCCAAATATTCTTAAAAGAAGGTTCAATAGATTTGTGGATGATATGTCTATCAATGGCTACTAGCCATGCTCCCTACACATGGAATGCCATGTTAACCTCAGATTCCCAGTGCTTGGAGGTAGCATCAGGAGAATACTTCAGTATCTTGACCCTGTTGTTGGCCATCCAGGCTGGCCCTGTGTGAGAAAGGATGCTAGACAAGATGGTCTGAACCAGCAAAGCCCGTCTCTTGTTCTTATGTGCTTAAAACAAGAGCTGTCTCTCCCCAGTGCAGTTTCAGTTCAAACAAATCCTTACCTTTGAATAGGAACATTGATAAGAAGCTGGGAATTAACATACAAAAACTAACGAATTGCAACAGTCACAAATTTGTGGAATAATTGATGCTGCTATTTGTTAAATGCTGCAGATACATGTTAAACTTGAAAGACTCTGGAAATATTCACTATTTATCGCATCATGCTCTTCCTAAAAGGAGTTCAGAGCAGTGGACATGGTTCTCTCCATTTGATCTTTATAGCAAACTTGGTGAGGTCAATTAGGGGGATCGAAAGCCATCCCAGAAAGTCTCAGACTGGTCCCCCTCCCCTTTTTTTGAGCCTTTGGGCAACTTTGGAGTCCTGACCTCAGGTGGTGGGGGCAAAAGGGCAACCGCAAAAAGCTCTCCAGTGGCCGCCATGGCTGGGGCTCCCCCTCGGCGTGGCACTGTGCAGCTACTGCTGGCAGCACCCCCCAGCGGGCGGCGGGAAGTCAGGGGCGCCGGTGGGAAAGCAAGTGGAGCAGGGGCTCAGGTGGCGACATCCCTCAGCAAATGACTACCTCTCCCCCCCGGGCCCCAGTAAAACTGTCAAGAGTTGACCAGTCCCCAGTGATTAAAAGGTTGGGGACCACTGATCTAAAGAACTGCATTACAGTACTGAGCCCCCTCCACTCTCTAGGATCCACCTCCAAATTTCCAGGAATTTTCAACCCCTAGTGTTAGCAACTCTGCTCCAAAGGGCACAGTATTACTATGAGAAGTAGGGTTGGCAGCCTCCAGGGGGTACCTGGAGATCTCTCTCTCTCTCTCTTTCTTTCTCTCTCTTACATCAGTATTACAATTGATTTCCAGCTGGCCAAGATCTGTTCCCAGCAAGACAATGGCTCCTTGGGAGGGTGGACTTTCTGCCCACCTGAGGCCCTTCCTCTCCCCAAACCCCATTCCCCAGGCTCAGCCTCCCAAATCTCCAACCCAGAGCTGTCAATCCTATCAGGAGGTATCCAGGTAACCCACTGTGGAGGGATTTATTGGAATAAGCAAGGTCTATTGTCTTCAAGGCTATTACCATACGCGGTCTGGGCCCAGTGTACTTAAGAGACCGTCTCTCCGCCTATACCCCCAAAAGAGTATTACGCTCTGCCACCACCAACAGGCTGGTGATTTCTGCCCCAAAAAAGCATGTCAGTCCTCAATGAGAGCCAGAGCTTTTTCCATCCTGGCCCCCACCTGGTGGAATGAGCTCCCTGAAGAGATCAGGGCCCTGCCTGAACTCCCAGAATTCCACAGGGCCTGCAAAAAGGAGCTCTTCCACCAGGCATTCGCCTGAGGCCAAAAACAGGTCCCCCCTCAAACATCCCCTTCACGGCCTGAAACAGCCTGTCCTCTTTAAGGGCCTTAGCTAAGTTCCGCTCCTGTTATATTGTTTAAGATCACTGCAATTGTGTGATTTAGATTATTGTGGTTGTTGTATTTGTTTATGTTATATATTAATTGGCTCCATGTATCCCCCCCCATGATGTTGTTTGTAAACCGCCCTGAGCCATATGGAGGGGCAGTATTATTATTATTATTATTATTATTATTATTATTATTATTATTATTATTATTATTATTATTATTATTATTATTATTATTATTATTATTATTATTATTTAATTTTTAGACCGCCCTTCTCCCAATAGGTCTCAGGGCGGTTTACAACATAAATAGTTAAAACACAATAAAATCCCCATAAAAACCCCAATTAAAAGTTACATATAACATATCACATAACATATAGCGGTGGTGGTCACATAGAAATCAAATAAATAAATTTGTCGGATTCAAGAGCATAAGAACAATATCCTCCACGGGAAATAGTTCCATGGCACATTCCCATTCAGACCTTCCTGGTATTTTCAAATGAGTTCTTTCTTGATTGGCTCAATGGGAGGCTTCCTGCCCCTGGATTGCCTCCAGGGCAACAATTATCATAGAATCATAGAGTTGGAAGGGGCCATACAGGCCATCTAGTCCAACCCCCTGTTCAACGCAGGATCAGCCCTAAGCATCCTAAAGTAGCGATCCCCAACCTGTGGGCCGCGGACCACATGTGGTCCTTCGACTAATTGGAGGTGGGCCCCGAAGGACGCCTTCTTCCCCCCCTGGCCCTTTACTTCATCCCCCCCAGCCCTTTACAACACACTTCATAGTTGTGGCTTGTCTGTATCTTATTTTGAAGGGATGTTTAAACATTACCATAGCGATCAGAGAGCGCTAGGGCAGTGGTTGAGAGTAGAGGAGTAAACTTCCCCCCCCCACCAGGCCTCAGTAAAAGGCGTTGAGTGGTCTCCAGTGAGTGGTCCCCGGCGTTGAGTGGTCCCCGGTGATAAAAAGGTTGGGGACTACTGTCCTAAAGCATCCAAGAAAAGTGTGCATCCAACCTTTGCTTGAAAACTGCCAGTGACTATCCAGTTAGACTGTTAGGGATCTTTCTCGTTCCTCTCTTCTTTACAAAGCTGTTTCTCCTCTCAATAAACCCATTTGTTCTTAAATGGCTGGTGTTGTGCCCCTCCTTTGCGTATTTAATCTCGACCACTGGGCTGACCAAGGATTAACCATTTTTGCCACACTGGTATCACGGGACCGGGCCATAACAGTCAACAAGCTGCGTCTTTTGTTCTCTGCCACTGGAGCACAGCCTAAAAAGGCTGGGAAAATAAATCACAACAACAAGATTCACAATTCCCTCCCCTGCATCACAGAACAAGAAAATTAAGGGGATTAACGGCAGGAGGTCTTTGGAAAGGACTGTTGTGCAAACATCTCAGCTGGGCAAACAAACAGTTGTGCTCATTCTGAGATCGTGACTCGGGAGTAGCACTTTAATCTGTACTTGGCAGGCGGTGTTAAGCATGCTGATGTTAGGCAATCTCTCTTCCAATAGCACTATATTGCATCCCACCCTTTCTCCGAGGCGTGGCAGCCTCCACTCTATGGCTGCTGTCCTAAGCATGCTTTCCTGGAAGTAAGCCCCATGGGTCTTACTGCTGACTAGATCTGCTTAGGCTTGCTTCATGAGTCTGCCCGCACAAACCTGTGAGGTTGGTTAAGCCGAGGGAGAGTTCTTGACCCAAGTGATAAGGTAAAGGTAAAGGTAATCTGGTGAGCCGAGTTTGATCCTCCGCTCCCCACATGCAACCAGCTGGGTGGGTTCGCCACAACACTGATAAAGCTTCTTCTTCTTCTTCTTCTTCTTCTTCTTCTTCTTCTTCTTCTTCTTCTTCTTCTTCTTCTTCTTCTTCTTCGTGGACAGAATGTTTGATTCACTACAAGGCAGTTTCATGTATGTTCATGAGATCAGTTTCCCTGGCGAAAGTGGCTTTTTTGGGGAGTGGACTCTTTGACACTATACCCCACTGAGGTCCCTTCCCACCCCCAAACCATGCCCTCCCCTAGTATCCCCCTCTCCAAATCTCCAGGGACATCCCAACCCAGAGTTGGCCACCATAACCAGACTGCTTCTTTTAAATGTGCTTAGCAGCAAAGTTAGCAGCAACTCACAGAATGGGAATTGGGCCTTCTGCTGTGATACAAGTTTGGGAGCGAGATTCAGGAAGCAGAATTAATACGATTTGCGCTGCGTTTCTTCCACATCTGGGCAACCATTTCCGGTGATGATTAACTGTCATATTTCAAGGAAATCAAGTCCAACTAAAGCAAAAAGAACCAACAGAGGAGGGACACACCAATAATTTGCTTTATATATGTTCACTTGTGTAACATAAACCTGAAAATGAATATATATATGTATGTATGTGTGTGTGTGTGTGTGTGTGTGTGTGTGTGTGTATATATTTCCCTGGGTATATCATTTATTCAATATACATCTCCATCGGCTACTCTAACGGAACAGAAAAGCCATTTATCGGGGTTGGCTGAAGCTAGACAGGTGTTTTTGGTAAGGATTGTCGTTACATTTTGATTACTCCAGTCCCTGTTCTTACATCATGCAAGGAAATGTGATATCCCCCAACCGGCCCTATAGAGACAGATTGAGTTGACCTGTTCCTTCTGATTATAGTAGAGTTTGCATTCAACCTAGCTACTTGGGAATGTTGCTCACTTGAATTGGGACTCCCCTGCTACAAACCAAAAATAACCGCCCCCACCCCTCTATTTTTGGCTTGCAAGTGAACAAACTGAGAATCAAACAATCCCCTCGATCACGTTAAAGGAGTAGGCTGCGATATACTGTCCATTTCATCAGGGCTTTTGTTCCGCTTATCTTGTCTCTATTCCACCCAAGGGCCCGGGAAGAGTGGAAAACCTCCAGTGAGATCACTTCTAAAGTGGCCAAATTCCGTGTGGAGTCTCTATGCATGCCAAAGCAGATGTTTCGAACTTTGAAATAACTTCTGTGTATAATTAATGACACCACAGTCAGGTTACTGGTTTTAATCTTTGCATATGCATTTTATCATTTAACTGTAAACTCTGCTTTTGGCCAATTGACCTGTCGATCAGAATACATGTGGATTGACTGATCCAAAAAGATAACTAATTAGTTTTTTTAAAAAACACGCACACACACACACACACAAATATATTGCAAATCTAGGCTTTTCTGCCCTTTCGAAGAAAGTTCTTTGGAGTCTGAATTCTGACACCCAGTAGAACACTCAGAGTAGGATAGAGGGGGGAGAAGTCTAGGGCGCCTGACTCACAAACTCAGCCCCCCTAGCTGAGGTCTCCAGCCTCCAGATGAGCCTGGAGATGTCCCCGCATTATGCTTGGTCTCCAGACCAATACCCTGAGAAGAAGAAGCTGCCTGGAAGGAGGGCTCCCTGGTTTCATATCCCTGATAAATTCCCCAGACTCCGCTCTCCCTAGGCTCCACCCCCAAATCTCCAGGTATTTCCCAAGTGGGAGTTGGCAACCTGGTTCAGCGATCAAGCAGCTATCAAGCCCCAATGGGCTTTCTTTGGCTCAAATCTGCAACAGATCTGGTTATTCCATGTGTGTGCATAGCTGGAATGGGATGAGGCACGCTTGCTGAATGTGCAGTTTCTGCACAGCCTTCGACTGAAGCGGTCTGTGACCACCATGGGGAGTCCTCCCTAGAGGCCAAGCATCTCAGACTGCCTATAGCTACTATTTCTTACTCTGCTAGAATACCTGGGAATCAATTCCCGCAATAATTGGGTTTTCACTTTTCCACCCGGTTAGTCAACGCTGTTGTCTTCCCCATAACAACCTATGGATGTCAAAGCTGGACCCTGAAGAAGGAAGACAGGAGGAGAATAGATGCTTTCGAATTATGATGTTGGAGACGAATGCTGCGAATACCATGGACAGCCAAAGTTACCAACAAGATAGTTTTAGAGAGGAGCAAACCAACTGTGTCATTAGAAGGGAAGATATTACAGCAGAAGCTCACTTATTTTGGACACATCATGTGATCAGACTCGCTAAAAAAATGATTAATGCTCGGCATGGTCAGCGGCAAAAGGAAACGTGGACGCCAAAGGATCCACTGGCTCGACACGATCAAAGCCGATACCGGGTCACCCAAGGTCACCCAGCTGGCTGCATGTGGGGGAGCGCAGAATTGAACCCAGAGTGCCAGATTAGAAACCCGCATTCCTATCCACTACACCAAACTGGCTCTGGATGGACATTTGAATCTGGGCCTTGTCTGAGCACCACACTGTTTCCCTCTAACTTGGCAGTTCCTTCCCCCCTCCTTCACATCATCTTGGGCCCTTGCTTATCTTACATGGGACCTCTCTTCTTACTTCCCTTACCTGGCCTTGGAGCTCTAGTAAGATTTCCCCCCAATTCTTTAGTACTTATGCCAGGGCAAAATACCATGCAGTAGGATAAGAGGACTATCTAGGACAGAGTGAAATTGTGAAGACTTGTATTTTCTCTTCCATAAGCTTATTCATGGGAGCTTTTACAAGGGAGATGAGCTGCAGGACTCCCGCGTCTCTGCATGGAGAAGTGTGTGCGACTGTTTGATTCATTGGCTGATTTTGCCACGCTATATAAGCTTTCAGTGAAAAGCTAACTCCTTATGAACCCGTTCTTCAGGTTTGCAGTTCCTAGCACAGCAGCACTGATTCCCAGTTGTGCACACAGCAGATGACGTAAGTGAAAGGATGGCCAAGTCTAGACAGAGGAGAAAGTAATAAGCTGAAAGCGGCCAGCCAGCAGGACTGTCTTCGTCCTACTCACGTCCAAGCTAACTGCAGGCAACAGAGAGACACAGCTACACATCGAAAGTGTTCCTGCAGCTCATTGTCGGCCCAAACAATAATGGATACTTTATTCCTACATCTTAACCAGGGTTCTTAGAAGTACCTAAAAGTATGCAGAAGACCAGGGGCCTGGGGACCAAGCCCTAGAAGAAGAAGAAGAAGAAGAAGAAGAAGAAGAAGAAGAAGAAGAAGAAGAAGAAGAAGAAGAAGAAGAAGAAGAAGAGTTGGTTCTTATATGCCGTTTTCTCTACCCAAAGGAGGCTCAAAGTGGCTTACAGTCGCCTTCCCATTCCTCTCCCCACAACAAACACCCTGTGGGGTGGGTGAGGCTGAGAGAGCGCTGATATCACTGCCCGGTCAGAACAGTTTTATCAGTGGCAAGCCCAAGGTCAATCAGCTGGTTGCATGTGGGGGAGCGCAGAATTGAACCTGGCATGCCAGATTAGAAGTCTGCACTCCTAACCACTACACCAAACTGACTCTCCAGGCTGAGGGACTTGGGAACGTTCAGTCTGGAGAAGTGGGGGACATGCGTGGGACATGAACACATGAAACTTACTTATAATTAATCCTCAATCCATCAAAGTCAGTATCATCTCCAAGATCTCAGGCAAAGGTCTTCCCCACCAGATCTTTTAACTGGAGATACCAGGGACTGAACCTGGGACCTTGCGCTTGCCAAAGAGGTGCTCGGCCGCTGAGCCACAGCCCCTCCCCATGATTGTTCTCTTGAAGTCCTTGAAAGGCTGTCACGTAAAATGGGGCATGGAGCATTTGCTGGCAGGGGTTCATGGGAATTGTAGTCCATGGACATCTGGAGGCTTGCAGTTTGACTACTTCTGCTTTAGGCCGATCCTGCATTGAGCAGAGGGTTGGACGAGGTGACCTCTATGCCTCCTCCCACCTCAACAATTTTACCCTGCAGAAGCATGTAGCTAAGCAGGTGATAATGAGTCAGCTGCCAGTAAAGAAGGAATCAAGGGTTTTACT
The DNA here is from genome assembly GCF_049243985.1 of Paroedura picta. Classification (NCBI taxonomy): domain Eukaryota; kingdom Metazoa; phylum Chordata; class Lepidosauria; order Squamata; family Gekkonidae; genus Paroedura; species Paroedura picta. The sequence goes on from NC_135369.1 coordinate 184,205,799, forward strand.
GATCTAAATGACAGCTAATGAATGCCTCTTTGGAATCAAGGCCCAGATCCAAGGAATTTCCTATGATTTATATGGGTAGGTCAACAGCATACTCATCCTTATACAAACGTTGGACTGCATGTCCTTCTTACACATTGTGACTTGACATGAGTGTTCAGAGGCAAGACGAGTGAGCCAATAGGAAGCCTGGTGCACAAACTGTCCACTGAGCATAGGGAACAATTGGGAATTGCATTGCGTAATCCAGCCACTCAGTTGGATCCAGTTTCCTGGGTGTAAACTGCACAGAGTTTTTATTCCAACCCCAGATCGATTCAGTCCCTGCCCTCTACACAGAATGCAATTTCCGTTTGGATTTTGGGCGATTTAAATTTTCCTTCTGCAGCAAGAAGGCTTGATCCAGAGTGACCCTACCTTTATTGTGCGATATCTTAGAGTGCTTTTAATCCTCAATATCCGGATTGGGAAATAAACCTCCATGGTAGAGAACCTCTGATAGGCTACACCTGGTCATGTGACATGCTTGCCTTAAAGGAGAAGCCCCTAATTTCTCTCAACTTCTGTTGGTCCTGGATATTTCCTCCCTCCTCTGCCTTTTTCGATCCTCTCCCCCTCCCCTCCAAGAAAAGAAAGAGGCTCCCTGCCTGGCTCATGTCCCCCCCCCCCTTCAAGAAAAGAAAGAAAGAGGTTTGGCTCCCCACTACCTTCTGAGCCTCCCTAACCACGTGCAGAAGACTTTCCTGTTTCAATGGGGAGGGGGGGGAGAGGAAGACCCGAGTTCAAAGCGATCTGAATTCAACAGGATTGACAATGGAATAAAGAAAGTAAGTGCAGACTCTGCCCTGGTTTGAGAGGGCAATTCTGCCCACAGAGTGGAACTTTCCCCTCTCCTGCTGAAGACCCAGGGGAAGGGCGAACTGAGCCTTCTGCTGGTGGGGAGTTGCCCTCATATCTAACTCACCAGCTTCCAGGCATTCAGGGATATGCACCATCTTGGGGCCTCCAGGAACTGACGCTGAGTCGCCAAAACGAGCCACCTGCTTAACACTCGGCTTGAAATGGAGTGAGATGTAGCCAGCAGTTCACAGCCAAGGTATGTTTTTATTCCGCAGCCTTCCCAGAAAGCTTTTTAGTTTCATGGCCTTCTCCAGCGATTGATCCTGACATTTTTAGGGGGCCCCTGACCCTTTCCCCTTAATTGGTCTAATCTTCAGCAGCAATGAAATGCAAAGTCTCTGTTTATTAGGCTTCTGGAGAGGATTTTTTTTTAAAGAATACTTCATATTATTCCCTGAATTTCTGCTTGGCTCAAACTTTTCTTCTCCACCCCCCCCCCACAGTATTTTTTTTCATATGTGCAGCAACATCTGCAGGATGTGAAAAGCAAAGAAGCAAACCAGATGTTGCTGGAGGGAGCGACACTAAAAGAAACAGATTTGGGTGTCCGTCATCTGTCTTTATACGTTGGCTCTTCCGACCGAGAGAAACAAAGCCACGTTCCATCTCCAGCGGTCTCACACCAGAGATTGATAAGCCTTGGTTAAAAAGTTGACACAAAGCGCTCATTAAAGCCAAATTTCCTTTGGCAATTTTCAGAAGGGGTGGGGGACAAAAATAGATTAAGGGAATGTGGCTGTTTATCTCACCCATCAGCATTTATTCATTTAGGCAATTATCACTTAATTAGGCTGTCAAAGGCCAGGCGAGTCTGCAGTGAGGATCAACCCAACATCAGAGGAGTTCATCTCTCGGGTCCCGAAATTCCCTCGCCTTGGCCATCCTACCAAATCCCTTTCCTTGCCGAGCTTTTGGAACTGACACACCTGATAGGGAGGGCAGATCTTTTGCAAAAATAATAAATGACGCAACCCAAATCCATCAGTCACACTTCGCAGTTGTCGTGAGCACGGAGCCTGGTACAACAGTGCCCCCCAAAGCACGCAGGCGGGAAGCGTCCGGAAACCGGATCCCCTCCGCCAAATCTCCACGGATCCCAAATTCCAGGCTGCTTTTCATCTGTGAAGTATCTATTTTAAGAGCCTCTTGTCCAGATTCAAAGATTTAACACAGCCTGCTAATGCTTCCAAGTGAGGGGGAGTGGGCAAGGGTGGAATGAAAAGAACTACAACTGGATGTTATTTTAAGAAAAAAAAAATATCCAGCAATTTTACCTCACGCCGAAGGAATTTCACAGAAGGATTATAAAAAGCCACCCAAACCAAAAAAAGGGGGGAAAATGACCCTGGAGAACCCTGCCGAAGGAAGAAAATATCACCAGATTAATATATAAATCTTATTCAATAGCGGCCAAATATCGCGGTTTGTTATCAAACACTTTGAATCGCATTACGAATGGTAACATTTGGATCTCACCGGCTCCCTGCCAAGCTAAAGGCCTAATTAAGGCAGCTGAAAAAGAATAGCGCTCTAATTAGTTTAATTACAGTATGATGAATTATCAAGCTAATCCTTAAAAACAATGGGCAATTAGCCCTTTGGAGTTCAGGGCCGTGTGTTGCAGAGCAGGGAGTGAAGCAGGATGCAGTCTTGGTGGCAGCGTTTTTTTAAGCACAGAAAGTTTATGCTTTAGAAAGACCACTTCTCAGACGGCGGGAGGAGAGAGTATTGGCCAGGAGTCAAAGAAGACGTACGACCCAATCATGCCGCAAACTGCAGAGAGCACATAGTCCGTTGTGTAGCCCAGATCAGATTCTCCCTCTCTAAGCAAGAATTTTTATGGCAGCAATAGATGAAAACATCGTTCCTGCCAAAGTGGAAGCATCTCGTAAGGCTGCCAACCTGCAGATGGGCCCTGGAGATCTTCCAGAATTGCAACTGATCTACACTACAGCAATCAATTCTACTGGAGAACACGGCTGCATTGGACAGGGAAAGCTGTGGAATTATGCCCCGGTGGGATCCCCCTTCCCCCAAACCCTTCCCTCCCCAGGTTCTACTCCCCAAATTCCCAAGAAACTCAAAGGTGGCAACCTCGAGCCTATGAATGACCCAGAGCAATTAGGAAAGGATAGCAACACATATTCCAGTGCTGTTGCTCTACATCAGGGGTAGTCAAACTGTGGCCCTCCAGATGTCCATGGACATCTGGAGGGCCACAGTTTGACTACCCCTGCTCTACATGTTTGAGCAGAGGACTGACATTCTACCTCACGGTTGACATCTCAGTGCAGAGGTTTTCTGACTTATGGTTTAATGAAAATAATGGGGTTGGTCCCATCTTAAGCCTCAACTGAGCAAAATTAATTTCTTTATGTATTTATTTAGTGACTTATTTAAATATTTAGACTTCAACCTGTCTTATGGCACAAGCTTCAAGTCTTCCAGGGGTCCACAATTTTATTGATCCTGTAGGCACCTTGAGAATTTTGACATATGCTGGGCACGGCTGCCGCAGGAGGTGCAGCTAGCCACAAAATGGCTGCCATGGCAGATGGAGCCAGCCAAAATGGCTGCTGAAGCTTACTCTCAAGGTGCCTGTGTTGTGGTGGTAGCTGCTGCCACAGCAATGTTTTCAAAAATCTGCCCAGCCAATTAAATCCCCAATAGAAGATCTACCAGGGAAAAAGCACCACGTGACCCACCCACTTTCTAAAAAAGACTGGTTGGAGCCAGAAAAGGTGTCGACAGCTAACATATAGGGATGGGGACAAAACCGAACATTCTGATTTGGTTCAGGGTTTAAGGTATTACCATACTGAACCCCTGAACCCCAATGACCCAAAAGCTTTTTAAAAACTGGCCAAATCTGTCTCGTCTGTTTTGCTTCTCCCTGTGTATAGGTGAGGGTAAGTGAAGTGGAGTGCTAAAATGGCTACCAGCAATTTCAACCTATCAGGGGTCCTCGTGGGCACCATGATATTGGCCAATACTTTTCCTAGTCCTAAAATTTTTAGAAAGTGGGTGGGGACTCAAGGGATGATGGCCCAGCTGGGCTTCTGATTGGTCATTGGAGATCTAATCAGCTGTGCAGATTAATCAGTGTGAAACAATGGGTTATGCATATCTTCACAGCCTGATACCTCATGGTTCCACTCCACCAACTCTGGCAGCCATTTTGGGGTTGCATCCACCCCGCTACAGCTGCCAGAATTCCAAAGGTGCTGACAGCCTCAAAAAGGTTGGTGACCTCTGTGTTTTAAAAAAAAAGTGACCTGGAAGTGACATAGGCATGTAGAAAAAAATTGGGTGACACTCTGGTTTTTGGGCAAAAACTCCAGGTTGGAATTAGCCTTTACCATGGAATTTCCCCCCCCCAAAAAACCATAGCATCGCCCAATGTCCCTAACATGCCTACATTGCTTCCGGGTCATGTTGAAGTCATGTAGGCACATCCCTAAAATGTCAGATATTCCTCCCTTTTTTTGCAGTGTCCCCCTCCCTTCCGGCCAGCTACTCATCGGTGGAGAGTTGCAGCCTGGAAATGGGGAATCCTTGCCCCCCACCAGGGATCCAGCATCCCCATACCAGTATGTGGGTCTCTCTAGCAGAGGGTGTCACTTGAACCAAAAAAGCCAGGATTCAGGCAGAGAGACTCTTATTCAAACAGAGCCAGAGGGGGGGGGGGGGAGCCTAGCAATAAAAAGGTTAACCCAAAGCAGCAGGTACAAGGATAACTAGAGCCCATCATTAAAGAAATTCAGTTATTTTGTCAATTTTACTTATTTACAGGCCAGAAGATTAATGAGTTCAGAGACAACAGAGACAGTAATTAGGTTTCAAAACTATGCAATAGCTCGATCAATCATTGCCAGGAAGTGTAATGACATTACGGACAAATTCCTCTTTTCTTCCTACCCTGTGTGAGTGGCAAAAACAATGCCATGGACAGAGAACACCCACTACAGGGTCCAGCGATAAACTGACAAAAGGTTCTGACATGCAGTGAACCAGGTCTTGGAGCCCTTGTCTTTTGCCCGTCTGTGAAAGAAGACTTCAGTTAGACTTTATCTGAAATGACACTAGAAGAGACGGAGAGTGTGTGTGTAAAAGAGAGAGTTTAGCCACCATAGAATTTGGTGACTCTTGGTGTGTTTCCTCCCCTGCAATGGCGGAATTTGGAAAATCCTTGCTAGCTACTGAACAGCCGCTGAATACTATTTGGGTAGAGCGTTTTTTCCTCTCCTTGCTGGTACTTAAACCTGGGTGTGGCCACAGGCATTCTAGAAGGAGAGAAAGTTAGGAAGATCTTGCCGTCCAGCTCCAAGTGTACTACATTTTGGGGGGAAATAATCATGTATTGGAGGAGCTATGTTTTATTGGACTAGATGCACCATATGAATAGAAACATGCAAAAACAGGCATTACGAAAACGCTACTAAGAAGGGAAGCACAACTGATTCACCAACTAGATATATTATTGCCTAATGGACTAAACGACATATTGGATTACTCATGTTTTTTGTAGAGATATTGTTCAATATGTTTTATTGGTTTTAAAACATTGGTTGTACACACATCTTAGAAGGTTTGTAACTTAAAGGAGCACGATCTTTTGACAGCCAATAATTCATATGTTAAAAATTAGAGGCTGGTAAGAGAGCTAAAGGTAGCCTTAGAACACTATTTAACTTTAAGTTTGTAATTAAGCTTCATGATAGGTATTGTTTAATTTAGAATTTAGTATTTAAAGATGTACTATAGCTTTAAGCTGCCCGATTGGTGACAGCTATGTTAAAAATGGGGGAGTTACAAATCCCTATGTGGGTCAATTAATAGGCTGAGACCGCATTTCCCTCCATGTTTCTTTCACATAGTAGACCATTAGGGCAAAGTGATACTAGAAAGAATATATTGAAAATTATTGAACATTGATATGAATATAATTGGACTGTATATTTTGATGCTTATGGGTGACATTGTTGCATTATTTTCTTGCTTAGGGACTAGAAAATAGAAAATAGAGGATTATTCATTTATTTATTTTTATACCACCCTTCCGTATGGCTCAGAGCAGTTTACATATAACGTCATGGGGGGAAACATGGAACAATCTAACATATAACATAGGCAAAAATAACATCAAGCAATAATGATCTCCATAAGCATATTTGACAAATAACTGAGTAACATAACTATTTTATTTGTGACAATAAGACATAAAACATATGAAATATAGAGTATACTTATTTTATTATTAGCCACTGAGGAAGATATAATATCTCCGAAAATGAGGTTGATACCGGATCTCGTTCTGGGAATAGTTAAATAAACAAATATTTTATCCTCAAGTCCGCTTGTCATTTCTTCGCTTTGGGATTTCAGCTTGCTGGTCTTCTTTACGCTTGTAGTATCACAACGCATATCTTATTCATTTCAAAAGGGAAACTACCCTGAATATGGAAGTATTTGTAGGGATGCGGTTGTGGGTGAGCAGAAAAGTAACTTGATTTGTATGCCGAAGGACCCAGGTTCAATCTTCACCATCTCCGGGATCAGAGAGTATGTGCTGTGAATGACCTTTGCTCTGCTGTCACTCTGAGTAGACAATGCTAACCTGGATGGACCGAAGATCTGACTCAGCACAAGACTGCTTGAACGTGTCATTTATTATTTGGTTTTCTTCCAGTGTATGTTGCCACATTAACCTTATGGAGGAGAGTTTGAGCATCCTGCCTTTGGGTAAGCTAGGATAAACCACACTCTGCAGAAATGTGGAGATGGAGGCATGGATTTCTAGGTTCTGTCTGGGTACCCAAGAACCATGAGCAGATCCAGTTGTCCTGGACTTGGGCAACACACTGAAAGGACAGATGGAGGACAATGGCAACTACCTAACAATAAGCCTCAGAAAAGAACAGGGGACACAAACAACCGGGAATAGTGAGGGAAGATCATCTTCAAAAACATGTTGTGATTGGCCTGGCTCCAACGTCAGCCATTTCAAGACTAGTTTGCCCCCACTGTAAGCTCACCCAACTCCCAATGGTGGCTGGAAATGTCCTGGGCAAACAACTGTTCTCCAGGCAGCAAAGATAATTCTTCTGGAGAAAATAGACTCAATAGCATTATAGCATATGATTGAAGTCCCTCCCCTCACCAAGCCTGCCCTCCTCAGGCTCCACCCACCAAATCTCCAGCTTGGAGGTGGGAACCCCACTTCACAGCAGGAATCATTGCTCACTGAAAATTCCATAGAATACCTTGCAGGCAGCACACGTCAGGAAACCCTTCCTTCAGATCTGACTTGGATGGTCCAGGCTGGCAGGGTCTCATCAGCTCTCAGAATCCGAGCAGGTTTGTATTTGGATGGAAGACCACCAAGGAAGTCCAGGGCTCTACACAGAGGCAGACAATGGCCAACCACCTCTGAATGTCTCTTGCCTTGCTAGCCCCAAGGATCAGCTGCAACTGCTAGCACTTTCCATTACTACACTTAAGGGATGCCAGCCTCCTGGTGGGACTTGGGGATTCTCTTCAGACTACAGAGATTATAAAAAGAGCCTGGTTGGATCACACTAGCAGTCCCTCTAGTCCTGTCGTATCATAGTGGCAAACCCGTTCCTCTGGAGAGCCAACAACAGGGCAGAGTGGCCAAGCTAGAGATGCCAGCCACCAAGTGGGACCTGAGGATCCCTTGGAATTACAGCTATTCTCCAGATTGCAGAGATCAGTTCCTCGGGAGAAAATGGATGCTTCGGAAGGGGGACTCTGTGGCATTGTCCCTACTTCTCCAGGTTCCACTCCCAAATCACCAGGAGTTTCCAAAACTGGCAAACTTATCCCCACCCCCCATCCCTGACCAGTGGCCAGAGAGGACTCATCAACCCTAATCACCCCTCAAGACCAAAATCTTCTCGCACTGGACAAAGACTGGGTGCTGAACTGAATGGTGGCAATACTGGGTTGGATCCAGATTAATATTTTCATGGGTACAAGGATTTCTACCCATTATTCCCCCTCCTTTTGCAGCCCCAAATTCCCCCCTTCAAAAAGGAACTTGTTCCTGGGTGTGTCTTTACCCCAGGAGCAAGAATTCAGGGGTCTTTGGGGCTGTCCTGAGAATGGGGAGGGGGAATTGCCCTCCCTAAACCACAATCCTTAGACTGACCAAAACATCTCATTGAGAACTGAGACCAAAAACTCAACACAACTGCCAGTGAAAACCACTAGAATTGGGTGTGTTCCTTTATTAGGTCCAGGTGTCTGTCGATCCTCTGTGGTGAGATTTTATTTTATTTTTTCTGGCTGTGTTGCTAAGTCAATTATGCCCAGGCAGCTCTGCAGAGTAGGGCCAAAGGCCTGCAATGGTTTTCCTCTCTCTTGAGCATTTTGCTTTAATGAGAGGCGGTGAGAGGGGAAGGCCAAGCTTGGGAAAAGGAGCACAGACAATTCACGCAAACAGCGGCCCTGCAGGTGATATGAACCGGAGCCAAACAGCATTGGGCCTAGTGAGCAGAAATCAGCAGAGGGAGAATTGTTAGAATGCACAAACATAGGAAACTGTAAGTCAGTCCTAAGTGGGTTCTAAGACCATTGACTTCAATGGGACAGAAGAACAGCTTTTGACATGAGGGGAGAATATCTGAATAACCAAAAGAGATTCAACAGAAGTAACCAGAGCAAGGAACGGCAATCCTCAATACTATTCTTGGACAGATTTCAGTGGCCAGTTGTCGGGTGGTGGCTAGAGATTTCTCACTCTTGCAACTGATCTCCAGGTGACAGAAATTCAGTTTACTTAGGGCAGGAAATGGCCACTTTGTAAGGTGGGCTCTGTAGCATTATATCCCCCCTCCCCTCCCCAAAACCTGCCTCTATGGTCTCCAACCTCCAGAATCACCAGGTATTTCCCAACTCAGAGTTGGCAATCCCAAACAGATCCAACCTCCGGCTAAAACCTGGGATGAAAACTGTGTGTCCGACTGGATACATCATGCTTGCCAGGTTGCTTAGAATTGGATCAAGTGCGGGAGCAGAAATATCAAGAAGGTACCTCTGAGACAGATATCTATTATTTTGGACCAATTCCGCACAAGGAATCTGCCTCTGAACAGCCTCCGGTTGCTGGTAGGTTTTAGAGCTTCCTCCACACAACATCATCTGCATTCCCGAGGCTGTCCAGGGGTTGGCTCAAGATTTGGCCAGATTTGCCTCGAGATGAGGGTAATCGCCCAAACTGGAAGTGCCACTTGTTATCTTGCTTCACATCAGGGATCAACCAGGGGCAAACCTGTGTGGAGGGAAAGTCCTTGCAGTGTTTTGCCTGCCCTCGCACCCGTCCTCCCCTCTCCATTTCCTGCTCCAATACATTTTTTTAAACCATGACTTTAAAAGGGGAGAAGAAAGCCAATACCTGGAAGAAACCCACAAGGTGGGCCAATCATTTTGTCAGCAGTTGTCACCAATACTAAAGGGACAGGTGCCAGCTCTGGCTTGGGAAATACCTGAAGGTTTTAGGGGTGGAGCCTGAGGAGGACCGGATATGGAGAGGGGTGGAACCTCTATCAGTTATAATGCCACAGAGTCACCTTTCCAAAGAGGCCGTTTTCTCCAGGGGATCTGCTCTTTTTCATCTGGAGATCAATTGTGATTCCAGAAGAGCTCCAGCCACCACCGGGCAGTTGGCAACCCTAACTAGAGCAGTGGGCCTGTCAGGATCTTCACCCCCTTGAGGGTTTTATCTCTGAACCCATCCAATGCAAACATGTGCCCACGACACTCTGAAATTCAGTGTGCATGAAATGTTCTGGCAATTCTTGCTGATGTTTTATTTACGAGAGAGGAGGAAAGGCCTAAACAAACCAATTTAAAAATTAAATACCCAAAACAAAAAAACAAAAACCCTGAACAGACAGAGTGTTGTTTACCCATTTCCTTCTTGAACCTGGAGGATAACCCCCTGCCTGTTCTCTCACACCCCAACCACATCCATCGGGGGAGAAAAACTGCAGAATTTGGGACAGCTGCCACAACATTCCTATTGCAGAGAACGCATGCCCCCTCCCCCAAAACTCCTGCCTGGTAGGAACGTGAGATTCTGGAGTCAATATTTCCCTTGGATTTCCTGCCTCCCCTCCCGTTTTTATCGCCAGCATTTGCATTCGGTTCCCCGAGCCAAGCAATAAGACGGCTACGCCATATGGGAATCTCGCATTTGATATCTGGCTACATTTCATGTCGCAGTTATACTCGGTTTCTAAAATAAGCCCCCAGCAGGAAAACGTTTCGCCAAGACGAAGGGGCTCGAGTAACGCTCTCGGCCTGACTCTGCACGGCTTCCAAAAGAGACAAACGTCACCTGAATGCCGTATGGATCATCATCAGCAGGCCATGCTACGAAACAGGGCAGGTGAGCTACAGCCTGGCATTTGTGAGAAATTCATTCCAAAGTGACTGTATATATGCATGAGACATTCAGGGGAACGGGGATCGCATTGAGAGAATCAGGATGAGTAAGAACACTTCATCTATGACTCAGGATTAGGAGAAGCTCTATAACACGGGTAGTCAACCTGTGATCCTCCAGATGGTCACGGACTACAATTCCCACGAGCCCCTGCCAGCAAATGCTGGCAGGGGCTCATGGGAATTATAGTCCGTGAACATCTGGAGGACCACAGGTTGACTACCCCTGCTCTATAATATCCTCCTCCTTGACTTCTTTACTCTTGGGAGTCCGGCACCGTCAGCATACGATATTGTTGTGAGAAATGGAAGTGATGAAGTTTGTGCTACTCGTAGCCCAAATGCAAGGCGTCTCAACAATATATTGTTCCTGGAGATGCGTCTTAGCTGGATGGCAAATGCTCAACCTCCATAGTTCTTAAGCTGGTGTGGAAATAGGGGGCTAAGGCAGCTGTCCCCACACACCAGTTGTCTGCCATGACATGGCTCCAGGGGTGGCACATCTATTTTTTTTAATTAATATTTTTATTTGGTTTTAAAGAAGAAGAAGAAGAAGAAGAAGAAGAAGAAGAAGAAGAAGAAGAAGAAGAAGAAGAAGAAGAAGAAGAAGAAGAAGAGTTGGTTCTTATATGCCGCTTTTCAGATTAGAAGTCCGGACCCCTAACCACTACACCAAACACCAAAAATAACAGAAAGAATAATGAGCAATTGCAACTAGTGACACATCCTTCCAACCCTCCCCCTCTTGGAATATAGGTGGTTTCTTAGTAGATCAATTGTAGAGGTAATCCATATAAAAATGCCATTGTTCTTGGTATTCTTCAGGGGATTTTCTATCGATTATCGAGGTGCGTTTTGCCATTTTCGATAGCCACCTTACCCAGCTATAATGGAATACTTGGGGTCTCTGTGGACTTCCATCTATGGATGTCCTATATCAGGGGTGGCTGAATTGTGGCTCCAATTCCCTTGAGCCCCTGCCAACGCATGGGTATTGTAGTCCGTGAGCATCTGGAGAGCTACAGTTTGGCCACCCCTGCACTACACACTATGTTTCACAATACGGCCCCACAGGGCTGTTGCAAAGAAAGGTGCCCTCCTTCTTCTCTCCATATGCTGTGGTCAGTGCCTGGGAAGTGCAGAACAGCTCTGACCCAGAGGAATCACTAGAGAAAACAGGTTAGTCCCTGAGTCCTTTCACACAACCATTCCATCACCTAAAAGGTAAAGGTAAAGGTATGCAAGCACCGGGTCATGTCTGACCCTTGGGGTGACGCCCTCTAGTGTTTTCATGGCAGACTCAGTATGGGGTGGTTTGCCAGTGCCTTCCCCAGTCATTACCGTTTACCCCCCAGCAAGCTGGGTACTCATTTTACCGACCTCAGAAGGATTGAAGGCTGAGTCAACCTTGAGCCGGCTGCTGGGATTGAACTCCCAGCCTCATGGGCAAAGCTTTCAGACGGCTGCCTTACCACTCTGCGCCACAAGAGGCTCTTATTCCATCACCTAGCTCACCTCAAAAGCATAGAACATGGCTATCCTGTCATATTTCTTAGGGCTGCCAAGTTCCCACTGGATGCCGGGACCCCTCCACCCTACAGTTGCCAGCCTCCAGGTAGGGTCTGGAAGCCTCCCAGAATGACAACTGATCTCCAGACTATAGGCCATACATGGATGGGTCTTGCCTATCTGAGGGACCGTTTATCTGCTTATGCCCCCCACAGGGCGCTTTGCTCTGTGGTTGAATCTACTGGTTGTCCCGGTTCCCTGGGAATGATAAATATGTCTTTAAGAATGACTTTGACATTTTTGGCTGACCTGTATTTAAATCACATTCACCTATAGGTCTGTGGAGGATTCACGAGGCTTGTAGGCTGTGCCATTATTCCTCAGTCCCCCATAGGAAAGCCGTTTGACTATTTACCAAATTTAGCCACTTTACTGGAACTTTCGGTAAGCATCTCTATTGTAAGCTAGTATTTATGCCGTCGTTTCGCTGGGAGGATTATTGGAGCCAGTCGTATTTAAGATATTTTTCACTGAGAACCTAAGAGCGTTAACCCATGAAATTTTCTGACTATATTCAGGATTATGTAAGTAAATTCAACAATATATTTGGTTTAGGATGCTTGGGATGCCGCATTTATGACCACCATTGCAGGTTCTTGTTTGTAAACCACATGTCTTTTACAGTTATATCACTGAGGAAGCCAATGAAACGGGAATATAACCTGTCCACGTTCTGACATGATATTTTTGGCATTAAAGCTGTCAACTTTGCTTGAGGCCGACCGACTCAGAACACCTGCTGGTCCCCCCAGACACCTGCCCACGACTCTCCCAAAGTTACTGTTAATTGTTACTATATTATAATTGTGGTTTTGTAATCTTTTGATGTTTTTTTTAAAGTTGTTTTGATGTTATAGTCTACATAATGTTTCATGTAAGTTATAATGTTCTGTGTAAACCGCCCAGAGCTGCAAAGAAATGGGCGGTATAGAAATCTAAATAAATAAATAAACTTCTTCTGCTTCTTGACATACCGATGTGGCCTGGAGATCTCCTGTAGTTACAATTGGTCTCCTGACTACAAAGGTCAGTTCCCCAAGAGAAAATGGCTGCTTTGGAAGAGGGGGATCTATGGCATTATACCCCTTTGAGGTCCCTCCCCTCCCTAAATACGACCCTTCCCAGGCTCCACTCTCATCTCCAGGTATTCCTGAATTCGGAGTTGGCAACCCTACCCCACCCCCAGGTCCTGGTGCCAGCTTATGCTGAGAGAAGAATTGAGAAGATACATAAAGCTTCATCTGTTTACGCGAAGTTCTTGCCATAGAATTCTTGGTGATTCCTAGAGCTACCTGGAAGTCTAGGAATTGGCAGAAACTCTATGATAAGAACTTACTGTAAGTAGACAGGGCCTTGCTTTTCTTTTTCAATTTCTCGCTCCGGATGATGCTCCTCTACAACCACAAAGTTCATTAATGACAAGTGCAAAGTAACACATGTTGGAGCCAAAATTCCCAACTATAAATACACACTGATGGGGGTTGAATTGGCAGTAACTGACCAGGAGAGAGATCTTGGAGTCCTCGTAGAGAACTCAGTGCAAATGTCAACTCAGTGTGAGACTGTAATTTTAAAAAAGTAGGTGAGGATCTGATTCTCACTTATAAAGTATGTGGAAACTTCATGTCGGGAGAGGGGGGGCTGTCTTGGGGCAGCTACATCGCCAACCTCCAGGCGAGGGCCTGGAAATCTTCAGAAATAACCATTCATCTCCAGGCACCAGTTGGTGGGAAGAAGAAACAGTGACGGAATAAAGAAAGAGGAAGAAGAAAAGCAAAAGGAAAGAAAGGAAGAAGGGAGGGGGAAAGAAGGAAGGAAAAGGGAGGAAGAGAAGGAGGGGGAGGAAAAAGGAAATAAAGCAAGAATCAAAACAAGAGTGAAGGAAGGAAGGAAGCAAGGAAGGAAGAGAAAAAGGAGGGGTGTGTGCCAAAGCTGCACAGCAAGAGAGGGAATGCACAGCCATTTGTCTCTTCCCCTTCCCTATGGATGGAGAGAGATGCTTGGGGTATCTCTACTCTATCATATTGCAGGCTCGAGGAATGGAGGAGAAGAAGAGAGAAGACTCAGGAAATAGGAAATTAGCCTCTAGGGACAGGTCAGTGAGATCATAAAGTGAGTGCTCAGTGCTCCTCTCTGTCTCTCTATGGTGAAGAGAGTTCCTGTTCGAGTCTCAAATCAGGAGACATCACACAGAGAGCTATTTCAAACAATGTGAGCCAACCCTTCTTCTTCATCAGTAATCTCAGGGCTCTCTCGGCCTCACCTCCCTCACAGGGTGCCTGTTGTGGGGAGAGGAAAGGGAAGGCGACTGTAAGCCGCTTTGAGACTCCTTCGGGTAGAGAAAAGCCGCATATAAGAACCAACTCTTTTTCTTTTTCTTTTTCTTTTTCTTCTTCTTCTTCTTCTTCTTCTTCTTCTTCTTCTTCTTCTTCTTCTTCTTCTTCATGTGTAGGTAAGTAATTCTCTGTTACCTGTGGTGCTTGGGGGACCACAGTGGGAGGACTTCTGGAGTTCTGGCCCCACTTGTGGACCTCCTGATGAAACCACAGTGCGACAGTCTGGCACAGCTTCTCATACCTCTGTTCTTGGAGGGTGGACTCTATGGCATTATACAGTTCTGGTACTTCCCCTCCCCAAACCCCACCCTCCCCAGGTTGCACCCCTCAAATCTCCAGAAATGTCCCAGTCCAGAGCTGGCAATTTTTCTCCCTCTCCCCATATATTAGAATGTGAGGGTATACAGTGAAGCTGATGGGCAAGAGGTTGAGGGCAGACAAAAAGAAACCCCTCTTTACACAGAGAGCAATTAAAATGTTCAGTGCCAGAGGATGTAGTGATGACCACAGGAGTAAATCATTTGAAAAGGGGATTAGATCAATTGATGGAGGATATGTCTATCCATGACTGCTAGCCCTGGTAACTGAGGGAAACCACCAGAGGCAGAGGCAGCCTGTGAGGACAGGCTAGCTCCCATGTAATTCCCCAACACAAGCACACCACAAGGCTAATGCAAACAACACACAACATGATGTCGAGCCCCGCCATAAATTGTCACACCTTTCCTGGATGAATCTGTGATAACATCAAATGGCCTAGTCTCTCCCTGCCCAGGTCACACCGAAGCAACACTGGTTCAAATGGTCAAGGTCTACACATTTTTTCTATTGCTCAGCCTTGTTGGGTTTAAATGGAAATGGTTTCTTAGACCAGTGGTCCCCAACCTTTTTATCACCGGGGACCACTCAACGCTTGACAATTTTACTGAGGCCCGGTGGGGGGGGGGGGGTAGTTTACTCCTCTACTCTCAACCACTGCCCTAACGCTCTCTGATTGCTATGGTAATGTTTAAACATCCCTTCAAAATAAGATACAGACATGCCACAACAATTAACATAAGGAACATTTTATTTTCATGGAAATTTTAACTCATGACAATGACAAATCAATGGGAACCCTGAGCTTGTTTCTCTGCAACGAGATAGTCCGATCTGGGAGTGATGGGAGACAATGACACCCGAAGTGTGTTGTAAAGGGCCGGAGGGGGGGGGAGAAGGCATCCTTTGGGGCCCACCTCCATTTAGTCGATGGACCACATGTGGTCCGCAGCCCACAGGTTGGGGATCGCTATCTTAGACCAACAGACACATTCTTGAAGATCCTAATTTCCATTGGGAGGAATTCTGCTGGTGCAAAAGGCACCTTCAGAAAGAATTACAATTAACCTGAACCTCGCCCATCTCCCAGCTCTAGGGGGCAGGGGACAGAATTAGACTGGGTCTCCATTTGCTTTCTGTCACACAGCATCTCCCCATTGATTCTGATTTTTTATGTAACTCTGGAATGATTTTGAGTAAATCCTTTCCCTTTTTTTCAACCATCTGGTCACAGCGTGGTTATGGGCTCTCTACAATGGGTATAACCCATGGAGGTTTGAAGGAGACCCTACTAAACCTTTCCTTACACAGCCTCACTGGAGGGCCTTGGCCTGTAGGCTCCATTGTTGGTCCTCCAGAGAAACTGCTTGGCCACTGTATGTGATGGGATGCTGGACTGGATGGACCGTCACTGGTCTGACCCAGCAGGTCACTTCTTATGAAAACCTTAACCCCTACTCAAGACACTAAGCTCCTTATATTTCCTCTAGAAGACTGCCATTAACAGAGGTCCATTTTGAACCCTTTTCCCAAAAAACTTCTGATGGCGACATTGCCCTTGTGATGACTTTTCCCATTCCACCCAGCCACCTTTGAAAGCCGCAAACCCACAGAGATCACACCATGGATCCTGCATTCTTTCTTCCTCCTCTTTGGGATCCAGAGCAGAGTAAACTTATGCAATGTTTGTCAGGCTGCCGTTCCCCGTGGTTTATGTTTTTAATATTTTAAGCCTACTTTATTATAACAAGCCGGTGACAGTGCTTTTAGGAGGTGAATAAATCATGGGCCTATCTTATCACTGGGTGACAGCTATGCATAGCACTGAAGGAAACCTGATCTTATTTCAGTCAAATGGCCTTTCGGTGTTAGCTGCAAATAGACACCAAGATGTTGGCTTTTTTTATCCCTGCTTGGCTAAGGATGTCATTTCATTAGCTCTCCTATTCTGCCCTGTAGCAGTTATACCACCTGCTTAGACCAGAACTGTGAAGATGTACGGTTGCCATGCCCCAGGTAGGGCCTGGAGATCTCCTGGAATTACAACAGATCTCCACAGACAACAAAGAAAACTTCCGTGGGGGGAATTATGAGATTTTATGGGTTTTATTGTGTTTTTATTCTTTTATTATGTGAACCGCCGTGAGCCCAATTGGGAACGGCAGTATATACATTTAAATAATAAAATAAAATAATAAAAACGGAGAATGGACATTGGGCATTGTACCCAACTGGCGGACATTGGGCATTGTACACAATTAACAGACATTGGGCATTGTACCTAACTAATGGACATTGGGCATTGTACCTAACTAATGGCCTTCCCCAAGCTCCATCCTCAACATCTCTAGGAATTCCCCAACCCAGAGCTGGCAACACGACTCAGTCTCACTTGGGTCAGAGAGTGGGAAGAGTCTGAGTTCCTTGTTGTTTTTCCATTAGAATGGGGTACTTGACCCTTATTCAGGGTGCTTTCAAACACACAAAAATGTATTTTCAATGCACTTTTAGTATTTGTTTGTATGCATAAAATCCAGTTGCAAAGTTCATTGCAACTGGACTGAAAGTGCATTATTCAGCACAACTGAAAGCTTTTCTTTGTTTGTTTGTTTGTTTGTTCCTTCCTTCCTTCCTTCCTTCCTTCCTTCCTTCCTTCCTTCCTTCCTTCCTTCCTTCTTTCTTTCTTTCTTTCTTTCTTTCTTTCTTTCTTTCTTTCTTTCTTTCTTTCTTTCTTTCTTTCTTTCCATACAGTTTCTTTATAGAAGTGAGACCATGGAACTGATATTACATCACAGATATTGCAAACGATTAGGAAGTATATGAAAGCATATGAGATCCAAGTATGTCAGTACAATTCACAGAGATGTAGGGAATATGTCTTTTTCATTGTTCTGTTTCTGAGTTTTGTGATTGGGGGAGGACATGTTATTTTTGTTGCGAATGGTGATGATGGTGATGTTTCCAGTGTGTTGGTTTCATGCTGCTTTGTCACTTCTTTGCCATTTTTAAATAACGTGTGCCAGTCATATGCCCAGAAACACAGAGATAGCATCAAAAAGACATGCCCTCTCTAGGCAAAAATTCAACGCAAAACAGAAAATGGTGCCAAAGTAAAAATCTGATTGGATTTGCAAAACATAGAAATGCTGAGATGGAAGGTTCTTCAGGGTCCTTTAGTCCAACACAGGAATTCACAACTACTCTGAGAGCCAGTTTGGTGTAGTGGTTAGGAGTGCGGACTTGTAATCTGGCATGCCAGGTTCGATTCTACGCTCCCCCACATGCAACCAGCTGGGTGACCTTGGGCTCGCCACGGCACTGATAAAACTGTTCTGACCGGGCAGTGATATCAGGGCTCTCTCAGCCTCACCCACCCCACAGGGTGTCTGTTGTGGGGGGAGAAATGGGAAGGCAACTGTAAGCCGCTTTGAGCCTCCTTCGGGTAGGGAAAAGCGGCATATAAGAACCAACTCTTCTTCTTCTTCTTCTCTGTCCTCCCCTCTTCCCCAGTGACACCCCCCGCTTGTATTCCCAGAGGAAGGTCCAAATACTCCAGGGATCCGTGGGCCACTCTGGCCTGGAGGAAAATTTCTTCCTGTTCCGAGTGATCCAACCCACTCCTCAGCATGGTAAGGGGGTGAACTGCAGAGCTCTCAGCCTGCAGGCCAATTGCAGAGGCAATGGGGAAGGAACTGGAAAACCACCCCATTTTTCTTGCCAAGAAAATTCTATGGGATCCCAGAGTAGAATAATGGAATCCTAGAGTCGGAAGGGGCCATACAGGCCATCTAGTCCAACCCCCTGCTCAACGCAGGATCAGCCCTAAGCATCCTAAAGCATCCAAGAAAAGTGTGTATCCAACCTTTGCTTGAAGACTGCCAGTAGTGGTCGGCATAACCCTTGGCATGTAAGAAAGGGCCACAAGAGCTAACCACTGGCTCATCCCTTCCTCCATTTCATGGGAGAAACAAAAAGGAGAGGGGGAAAAAAAACAGAACAAGGGTTTTCAAGTCAGATAGCAGGCTGCAAATAGCATCTCTAACTCAAAAAATCAGCCACTATGTATTTTTCCCCTCCGAATACAGGGGAAATGTATCCTTTGGGGATAGCTTTTGGGGAGGTCAGGACTTCTCTGTCTTGCCATTCAGCATTCCCAAAGTACCATATTTCTAGAGAGAGTCTCTGTCTCTTTAAGAGCAGCCATCTCCCTCCAACAAGAAGTGGTGATTTGTGGAGAAAGAGCAGATGTGTCATAAACTAGGATAGATGACCCCGCAGCTTCCCTTGATAGAGTTATGGGAGCAGGAACTCTATGTGTTCAATCACTGCTTTGTGAGCCACACTCTATCTGGTGTTGAAGTGGAGAGAAATCAAACCTGGTGGGCAGGCAGACCGGGAAAGCAAACAAAAAACGCTGATGCAAGGGAAAGGGCTTCAACTGGGCTTGCCAGTCTCCAGGCAGGGGCTGGAGTTCTCCCAAAATTAGAACTGGGCCTAGTCTGCACACAATAGATAATGCACTTTCAAAGCACTTTAGAAGTAGATTTTCCTGTTCTGCACAGGAAAATCCAGCTGCCAAAGCACATTGAAAGTGCATTATCCTATGTGTGCAGACTAGGCCCTAATCTCTAGACTAAAGAGATCAGTTCCCCTGGAGAGAATAGCACACTCTGCCCCCTCCCCCAGCTCTCTATCAGTCTCCCAACTCAGAGGTGACTGCCCTGGAACAAAGGGAGAAACACAAGTTTGCCTTCTCCCTCTTGACAGTGGCAATGGTCATCGCCCTTAGCATAACTGGAAGTGCATCCAGATGCCACTTAGACAACCTCCAGGTGCCACCTGGGAATGGCCTGCTGTTGCAAAACTTTGGATTAAAAATTACAAAAAACGAAGTTTCATAAAGAATGCACAAAGCCGATCAATTATTATAACCCCATTAAAACAGAACACATACCCTGACGGCCAAAAAAGCTATCTTCCCACCCCACAACTATTCCCCTCTTGGTGTATCACGGGGGCATCACGGATGATGATGGTTTGTGTTGGCCATGGTCTGGAGGGACTCATGATCCTGGAGTCTCTCTCCTGGAGGGACCCATGATCTTCTGTTCCACGGTCTCAGCTGTAAACCCAGTGGAATGCCAAAGAATCCCCCCTCCAAGGCAGCCATTTTCTCCAGGGGAACCAATCTGTCATCAGGAGATCTGTTGAAATTCCAGAACAATGGCAGTTCCTGGCTGATGGCTGGCAATCTAGTCGTTGTTTCTTAAATCCACCTGGGCATTTTTTTTTTAAGTATTCAATCGTATTCATATTTATCTGAATCCATGTACAAATTGAATGTGAGGGAGGGAGATGGCGCAGGAGAGAAGATCATAGCATGAATGCCTCCAATGCCTCCACTTAATAATTTGAGGCCATTACCTTATTTATCTAATCTTGTTTTCCCAGAACATAGGAGATCATTTACTCCCATCCGCTTTTAGGGAAGGGTTATTCAAAAAAATACCCATCTGTGATTGTTTATGCATCTGCCAGGATGGGAGCATTGAGACATCATAACATGTATTACTCCAATGTAGGCTATACGATCAGTTTAGGGGAGAACTTATACCTTCCCTACAGAATAAGCCCAACTCAGATGCAATCACAGACATGTTGTCAGACAAAAGCACAGAAATAACTTCTGTTGTGGCCAGATTTGCTTGGAGAGCAATCAAAACAAGGAAGACCTGGGTGGATTCGGAGCAACTTAGCTAGAGATAGTCTCAATTGCTTGTGAGTTTTAAAACCAGAATGATTTTTATAGCTGGAATGTTTTTAAATTTTATAATATTTTAGTTATCAATGATTCTTTTATCTTGTTAATGCCAGATGTTTTTATGTACCTTGTAATTTGACTACTTGTCTAGTACTGTAATAATAAAGACTTGACTTGACATAGCATGAAAAGAAAGGATCGCTGGCTTGATTGGCACAGGGGGGAAGTAGAGGTTAGATGGGGAGATGCCATGGCTCAGTGGAAGTGTATGTGGTCGGCATGCAGAAGGTCCCACGGTCAATCTCTGGTATTGCCAGTTAACAGGTTAGACAGGTGATGTGAAAGTCCTCTGAAGAGCCACTCCCAGTGTAAGGAGATCTTGACCCTGGTAGAAAAACTGTCCAGTTCCCTGGAAGGCACCTTCATGTGATGTAGATTTTCAAGTAGAACTTTTTAAGTATGAGAAAATGTATAGTCTTTTCGGTATTAATTTTGAGATATGCTAGGTCAGTTCAATCTCTGCACACCCAATATAAGGTAAAATCAGTACACATTCAACACACACAGGGTAGATGTACATTTGCTAACAATAAATAAAGGGGTTAGAGAAAAACTGAACCCTGGTTAAGTCAGGAGAGCAGCCTGTAATCAAATAAAAGGGAAGGAAATATAGCTAACAGAGTGAAGGCGGCACAGTACGGCCGGATCTCATCATATCTCGGACGTTAGCAGGGTTGATAGTTGTAAGGGAGACCACCAAGGAAGGCTCTGTAGAAGAAGGCAATGGCAAACCGCCTCTGGTTCCCAGTTGCTTTGAAGGTCCTTTGTTGGAGTCACCATTAATAATACAACACAAAAAAGGAAGATTCACAATAGAATACCAACTGAAAAACAAGGAACCTATCCAAGACAATATTCTTGTTCTAACAAAATAATATTCAATTTTAATACAATTTTTATATATGGGATGCTTTAGGATGCTTAGGGCTGATCCTGCATTGAGCAGGGGGTTGGACTAGATGGCCTGTATGGCCCCTTCCAACTCTATGATTCTATGATTCTATATACATGAAGAATCAACCATAACGGTTTCTAGATAATTTCCGTTTTCACTATCTTCTTCAGTGGTTGAGTCCTCCAATATAACATTGTGGTAACAATAGTGAAAGATTAGTGTGGAAAAATCCTACAGTATTTCCTTATATTAGTGTTTTAATAATATCAATAGGCCATCAGCTCAAAAAGTATCGGGGAATGTTAGTCAGAGACTATTCAGCCACTGAAGAAGATAGTGAAAATGGAAATTATCTAGAAACTGGTGGTGAAACTGGTGGTGAAAATGTTATGGTTGATTCTTCATGAATATATAAAAATGTATTAAAATTGAAGATAGATAGATAGATAGATAGATAGATAGATAGATAGATAGATAGATAGATAGATAGATAGATAGATAGATAGATAGATAGATAGATAGATAGATAGATAGATAGATAGATAGATAGATAGATAGATAGATAGATAGATAGATAGATAGACAGACAGACAGACAGACAGACAGACAGACAGACAGACAGACAGTGAGAGTGAGAGTGAGAGTGAGAGTGAGAGTGAGAGTGAGAGTGAGAGTGAGAGTGAGAGTGAGAGTGAGAGAGTGAGAATATTGCCTTGGATCGGTTCCTTGTTTTTCTGTTCGGAGTCACCATTAAATCAATACTTGGATGGGAGACCACTAAGGAAGACTCTGCAGAGGGAGGTAAGGGAAAACTGCCTCTACTTCTCACTTGCCATGGAAATCCCTTGCTTGGCTTGTCATAAATTGATAGTAACTTGTTGGTACTTTGCACACACACAATATAGTGACTAAAGTTGATTGTAACAATCGTAATATTGATGTAGGCTAGGAACCGTAGCTCAGGAAAATGAGGGCAGAACTGGAGATAAGGCTAGTTACAAAAGGGGAAAAGGTTTAAATAGCATAAGGGAGAGACAGCTAGCAAAGGGAACAAGATGGCAGTCATAATTTATTGATGCAAAAGTCCAGGAGAAAGGAAAGGGGGAAAGCAAAGATCTGGCTTGCACGTTTCCAAGGGAAGAAGGACGTATGTTAGACACGAACAAAACACGCTTCTCTGAAGTGAGAGGAAAATTGTTAAGAAAAGTGAAGTGGTGGCCAAGAAACCAGAATATCCAAAGGCTGACAGAACCTCAGGGCCAGAATTATATCCTGCAATTGGTTGCAATCCTGTATGTGTCAGTGAATGCCTCCCCCAACATGATTTTCAATAACCATTGTTTTAACAGACACAAAGTATTTCTGTCTAGCAGAATTTATAGAAAATTTAACTGGCACCTCCAGAGTTAGTCTCTCTGAAACCATTCTAGATTGTTCTTTTTCACTATTTTCACATCAAAATCACAAGATGTCATAGTCCCATTGTATACGGCACTGGTCAGACCACACTTGGAGTACTGTGTGCAGTTCTGGAGGCCTCACTTCAAGAAGGACGTCGATAAAATTGAAAGGGTACAGAGGAGAGCGACGAGGATGATCTGGGGCCAAGGGACCAAGCCCTATGAAGATAGGTTGAGGGACTTGGGAATGTTCAGCCTGCAGAAAAGGAGGTTGAGAGGGGACATGATAGCCCTCTTTCAGTATTTGAAAGGTTGTCACTTGGAGGAGGGCAGGATGCTGTTTCTGCTGGCTGCAGAGGAGAGGACACGCAGTAATGGGTTTAAACTTCAAGTACAACGATATAGGCTAGATATCAGGAAAAAAAATTTCACAGTCAGAGTAGTTCAGCAGTGGAATAGGCTGCCTAAGGAGGTGGTGAGCTCCCCCTCACTGGCAGTCTTCAAGCAAAGGTTGGATACACACTTTTCTTGGATGCTTTAGGATGCTTATGGCTAATCCTGCATTGAGCAGGGGGTTGGACTAGATGGCCTGTATGGCTCCTTCCAACTCTATGATTCTATGATTCTATGATTCTATGATTCTATGATTCTATGATTCTATGATTCTATAATTCTTGAGGGTGGGTATTTCCTATGGGACTGTCATCATCTGCCACATATGGCAGAATGAGTTGGATCTAGCATACATTTCCCACTTATGTCACAGCCCTTTCACTACCAGAACAGACCACAGTAGCTTCTTGCACCTAGTCAGGCTTAGTTTGGGTTGCCAGTCCTGAACTGGGATATACCTGGAGACTTTAGGGGTGGAGCAAGGAATGGGAGGTGTTATGTCTGTGGACATTTGGCCACTGATGCAAATGAGGGCTTCTGCCAGCCAGGGAACTAACCAATCAAAGGAACCTGATCGCTCTGCTTAGAGCCAATCCAATTGCCCTGCTTAGGGCCGATTGGATTGCTCTGCTTAGGGCCAATCCGATTGCTCTGTTAAGGGCCAATCTGATTGCTCCGCTAGGACCAATCGGATTGCTCTGCTTAGAGCCAATCAGAGGCAGCAGCTGGCTGCCTGAAAGGTATAAAAGTGCATGAGTTTTCCTGTTTTCCCCTGTTCAGTAGTTGTAGTCTGTTACTGGAGTTGCTAAATAAAAAGAGCTGTGATCACTGAACCCGCAGACATAATAGGAGGGATAATAGGTGGGGAGGAACCTCAGCATAGTAGGTGGGGAGGAAGCAGGCCATAATGCCATGACGTCCAGCCTCCAAAGCAGACCTTTTCTCCGGGGGAACCGATCTCATTACTCTGGAGATGACATATAATTGCTGGGGACTGGCATCCCGAAATGTATCCTCATTTAAGTTTCAACTTGTGCAAGAACGTCTGCAACCCAAAGATTAAAATATAGCTGGACTGGAGTCCAGGAAGACTCTAGAAAGCAACAGGATTTGGGGGGTGGGGGGGTAAGCTCCCTTTGTCGTATAGGGTCGAAGAGAGCTTTGACCCTCACAAGTTCATGCCCTGAACAACTTGTTGTTCTCTCAGGAGATTCTAGACTCCAATCTAGACCAACACAGCTATTCTCTAAAAAGATAAGAAGAAACAGTTTTTTTCCCAGCACAGAGATAAACAGGGATCCTGTTCCTCCCCTGGATTAAGAGCAATGATAATGGATGAGTTTAGCGATGAAGAAGGGCGAAGAAGAACGATTCAGTTAAGCTGAACTCGGAAGAAAAGAAGCAAACTTTTCAAGGGCCAGTTTCAGAAGGCTGCCACATGCCTTCAAGACCAACTTCTTTTTTTTGGGGGGGGGGAGGGAGCTTTCCCAAGTCAACCCTCCATTCTCCAGATGTCCATGAGATTGATGGAGTTCATCTCCATGCAACTGAATGTGGGGCTTTCAATGAAGATCCTTCCAGAGGGCAGCCATTTTGGTCTGTTGTAGAACAACTGGCAGAATGGCGGGAAGACTCCCCTCACCACCACCACCACCATCCCCGCCGTCACCCTTATCTGTTTCATCAGCCATGTCGGATGAAACGAAGTTTGATTTTTGAAAGCTTGTAGCTGGAAAAACATGATGACTGCCAAGGTTGTATCAAACTCGAACCAAGCTCTTTTAAAGGGACAGTAGCACTGTAACTTTGCTAGTGCTTCGAATGTCTGCACTAGCTGGGCTGGTGCTCCATTCTAAACTTAAAAGCGTGACAATTCAGGTATGGGAAAGAGATGTGCCCAACAGTGACAGCAGTAAAAATAAACAGGCTGCCAAAAATGTGAACGGTGTGTGGCATTAAAAGTGAGTGCTAGAATTATTAACTCGGTAAGTATACAAACAGAGGGAAGGAAGGATAGCATAACCCAATCTCATCTGATACTGAAAGCTAAGCAGGGTCAGTACTTGGATGGGAGACCACCAAGGAAAGCTCTGCACAGGAAAGCAATGGCCAACCACCTCTGCTTCTTACCTGGCTTGAATGCCCTTTGCTGGAGTCAACATTAAATCAGTACCTGCATGGAATTCCACCAAGGAAGGCCCTGCAGTGGAAGGCAATGGTCAGCCACCTCTGCTTCTCACTTGCATTGAAAGGCCCCTGCGGGAGTCACCTTTAGGTCACTATTTGGAAGGGAGACCACCAAAGCAGGCTCTGAAGAGGCAGGCAATGACAAAGCACCTCTGCTTCTCACTTGCCTTGAAAGCTCTTTGCTGGGATCACCATAACAGGGCTGGTACTTGGATGGGAGACCACCAAAGACAGCTCTGAAGAGGCAGCCAATGGCCAACCACCTCTGTTTCTCACTACCCTCAAAAAACCCTTACTGGTATCACCGTAAGTTGGCTGCAACTCAGCAGTGCTTTTCACTTAGGAGAAGAAGAAGAAGAAGAAGAAGAAGAAGAAGAAGAAGAAGAAGCAGCAGCGTTGGTTCTTATATGCTGCTTTTTTCTACCAGAAGGAGTCTCAATGTGGCTTACAGTCACCTTCCCTTTCCTCTCCCTGCAACAGACACCCTGTGAGGGAGGTGAGGCTGAAAGAGCCCTGAGATTACTGATGAAGAAAAAGAGTTGGCTCATATTGTTTGAAATAGCTCTCTGTGTGATGTCTCCTGATTTGGGACTCAAACAGGAACTCTCTTCACCATAGAGAGAGCCCTGATGTTACTGAAGAAGAAGAGTTGGTTCTTATATGCTGCTTTTCTCTCCCCGAAGGAGTCTCAAAGTGGCTTATAGTCGCTTTCCCTTTCCTCTCCCCATGACAGACACCCTGTGAGGGAGGTGAGGCTGAGAGAGCCCTGATACTACTGCTCGGTCAGAACAGCTTTCTCAGTGCTGTGGTGAGCCCAAGGTCACCCAGGTAGCTGTATGTGGGGGAGTGCAGAATCCAACCCAGCATGCCAGATTAGAAATCCTCACTCCTAACCACTACACCACACACACACACACACACACACATGAACAACCACAGTTTCAGAGGGTCATCTCCAGACTGGGTTGAGGAAAAGGGCTGCTGAAGTGAGACTGGAGTTTGAAGTGCCAGTTGCAGACACTGAAGCAGAAAACTAGGTCATGACTCAAAAGAAATTGTGCCAAGGTTCATTTCCCTAAAAATAGACAGTGCTTGGAATGAACCATTGATAATGCCAACTCGTATGAAGGACTCTGCATGAATCCCCCCAGCAAGCACCTGCAAGGTGAGAAGGCTCCTTGGTGTGCCCCCCTTGTTCATCAGTCCCGTGCCTCAGGAAAGCAGTCATGGCCCCCGCCTGGCCAACTTGTTGAGGGCAGAGAGTGGCCTTCTTGGGGCTCCATGGATTCCCAATGGTTGAAGGTCCCTGTCCTGGAAACTTGGCTACAGCTGTGACTTGCCTAACAGAAGTGAGATCTGCAGCAGAAAGGCAAGAAGGAAGAGAAGACGGGCAGGGAGGGAAAGCTGATTCTCTTTGAAAGATGTGCATAATTTATGTTCTTCCCATGCCAGAAATTCAGCTGTGACCTCTCTGCTGGAAGCTGTCTTGGCCTGCTTTCTCCTTCCACCTGCCTGGGATGAAAACAGCCATCGGGCCCCGGCAAGCAGGGATAAATCTGTCATCCCGACTCACACAATGAACTCTCCGGAGGAAGAGTGAAGCAGTCCGGAGAATAAATCTAAGCCGGGGAAACAGGAGCG
The DNA here is from genome assembly GCF_049243985.1 of Paroedura picta. Lineage (NCBI taxonomy): Eukaryota > Metazoa > Chordata > Lepidosauria > Squamata > Gekkonidae > Paroedura > Paroedura picta. The sequence goes on from NC_135369.1 coordinate 184,232,724, forward strand.
AGGCTGTCAGAGTTTACAACATCTCCCTTTAACCCCTTTGGTAAGGGCCTTATCGGCCATAATTATCACAAGCACAGCCTGACTCCTTGGAGCCCGGCCTCCTTTGGCGCATGATGGATGCTCAGGTACTGAAGTGTCAGCAAGCAAAGGTGGCCAGGAATATTGCTGTGACAAAGCAATACTAAAAATCCATTTTGAAAAGCATGTGCAATTGTGTTGAATACACACACATGTGCATATACATACACACAGAGAGAGAAATATGTAAGGGGCCATACAGGCTATTTTTGTAATAAATATAATAAGTAAATAATAAATTTAGGCCAACCCCCTGCTCAATGCAAGATCAGCCTAAAGCATCCAGGAGAAGGATCTGTCCAGCCGCTGATTGAAGATTGCCAGTGAGGGGGAGCTCACCACCACCTTGGGTGGCCCATTTCATGGCTTAACTAGACTCATAGAATCCTAGAGTGGGAAGGGGCCATCCAGGCCCTCTAGTCCAACCCTCTGGCCCCTTTCCTGTCACCCGCCAAGTATTCTTAAAAAGTGATCAGGGCCAAGTAAGGTTTCTGCCCTGCAAGATTTCTGAATGGCCATTGTAAATTGGATTGGTTGTGCAGAGATTTAAAGGTGTTGCTTTGGTAATCAGGGACTACCACAACATGAGGACCGTCATTGTGTGACTGAGGGTAAGCTGCAGCAGCCATTTGGTGTCTGGCTCCACCTCGTGTGGCAGCCATTTTGTGACTGTGTTTAACATGCTGCATCAGAATTCCAGTTGTACCAGCAGGCTCCAAAACACTGAGGAGCTGCAAATCATCAGATTTGCCAGAGAAGAGGCACATATGTCCTTGGGTCGTGGTCATCAATAAACTATATATCTTCCAAAATGACAAGTCACTTGCTACCTGATTGGCCCTCATCTAGGAATGGCCTTCCCTTGTAGCTTAGTCCCTATTGGGAGAGAGCTCACAGCCAGGAAGGCCTAATAAGGGATCAGCTCTCCACCCCCCAAATTCCTGCCACTGTTGGAACTTGCTGGGCAGAAGCAGAGCCAGCCCCAGTGAGTTGCTCTGGTGTAGAAATCAGGGGAGGGGAAGAGGCAGAGCCAGCCCCAGTGCATTGTTTTGGTATAGAGGTTGGTATAGAGTTGCTGTCAACAAGCTCTAACCAGAGGTCTTAGAGCAGAGTAAAATGGTAACATTACTTCATGTGATCTGGACACTATACTTCGTTTAATTTCCCTTTTTAGCTACCAAGTCAACCTGCTGACTCATGTTCAGTGTCTGGTCTACGAAGACCCCATATCCTTTTCACACAAAATACTGACAAGACAAATCTTATCCATCGTATACTGATGCATTTGATTTTTCCTACCCAAATGCAGAACTTTTTATTCAAGAAGAAGAAGAAGAAGAAGAAGAAGAAGAAGAAGAAGAAGAAGAAGAAGAAGAAGATACACAGGATGTATTTTCTGTGGCACATTCATTGTCTGGCTGCACTGGTATATTGACTTTACTTATAGTTCACCCTTCTTGCTGAGTGTGATGCACCTTCTCTACTCACACAGAGTGCCTACTACTATCTATAACCTGTCTTCTTCAGGCTATGGTTATGAGAAGGTCAGGACACCCTACTCACCACATTTCTTCTCTCAATACAGAGAGTTCTGACCACCTTACCCCTGGGGTCTTCTCACTTCCAGAGATGTCCACAGACAGGGAAGCTCAGCTCACTCACCCCGTTAATAACAGGCCCTTGGTCACAGAGAGGGATTGGAGGCTCAAACACTATTCCACTAACTTGCTTCATTCCTTCATGTACTATAATATATTTATGTAGAACCAAGATAGCAAAGTGTGTGTGTGTGTGTGTGTACGCGCACATGCGCACGCATACAACATACTTCTTCCCATTTGACATATAGCCCAGGGGGTTCATCAAAACAAGAAACTTAATTACAAAAACAAAACACTGAGAAAAGCAAGGTCTATGTAAGGAGGCCTCACTTCCACTGAACTTTTGAACTGCACTCCCATTACAATCTGGCTGCTTTCAGCTTGCTGTAAGCAGCTATTCTATGGGGTTCCACTTGGCCAGAAAATCGCTTTTCACCCTGACCCTTTTCAGCTGCCAGACTCCTCCTAACTCTCCTTCCTTAGCTGCTCTTTGCCAAGTCTCCGTCTGTGAACATTCTGCCCGCTCTCATTGGCTGCTCTTAGGAAGAAGAAGAAGAAGAAGAAGAGTTGGTTCTTATATGCCGCTTTTCCCTACCCGAAGGAGGCTCAAAGCGGCTTACAGTCGCCTTCCCATTCCTCTCCCCACAACAGACACCCTGTGAGGTAGGTGAGGCTGAGAGAGCCCTGATATCACTGCTCGGTCAGAACAATTTTATCAGTGCCGTGGCGAGCCCAAGGTCACCCAGCTGGTTGCATGTGGGGGAGCGCAGAATCGAACCTGGCATGCCAGATTACAAGTCCGCACTCCTAACCACTACACCAAACTGGCTCAGTAATAATGAGGGTTGCCAATCTCCAGGTGGTGCCTGGAGACATCCTGGAATGACCGCTGATCTCCAGGCAACAGGGATCAGTTCCCCTGGTGAGAATGGCTATTTAGGAAGGTGGACTCCCTAGCATTCTACCCCATAGAAGTCCCTCCCCTCCCCAACTTCCACAGACTCTGATCCCAAAATCATGAGGTATTTTCCAACTGAGATCAGGCAACTTTAGTAAGATCAGTAGATGACTGATACATCTAATGTGCACATTTAGAGAACAAAGTGATTAAAAAAAAATCCTATCCAGCATAATCTGAACATATTAATAAAATGGTAAGAGGGTGTCGGGAGGAGATGGGACTCATCACCTACCAATCAGGCAGGCTGTCCCATCCTTGATTGACCATCTGCCCAATGAAAGGTTACTCAGGAGGCATGTTCCATACCTGGCTGCTGCCCAGGGGTGGGGGGGAGAGAAATGGAATCCCCACCACTGCTTCCCCCACCCTCAAAAGGCCTGCCCAGGCCCAGAGAGGCCTCGGAGGGCCGTTTCAGGGTGTGGGGGGAGGAATGGGGTCCCCATCAGCACTCCCCCCACCCTCAAAAAGAGGAGGCCTACCACGCGTTGTGTTTTTAGATACAACAGGCTGTTTTGCAAGTACAGAAAATAAAGCAGGATTCTAAGATTGGAGAACAGCCTGGTGAAAACATTACATTTTGTTGTTGTTGTTGTTAGGTGTGAAGTCGTGTCCGACCCATTGCGACCCCATGGACAATGATCCTCCAGGCCTTCCTGTCCTCTACCCATTCCCCGGAGTCCATTTAAGTTTGCACCTACTGCTTCAGTCACTCCATCCAGCCACCTCATTCTCTGCCGTCCCCTTCTTCTTTTGCCCTTGATCGCTCCCAGCATTAGGCTCTTCTCCAGGGAGTCCTTCCTTCTCATGAGGTGGCCAAAGTATTTGAGTCTCATCTTCAGGATCTGGCCTTCTAAGGAGCAGGCAGGGCTGATCTCCTCTAGGACTGTCCGGTTTGTTCGCCTTGCAGTCCAAGGGACTCGCAAGAGTCTTCTCCGGCACCAGAGTTCAAAAGCCTCAATTTTTTGACGCTCGGCCTTCCTTATGGTCCAACTTTCTAATACAGCTGTATTAAATTATTATATACGTAATGTAATGTTTTGCCTAGTTCCAAAAGGCAAAACATTACATTACATACAATAAATAATGTAATACAGCTGTATTAGAAAGCTAGAAAATCTTGCAATAGAAACTGTTTCTGTTTGCTGCAAAGTGCCTACAATTCCACAAGAACTAACGTCAGCCTTGTTTTAAATAACCCGTAGAATGATAGGAGCATGGCAGTCCTCCTGACCTCATTGACCAGGCTGTTCCACCAGGCTGGGAGCTGCACCAGCTCCTCTTAAAAAGCTCTCTTGACTGTTTCCTTCTGAGATGTGGAGATAGCAAACTCTTAGCCTGAGGCCCTGTTCTTTAGAACTTATCCCTGGTGATGCTGAGTTTGCTGGGGTGTAATATGGGTGCCACTCCTTAATATTGACTGTGTATTCCTGTTAATCAGGCAGAAAGTCATAATCAACAAGTCCAAGCAGCATACCAAGCTGAGTACGGCAGGGGGAAGAAGCCTTATGCCAACATTTTTGCATAGCACTAGAAGATCCTTCCTTCCGGTGACACATCTCCATCTGGTCCCTAGCCAGAAGTTGCCTTTCTATGTGATTTTGCTTGAATAAGACCAAACAAGCCTCGATTGTTCTCTCCCCTGTACCCAACAATCCAGGTGGGGCCTCGAGATCTCCCAGAATGACGATTTGGCTCATCAGCTCCAGGTTGGGAAATACCTGGAGATTTGGGGGATGGATCCTGAGGACAGGAAATGGCTTGCGGTCAAAGCACCAAGCCCTGATTTCCATTGGAATATTCAAGATCTGTAGGGTACATGATTCAATAGGACAGGAGGAATATCCTACAGAGGGCATTGACGGAGATGTGTAGTTAGCATGGTCAAATTATGAACTTCTTGGTATTTTTCAAATAATCTCTTCCTATGTCCTCCTGATTGTTTCAGCTAGAGACTTCCTGCTCCTCTGAGCACACTTTCTCCCTGCTTGCCCCCAGAACAGACAGAATAAATGCAAAACAGCAGTTAGACAGTTGGTTAGGACTCTCAACTTGCTATATAAAGTTGTTTCTTTTAGCAATAAAATTATTTTCTCCTTGTAACTCCTCTCTTGTATATTTAAACTCTGCCAACAATATAAATTTTCTTTTTGTTCTGATTGTTGTAGGGCTGCCAATTTGTGAATATTTGGGAGTGAAGACTGGTCAGGGCAGGGTTTGGGGAAGGGGAGAGATTTCAGTGGAATATAATACCATAGAGCCCGCCTTCCAAAATGGCACTTTTCTCCAGGGCTGATTCTGCACTTACATTGATTTTTCCATTGTGGATCCTGCTGAATTCAGAACGATTTGAACTAGGGTTGGGCGCTTTGCCATCCAGCGCCACAGCGTAGGGGGGGAGGGGAGGCGCGGGAGGCAGCGCACTGGCGGGGCATCAGTAAGCATGCAGATTTCCACTTTTTATGAATTAACTTCCTCTCCATGCCTCATAGCAAAGCAGTCTCCCCTGATTGGCCAGGGCATCAGTTCAAAGACTTCCTGGTTCCCGGTTGTAAGACTTGTCTTAAAGTGACTGTGCTCCAGAAACCCTAACTTCTCTCAGCAGAGATTGCCTCTTGGATTTATTCCCCCCTCCTCTGCTATCTCCAATCCTCTTCTGCCACCTTCATTCAAGAAAAGAAAGAGATTCCTGCTGAACTTGCTCCCCTCCCCGCTTTGATCTTCCCCAATCAAGTGCAGAAAACTTTCTGTTTCAAGGGGAGATAGAGGAAGACCCGAGTTCAAATTAGGGTTGGGCGCTTCGGCGTCCAAAGAAGCCATTTATGCCTGAACCATCCAGTGCCATGGCGCGGGGGGAGAGGGGAAGCCCAGGCAGCAGCATGCTGGAGGGCAAACACACACAGTAAATTAAAGAGACCCACTTCACAGGGAACATTTAGAAAATATAATGTCAGGGATTTCTAATTCCATGGCCTTGTTAAAATTTAAGGCCAAGCTTTCTTAGATGTTTACTACATGGGAGGATCTGCACCGGGCTGCCTCCTCTTGTTTTGAGCCAGGGCAGGTTGCCCTGTTTTTTCCTGCTCCAGCAAGGGGGAGTATTTGACCTGTTGCACCTGATCTGCCCTGGATTTGTGCTCCTGCATAAGAGCCAAGGTGGCAAGGTTCTGCCATGCTGTGGGGTGGAGGAGGCCTATTTTGTTTTTCATTTTTAAGAGTGTGGCATTGCATAGCAGTGCAACTGTTGGAGCATAGGCTACATGTGGGCCCTCCAAAGTGTTCCCATGAGAACCCTGTCTGCTATGTTCTTCACCAGGCATACCTTCTAGATCAGGGATAGCACAAGTTGCAGAAATTCAGCCTAGAGGTGACTGTTGCCTAGATCAGGGGTAGTGAACCTGTGGTCCTCCAGTTGTTCATGGACTACAATTCTCATGAGCCCCTGCCAGCATTTGCTGGCAGGGGCTCATGGGAATTGTAGTCCATGAACATCTGGAGGACCACAGGTTCACTACCCCTGGCCTAGATCACTGTGGCTAGGTGCTCTGGGGCCAGGTAGGGCACTAGTAGCTTAGCTTGGCACAAGTAGAAGAATGCTAGCTGTGCTACTATTGTGATTGGTTCCTCCATGGAGATGGACATGACTAAGATCACACTATGTGAGCTACTAGTAGCTTTAGGCCAACCAAGTAGGTCACACTTCCTTATCAGGTCCCTTCCTACTGAACCACAGGACCTCTATCTTTGAAGTCCCACTGTCGTCTTTTTGATTCTGCATGGCATTCAACCCTCATGGCAGTGAGCATGCACTTTCCATGTCATTACCTCACAGTATTATAAACTTGCTTTGCTATGACTTTTCAATCCACTCTCTATGACGAACAGTATACCTCAGGGGAGAAACATGGTAGTATTGGCATGCAAAAGGCTGTGTGCCCCAACAAAAATGTCTTGTTGAAATTTCCATTTCCATGAAGTATGATTCCCATGAGGCCCTACCATCAGCATGTGTCAGAGTGGCAGTCAGGTGACATTGCAGCTGACCGTAGCCTACCAATGAGTGTCTAGAACAACAGAGAAAGTACCCCTCCCACTTGAGGATTTGCCATCATCCCTGTTTCAAATGCATAACCATTTACTACAGTGTACTCTGGTATGCAAAAATACCTGCACAGTATCAGCTCATATGCATAAATGGAATTGTTTTTAAAGGGGCAATTTAAAAGATAAGCAAATTGGTGAAAAATGGTAAGTGCATAATACCCCAAGGAATGTTGTCAATTGGTCCGCCTCAACTCTTTTCACCACCTTCCCTAGAAACACTAGGTATGAGACTAGTTAGCGAGCCCCTGCAGGTCAGCAAAGACCACACCACTGTCTTGGGCTCAAATAGCAATTTTGGGAAAATTAGCAATTAAGAAATACTTTCAAAAAGGTTTGTACTGAAAAGAGATCCCACCCCCTAACCAGGAAATGGGGAGGATTGGGGATACTGTGAAAAGTTTCCATGCCTCTAAGTATTTTTTTTTTACATTTAACCCAATAGTGGCAAGCTGCATATTCAGTGATCCCAGAATTAAGTTGCAAAAGTCTCCCAAATTTATGAGGAGGAGAATGTACACAGAACTTCTGGGATACAATGGAACAGAACTGAAGCCATTGGGCTGCCCCAGCATCAGAACATAATTGTACTAGCAAAGACAAGGATGGAGTCAGTCTAGGACAGCCCCCTCCCAACTTTTTTGAGCCTTCAGGTACCTTTGGACTTCTGCCACAGTGTAGAGGGTGAGGTCACAAAATGGCTGCCACAGGAGACAAAGCCAGCCACGAAATGGCTGCCACCACTTACCGTCGGTCACACGGTGAAGATCCTTGTGCCAGGCTAGCAGCAATGTGGCGTAGAGTGGTAACCGGCAGAAATGCTGTCTGAAGCTGTCTGTCCATGAGGTTGGGAGTTCTCAGCAGCCGGCTCAAGGTTGACTCAGCCTTCCGAGGTCGGTAAAATGAGTACCCAGCTTGTTGGGGGGTAAAACGGAAATGACTGGGGAAGGCACTGGCAAACCACCCCGTATTGAGTCTGCCATGAAAACACTGGAGGGCGTCACCCCAAGGGTCAGACATGACTCGGTGCTTTCACAGGGGATACCTTTACCTTTACCTTTAGCAGCAATGTTAAAAAAGAAATCTGCACAGCCATTCAAAAGACCAACAACTAATCAGAACCCTTGTGAACTAAAGCCCCTCCTGGCCATATGTTAAACCTGAGGATATTTCACATCTATGCTTTCCCATCAAAATCTCCAGTGAGTTTATGTTATCACGCTAGATTTATTTTCAGGATATTTTGATATTAGTAGGAGAGGCAGTCAGTTAGACTATACAAATTGATACTGTGGAAAATATCATTGTGTCTCTTGAACACTGGAGTGCATCACTCCTTTGAGGAACTCAACTCTCTGAATTCCCAATTGTACCTTTTTTATTCTTTTCTCTATGCAGACTAGAAGGCAATGTGTTCTCCCATTCCTAATAACAGGCTTTCCATCTTCCCCAGGATGCAACAGAGACAATCTTTGCCTACCATACCCTTTTCATTCCTTTCTGAACTATTTATATAAGACTTTGGAAGTAAAACCAGAAATGAGAGAAATTCATTTCCGTTTATATGTAATCTGAGCCTCTGGGATGTCATTACTTCTCTAACAGTGATAAAAAAAAGATCTCCCCTCCTACCCCTTTCCCTCGAAATCAAGGCAAGTCTATCTCAAAAAGAGTTTTGTCCTTCCGACTTAGAGTTGCCAGCCTCCAGGTATGGCGTAGTGGTTAGAAGTGCGGACACAAAACAGTAAGTGACTCCCATGCTTATGAATAGCAAACATCCTTAACACTATTTCGCTCCCTTATATATTTGGGAAACAGCCTCCTGGGAGGAGACTGTCCGGGGCCCAGTCCATCCAGGTCCACCCTGATTGGCCCTCCCCCTCCAGCTCCCACCCTCCCTCCTTGCCTGCTAGAAGCCTTGTGGCCGCGGCCTCCGTTGTCACCCATGAGGAGAGAGGCAGTGACAGGGCTTTGCGGCCCACAGGTAAGCTCCTTCTGGGAGGGAGCCAGGGGAGGGGAGTTTGCAGCCTCCCTGTGGCCCCAAAGCCCTGTCACCGCTGGCGGGGGGGGGTGCTTTCCACTCCCTTTTGCCCAATTTGCGGGCCAAAGGGAGCCGCAGCAACCCTCTCACGCCTTCCTGCCTGCCGCCCCTTTCAAAGCCCATTTTTTAAATGGGCTTTGATACTACTATAAAATAAATTAGACTCCCTTAAAAAAAATAATATATGCTTATTCTAACGTTTTTAACATTCATTTTTCCAGGATTTCTCTTGACCACCCAGTAAAACCTTAGAATTTGTTTTTAGACAAGAGAGCATTGTACAATATATATTGACCACTGAGTAAGACCCCTGTGGGTTGAAGCACGTTTGGTCTGTTCCTCGTGTGTAGTTAGATATGTATTGTCTTTTTTTGTTGTTTTTAATATATTATTGGTGCACCTGAATATATATTTGTAATACATTTTATTATTGTTTTAACATTGTTTTGCAGCTCAACTAATGCTTGTGAATGTGGACAGTATGGCATTATGCCCTACAGAGTTCCCTCCCATCCCCTACCCCCACCCTCCTCAGACTCCACCCCCAAAATCTCCAGTTATTTCCCAGCTGCAAGCCGGCAACTATATCCCTATGTGCCCCAGACTCTCTTTCCATCCAGAGAAGAGCTGTTCTTTTTTACTCTGCTTTTTCAAAGCGGCTTCCAATAGCCTTCCCTTCCTTTCCCTGCAACGTGGGGTAGGTAGGGCTGAGACAGCACTAAGAACTGCTCTGTGAGAACAGCCCTAAGAGAACTGTGACTAGCCCAAGATCACCCAGCCAGCTGCATGTGGAGGAATGGGAAATGAAACCCAGTTTAGGAGCCATTCTGCACAACTTAAATGTAGCCAAAGTCTTACCTTTTTGTAAATGCTGTTAATTTAATGTTCTGCATGACGGCAAAACTCCCACCAAACTCTAGCAACAATCGGAATTTTATAGCACTTAGGGGGAAATCCAGAAAAATGGATTCCCCTGGAAAAAAAACACTACACTTCTGAGCACAAGCTGCAACACATCAGTGAAAGACATGTGCATTTTCAAAATAGCAGTAGAAAGAATGTCCCTCCCTAGCTCTTGCCCCCGAGCTCCCTTCTGCAATTGTCTTTAAAGTTTCCGGGCACAATACAGCCCCCTGTTCGACACTGCCCGTAATTTTGGGCAGAAATTGCACCCATCGGGGGGATTTTTTTTTTTTACTTGAAGTCCGTGTAAATGATTAAGCGATTATTATGCCAGCGAAAAAAGGTCTTTCTGAGACCTTGAATGAACAAATATTCATTGCTACTGGTGTTTTCGGGATTAAAAAAAACAGTTTTTAAAGGGAAAGGGGTTTTTCGGGAGCACGGACACAACATTGGCTGTTCTTCTTCCTGGCCAGGTGCGGGAATAAGCACAGATAAATATCACCTCCTTTGTTGCGATTCCGGTGAGACCGGAAACCTCTGGGGAATGAATAGGACGCCACTGGGACTTCAGTATTCCGCTAGAATTGAAGGTGCGCGGAATGACGAAATTCCACTATTAAATATAGCATTTCTGCATACTGCAAACATTTAGCAACATTGGTCGTTGTGCGGAATGGACCCCAGAAGCTACCCCTCATAACCACTACACTGTGCTGGCTCTTCAGAGAAGCCCCTTTCCAAATATCCCTTAGTGGATGGGATTTATTCGACCTCTTTGCTGGAAGGAATTAGCTCACCAGCACCTGGCACATGTGTTGCATTTCAGTTCGGTAAGTACATAAATTATGGACATAAGGCGGCATCTGCAAGCATGATGTAGAAAGGACTGCATTTAGAGACAGGGGAAAAAAAGCACAGGTAGCCACATTTCTCATAGACGGAGCACTTGATCACCTGAAATCATTACACTCAGGAAACCTGCTTGATTAATGGACTGGTGTTTTAAGCCATCTGCTGTCGGGTACCCAGCCTTGAATCCCAAGGCCCTTAGCGAAGTCAGCATTTTCCCCCCTGGTGCTGAGAAGTGACTTTTGAAACTTTTAAAAGCTCTGGTCTTTGATTGCGAGGAAGGAGAAATGGTGCATGTGGTTTCCTTTGTCTTGAGAGGGGAGGCATGCGCAGGGAGGAGGGGGCGGGTGCTGTCTTCCAGATCTTTAAGAATGAGCACAGCCTTGGAGGAAAACTTAAACTTCCCATTAGGTTTTTAAAAATGATTTTAATTTCTGCCATTCCAGTTATGGTTGCCTACCTCTAGCACAGGGGTAGTCAAACTGCGGCCCTCCAGATGTCCATGAACTACAATTCCCAGAAGCCCCTGCCAGCATTCGCTGGCAGGGGCTTCTGGGAATTGTAGTCCATGGACATCTGGAGGGCCACAGTTTGACTACCCTGTGGCTGGAGCTCTTCTTCTGGAATTAGAACCAAATTCCAAGCAACAGAGATGAGTTCTCCTGGACAAGATGGCCACTTTGGAAGATGGACTCTGTGGCCTTATATCCTACTCAAGTCCCTCCTTTCCCCAAACCCCTCCCTCCCCAGACTTTGCCCCCCAAAGTCACAAGGCATTTACCAACCCAGAGCTGGCATCTCTAGGTCCAAGAGCCACCGAGGCACTTAACGATTTAAAACATACGGGGGGGGGAGTCACGTTTTAAAACTAAGCACGTGTCATTTAAACAATTAGAAAAACAGTCAAAACACACACACAAAACAGAAAACAGCCATTAAAACATTGGTTAGAAAGAAAGGACCAATAAGAGAATGCCAAACAAAACAAAAAAAGTCTTAACCATGTCCTGGAAGATGGCACCAAGGAGGGAACAAATCCGGGTTGCCTGGCAATTTAGAGGGTGGAGCTTGAGAAGGGAGTGGCTTGGAGTGGGAAAGGACTTCAATGAGCTCTAATATCATACAGCTCACCTCCCAGAGTGGCCAATTTCTCCAGGTTAACTGATCCCTGCGGCCTGGAGAAGAGCTGTTATCCCAGATCCCCAGCCACCACCTGGAAGTTGGCAACCATACTTGGACTGATTAATCTCCCTGAGGAGAGAGTTCCAGAGTTTTTGATGCCATAACTGAGAAGGCCCTCTCCTGGTTTGCCAGCTGCCTAATCTCAGAAGCTCAGCTGGACAATCCTCAGGAAAACGAAGTTTGTTGGTAAACAGACAGCAGTGCTGGATCAGGACTAGGGTTTGGCGCTTTGGTGTTCAGAGTGGCTGTTTGTGCCTGAAGCAGCCAGCACTGAACGGCCGCTTTGGACACAGAAGCTCCCAACCCTAAGAACCATTCATTCATTCATTCATTCATTCATTCATTCATTCATTCATTCATTCATTCATTCATTCATTCATTGGAATTATATGCCGTCACTCTCAGACCAGTCGGCCCACGGTGGTTCACCACATCGTGTCAATAAACCATGAAACCAACATTTATCTTTTTATTTATTTTGTTTCTTACATTTATATATACCGCCTCCCCTGAGGCTCAGGGCAGTTTATATAAAACACGGGAGAACATGCAACAACTGCAGTATAACTCAGTATATAATCAACAGTAATAACAGTGGTTCCAACAGGTTCAGTAATGGATCGAACAACATTAACATGTTAGCAATCCCATGGTTGGTCAGTTCAGGATATTTAGTTCATTGGGAAGGGGTTCTGGGGGGCCCATCAGATGTTATTGACCTGACCAAAGAGCACCATTTTGCAGGCCCTGTAAAACTGGGCTAACTTCTGCAGGGCCCTGATCTCTTTTGGGAGCTCATTCCCTCAGGTGGGGGCCAGGACAGAGAAAGCCCTGGCCCTACTTGAGGTCAGACGTGCTTCTTTGGGGCCAAGGAAGACCAGCCTGTTGGAAGTGCCAAATTGTAGAGCTATTTGAGGGGTATAGACAGCAAGGTGGTTCCTCAGGTACACTGGGCCCAGATGTGTATGGCCTTCAAGGTGATTACCGAGACCTTAAGTCTGATCCAGAATTCGACTGAGAGCCAGTGTAGTTGTTGTCAGATAAACAACGGTGGCCCTGGTTAGTACTTGAAGTTCAGGGTCTCCCCACAGAGGTAGAATGGCAAACCCTCTCCCTTAATCTGTTGCCTTGGAAACCCTATGGCAGTGGTCCCCAACCTTTTTCCGGCTGGGGACCGGCGGAGCAACTGCCCTGCCCGCACAGTGCGCATGCGCGGCCGGGCTGCGCATGTGCACAGGCGCCATGCGTGGCCGAAATCGCGCGCGTGCGGCACTTTTGTACATGTGCACATGCGCAAAAGTGCCGCGCATGCACGATTTCAGCCACGCATGCGTGATGCGCGGCACGGCCCTGATTCCCTCTCCCCCCTCCTGCAGTAAGAACCTTCCCGGGCCTCAAGCTTGCGGCCTGGGGAAGTTTTTTACTGCGGGGGTGGGCGGGGAGAGGGAACCGCGGCCCGGCGCCCTGGCCTTCACGGCCCAGCACTGGGCCGCGGACCGCAGGTTGGGGACCACTGCCCTATGGGGTTGCCATAAGTTGGCTGCAAATCAATGGCACTTTCCACCACCGATACCCTTCACAAGTCTTTGGATATCAGCAGAGCTGGAGGGAAGTTTAAGTATTGAGCAGAAGGGCACAGTGCCAGACGACTGTAGCCACAAAGGTCAGATGACAAAATAAGAAGGCATGCCACGAGTCCTGATTCACTAGAGAATTTCCAGCCACATTTTGCAGCTTTTCAACCAATGCATGTTAAAAAAGAATGGGGTGAGGATTTTTACCAGGGCATAGGGGTACACTACGAAATAACGTATGTCCTTTTCAACTCCACTGCTTCTAATTGGAAATGTTCCGGGAAGTTCTTCTCTAGGGGCACGTTTATCTATTAGGGGTTACTGTATGAATGTCACATTACGGAATTAAAGGCCTCATCTTTGCTTTTAGACTAGACTAATACATTACCGGCTCAGGTAAATAAGAGTAAAGGGGGGGGGGATAAAACGAGAGGATGTCAATAAAAATCAGGGTAAACATTATGCAAATAGCCTCCGTCCTCTGCTAGATGAAGTAATTTTGCTAAGTAGGTGAAGCTGACTTTATAAGTAGGATCTGTAAATGGTTAAAAGCTTCTACGTAGGCAAATGACACTAGTCCTTAATACAGATGAATGGTATTAGTAGATGAGATTATACAGAAAGAAGGCAGCATTATAGCTTCCTCATTCCTGAACACATCGCAGAGCTCTTATTTCCATGTAACATGTTGTGAATCAGAATGTTAACAAGGCGGAGAGAGGAAACAGCTGTAAGTAGGCATTTACTCATTATGTAAGACTATGAGGAAATATGTTGTAAGGGGACATCTAATATACAAATATGAACCAGTCAGGGAATGATTTTCTTGTTTTTCCCCCCCAAATTGTTGGAACGATAACAACGTGGGAGCTCTGAGGGGCAGAAAGTTGACATATCTTCATGACACGCTACTGCCCAAAGTTCCTTGTGGAGAAGCCAAAACAATAAAACCAGTGTGAAAATCCTTTTCTCTGTTTCAGACGGTAGCTAAGCTGGTCTACAGGAGAACAGCTAGACTAGCTGCCTTAGAATGGGCTTTCTCAACCAGGATTTCATGAAACCCTGAGGCTTCTTGATGGCCCTAGGAGGGTTTTCTGAAAGGGTAGGAGTTATATATTTTGAAAAATATGTTAAATATTTATTGGGTGATATGCTCCCCCCCCCCAAAAATAGCCAATAATTAGTGGCCATAAATAAGCCAGGGCCACCATTGACGTGGCGGGAGGGGAAGAGCGGGGAAAGACAAAGCAGGTTGCTTTGGGGTGAGCACATGGATGCAGTGTGCAGAAGAGGTGCCTCTGATTGGCTGGGAGGGAACGGAGGCATCATGGTGCAGGCACCTTGAGGTGCCTTGTGTCTAGCTCGGCCTCTTTTTCCAGATGATGCCAAGGGAGCCAGGTGCATTGATGCCATTTCTGGAATAAAAACATTTTTTTAAAAAAAAGGGAGATGAGAGGCAATGCGGCAAGTCGGAGCAGCCAGCTGGGGCTGTAGGAGTCATTCAGGGGCATTTTCCCCTTCCTACCACAGGGAGCCTCCGTGCAACATGGTGGGCCCGGGAGTGTGGCTGGTCTCACCCAGGACAAGAGCAGTATGCATCTCATTCCCCATTCATCCCCGCTTTCTGGTTGGAGCAATGGGGCCAAAGATGCGGGAGATGGTCAAGTGATGAATGAGGGGGGTGGCTGGGGGGAAGCAGCTTTGCCTCAGGCCACCAGGGACCCAGCAGGGCAAAGGGCGAGGGCAGTAAGGGCCAGGGAGGCCTGAGCTGGGGCACTCCCAGCCTAGCGGTCAGTAGAGGCATCGTGTGCTCAGCACGGCCACCATGGGTGGATGGGAGAGGTGCATGCAGGCTCCCTTCAGGCAGGCAGGAGGTCAAACACCAACCAGCCCGTGTGGCCCATTTGCAGGGCCAGGGCTGGTCACAGGGCCAGGGCTCCTGGTAAAGGCAGCAATCCAGGCCCAGGGAAACAGCCAGAGTGGCAGGGGCATGTCAAGAGACCAGCAGTCTGTGCAGGCACATGGGGGGACAGAAAGGCCAGTCCTCCAGGCAGAGCCACTCCAAGCTCTGTAGGGCCACCACCTCCCACCGAGGAGCAAGGGAGGCAAAGGGCCAAGAGGGTGCTAATCAGCCAAGAGCGGAGTCCCATTGTCCAGAGCAGGGTGTGACATGCAGCCTTGCAAGAAGGTACAAAGAGCCTCAACTGGCAGGAGATCATTAGATAGGGATTCACTGTTTTTTGCGGTTGCTCCCAGATGAGGAGAGTCTGCCTTCTGGCGAGGCTACTCTCTGGCAGTGGAGCAGTTGTCATGGGCAGGGTCGGTGAGGAGTTTGGATAGGGGCTCCAGCACTCCAGAAGCCAGCAGTGAATACATCAGAGAAAGTGAAGAACTGGAGGAGGAGGAGAAGGAGTGGAAATAGGTTCAGCGGAAGAGGGGGCAGCAAGGAACCAGCCATAGGCACAGGAGCTCACATTGGGACACCTTGTCCTCGGGTGAGTCCTCCTCTGACGACAGGGTTGATTCTCGGGGTGGCCATCCTGATTGCAAAAATGACTTTGGGATGCACAGAAGATGCTGGAGCCGGAAAAATGGGAAGCCACAGAACCACCAGGTAGCCACAGAACCACCAGGCAGTGAGTCTCTGCCAGGTATGCAACCACCTAGGCAGTTGCTTAGGGCAGTGGTCCCCAACCCCTGGGCTATGGACTGGTACCGGTCCATGGATCAGTCAGTACCGGGCCATGTCTCCTCCTCCCCGGCTGCTGTCTCAGGGGCTGTCCTGCCACTCTGCCACCAGCTCACCTTTGGTGCTCTCCAGCAGCTGCCATGGCTGGGGCTCCCCCTCGGTGTGGCTTTTGCTGGCAGCGCCCCCCAGTGTGTGGTGGGAAATCAGGGGCACCGGCAGGAAAGCTAGTGGAGCAGGGGTTCAGGTGGCGGCAGTGAAATCCCACAGCAAAAGACTACCCCTCCCCAAGCCTCAGTAAAATTGTCAAGCGTTGACTGGTCCCCGGTGATAAAAAGTTTGGGGACTACTGGTTTAATGGTCAGCTGGACATAGAGGATGTCGCTATTACAAGCGATGGACTGCAGGTATGGCTGCAAAGGTCAAGAATGGACCAAAGTAGCTGGGGTCAGGTGATAATGTTGCCCAGGTCCTGTCCCCCCTCTGCCAAGTTCTATTTCTGGAAGCCTCCTTGGATGTGAGACCACAAGTACCTGGATGTTTGTTCATCCATAGTGATGGGACTTGTTTCTCTTGGTACCAGTTCGCAGTGGTGATGTGAGCATGCCTAAAAATGATGAGGGCCAGAGCTGAGGCTTATGGCACACATTCTATTAGAATAGGGGGAGCCACACAGGCCTTTCTGGATGTTCCATCACCCCTGTCAGGCCTATTGCATAGACCACAATGGCCAGTGTCTGAACAAATGGTTGTAGTGATGCCCATGCATGCACATTTTGCAGCCTGTCCAGAACCTAAAGCATACATCTCCCCAATACAGTGTTCAGCACCAGAAGAAAGACTGAAGGATTTACTCTGAGGAATGAAGAATGCAGCACGAAATGGCCTTGGGGCTTCATATGTTCAGACTGTCAAATCAGGACCAACTTCCACATTGACTTTTCTGTTGACAAGTTGGGAGAGGATCCAGATTGAAAGATTCAAGAAAGTTACACATGTCAGAAGGGCATTGCTCATTTTAGCTGGGGTTATTTGGGCCTCTTCACTCACTGTAGTTCTCAGTGGAGTTCCTGCTTCTGTCGTTGGTGGTGTTTGAGATAATGAACTAGTTCTGTTGAAGGCCTGTTGGGACTAGGTTTGGGCAGGAACCGGTTCACAAAGTAAAATTCAACATGAATTTCGGCTGGTTTGCAAAGCAACGCTCATGAACTAAAGAGTCGCCATGACCTTTCATGAATGTTGATGCCATTTGAGGTGGATAGTGGTGGTTCGTGAAGAGCAGAAAGCAGGGGATGAAATGGCTCATGAACTGATACAAACCCAATGTACTTGTTGATGGTTCAGTTTGTGGTTCAGCTACAAACAAGGAACCAAACCACAAAAAATGCGGTTCATGCCCTTTCTTAGTTGAGACATATCCTCTACTGGAAATAGCAAGAGCTAATCATTTTTCCCCCCTGGGTTGGAACCTCTGGTGTGTAGCTAGCAGCTCCACACAGAGAGCAGAGATACATGCATGAACAATAATGTGCCAAACGGATCCGCCACGTTCAGTTCATACCCAGAAATACATACCCATCCTCAAGGAATGTGAGCGTTTCAGTAGCATTGCTTCTAATTGTTTGTGAAAATGGTTCACCTAGAAGAACCCATCTGCCCTTCCTTATCCCAGTAGGTAGAGGGAAACTCTTCTTTCTGGAGGTCTTCCTTCCCTTAGACCCCAGAAGACAGGCAACATGAACAGATTCTGTCCTCCAGCAGCTTCTCCCCCCAAATCTTCCTGATGATATTTTGTATGATGATGTGTCACTCCCTGTTGCATCCATCATGCTAAAAATGTCACTTAACGTAACGTGGTGCAATATGATTGACACAATCTGAGATGACTTGCCATAGTACGAAACGTCAGCCGGGACCTTTGCATTGGATAGGCTCTTTCCTCCGCTTTTGAACGAGTGCGTGCCACTAATCTTTAGATTCAATATGTTCTGTATTCCTGTCCTTCCCATGAAAGTGAACAATAAGCATCTGCTGCACGTGTAAGGGACTTTCCTTTAAAAGGAATTCCAGACCATATGAGAGCCAGTTTGGTGTAGTGGTTAGGAGTGTGGACTTCTAATCTGGCATGCCGGGTTCGATTCTGCACTCCCTCACATGCAGCCAGCTGGGTGACCTTGGGCTTGCCATGGCACTGATAAAGCTGTTCTGATCAAGCAGGAATATCAGGGCTCTCTCAGCCTCACCCACCTCACAGGGTGCCTGTTGTGGGGAGAGGAAAGCTGCTTTGAGCCTCCTTCGGGTAGAGAAAAGCGGCATATAAGAAACAACTCTTCTTCTTTTTCTTCTTCTTCATATTGAAATTCTGATGAAATTCTGCCCTTTTAATAGTGTACAACTTGTCTGACAAGAGGTGTTTCCCTGCCAAGGAGAGTTCTGTAGGAAACATTGTCATAGAGAAGTGCTTCTCTGTCATGATATATTACCAATAAAAAGATCCTGCTTGGTGTTGAGAGCCATCTTGTTGTAGTGATTAGGCGCACAGACTTCTAATCTGGTGAGCCGGGTTTGATTCCATGCTCCCCCACATGCAGACAGCTGGGTGACCTTGGGCTCACCACAGCACTGACAAAGCTGTTCTGACCGAGCAGTGATATCAAGGCGCTCAGCCCCACCTCCCTCACAGGGTGTCTGTTGTGGGGAGAGGAAAGGGAAGGCAAATGTAAGCCACTTTGAGACTCCTGGGACAGAAAAGCGGCATATAACAACTAACTCTTCTTCTTCTTCTTCTTCTTCTTCTTCTTCTTCTTCTTCTTCTTCTTCTTCTTCTTCTTCTTCTTCTTCTTCTTCTTCTTCTTCTTCTTCTTCTTCTTCTTCTTCTTCTTCTTCTTCTTCTAACAAAGCCACAGAATGATTATTGACTTCTCAACAGTTAATACAGATCGACTTTAAGAAGCAGCATCCATATAGTTGTGCTATTTATTATTGTGGTTACATGGACAACCAGAAATCAAGATGGAATTGTGAATGTTGGCATTCATTAGGGCAATTCAGGGGTGTGAGCTACTCTACCTTGCATCAGCTTGCTTCAAAACAAGTTGTCTTCTAGGGAGACTTGAAATGTGAAGGAGAGCTTTGTTAGGAGGGCTTCTCTGAGAGGTGCCCATGCATTAGCTTGACTTTATCAGGACACAGCAAGAAGCACACATGCAACTGCTTTATAATGAATCAGACCATTGGTCCACCAAGGCCAGTATTGTCAACTCTGACTGGAAGCAGCTCTCCAGTGTCTTTCATAGAGGTCTCTTCATATCATCTACTGGGGATTGAACCCAGGATTCTCTACATGACAAGCGGAGGCACTACCATGGAGCCCAGGCCCTATTTACTTACTTACTTACTTACTTACTTACTTACTTACTTACTTACTTACTTACTTACTTACTTACTTACTTACTTACTTACTTACTTATACCACCTTCCCTAAGGCTCTGGGTGGTTTACATTAAAAAATTTGGAACATTCACACCATCAATATCAATATAACAATCTAACAAAAACAATAACATACGCTCTCCAATTGCTTTGAACAGCAGATACCAGAAACTGTCTGACTCTTAATTGCTTCCTTCACTTTCTTTCTCTCTCCCTGATTGAGCCAATCTGACCTCCTTTGGGCCAGGGATTCTGAGCAGATGTTGTTCTAAAGATCTTAATGCTCTAGAGAGGAAATAAGGGAAGAGACAATTATCCCATAGATACACCAGTCCCACACCATTTAGGGTTTTGAAGGTTGGCACTAGAATAATGAACCTGATTTGGTCTCCCATCTGAAGCCAATGCAGCTGGGAGAGCACTGGTGTCATATATGCCTTCTAGCGAGTCCCTGTCAAGACTCAGGCTGCTACATTTTGGACCAGTTGGAGTTTCTGTAGAAGTCTCAGGGACAGCCCTGTGTTGAGTGAGTTGCAGAGGTCTAGTCTACAGGTGACTGACACATGGCTAGATCTGACTCCAAGAGTCAGACTGCAAGCTGCCACACCTGGCACAGATGAAAGAATGCCAGGCAGGCTACCTTTGTAATTTGGGCCTCCATTGCTAAGAAGGGATCCTGGGGAGGGCCCTGAATCTCCTCACCACCACGAAGTACATGGGTCAAGAGAACATGTGGTTGGCTGGACCACTGTCAGGGTCTTATATACTTTAGCCAAGGACTGAAGTGGGCTGACGTAGGACTCTGAGATGTCTGAGAGGCCTCTAGTTCACTCCCTGCATCAAAACTAGTGGAGAAATCCTGGTGGAGCAACAAGATTATCTCCACGAAACCGTTTGCAAAAACCTCACCGCTGATATCCAATTTGAAACTTTGGAACGCTCCTAAGAATGTTAGTGATCTAATTGTTTTAAACAATTGCATCAGGCATGAGCTCACAGAGGCAATGGAGGCCACACAGAATTCCTTCACAGTAGCCTTCACTGCCATCACATAAGCATTCATCTTATAAGAACTTCTTATAAGATGTTCTTCATTCTTAATTACGTGCTTTCCTCCAGACTCACTCGAGCCATCTCAGCTCCTGTTTCCGCTTGCACAGCTCCGATGTATACCAGAAAGCTGATGTTGAGTGGAAGATGAGAGGGCATCAGAAAGCAATCTCACTGATGGCTTCAGAGAGGCGGCAGCGTGAGTCCTCCACTAGCTCATCGACTGAGTTGCCGGGGGGCTTCAGATCCATAAGTCTCCTTGAGCGAGCTTAAATCCGATCTCTGCCTATACCAGGAGGGGGTGGTCTGCCAATCCAAGCCTTCAGGGCAAAATGGCCTGACCATGGCACCCTAGTTGATTGGACCAGGCTGACATGTATCCCCAGATGGCCTCAAACCCACCTAAATCTTGCCCTCCCCCCAGTGCTGCTGAGTCAGTCACCATACCGTGATCGTCTCCCATCCGATTCGGCTTACCCACGCAGTATAAAAGCAATCGGAGAGATACGATAGTCCTTTTTGTATAGCCCACAATCAGCAGTTTGTAATGGTTATTTCTTCCAAGTACCGTAACATTAAAAGGCCAGATCGTTCATTGGGGTAAACAAGTGTCGTTCCAATTACGTCCCTGAATTATGCCACCAGGAAGGCTTGTTCCGCCTTCTGCCCTCCCTGGGCATCTGTTATGGAGGCCAGTCCAACCTTTAAGATAATTTTTAATTGAAACCAATCACAGCCCTCCTGGATTTCTCCCCACCCCTCCTTAATTTCTTTATTTGATTTCTTTATTTGCCTTCCAATCCACAAACGGATTTTATATTCAATATGTGAAGGAAGCAGGGGCTATGGGTGAATTAATTACACCCGTATGTACCCGGTAGCTACATCATATTGTGAATCGCAGCAGGCAAGCTAGTACAGAGGGGGGGGGGGAGAGGATTCAACAAAATCAAGGACCAAGGACATTAAATTGAAAATGACATTCATGCAGATATCTGGCTGAAGCCACACGTGTGACATCGTCAGCTACAGTCCCCACCCAAACCCCTAACTTTGCAGGGTTTGGTAAACCATACATGTCTCTGAAAGCTCACAATTTTTTTCCTTTGAATCCACACATCCCCCGATAAAACCACTGCAAGGGCCAGACCAAAGGAGTCCAAAATAATATTCCAGCAGTGCCCTCAAATGGAGGGATCATTCAGGGTCATACTGAAATGCAACGTCCTTTCCAGGGCAAAACCAAAAGCATTTTAAATATTCTTATTGTATTTTCTAGCTTATTTTATTCTGTGTTGTGACCCACCTTGGGACCTTTGTGTGAAGGTATAGGATAAAATTTCCCAAAGAACTTCAAAAGGATGATGAAGCAGAAGCCATGCAGATTTCCCCACAGTAGGCTTTGTCCCTTTTTAGGCCTAACAATTCTGTCTTTGATAATAGTAGCTACTAATTTGCCAGGGACAGATGTTAAGCTGACTGGTTTGTCCTTTCCTGGCTCCCCTCTGGATCCCTTTTTAAAATCAATGTCATATTTACTGTTCTACAATCTTCTTTTACAGCTCTGGTGTCATATATGTGGGTTAGGCTATATATGTGGGTTACTAGGTCAAACATCCCACATCTGAGTTCCTTAAGAACACTCATGTGTAAGCCATCAGAACCTGGTAACTTATCCATCACCCCAATTTGTCCCAGTTGTTCAGACTCTCTTCCTGAAAATAGGGGCTGTGGAATATCTCCCCATCTTCCTTTAGTAATCCCTTGGTTTCTTAGTCATCCAAGGGTCTCACTGCTTCCCTGGCTCGTTTCCCACTCCGGATTTGTTTTAAAAATGGCATATTGTTTGTCTCTATGCTTTTAGCAACCTACTCCTCAAAATCTCTTTTTGTTTTCGTAATGATTTAATTGCATTGCTACTGCCAGAACCTCCATGTTAAATTCATTGGGGGCAGACTCCACCTTTTAAAAGAAGCTTCTTTACCATTTATAGTTACCTTGAAATATAGTTCCTGTCTATTGACCACTGCTATCCATTTGAAAGCATGGGGGAAAACATTACCCACACTATTCCAGGATGACAGACAGCTTGCTGTAGCCATATTGCTAAATTGAAATTACAGCAAAAAAAACAGCAAACTGGAATGAAGACTGATTTGATTTCGATCCTGTACAAAGCAATCTATAAATCTCTAGCAGCCAAAGTGGTCTATAAATCTCAAGCAGCCCACAGGAGAAACTATACTACAACAATCTTATTGGTATAAATACATTTACTTGAGAAATATTACTAAGGATTGGATCCTATCCTCCCTTTCCAAAGAAATCATTGGGAATGGCTTCAAAGAAAACCTAGATAGGACTGGACTTTGTGAATTATTCAAGCAAACCACGTCTGACATGAATCTCCAGATACGTTTGAAAATAAGTATTATAGGAAAAACTGAACAGGGCATTATTCTGAATAGTGGTAGCAGAAGCAGTACTGCTTCAGATGAGAACTGATAGTAAGACTGATCAATCAATAATTTCAGAGTGAGAGATCCCTTTGTAAATCAATACAAGCTCATAAATAACAAATGACCTAACCCAATGGTATTGTGTTTGTATTGTGCAAACACCACATGTGAGAAATATTCACTGACTCACAAGAAGATTAAATTGAAATGGTTTATACATGAGAATGTAGAAAGAAAAAAACTAAGAGACGCCTCCAGGCTGCTAGGCTGAGCTTTAAGAAACTTGTTTGAAGTTTATGAGACTCGACGTGTCGAGCCTTGAGGGGCTACCACAGGAATTCATGTCCCCACATTTTGTTTAAACAAACAAACACACACACCCCTGCCTTTTTTGGGGGGTGAATTTAGAAAGAGCCGCAAGATATAGACCTAAAGAAGTCCCCTACAAAAGAAATTACTCACTCGTCCCTGCAGTATGTTTTCCAGTACTGCCGGAACACTTGAATGTCCCATGAGCCTTTGCACTCATCTTTAACCTCTCCTACAACCCTTTGCATGGCACCTGACTTTAGGGTCTCTTGTCCTTTCCTCCAGACAACTTTAGAGGTCACCTTTCAAAGTCATCAGCTGAGTTTCCCGATGCAGGCCGTGAAGTACTAATGTGGAATGGCCTGACTTCTGACAATCATTGTGCTACGAGCATTTGCTTTCTCAACGAATGACAACTCTAGACTATTGTACATCTTGTCTATCCCAGTAAAAGAACTAAGCTCGGAACAGAGTCAGTTTTGCCACCTGGGGGGAAATGTGAGGGGAGGACAAGTGTGCTGTTATTACACAGCCATGTGACATCACTTCCTATGCAAAACAAGAAGTGATGTCATCACGCTGTAGAATTTGGCCAAAGCACCTTTGAAATCACGCAAATCCCATACGTGATACACGCCTCATTTCACCCTTCTGGCTGTGAAAGGGAAATCTCCCCCCTTCCTCCTCCCCCCCCCCAAAAAAAAAGGGCTCGCCATTTTGGTCCTATTCAATGAACAAAATGTAAAGTTCTTATTTTATCTCGGGTGAAACAGAATGACAAATGTCAACCTAGGATGACTGAGTAAAGCACTTGGTAAAACTGCTGCCACTACTACAACTATGACTGCCAATTCTACTCCTGCTAATGATTTCTTAACATCGATGCGCACCCGAACTAGCCGACTTATCATTCAATGAAATGGCATTTTTTTCTTTATGATATTTTTCTTCCTGCGAGGGAGACAAAATGAGCGACTCTTTTCGTCTGAAAGCCGGGAAACACTATCGAGAAAGCCTGAAACACACTCATAGAATTTAGCTATCAGGAATCATTTTTGAGCTTAGGAAAATATTGGACGAATAAAAATACGGTCAGGATTTTTAGTTCTTTGGTGCCGTTCTTATCCCCCCCCCCCTTTCAGAAATCACCTGTAGGGCAAGAAATGTGTCCGTCTTATTTTGCACTTAATCCTGAAGGTTAATTTGAATGGTGCATTCCGTGGTCAACAAAGGAGAGGTTATTTTCAGAGCAGGGCTCCTGGTATCATGCGGGGAAGGTCACTTGCACTGGGCAGATTAAGAGGAGGCAGGGAGTCCTTGTAACTCTCAGTGGTGAGAGACAAGCTTATTAAAAACCCCAGCCTTCTGGAAGGGTCGTCTCAGATGGCCTTGACATGGCGGGGACTTCAGAAGGAAAGTGGGGACAATTGGAAGGCTGTGCTGGGGGGTGGGGGTGGGGCTGGGGGGGGACGCAGCGAGGCCAAGACAAAAGGCTGCTCTAATTTGTCAAAGTTGTATCTGGTTCCACCAGACAAAGTTAGCAAAGAGATGAGCAGAACGGCAAATTAATGCTCATTCACCAAGCCCCGATGGAGCGATAGGACGCCGTTCAGCCTGGTCTTTGTAGAGTAACCTAACCTCTACCCAATTGGCTCCAGATAATTCCGCCTTGCGGGCATAACAGTTCCCCTTGTTTCTTCTTCTAATAGGATTATTCTTTTTTTCCCCCCAATATTAAAAAGATAACATCAGTGTCTTTCAGTGTCCCTATAAACTCTTTGCTTTGGAGAGATCTGTTCGTCCGTCTGATAGAGCTTCCCTTCACATAACCCTAGAGAAAGATGGACAAGGTTGCAACAAGCTTTTCGATGTTCCGAGACTTAAAAATGGAATGCCAAGAATGACCTAAAACGTTCGGCCTCTTTAGAGACCTGCATTTTCATTAAAAACGAAGCAAAATTGTGTCTGAGAAATAGGCTTGCCAACAATGGGTTAGGAAATTTGTGGCGGAGGGGAGCTTGGGGGGGGAAGTTTGGGGGGGCCAAAAAAGGGTATGAGGCCATACAACCTACCTTCCAAAGCACCTTTTCCTCCAGGGGAGCTGATCAATGTTGTCTGGAGACCACTGATAATTCTGGTAGATCTCCAGCTACCACCTGGAGGTTGGCAACCCGAGTGAGAAAGCATTCTGCAGTATAGATTGAACAACAGAGTCTAAATCTGCCTCAGAAGACTTAGGTGGGTGAAGAAAAATATCCATGAAGATTCCTCCATCAGGTTATTTCAGAAAGGCTCTGATAGTCTGGATTAATCAGTTCCAAGATTACCTGCAACCCAATGCTAGTCTTGAAGCAAAAATGTGTAAACAAAATTATGCCTATGGTAACAGTTTGCTAACTATAGGGAGTAGACATGGAAGTACTACCCCCCACTAAACCTCACTCCTTAGGGCTCAGGGCTCAGGTGGTGGTGGCGGCATCCCTCGGCAAAAGGCTACCCCTCCCCAGGGCCTAAGTAAAATTGTCAAGTGTTGACCGGTCCCCAGTGATAAAAAGGTTGGGGACCACTGTTCTAGAGGTTTATTGCCAGAGCATGTGTTGATGGCCACAGGCATAGGCAGCTTTAAAAGGGGTAAGATAAATGGAGGAGAGATCTATCAGTGGCCACCAGCTTGGTAACAAAAGGGAACCTCCATATTCAGAGGCAGTCAACCTTTGAATCCCAGTATGAGAAGGCAAAAGCAAGGGAGGCCTCAGCCTCCATGCTCTGTTGTTGGCTGCGCAGAGGAATTGCTTAGCCCCTGTGTGAGACAAGATGCTGGGCTGGATGTACCACTGGCCTGATCCAGCAGATTTCTTCTTACGTTTTTAGCATTATTATTATTATTGTTGTTGTTGTTGTTGTTGTTGTTGTTGTTGTTATTGTTATTGTTGTTGTTGTTGTTGTTATTATTTAGATTTATTACTTGCCGCTCTCATAAAATGTCTCACAGTGGATGACAAATTAAACCCCACATCAACTAAAACATTTAAAACATTAACATTAAACACAGATAACAAGCTCTGCCAGAAGAAAAAATGAAGAATAAGATATTCACCCTCCCTCTCCTCCCCCTGGCCCTCCCTCCCTCTCTCAGTGCTTCAGGGCATAGATTTCCAGGGATGACAACTGTCGTTCTGATCTGGGGGGGGGGGCTTAGATCTTCCGCACCCCAGCCTCAACCAAAGACCTGGCGGACGAGCACTGTTCTATAGGCCTTGCAGAACCACAAAAGCTCTTGCAGGGCCCTCAGCTCTTCCAGGAGCCCATTCCAGAATGTTGGGGCCTGGACTGGAAAGGTCCAAGCCCTTCTTGAGGCCAGGTGAACTTCCTGGGAGCTAGGAATCACCAACAAATTAATAACCCACAGAGCACAGAGCCCTGCAAGGAGCATAAGTTGATAGGTGGTCTCTCAGGTATGTGGGTCCCAGACTGTGAAGGGCCTTGAAGGCCAATACCAAAACCTTGAACTTGATCTGGGCTGCAACTGGCATCCAATGCAGCTGCCTCAGCACCGGCTGGATGTGAGCCCTCCAAGGTGTTCCTGTGAGGTCCCTAGCTGCAATTTCCCGGTCAATGACAAGAGAAGGCCTACATACAGTGCTCCATTCCACACGAGTTAAAAGTAGCAGAAGTCTTGCAAATGGTAAACACTACAAATTTGACGTTCCGCATGACATCGCACACAATCTGCAACACTCCTGCAACACTCGCGCGAAAATCGCTTCGTTGTAGTGATTTCCGGGGAATCGGGAAAAGTGGATTCACCCTCAGAAAATTGCTACACTCCTGCCAACAACCTGCAACACTTGCGAAAAAGACCTGTGCATTCTCAATGTTGTGGTTGCAACACAGTCCCTCCCCCTGGCTCTCTCCTCTGAACTTCCGGCGAAGCGATCGCCAGTTTTTTTCCCTCAGAGCGAGAGGGAAAAGCAATGAACCAGTGAGGCTTCATTCACCCAGCGAGGCTTCTCCGGCTACAGTCCCTCCACAGAAGTGCTTTAAAGCTCCCCTAAGTCCCCAAGCACAACACAGCCCCCTGTTTGCCAGTTCCGTTTAATTTTGGCTGAAAATCGCACCCGTGTGGGTGGGGGGGATTTTTTTTTTCACTTGGGAGAGCGTGGTAACGATGACTCGCCAGCTCACATGCCAGCTAGATGGGTCTCTACGTTAGGAAGAATCAAGGCATATTCGTTGAAACGTATGTGTATGTGTGTTTTTTTAACTGTGTTTAAAGGGAAAGGGGATTTCGGGAGCATGATAACTGCCCATTGGCTGTTCGTTTGATTGACGGCCAGGGGCGAGAACAAGCACAGAAAAAATCACTTCCTTTATAGCGATTCCTGCTAGACCGGAAACCTGTGGGGAACGAATGAAACACTACTGGATTCCACTACAAATGCAGGTATGCGGAATGCCGAGATTCCACTATTTTAAATTCCGTTATTGCTTTGTGAAAGCAATTGGCAACATTGGTCCTTGTGCGGAATGGGCCAGTGAGTTACAGAAGTCAATCCTGGTGGTGACTGTTGCATGTATCATTATGGCCAAGTACTCTGGGGACAGATAGGGCACTAGTAGCCTTGCCTGGCAAAGATGGAAGAATGCCAGGAGCACTATTCTTGTGACCTGCACCTCCATAGTAAGGAAAGCATCAAGGATCACTCCCAGATTCCAAGCACAGGCGTTGTGTTAAGATGCACCCCAGGTAGGTCGGGCAATCATGATTCCTGGTCTTTCCCTTTCCTCCAGCCACAAGATCTCCATCTTGGAGGGGCTGAGTTTCAGGAGACTCTTCTCTAACCACCCAGCTATACATAAACTTTATAAACTCCTGAATCTCAGTACCAGGAGACAACATCAGGGGAAGGTCACAGCCTCTATACCCTGTTGTTGGCTGTTCAGAGGAACTGGATGGCCAAAATTTAAAACAGGATATTGGGCTAGATAGACCACTGTTCCAATTCAGCAGGGCTGTTCTTCTGTTCTTATCAGATTTGGGCTGGAAAGCCCACATTTAAGGATTCGATGTTTCAGAAATCACAACTCCAAAATGAAGGTTTTATTTTTTTAAACTGAATCTGTTATGACAAATACGTGCTAACTGACGCTTGGTCTGTCTGACTTGGAAAATGCACATATTAAGCATTATTACGGTAAATGTTTCCTCTCCGAATGCCATATCTCAATGCAAATCAAAACAATTTGCCGTCTAGCACAATATTTTGCTGCAGTCTCAGGAAATCTTTCAGTTGCTCCTCTTACATTTAAATTGTGATCATTTAGCTGAAATTATGAAACACACATTAACGATTAATGATTCCAAGGTTCCATATTAGTATCAGATTGCTAATACATCACATTTGATAGCCTGAGATGGGCACACACGAAATACCAAGCTTAGCAAATACTTCTCTTAAGAGTAACTATGTCATCTTTTTTTAAAGGCAAACATCCAAAAAAATAATACTTTGCCCTTTTGATTCCTGCATTCTACTATTTTGCATGCAAGGATATTAAGATACTATACAATTCTGGCCTATTTCATAGAAAATGGAAGCAAAGGTTTATCAGAAAATAGATCTTAATTAGAATAAGATTTTGTATAATATCTTTTGTATATAGCATTTCCTTTAGAAAAACTATACTCATGCCATTTTAGTCCTGTGGTGATGGGGACCGTAGGGTTGCCAACTCCAGGATGGGAAATACCTGGAGATTTTAAATTGCAATCTGGGGAAACCAGGGTTTAGGGAGGGGAGGGATTCAGAAGGGTATAAAACAACAGAATCCAGGGGGTTTCAGGTGATCTCCAGGTACCACCTGGAGTTTGCTATGCCCGGTGCAGAGAGAGTAGATATGGGTTGGAAAATAACTGGATATTTTGGGGGTGGAGCCTGAGGATGGAGGGGTTTGAGGAAGGGTTGGGACTTCAATGGGGCATAATACCATAGAGTCCACCCTCCAAACTGGCCATTGTCTCTAAGTGAACTCTCTGTTGCCTGGAGATCAGTTGTAATTCCAGATCTCCTGCCACCACCTGGAAGTTGGCAACATTAGGAGACAGGAAGTTACATAGGGCTCCACCTCTAGCTTTGTTCCCCATTCCAAAATTCCTACTGCTTCTTTTCCTTGCGTGCTCTTTTGTTCCCGATCAGTCTTTCTATTGGCGATAGTATAAGAAAAGTCGGTAACGTT
This sequence comes from Paroedura picta, assembly GCF_049243985.1. NCBI lineage: Eukaryota > Metazoa > Chordata > Lepidosauria > Squamata > Gekkonidae > Paroedura > Paroedura picta. The sequence continues at coordinate 184,262,187 of NC_135369.1, forward strand.
AAAAGGATAATATATTTTTAAAAAATGTGAGTTGTGGGGAGAGGAAAGGGAAGATGATTGTAAGACGCTTTGAGACTCTTTCGGGTAGAGAAAAGTGACATATAAGAACCAACTCTTCTTCTTCTTCTTCTTCTTCTTCTTCTTCTTCTTCAACGGCTCCGTACAAAGTTTCACTTGGGACTGTAGCAACCATGCGCTGGAAATGAAAATGGAGGAGAATTTGCTACAGCTCACCCAACGAGCTTCATGACTGAATGATCTTTTGAACATCAGAATTGCAGATGCAGCTCTGATCATCTGTGTGGGACAGGACATCACAAAGATTATATGTCAAGTGGCCAACCTCCAGGTGGAGTCTGTAGACCTCCTGCAACTACAACCATTCTCCAGGCCGCAGAGATCTTTTCCCCTGGAAAGAATGCCTGGTCCAAAGGGTGTGGTCTATGACTTTGTACCACACTGAGGTCTCTCCTCTTCCTAAACCCTGCCCAACCCAGGTTCTACCCCCCCCCCCAAGTTTTCAAACATAAATGCAGAATACTTGAAGTACTCCTATTGCTCTGTTTGTGACCAAATCGGAGATGTAGTCGTTCCTGCAATGTCGTTTCCCCTTTGCACTAAATCCTAGTTTCCGAGGAAATTCTTGCCACGGTTCATCGGTGTTTAACCTATCCTATAATACCCGGGTTTACTGCGTTAGATAGAAGCAGAACAGCATTAAGCTTTCCCCACAAGCCTGTGATTGTGTTTGACCCAGTAACCTGTATTAGATTAACATTTATTCTACAACTGCTCCAGCAAGCTGTGGACCTTACTGAGCAGTAGTTTATATAGGAGCCTAACCGCTTTTACAAGAGGGGCAGGAAAAGGGAATTGAATCGGAGGGAGTCATTCCAGGCCAGGACGTTGACCGCTGCAGTTAAATTGTTTATACGAGGAGCTGGGGAATTACATCTGCCTGACCTCTCGCTTTTAAAAATCTGCTTAAAAGACAGAAATGCCGGTCTCCACTGCGAGGAGGAGCTCCCAGGGAAGGCGGCTTCAAAGAAAGGCACGGCTGCTAGAACGTTTGTGGTCTCCTGATGAGGGAGGGGATGCAAGCCAAAGGATATGGCTGGGAGGAGGGGAGAGATTGAAGGGAGGTCCTGCTGAAGCCTACTGGACCGCAAGGAGAACCGGGTTCAATTCGCCACTCCCCCCCCCCCACACACACACACAGGCAGCCAGCTGGGTGACCTTGGATAAGTCACAGTTCTCTCAGAGCTCTCTCAGCCCCACCTACCTCACAGGATGTCTTTTGTGGGGGGAGGAATGGAAGGCGATTGTCAGCCGCTTTGAAGCTCCTTCTTCTGCTTCTTTGATCTCACAGGAATCAGCAGGGAAATAGCTACCACAAACAAACCTCAACCCTTGACCACAGGTAAATTTCGTTTCGTTTTCAAAAACTCGAGTCAAGTCCAGTTAGCGCCTTAGAGTCCACCTCCCCTCCACCACACACACACGCATGCAGCCATGTTCCACAGGGTATTGGATATAGATAGTCTGGAGATCTCTAGGCTTGGAACCTGGCAACACTATTTGTCAACTCCAGATTGGAATTTCCTGGACACTTGGGGGTGGATCCTGGGGAGTCCAGGGGTTTGGGAGGGAGAGTACTTAACAGGATATAATGCTAGAGAGTCCATGCTCCAAAGCAGCCATTTGCTCCAGGGGAACTGATCTCTGTCATCTGGGGATCACTTGCATTTACAGGGATCCCCCCCAGCCTACCTGGAGGCTAATGATCCATACTCCCAGGTACAAGCAACTGACCTCCACTGACTTTGTGGCAAAGGACTTGTAAGTGATTTATGGATGAAGAACTGATGGGCAGTGTTGTGTTTGTGGCCCTGCCAAGGACCAAGCCTGAGGTCCAAGGCCAAATTCTAGCCAGTACGAGATTGACCAATATGCAGTTAGATCCTGTCTTCTGGATCCAATCAGTTGGGTAAGCAAGTTCAGTCCTGGTTAGTGCTTCAATGGGTGAACACCCAGGAAGGCCAGAGTCACAACGGAGAGGCATTGACTTGCAGGAAGGCTCCCTGGTCTCAAGGAAGATACACACACGTTTCTGCTGTCCTAAACAAGGCCACAGCTTTATTGTTAAATCGGCAGGAGTTTTGACACAGCATGGGAGAGGGAGCCTGACTTGCAGTTGGCAGACCACAACAACCTGGATACCAACATCGCTCTGGGGCCTATCCCCCCAGAGCAGGTCTCCTTTCTGCTGGATTCCCACCATAGGGAAGTATCCACCTGGGGTGCCAAGAGGAAGAATACACTTCCCTTGGACCTATCCAAGGAAACCCAGCACTGTGAACCCTGGGGTGCCAAGGACAGCCATCCAACTCTCTTGGTCCCACCTCAGGCTATCTAGCACTGTGAGCTCCATGCCTCCCCTGCTGGGTCAGCCCAACTCATAGACCTACCATCCCTTAAGATGGCCCCTAACCTGGGGAGTCCGATGTGCGGTCTGTACTTCCCCAAACCTATGTAAGACACTCTTAGGTGAATCCGCCTTCTACTTGAGCCAGACTCTTAGTCCACCAAAGTCAGTATTGCCTGCTCTGACTGGCAGGCACTCTCCAGGGTCTCAGGCAGAGGTCTTTTCACATCCCCCCCCCCCCCCATTATTTTATTCTTTCAACTGGAGATGCCAGGAATTGAACCTGAAACCTTCTGCCACTATGATCCACTTATCCCATAGATTTGATCACGCACAGGCGTATTGTTGAGGACAACACCTTCATCAGACTGGCAGGTTGTGGGAGGTGAGTGAAAGCCCTGTACAGATTATGATGTCCTCCGGGTGAGGCAGCCAGTAAATAAAATACCACAACATAAATATTTGTGTGGGAAAGAGTTTGCCTAACGCCTAGAACCCATATAGTCAGAAATCGTAATCCTGTTTATATATTAAGAAAAACTGTCAGTTCCAGGCGCTGTCTTTCATCAGCGCCTTTAGAGAGATGAAAGTGTCTGAGATCCTTCACATCTAATCATCTTGCACCCCTTACCACCTCGGCAGAGAAGTCATTTTCTCCTCCTCCAGATCCTGAATCTCCTGATTGTTGAGGATCATTAACTGAGGTTGCCATAAACTTAATTGCATGTTAATTATCCCAGAATTTATTATTATGTTTTTGAATATCTTCTTTTTCACAGGGTTCGGTCTCTCATGAATGAAACACAAGAAAGGGGAGGTGATTTCTGTCAATTTTCCTTTCTCCCACAGACGCTCAACGTTGTTCCAGAGAGTGCCCAACACTAGTGTGTAGTCTGCACGGGGCTTTTTACCCACTCCCAGCTCAAATAAATCCCTCCCATCTACACAGAATTTGATTTCCATTTTGATTTGGGGTGCTTTACATTTTCCCTCTGCAACATGCATGCATAGATTCATGGTAACCCTCCCTTCCCCCACGATATCCTGGAGTGGATATAAACCTCGATGTTTCAAAAACTGCTGTGAGTTAATGTGCAGATTTTTGCTTTTTTCAACTCCCTTCTCTGTGCCTCAGAGCAAAGCAGTCTTCCCTGATGGGCCAGGGCATCAGTTCAAAGACTTTCTGTTTCCTGGTTGCAAGGCTTCCCTTAAAGTGACTGCACTCCAGAAGCCCTAACTTCTCTCAGCAGAGATTTGCCACTTGTTATTTCCCTCTCCACTGCTGTCTCCAATCTTCTCCCCTCCTCCCCATCCCCCTTCAAGAAAATTGGCTCCTGCTGCAATTGGCACCCCTCCCCATTCCGAGCTTTCCCAATCAAGTGCAGAACACTTTCTGTTTCAACTGGGGATGAGGGAATAGTGTTCAAACCCGAGTTCAAATCGATCTGAATTCAGCAGGATCCACAATGGAAAAAACAAAGTAAGTGCAGAATCAGCTTAGGAGTTTCTTTGTAGGAATTGCAGAGGGCTGTAATCAGAATGGGGCAATTAGGAAGACAAAATTGCCCAGGTGCCAGCTAAGCCAAATGGCTCAATGGTGCCGGCCTTCAGAGTTAAATTATAATTAAACTTCATGACGTGACGACAATTGAGGTTTCTTTATTTTTAAAAAAACAGCTTCCTTTTGAATACAAGAAGAAGAAGAAGAAGAAGAAGAAGAAGAAGAAGAAGAAGAAGAAGAAGAAGAAGAAGAAGAAGAAGAAGAAGAAGAAGAAGAAGAGTTGGTTCTTATATGTCGCCTTTCTCTACCTGAAGGAGTCTCAAAGCGGCTTACAATTGCCTTCCCTTCCTTTCCCCACAACCTGTGAGGTGGGTGAGGCTGAGAGAGCCCTGATATTACTGCTGGGTCAGAATAGCTTTCTCAGTGCCCTGGTGAGCCCAAGGTCACCCAGCTGGTTGCATGTGGGGGAGTGCAGAATCAAAACCAGCTCGCCAGATTAGAAGTCGCACTCCTAACCACCACACCAAGTTGGGTCCAAGATGGTGGCCTTCCCCCCTCACTTACCACCCTGCCATCCTTGACCCTATTCCATTCTGAAACCAGTTCAATGAAAGGTTGATGAAACACGCTCCTGTACACCACAATCGATATGGCACAGTTCTACAGCTGTCGATGTGGCATTACAAACTTGGCCCTGAAGCCCCCATTCCCGCTGTGCATCTCCACTTATTATGGCAAGGGTGGGTGGAACTACTAGAGTCGACTCTGCTCCAACCGCTGTTTCTCACACTAGATGATCGCCAGGCTTTGGCCTCCTGGTTTCATAGTCCTTGTAACTGTGCAGAGGGGGAAAAGAGAGGAGGGGAAAGGTAGCTGTAGTTGCACGGGGAGGGAGGGAAGGGGGAAAGAAACAACAGGCCGGAAAGTGGAATTTGAGTGCACCTGGGAGATGTTTTTGAAAACTGTAATGGAACAAGCCCTGGTCCTGGCTGAGAATGGAATCTGCCCTGAGGATGCCACCAACAAACAGGCCTGAGTTGACTGATGAAACCGTTCGGTTGAAGCAATTCCTGTCAATATGATGAGTGCTGACTGGAAAGAGCAGTGTGTATATACATGCCCTACTTTAAACCCTCTGCTCTACAAGGAAGCATTTTTAAAATGCCCAAAACACAAGCTGGCTCCTGCCATCTGTTGTGGCCTTCTCTCGGGGCCCAGACTATTTCATCTCCTCATGCAGAAAAGCATGGCTGGTTCAAGGAGCTACGTTCGTGAACTTAAGAACCACCATGCCGATTCATGGATTTTGACGTGGCTCTTGGCAGGTCATAAAGAGCAGAAGGCAAGGATTTAAATCCCTGCCTTCTGCTCTTCATAAAGAGCAACTGCGAGGCAGGGATAGGGATTTTTACAGCTCATCTCTGGGTGACAGAGATCTAATACCTTGGAGAAAAATGTGGTGGGGGGAATAAGCGCCATGCCGCCATTGAAGAGGCGGCAGGGCAGGGAGGGAAGAGGATGTGTTGCGTCCTTGCAAGGAGGGGAGAGGGTGGGGGAGCACTGGCGCGTGGGAGCGGAGGCGGTGAGAGCCACGTGCTTATTTAAGGCGCGGGCTGCGTCATGCCGCCCTCTTTCCCCTTCCCTCCAGCGAGCGGCGAGAAATTTGCTTCCACCCATGATGTTTGGTATGTGAGTTACTGTATTTGTACTATGGTTATGTTATTGTTGTTTTTGAACCAGCTTTACTGACGGCTAGGGCATGGGCAGAGAGCCTAAGTGAGAGGTTCAAACAAGGTTTCGAATATAATGAAGGGGCCTCATCCTTTTAGGCGGCTCAAGGTGAGCTAGGCCAACCCGGCTGGGAAGGCTGGAAGCTCAGAGCCAGGTGGCCTCCATGCCAGAGAAGGTTTACACCTTGCTCTGGCATCTGAGGCTGGAACACCTCTGGATTGGTTTGGCTCGCAGCAGAAGGGGGACCTGTGCTCCTGGGAAAGAGACGGGTGGCTCCTTGATCTGCGGTGAGCAAGGTTAGCGGCCTAAGCCACCGTGGTAGGCTCCTCTGGCCCATGCCTAGTTATTGTGCCAACAAGAATTGTGTTGCTATTAAATAGAGCTGTGGCCATGTTGAAGCCATACAAGGTGCATGCGTTCTTCTTCCAGCCCCAACAGTCCTGCCTGCAAGTCAATGGCTGCTTTGGAGGGTGGACTTACTATACTCCATTGAGGAACACTTTGCTCTCTGCACCTCAACTATTTAAAGGAGCTTTCTTGGAAAGCCCCTTTAAACAGCTGAGCCACACCAAGCAGGCTGCCCCCGCAACTCAGCTGTTTAGACAGAAAATGGCTCTGAGTGGCAGGGGCAGCCGGCTCTCATGACTCAGTTGGTTTCTTCGGCAGCCAGCCCTCAAGCTGGAATTATTTTGTTAGGGGTGCAATTATTTTTAAGGTTTACCACTATGAATAAATTAAACTACTGGCATAACAATAAAAAATTGCACTAGTAAAAGAGAAATCTGGATTTGTGGGAGATCCTTCGCCCCATTTTCAGAACGAAAATTAGAAAATTAGAAGACTTAAGCCAGAAGAGGATTAAAAGGAAAATCCTTAAAGAACACCACATTGGGGGCGGGGAATTGTTTCCCCCTGATCCCAGGCAGAATACATGTCTCTTAAAAGACAGAAAATAAAAGACATCTACCTGCAAATGGGGGGACCACAGGCACAACAAGGCTCCAATTAAAAGCCAATCAGGCTCCACATTATTTTTGGGCGGGGAGCTTTGAATGCCAGCGAGAAATGAGCAGCCAAAGACCCATAAGTAAGGCTGAAGGTACTCCTTCTCTCTAGAACCACTCTATCCCACAAAATTCTCTCCCTCCAAATAGCAATGTTTCTTCACCACCCAGTGTCAGCAAGACCAAAAGAATGCAATGCTCCCTCGTGGCCCCAGGCTGTGTATATACCAAGCTCTCCCATTGAAATCAAGGAGAGCTCTGCTCTTGGCTAACGAGGATGCCAATCAAGCTAAACATGAAAACATTGGAGTAGCCACGGAAACCAAAAGACAGAGGGGGTAAGACCCATATCTGGCCGTGTTCGGTCATCGGGGGCGTGGCCATACGAGCCCAGTTCGTGACCCACAAACTACCTCATTTTGTGGGTTCATGGAGAACTGTGGGTTGACTCATGCCCAGTTTGGTGTAGTGGTTAGGAGTGTGGACTTCTAATCTGGCGAGCTGGGTTCAATTCTGCACTCCCCCACATGCAGCCAGCTGGGTGACCTTGGGCTCACCATGGCACTGATAAAGCTGTTTTGATCAAGCAGTGATATCAGAGTAGAGAAAAGCAGCATATAAGAACCAACTCTTCTTCTTCAGTGATAACAGGGCTTTCTCAGTCTCCCCTCCCTCACAGGGTGTCTGTTGTGGGGAGAGGAAAAGGAAGGCGAATGTCAGCCACTTTGAGACTCTTTCGGGTAGAGAAAAGCGGCATATAAGAACCAACTCTTCTTCTTCTGTTCTCAGTCTATATCATACATTTAAAGTTCCTTTTAAGAGAAAATGTACTCCGGTTGCATTTTCCAGTAGAATTAAGTACGTGAGACACTTGACTGGAATAAATTTTATTTTCCAGCTGGAAAGATTCTTTCTTTCTTTCTTTCTTTCTTTCTTTCTTTCTTTCTTTCTTTCTTTCTTTCTTTCTTTCTTTCTTTCTTTCTTTCTTTCTTTCTTTCTTCCTTCCTTCCTTCCTTCCTTCCTTCCTTCCTTCCTTCCTTCCTTCCTTTCTCTTTCTTTCTTTCTTTCTTTCTTTCTTTCTTTCTTTCTTTCTTTCTTTCTTTCTTTGTGTAGCAGTTAGAGTGCGGACTTCTAATCTGGCCAGCCAGGTTTGATTCTGCGTTCCCCCACATGCAGCCAGCTGGGTGACCTTGGGGCTCGCCATGGCACTGATAAAGCTGTTCTGACCGAGCAGGAATATCAAGGCTCTCTCAGCCTCCCCTCCCTCACAGGGTGTCTGCTGTGGGGAAAGGAAAGGGAAGGCTATTGTAAGCTGCTTTGAGACTCCTTTGGGTAGAGAAAAGTGGCATATAAGAACCAACTCTTCTTCAGTAATATCAGGGCTCTCTCAGCCCCACCTTCCTCACAGGGTGTCTGCTGTGGAGAAAGGAAAGGGAAGGCGATTGTAAGCCGCTTTGAGACTCCTTCAGGTAGAGAACGGCGACATATAAGAACCAACTTTTCTTCTTTTTCTTCCTTTCACTCATAAGTATAACTACCAGGTTGTCCACAGCATCTGGTCACCCGCACTTCTCTGCAAACCATCCTAACATTATACGTTATAGACTGCAAACCATATGCTCAGGTGCCAATGGAAATATTTGCTCTTTTGCTGCTTGATTTTATCCTCCCAGGAATCTGGCTGATGCCACCCTCAACAGTAGCTAATATAACTCTGAGCACAGGCTGTGAGTGACCTTTCCCCAACTCATGCCTGACTTCATTCTCCAATCTGATTAAATAGTCAAAATTATCCTTGGAAACAGCACAACTGGAAAGATGCAGGGCTTTCCCCCTTCTTCTCACTTCAAAGCTCTGGCGAATGGTTTTATGCAAAATGTATGAGGTCAAGGAGCAGATTCCATCTCATAAAACCAATTCAAGTTTTTTTTGGGGGGGATTTATTTATGTTACTTCTTCTGCATATTAAAAACTTCTGCATCACTTCTTTGGGTGGAGGGAGGGTTGCCTTGCAAGATCTATGCAAGCTATTTTTCAGCATGTGGAAGGAAAGCACATGTGACCAAATTGCATGGCTCCTGTGATCTTCTGAGACACGCAGTCAACATTTTGGGCAAATAGGGCAATGTACGTAATTTCCATTTTCAGTAAGAGCTCACAGAATTGTGTCTGCATATATTGGGGGTCCTTAGTCCCTTGGACTGCAAAGCTAACAATCCAGTCAGTCCTAGAGGAGATCAGCCCTGACTGCTCCTTAGAAGGCCAGATCCTTAAAATGAAACTCAAATACTTTGGCCACCTCATGAGAAGGAAGGACTCCCTGGAGAAGAGCCTAATTCTGGGAGCGATTGAAGGCAAAAGAAGAAGAGGATGACAGAGAATGAGGTGGCTGGATGGAATCACTGAAGCAGTGGATGTGAGCTTAAATGGACTCCGGGGAATGGTAGAGGACAGGAAGGCCTGGAGGATCATTGTCCATGGGGTTGCAATGGGTCAGACACGACTTTGCACCTAACAACAACAACATATTTGGGGATCATTAATATTACATATTGCTATCTATGTGTGGACTTGAGACAGCATGGTGGAAGAGTTAAGAGCAGCAGCCTCCAATCTGGAGAGCTAGGTTTGAGTCCCCACTCCTCCACATGAAACCAGCTGGGTGACCTTGGGCTAGTCACAGTCCTGTTAGATCTGTTCTCATAGAGCAACCCTTTCAGAGCTCTCTCAGACCCACCTCCCTCACAGGGTGTCTGTTGTAGGGAGTGGAAGGGAAGGTGATTGTAAGGTGCTTTGAGACTCCTTCAGGTAATGAAAAGTGGAGTATAAAATCCAATCTTCTTGTTCTTGGCTTAGGTGGCCCAGGAGAGCTTGACTTCATCTGATCTTGGAAGCTAAGCAGAGTGGGCCATGGTTAATACTTGGATGAGAGACTGCCAAGGAAGTCAAGGGTCATTAGGCAAAGGCAGGCAATATCTCTTGCCTAGAAAACTCCATAGGGTCTCCCAGCTTTGGGTTGGGAAATTTTGGGTGTAGAGCCTTCATAGGGCAGGGTTTGCAGAGGGAGCAACCACAACAGGCCATAATGCCATCAAGTCCACCCTCCAAAGCCACCATTTTCTCCAGGGAGAAAGATCTTAATCATTTGGAGGTCCATGATAACAGCAGGAGATCTCCAGATGCCACCATAGGATCACCACTAGTTGACTGTGGCTTAGTGACACTTTACATATTTACGTGTCAGAACAAAGTTTGAGTCCAGTAGTACATTTAAGACCAATAAAGTTTTATTCATGATATAAGCCTTCATGTTCAAGCACACTTCTTCAGACCAACACAACTACTCACCTGAATTTATCCATGTGTCATGGGTATGGTCATATCAACCGGGAGGCAGCAGTTTGGCCAGTAGGCATGTTTTAGCCCACCTGCGGAGACTTATGGATCTGGTTGGATTCCTGAATGTTCTACGGCAGGGGTAGTCAACCTGTGGTCCTCCAGATGTCCGTTGACTACAATTCCCATGAGCCCCTGCCAGCATTTGCTGGCAGGGGCTCATGGGAATTTTAGTCCACGGACATCTGGAGGACCACAGGTTGACTACCCCTGCTCTACGGGACCCAATGATGACTAGATAAAAGACCCAACCTGAGATGGATTGACTCAGTAAAGGAAGACACCAGTGTCCAAGACCTGAGCAAGGCTGTAAACGAGAGGATGTTTTGGAGGCCATGTATCCGTCGGGTCACTATAAGTTGGAAACAACTTGTTGGCACTTAACATGCAGAAACACAAAAGCTTACCGGTCTACCTGAAGTCTAGTCAGCTAAAGGTAAAGGTATCCCCTGTGCAAGCACCGAGTCATGTCTGACCCTTGGGGTGACGCCCTCTAGCGTTTTCATGGCAGACTCAATACAGGGTGGTTTGCCAGTGCCTTCCCCTAGTCAGCTAGAGAATACTTAACAAGACTCTATTTGAATTAGCCCAAACGAACAGTAGTGATATAGTCACATTTTATTGCACTAGGCCACAGGCCATCGCAAGAACCGAACAATCAGTAAGTTCAGCATAGCAGAGTAACTGCCCAAAATACTTTACTCAATGTTCACCTTGATTTATTCGCCGCAGGACTGGAGTCTGCATTTTATCTGGACATCTTTCAATTCTCACACCTTTTTTTAGCTCCGCCTCTTTTGCACCATTCCGATCAGGGCGACGAGGAAGTTACAGAGAGGACCTTTGCTTCTTCGTTCATTCCTTTGAGTTTTTATACCAAACAGGAATCTGCTTCTGGATTTGAGTTGTGGGGAGGGGCACCTTTCCCCTCAAGTTAGCCATGTAAGGAATCTCACACCTGGGAACACTCAAACAAGGATGGCACTATATTTTGATGTGCATTGGTTTGTTTGCCTGGTGGCTTTGGGGAGGAGGGGGAGATTAATAGGTTCCAAACATTTCAAAATAGCCAAGATCCTGCCCTGCTGAAGCATTTAAAGAATCTAAGTACCCCTTCGAAGTTTCCGAGATCAGCTTTGTCGTCATGTCGAGCACCGACAGCCAATAGCTGCTGTAAAGAAAAGGAAATCCACACCAAGCATGTCTGGTATTTAAAAGGCCCCCAGGGTGCTTCATTCCATCTCCATTGCCCCGTGTCCTGACCAACTAGTTTCCGAAAAAGAGAAATTGTCTGATCATTTAGAGCAAGTCAAATTCTTCTAATTACTGTTTTGTTTAACAGTAAAAGTAAGAAGTGCTGCTGTCAGAAGCAGATGTTTGATTCAACCAACTGAGAATCTGACCCTGGGGAATCAGTTTTGTCTTGGAAAACATAATTTTTACAGTTCAATAGCACCTTTGAGAGCCACAAGATTTTTTTTGGGGGGAGGGGTGTCCAAGCTTTTGAGAGGGGATAAAGGTAAAGGTATGCCCTGTGCAAGCACCGAGTCATGCCTGACCTTTGGGGTGACGCCCTCTAGCGTTTTCATGGCAGACTCAATACGGGGTGGTTTGCCAGTGCCTTCCCCAGTCATTACCGTTTACCCCCCCCCCCAGCAGCAAGCTGGGTACTCATTTTACCGACCTCGGAAGGATGGAAGGCTGAGTCAACCTTGAGCCGGCTGCTGGGATTGAACTCCCAGCCTCATGGGCAAAGCTTTCAGAGGGCTGCCTTACCACTCTGCACCACAAGAGGCTCTTTTGAGAGGGGGTGGTACCTAACAAAACAAGCTTGGGCACTCACCAGCTTCTCCTTGATCTTGTTGCTCTCTATGTTCCTGCTAGACTTGAAGCATGCTGTTCTAGTGGAGACCAACACCTTCCCTGGCACTCACCAAGAGTTTTTAGAAAGTAGGCTGGCCCAGTGCAGTGTCCGCTCAGCATGGCCTCTGAATGGCTACAGGAGATTGGATTAGCTATGTAGGTTTTTAAAGTTGTTGTCTAGACCAGTGGTCCCCAACCCCCAGTCCAGGGACCGGTACCGGTCTGTAGATCAGTCAGTACTGGGCCGTGGCTCCTCCTCGTCCTCCTCCCTGCCTGCTGCCTCGGGGGCTGTCCTGCCACTCTGCCGCTGGCTCACTTTTGGTGCTCTTCAGTGGCTGCCATGGCTAGGGCTCCCCCTCGGTGTGGCACTGAGTGGCACTGCCAGCTGCTACTGGCAGAGCCCCCCAGGGGAAGTGGGAAGTCAGGGGCACCAGCAGGAAAGCAAGTGGAGCAAAAGACTCGGCAAAAGACTACCCCCCCCCCCGGGCCTCAGTAAAACTGTCAAGCGTTGACTGGTCCCTGGTGATAAAAAGGTTGGGGACCACTGGTCTAGACAGCAGCTGCCTCCACAAGGATATTCACCATGTAGTTGAAGCTAAGACAAGGCAGCCATTTTGTGGCTGTGCCCATTGTGCTGAGTCAGAAATCCAAGGTTCCTTGGTAGGAGGTGAGGCTAGCATGTTAATGCCCCCTTTCCCTCTCCAAATTGCCAACATGCTGTAGTATCAACAGGGTACAGAAGTGTCTTTGTACCAAGACATTGCACAGACTGGGTGGATTTCCAAAACCAACAAAACTGGAAACCAGTGGGACTTGTGTTACTCTAGTATTTCCATTCCTATGGTTATTCCTTTATTCTGTATCCAAAACTTGCTTCAAAGCCGTCTCTCATTGGTGGCGGCTACAGCACCTCCTCCTAAGGAACTATCTCCCACAATGCAAAAGAAAACTTTTCAGAGTTACTACCTTACGCACTCAACCTAGGCCCATCATCTAGATGCTAATAGCCAAGTCAGCCAAATCAGAGGATACTTAAATCTGGAGACTGGGCTCATGAAGAGCCAAGTGGATATTTCAACAAACCTGAAACGCACCGCAGGATTGTACAAAAATCTGAAATCTAAACAAAATTTAAAATAGGAGGTTCTAAAAGTCCTTGTACTGTCTACATGCTGGGTTTGTCTATAAACCAATCCGGCCTTGCTGCCTAAAAGGCATGCACTTTATCCTACTGAAACCAACAATCATAGAACCATGGAGAGAACTATGGAGCTATACCGGGCATCTAGTCCAGCCTCCTGCTCAATACAGGATCAGCCTCAAGCATCCAGGGTATTTGTCCAGCTGATGCTTGAAGATTACCAGTGAGGGGGAGCTCACCACCTCCTTAGGCAGCCCATTCCACTGCTGAACTACTCAAACTGTGAAAACCTTTTTCTTGATATCTATCCAATATCGTTCTCCATGTAATTTAAACTCATTATTGCAGGAACCTCTCCTTTCCTCTAAGTTACAACCTTTCAAATACTTGTTCCCTCCCAACGTCCTCTTCTCCAGGCTGAACATTCCCAAGTCCCTCAGCCTTTCCTCATAGGGATTGGTCCTCAGGCCCTGGATCATTCTTATTGCTCTTGTCTGAACCCTGTGAGTTCTGTCCACATCATTTTTGAAGTGAGGCCTCCAGAACTGCACACAGGACTCCAGGTGGGGTCTGTCCAATGTGGTATAAAGTGCATTATGACATCATGTGATTTCAATGTGATGCCTGTTTTAATACAGCATTTGCCTTCTTTACTACCACATCTCACTGTCTGCTCATATTTAGCTTACAGTCCACCAGTACCTCAAGATCTCTTTCAACACACTGCCACCCAGAAGTATTGTATCCCATCCAGTATACATGCTTCTCATTTTTCTCTATCTTTCTCTATCTTCTGAGGTGTTCACTCCTCCCAATTTGATGTCATTCCCAAATTTATTGAGGAGTCTTCTGTCAGCCCTTCACATGTGACAAGACAGCCCCATAGTTAGGAATAACTTCCTCCCTAAACTCATTATTTGTTCACTGATCACAATGAGTGAAATTATTTTATCCTGACCCAGGTTTTCAGCATGAGCTGAAGTGACCTACATCCCAGGTATGGTCTTGGAACCTTAAAGGCCACGGATGAAGTGCATCTGATACAGAGCTATCTCCGAATCAGGTGGGGTCATGAAGGAAGTAGAATCTGTCCACAAAGAGCATGTTACTTTGGTTCTGTTCAGTTCTTTATTTAAATGGCCCTAGACCAGAACAATAGTAAATATTAAAACTGGAAGCATAGAAACAGGTAAAGGGAAGAAAAGGGAAAGTAGGGTAGAGAAGGCGGAAGGTTTCCCGGCCTAAGGGGGAAGAAAAATCCCCTCTCCCCCCGCCAGCTTCCCACTGGGCTGGGAAACCCTCATGCCACCTCTGCAAGGTGGTGTGAGGGCTTCCCAGCCCAACAGGAATGGAGACCCCTGCCCACTGGGCCCTTACCATTGTCCTTGTGAGTGTCCAGGGGCAACCTGCCAGCAATGCTGGCAGAGAGCCCCTGGCCAGGGCGGAAGGGTGGGCCTGCCGGGACTGTGGGCCCAGTGATTGGGCCAAAGTCATAGAATCATAGAATCATAGAATCATAGAGTTGGAAGGGCCATACAGGCCATCTAGTCCAACCCCCTGCTCAACACAGGATCAGCCAATAGCATCCTAATGTCCTACGTAGGCATGGCTTGTTCTGATTGTTCTGCCCCAGACAAGCCCCACCCAGTCTCCGCCCACTAAGCCCTTAGGCTGTTATTTTAACAGTGAAGTGCTGTTAAAAGATGAGCTAGACTGTTTCAGGACATCCCAGGTAAGAAGAGAACCATGCAGGTTCTTCAGGACATTATTGGGCAGGGTGAATGAAACTATGTTTAGTAAGGTTTATCACAATTGCAGAGGCATATCAACCCATCTCCTAACAGTTTTATTCTCAGTGAAGATCATGGAACTGCCCCTTCACCTTTTGTGGGAAGTCTACCTAGCTCAGTGCAGCACTGACATTACATTGAACTGAAATTGCCAACCCTAGGCTGTGAAATCCCCGGAGCTTTTGCAGGATGATCCTGGGGAGAGTGGACCTGGGAGTGGTGGGAGACCTCAACAGGGGTGTGATGTCACAGAGTTACGTTTGCCAGCTCTGGATCAGGAAATACCTGGAGGTGAGTGGAGATCTGAGGACGGAAGGTATTTTAAGGTGGCATAATGCTATAGAGCATGCCCATGTTCTCCAGGGGAATTGATCTCTGTCACCTGGATATCAACTGCAATTTCAAGAAATCTCCAGCCACCACCTGGAGGTTGGTAACCCTATTAATGGGTCTCTGTTTGGAAACAGCCCCCAATTCATACTAAAAGCATATAAAACCTCCTACGCTATTGCTATCATTTTTTTAAGGCTAAAAGCGAGTGAGCGATGGTTTTTGAAAATTTCATCTCGTTTTACTTTGCCTTGATTTATTGTTATTATTTTATGGTTTAGAATTCAAGAACGGTACCCTTTGACCACCCTGACTGGGGAGATGTATTCCGCAGGGAGCGTAACTGAGACGGGTGCTCTTAAGTGTGGGCTAAAACAAGCCCATAAATCTGAAACAACGCAATACTTACACACTCAAATGTGTGACCTCACTTTTCCCTTGTAAATAATGTCATATTTGTGAAGTTGGGGAGTGGCGGGGGGGGGGGGGGCTCTGCGAAAATCTCATGAATAGATCCATTATGTTGCACCTACCCTGAAATCATTTTCAGCCCCCGAGATTTGTATGTAACTGAAATGTTTTACAATGCTAAATCACCTTAAGACACTTCATTTAACAGCAAGTTGGGCTGCAATAAGTTTAATCAACGGGCAAGGATTCTATTTTTAAAAGGAAGAGAGAGAGAGAGAGAGAGAAATGAAGTTTCCCTTCATGAAGTTTGAACTGACAAGGGATTTTTATTTCCAGTTTTTCAGCAAGGGAAGCCAAACCGTAATTTTTTTCAGGGCCCCTCAGTGTCTTGCGCTCGAAAGCCATGATCATTTAGGATTTTCTTTATTGTAACAATATATACTTTCTGACAGGAAAGAACCGTGTTAATGTGGAGTGGAGAAAGAGAGTGTACTGGATTCCAGAGAGACCTTCTGGAACAATCTGAGGAAGGTCTCTGTTACTTCAGAGCTGGATCTGTCTCCAAGAAAAATACTGAGGAGAAACTTGAAATCCTCCGAGGGGAAATATTAGCGGAGAGCCATGAAAGGGAAATTGATTATTAATTATGGTGTTCCTTCCCTGGTTTTATTTGTTTGGTTGAATGTGTTTCCCCCATAGTCCGCCACTGATTAAAAACGACCGGAAATGTTCTGGCTCATTTAAATTACTGCGGGGAGCGGGTTGCGCATCTGCTCCACGCGCCCTTGTGAAATGTGAGCCATTAATATTTAATAAAACCATTCATAGCCCTGGGTTGGCACTCAAGATATTTCACACTTTGCTCAGGGTGTTTCATATAATTACCCTCCATAGGCGTTCACTCTGACTCTTAGAACAATATAAACTTCAGACTGGCTTAAAACCATTACTGTTCTTCCTCATAAGCACATCCTCTTAGGTATGTCCCTTCTTTGACAATATTTTTCATCTCACTGGAAAAAAAATATATGATTTTTTCCACTCAAGCCTCAAGGTTGCCAACTTTGTTCTGGGCGGGGCTTAGGCACCTCTAACATCTACCTGTGGGTTAGTACATACTTCAAGATTTTGGGGGTTGAGCCTGGGAAGGGTGGGTTTGGGGGAGAGGAAGAACATCCGCAGGGTCGGAAACAGAGGGCTGCGGGGAGAGAGAGTTGCTCCCGCTCATGTCAACTCTCTGGTAGAGTACTGCAGGGCACTGTTCTCTTCCCCACTCTATTCAACATCTTCATGCATCCTCTAGCCCAGCTAGTTTGGGGGTTCGGGCTGGGATGCCATCAGAATGAAGATGACACCAAGCACTACTTCCTAATGGATGGATGGGCTCCTCACCCGGAAACATTTGCTAGATGTTTGGAACCTGTGATGGTCTGGCTTAAGCAGAGCTGTCTGAAATTGACCCCCCCCCCCAAGACAGAGGTCCTATGGCTGGGTAATAAAGAAACTCTGCCTAGATGGCGTACAGCTTACCTCTGTGCAATCTGCTAGGAATCTGGGTGCGACCTTAGTCAATGGAGAGGCAGGTCACAAAGGTAACACAGCTGGCATTCTACCATCTTCGCCAAGCAAAGCTACTAGCAACCTAACTAGCCCCAGAACACCTGGCAACCATGATTCATGAGATGGTCACCTCTAGGCTAGACTTCTATAATGCATTCTATGCAGGCTTTCCCTTGACTCTGATCTGGAAATGGAAGATTTGTTTCACTTACCGTGAATCTTTCTTCTCGGTAGTCCAAAGGCAGGGCAGTCCTGACTCTTGGGATTTCGAGGGAAGAATTGGAGGTACTTGAGTTGGGTAGAGGCATGTACTGACCTCCTTAAATAGAACAGATTGATTAAATTGTGTGCCTTTTTTGGTGACTCTGATATTGAACATGTATGTGATAACTTCAGACCTAAATCTAATTTTGTTCCAGACATTTACTATTCAGTAATTAACAACTTTATGGACTGTCTGTTATTGTTGTTCTTCTATATATTTATGAAAGCCTAGGGGATGGGACGTGTCCAGCTGTCCAAGTTAGATTAGAGCCAATCAGGGTGTAGCCAGCTTTGCCCTGCCCCTGCAGCTCCTGCCCTCCATCCATGGACTCTAGCCTCTTTGCTCTCAGATGCCTCAGTGCCCGGAGCCAGCAGCAGGTGAGAGGGTAGTGGTGGAGGCCTTGCTAACAAGGACCCCTTGGCCTGCTAGGCTGGCCCTGCTGACAAGGGCCTTGGCCTGCTGACTGCCTACTAAGGAGCTCTGTCCCGGCCCTGCTAACAAGCTGCCCAGCCCCAGCCTGCTCCACTTGATCCAGCTGCAAACTGCAGTCCAAAGCCAACTTAAGCTGCCTGGCCAGGAGCCAGGGGAGGGGGATCTTTCAAGGCCTGTTCTTAGAAACGGGCTTTGAAGCTAGTAATGAATCAAGCTGATTGTAAGAATATGGTACTTAACTTGTTGAATGTTCGCTCTTCTTATTTTCCCATACAGAAGGACTCACCTTAGACATCATTAAGATAGTCAAAACTGTATTATGTGGTGCTGTTAGTCTGGGGCATATTTTCCAAATTAGCACTCTTTCTTTTATGTCAACATCCTAGAGTCCCTATAATTTATGGGCTACCCAATATCCATAAATCTGTTGTTCCTCTTTCTGCTTGCCCTATAGTCTCAGGTATAGGATCAGTTCTGGAGCCATTAGCTCAGCTTCTTGGCTCTTTCCTACAGCATGAAATTTGTAACATAACTTCATTTATACAAGACTCCTCACACCTTATAACATTATTAGAAAATATGGAGCTGGCAAAATTTTGGAACAAATAATCAAACAGTCCTTCAGAAGCTGGAACAGAGAGCTGTGATTTCTAAAATCAGCATGGGTTTTGCAAGAACAAATCATGTCAGACCAACCTTATCTCTTTTTTCGAGAAAGTTACTTTTTTTGCTGGATCAGGGGAATGCTGTGGACATAGTTGATCTAGATTTAAGTAAAGTGTTCGATAAGGTTCCACATGATATTCCTGTTGACAAGTTGGTAAAATGCAGTATGGATCCTTATTATGTCAGGTGGATGGATAACCGATTGATGGATCGTAACCAAAAGGTACCTGTTAATGGTTCAGCATCCTCTTGGAGAAGAGTTCCCCAGGGACCTGACCTGGGGCCAGTGTTGTTCAACATTTTTATAAATGAGTTCGATGAGGGTTTAGAGGGAATACTTATTAAATTTGCAAATGATACTAAACTGGGAGGGGTAGCAAACACAACTGAAGACAGAATCAGTATACAGGATGATCTTGATAGGCTCGAGAAGTGGACTAAATTGAATAAAATGAAGTTCAATAAGGACAAATGTAAAGTTCTGCATTTAGGTAGGAAAAACCAAATACACCAATATAGGATGGGGGAGACTTGTCTTGGCAGTAGCAAGTGTGAAAAGGATCTAGGAGTCTTAGTAGACCACACATTGAACATGAGTCAACAGTGTGACTCAGTGGCTAAAAAGGCAAATGGGATTTTGGGCAGTATCAAACAGAGTATCGTGTCCAGATCACAAGAGGTGATGGAACCGCTTTACTCTGCTCAGGTTCAGCCTCATTTCATAGAATCATAGAATACCCATAGAATCATAGAGTTGGAAGGGGCCATACAGGCCATCTAGTCCAACCCCCTGCTCTACGCAGGATCAGCCCTAAGCATCATAAAGCATCCAAGAAGTACTGTGTTCAGTTTTGGAGTACTGTGTTCAGTTTTGGGCACCTGAATTGAAGAGGGATGTAGACAAACTGGAGGAGGGCAACAAAGATGGTGAGGGGTTTGGAAACCAAGACATATGAAGAAAGGTTGGGGGAGCTTGGTCTTTTTAGCCTGGAGAGGAGATGACTGAGAGGGGATTGGATAACCATCTTCAAGTATTTAAAAGGCTGCCATAAAGACAATGGAGCAGAGTTGTTCTCTCTTGCCCCGGAGGGATGGACCAGAACCAATGGGACGAAATTAATTCAAAAGAAATTCTGTCTCAACATCAGGAAGATGTTCCTGACAGTTAGAGCAGTTTCTCAGTGGAACAGGCTTCCCCGGGAGGTGGTGGGTTCTCCATCTTTGGAAATTTTTAAACAAAGGCTGGATAACCATCTGACGGAGAGGCTGATTATTTAACAGTAGTATGAATACAGCGGGCGCTAGCCATGAGCTCTGCGGGCCCCCTCCCCATCGCCGCGGCCTACTTGACCCAGCAAAGTCCGAGCGGGTCTGTGTGCGGGCCGTGCGGGGGTGCGATCACGGGGCCGCTGCTGGCACTGATGGCGGCTCTTCCGCCACCAGCAATCACGGGGCCTGTGGCGCGGATCGCGGTGCCACTTCCTGTACTGATCGCTGCTCTGGTGGCTCGGCCTTCTGCCACGTCCTGTGCGTAGCGCGGCTGACGGGTGCTCCCTGCCCGGCGACCGGAGGCAATGGCGGCCAAAGAGGCAATGGGGAGGCACGCTTTGCACGCCTCCCCATTGCCTCCTTGGTCTAGGATTGACACTCGGAGGAGTGAATCAGGAGCCATTTTTATCTCGGTCAGAGCCCGCCCTAACTCCTCCCCACCACTGCTTACTGCTTTATTTAGTCCGTGGCGCCGCCCGCGGTGCCACGGGCAGTTTTAAGATGGTTTATCTTTGCTGTTTTTCATCACAGCTGCAGTTTAGGCACAGCAGGAGCCTGTTGGCAGGGATTCCATTTTGCTCACTGGAATTCCTGGGGGGCTGGTAGTCTCCTTAAAAGACCAGCAGTATGAGTGCAGCCTACCTAGCTGGAAGGCCAGGGGCTTGTAGCCAAGTGACTCAGGGGTGCCAAAGTTAGGTGGATGCCTGGTGGGCCCTGACATGGTCACTTCCTGGTGAGGGATCCAGATGACAAGGGCCTGCTCTCCTGGCTGGGATGACGCGGGCCCAGGACATCCATGGACCCTCGGGTAAAGCAGCCAGATGGCTGAGTGGGTCAGGCTCCTGTCTATGTTGGGCCAACCCTCTTGGGGGAGGCATTCAATAAAAGGCTGTGGCCATGTTTATGCCAAAAAGTGAGTTGTGTCATCATTGGAAAACTGCCACCCTGCTAATCAATCTCTCTCTTTTTCCCCATTACCTTGAGATAAGATATATTTATGACCAATAGAAGAACCCTTTTTTTTCAGGACATTAAATATTACGGGAGATATATTGATGACATAATAGGATGTTTCTATTGTATATGCCCTGATAATTTGGCTTAATACTCTGCAGAACCAAAAAGGGAACTGAAACCCATACTGAACAGAAGTCAGGAACCCAAAAGTTGAGCTGCAAAACAATATTAAAAATCAATATAAATATTTATTAAATAAAGTGCAGTAATAATATATTAAAAACAAACTAAAAAACAACAATATCTAACTGCACAAGACAGAATAGACCAAACGTGTTTCGACCCACAGGGGTCTTCCTCAGTGGTCAGTTTATTATGTGAAAAGCTTTTTCTGACACACATGGAAAAGCATTCATGATGTAGAGTTAGGCAAAAGCTGGAAGTGGTGGCCTCAGATAATACATATTTTAGAAGGTGGGCTCCAAATCAGGTACTTTAGAAACACTAATTGGAGCTACACCAAATAGATTTTTCTTTGCCACCCAGCAAGCTTTTAGGTTTTGTTCTTATACAAGAGAGCATTTCACATAATAAATTGACCACTGATGAAGACCTCTGTGGGTCAAAGTGTGTTTGGTCTATTCTGTCATGTGCACTTAAATATGTGTTGTTTTTCCTTTGTTTTTAACATATTATTGATGCACTTTGTTCAATAAATATTTGTACTGATTTTTTAATATTGTTTTGCAGCTCAGCTTTTGGGTTCCTGACTAGGCTTAATACTCTTCATCCAAATTTTATCTTTACTGGTACTCATCGACATTTTACTTACTATTTCTTATACTAGTGATATAGTTTGTTCCCTTTACAGGAAAGCTACTGATTGTAACATCTTTCTACATTATAATTCTCACCATCCCTTCCGTATAAAGGAAAATCTTTCCTACAGCCAGTTCCTCAGATATAAGAAGATACATTCTTTACCGGATGAATACCAGTCTAAATCACAATGAATTTGTGACAGATTCTGGACAATAGGAGTATCCTCAGAATAATCCAACAGGCATTACAGAGGGCTAATGAGAAGTGATCTTCTCATGATCTAATGATCTAATGAGAGATCTAGTGATCTAATGAGAGGCGATCTTTTTACATCTAAGTCAAAATCTCCCTCTTAGAGATTGGTACATTCTTTTGATTTTTCTCCATGTAGTAATAGGATCAGGATAATAATTTTTAAATATTGCCCACTCATTTCATGCATTATGGGGTATGCCACACTGCCTATTTTCTCATGGCAATGTACAAGAATTATAGGAGATATGTTGATACATTCAGATCTTTCTCCTCGTGCGCAAGCTTCTAGTTTACCTCCTGGACATTATTAAGGTAAAGGTAAAGGTAAAGGTATCCCTTGTGCAAGCACTGAGTCATGTCTGACCCTTGGGGTGACGCCCTCTAGCATTTTCTTGGCAGACTCAATACGGGGTGATTTGCCAGTGCCTTCCCCAGTCAATACTGTTTAACCCCCAGCAAGCTGGGTACTCATTTTACCGACCTCGCAACAATGGAAGGCTGAACCAACCTTGAGCCAGCTGCTGGGATTGAACTCCCAGCCTCATGGGCAGAGCTGCCTTACCACTCAGTGCCACAAGAGGCTCTTCCTGGACATTATAGGTGTGGCAATTGTGCCACCTGTGAATCCTTCTTAGAAGGATCCAGTTTCACAGTCCCACATAAAAATATTACCTTGCATAATAATATTTCCTCCAACTGTAATACTGCCATGGTCCTTTATCTCGTGGTCTGTCCATGTCAAATGCTCTAGGTGGGATAGAGCACCTGACATATAAAGCTTCAGATATTGGAGCATAAGTCCAGATTATTGAAACTAGTAGAAACCGCCCCTATGGTTTCATACTGTATTCAAATGAATCATGAATGGTCTGACTTGAAATTCTTTGTATTTAAACATTTCAGATCTTAGTTTGCTTTTACATAAACCACCAATCTTAGTTTGCTTTTACATAAACAGGAAGCAGATTTTATATTTCTTCTGGATACTCTTTTTCTGCGTGGACATAATGTGACAGATGAAATGAGAGTATTTGTTTAGGTTCCTCATATTCATCACTCTATACCTGTTGGATATTTTGATGATAACGTCCTTTTTCTATTAGTGGCTCCTTTAAATAACAATAGGAGTTTTAGTCACCATTTCCCTTTACATTTTTGGACCTTCATGTGAGAGGCTGAGACTACTTGCTATTTAGCAATATGTCTCTTTTGTAATCCATTAAGGATCTTTGCGGCTAGAGACACTTTGTCGTCTTTATTGATAGCCTGTGAAGGATTCCCTTTGTATACGGTTGGATAGTAGTAAGTATAGCTATTTCCCTCTATTACGCAGTCTAATTGATTTACAGCTTTACTTTGCATGCCAACCTTTTTGTTTGTTTTTTCTGCCTTATAGGCTTAGTCTAAGTGCCTGCTTGCAGCACAGACAAACCGCAAAGCCGTGGTTTGTTCTTCTCCATAATTACAATCAACTTTACATTTAAATATTTATTTATTATTTATTATTTGGACTTATTGCCCGCCACTTTCATGACTGACTTGTGGCGGGTTACAGTTTGTTCATATTTTTTAAAAAAACAACAACATTAAAACCCTATTAAAAACAATCCAGACATACCTCCGTATACAACAGACTCCTAAAAACATTTAAAAGACCATGGCAGACTACACCCCCACTAACCCCTCAAAAGGAAAAATAAAGGCCTAATTCAGGTGTGTGTTAATTAACAACAAATTATAAATAGCCATAACACTATTTTTCTAATGTTATGGTGGTCCATGTTGTCTTTGATTACAACTGGGTTTTACTGTTATTGTTTCTTGTAGTTGTTTGCTCCTCTATGTATTCCCCTGCAGAAGCTGATGCAAAACAAGCTGAGCTCCTGTGTCCTCTTGGGAGTTATATACATACATTGTGATTGATTGTGACTATGTAACATTGTACTCTTGCGACTTTTTGAGCTATTGTGTCTAGGAGATGTCATGATATACTGTATAATTTTTGTTTGACTTATAACATCATGAGATCCTTTGATAATTTATAGAGTATATTGTATTTGAGAACAGTGTTGTAGGATTTGTATATTGCTATTAAAAATTATATGTATATTTCTTCAAGTTGTATAATTTTATGAATTTGAGGTTTCTTGTGGTTTGCATATTATCCCTTCTGAATTTTTCCACAAGGTTTCCTGGGCTCTGTGTGTTTGTGTGTGATTTGCCAGTTCAGTTCAAAGCTGACCTATATGGGGGGAAAACACCTTTACCCACTAACTAAGAAACAAGCTCACAACTAGATCCAACCTCTGTGCGCAGTTTATAGCTATGCAATCCACTAAAAATCTGAGTGTGATATTAAGCATCTCCTTGTCAATGAAGAGAGCATTCTACCATCTTTGCCAGGGAAAACTCCTAGTGCCTTACCTAGCCCCAGATCACCTAGCCACAGTGATCCATGCAATGGTCACCTCCAGATGGTATTTCTGTAATGCAATGGGCTTTCCATTGACAGTGATCTAGAAATGGCAACTGGTCCAGAACACACTGGAACGACTCCTCGCCTGTATGCCATGGAGAAATCACATCCAGGCTGCCCTGAGACAGCTGCACTGGCTCCCAGTTGAATTCCAAATCCACTTTGGTGTTAATCTTCAAGGCTATACGCAGTCGAGGCCCAGCATATTTGAAGGACCACTGGGCTGACTATGCCCCCCCTGGACACTAAGTTAATCCAAATCTAACAAATTGGTGATCCCTGATCCCTGTGACATATGTCTGGCCTCAATTAGGGCCAAGGCCTTTTCTTTCCTGGCTCTGACCTGGTGGAATGAGCTCCTGGAGGAGCTAAGGGCCCTGACGGAACTGGGTCAGATCCACAAGGCCTGTCAAATGGAGATCTTCTACCTGGCATTTGGCTGGGGCCAATGAACATTGAGACAACTCGGTTTGAACATCAACTGGGCTCCCTCTATAGGGATATCCCCCCCTCCCAGAAACCAAGATGAGATTTAAACACACCAGAAATTAACTGGTGAAACAGCTGATGTGATTAATTTTTTATAATTTTATTATTATAGTAAAACGTTATTGATCATTTGTAATTTTACCATATGTTTTTGACTTTAAATGTTGGAAGCCTCCCTGAGTTGGCATACTAGGAGGGCCGGTTATAAATGGAAAATTCATAAATATAATAAAAACGAATGCCATAGAGTAGGGGTGTGGCCAAACTGGCAGGGAATTGTAGTCCATGGACATCTGGAGAGCTGCTGTTTGGCCACTGCTGCAATCTACTCTCCAAAGTAGCCATTTTCTCCCAGGGAGCTGATCTTGGTTGGCTGGAGATCAGTTGTAATAGCGGGAGATCAACAGATGCCACTGGGAGGGTGGCAAACTTATCTACATGACAAGCAGACATTTCAGCCGAGTAAGCTTTTCCTGGTCAGGTAACCTTTCATAGAATCATAGAGTTGGAAGGGATCTCCAGGGTCATCTCATCCAACCCCCTGCACAATGCAGGACACTCACAACTACTTGCCCACCCATGGTGACCTCAATTTAATGCCCAAGTGATTCCTCCACCCAAAATCTCCAGAATCCAGCCTGGCCTGGAGGAAATTCACCTACCATCCCATAGCAACAATTAGCAATTCCCTGGGTATGCAAGGAAGGGACACAAGAGACAAACATGGGCACATCCCTTTCTGCCCACCCACTCACAATCTGCCTAAGCTCATAAAATCAGCATTTCTGTGAGACGACTATCTAGCTTCTGCTTAGAAACATCTGCTGACTCATGTTCAGTGTATGGTCTACTGACCTCCAGATCCTTTTCACTACTACTACTACTACTACTACTACTACTACTACTACTACTACTACTACTACTACTACTACTACTACTACTAATAATAATAATAATAATAATAATAATAATGGATTTTTAGCCTGCCACTCCCAAAAGGCTCATGGCGGGTCACAACACATATAATCCTCAATAAAAAATCCACTAATACAATAAAATAGTTTAAAAGACCTAAAAAACTCAAACACAAAAAACCAAGTGGTGGCGGAATATACACAACCTAGCCCAATCCGCCCAACAGCCCAGGGGGCAAAGAGGTCATTAATCATTTCTCTACATTTCACCTCCAAGAATAGTCCGGGGGGCATCCAGCTCTTGCGTTGGCCTCAACCACAAACCTGGCGGAAGAGCTGCATCTTACAGGCCCTGCGGAAAGCTGAAAGCTCCCAAAGGGCCCGTAGACAATTCTCACCCATCCTATAGTGATACACTCGATTTTTCCTACCTAAACTCAGAACTTTACATTTCCACCATTTAAATTCCTTAAACACTTAAAGATGCAGGAGCCCTGCCAGGTGTCCATGGCATATTGGTAACACCCATGCAAGGGTAGATGCTAAATAACATTGAGGAGAAAATAGCTCCCTGCAGAACACCACATATTACGGGGTATCACTGGGAGATTCCCTTTTCTAGCATCACCCTTTGTCTCCAACCTTGGAGAAAGGATTGCAACCACAGAAGGGTGGCATCCTGAATCGCCATGCTGTCTAATGTTTAATTAGTTTATGACACTGAGAAGGAGTTCTTTGGGATCCGATTTTTCAACTCAGAGCTCAGAAATAATTTCTGTCCCTCCCCCTGCACAGTGACCCAACAAGAAATAATCCCCTTAAGCAAAGAAACCACACCAGAAATCCACTCAGCAGATGTTGTGCCTCCAAGTCCTGAGCCAGCTCGTCTGCAGGTGAATATCCACAGGCAATTGCTTGTGTCTTTTCCTATTAGCCCTTTCCAGGTGAACAGACAGACAGAGGGAGAACAGAAACAGAAATTCCACTTATCGTTGAGCCCAAGAGGGACCCCCACACACCTAACATTCCTCCAGCATGCACCTATAGAAATGCATCCAGGTCAAGCCATTGAATATGAAAGATGGAAGGAAAGGAACTTTTCACCCTGGGAAACCTGATCGGAGGCAATTTTGAACTTTCTACCCTAAAGGAAAACTATTTAAGTTCACCGTCTCAACACAAAGTGACAACAAACTAGTTTCATTCCCTGAAAGTGCATCACACAATATTCATCAATTTATTTTTGCCACTCAAAAGCAACAGGTGCCGTTTATGCACTGGAAGTTTCATGCTGGGCTGCAGGCTGGAGTTTTAGTCGTGGCAGGTTGTCCCACCTCTTCCTGCACCCACATGGGGGAGCATTTGGCCTGGTGCTCCTCATCCGTCCCCGAGTTGTGCTCCTGCACCGGAGCTGGGACCGGAGCTGGGACAATGAAGTTCCCAGTGCGTAAACAGTCAGGGTGTGTAAAGTGCCTTTAAGTCTCAATCGACTTATGGCAACCCCATTGGGTTTTCAAGGCAAGAGACATTCAGAGGTAGGTTGTCATGGCCTGCCTCTGCACAGCAACTCTGGACTTCCTAAGTGGTCTCCCATCCAAGTTCTAACCAGGGTCAACCCTGTTTAGCTTCTGAGAGCTAATGAGATCCGGCTAGCCTGGGCCATCCAGTGTTTGCCTCTGCCTGCCTTCACATAGCAATCTTGGACTTTCTTGGTGGCTTCCCATCAAAATACTAACCAGAGCAAAGTCTACTTGGCTTCCCAGATCTGATGAGTTTCGTAGGACTGGCAGGTAGAATTGGGCTGGCAGCAGAGTGAGTGCCATGCCTCACACCTGCCCGCCCCACACATACACCTGGAAACTTGTGGAGTTAGTATTTGCAGCTCCACCACCTGCAGATGCTGCTCACCACCTTTATGCCTGCTCCCCTCCCACCCAAAACTTGTGGATTTGCTTGTGGCATGCAGTGTCTGCAACGCATCAAGCTTTGGGTGAGGGGAATTGGTGGGGGATTTCCCCCGCTTTCTTGAACTCTTGAACTGGGGGGGAAAGGTACCAAACCAGGGAATTTCCAGGCCCTAGTGGGGTTCCAATATCCCTAGAGATCTGGCTATCCTGGGCCATCCAGGTCACTCGACCCTTAACAAAAATAATCATTCACCTGGGTAGTCATTACTGGTTATCTTCCCATCACACACACAAAAAAAAAAACCTTAGGAATGGAAATCATCGAGGTGGCAAATCATGCATGGAAGATGCACACAAAAAGATGAAAGATGTCCTGAAACAGCTGATGGGAAAGGAAGAAAGATCCCAAGGTGAGAGCATTCCATGGGGGAGGTGCGGCTGCTAGGTGATAGAGCCTCTGCTTGGCAGGCAGAAGGTTCCAGGTTCAATCTCCGACATCTCCAGTTAAAAGAAACAGCCAGCAGGTGATGTGAAAACCCTGGAGACCTGAGACTTCAAATGAGGAAGAAGAGTTGGGTTTCATGCCCTGTTTCTACCAACTGAAGGAGTCTCAAAGAGGCTTACAATCGGCTTCCCTTCCTCTCCCCACAACAGACACCCAATGACGTAGGTGGGGCTGCGAGAGCTCTGACAGGACTGCTTTGTAAGAACAGCACTATAAGGGCTGTGACAAGCCCAAGGTCACCCAGCTGGCTGCATGTGGAGGAGAAGCAGGGAATAAAACCCAGCTCGCCAGACTAGAAGCCTTCACTCTTAAACATGACCGCATGCTGGCTCTCCCTGCCCTTCAAGAACTGGCTCAGTTTTGAAGGATCTGCAAGATGGAGCTCTTCCACCATTGGTTGGGACCAATGAACAGTAATATCATTGAGTTGGCCCCCTCCTGCAAGAGGCCTCCTCAAGTATCAGATGGCCTCCCCCTCCACCCCAGGACCTGGAAAGGCTGCAGGCAGCTGTTAGGGAACTCACCGGCAGGGGCAGCTCTCACACGGCAGGGATCTGCAGCCTCCGAGCCTCGGAGGGAAGTGGGAGGGGGTGGTCAGGGGTGGGGGATGGAAGGTGATTGGCTGGTTGCTGGACACATAGTCAAGCCGGTTGGAGGAGGAGGCACTCGGGCGGGACAGCTACCCTGAGTGTGTGTTAAGCGCTGAGTGGCATTTAAGCCATGAGACATGCTCCTCCTCCAAGCCCTTACCAAAACTATATTATGTGGAACAGATAGATAATGTTAGCCCTGAGCTGGCTTGCTGGGAGGGGCAGGCATATAAATCCAATTATAAATAAAACAAATATTGTAAGCTAAGCAGAGTCAGCTCTGGTTGGTATTTAGATGGGAGACCACTGAGGAAGTCCAGGGTTGCTGTGACGAGGCAGGAAATGGCAAACCGCCTCTATTTGCCTCTTGCCTTCAACACCCTGTCTATTACTTCACGAAACTTAATTGATAGCCCTCGCTTGGATGGCCCAGGCTGACCCAATCTCATCAGATCACAGAAAAAGCTAAGCAGGGCTGGGCGAACTGTGACCCTCCAGATTTCTATGGACTACAATTCCCATGAGCCTCTACCGACATTTGCTGGCATTTGCTGGCAGGGGCTCAAGGGAATAGTAGTCCATGGACATCTGGAGGGCCACAGTTTGCCCACCCCTGGCGTAGGCTATCTTGACCTCCTCAGATCTTGGAAGCTAGGCAGGGTTGGCCCCACTTGCTTTGTTTAAAGAAAAAAAAAACACTTGACAGGAACCTGGAAAACGGTTTTGGGGAGGGGTTAAATGACGCCCACGGGCACCACATTGGGGACCCCTGCTCTAGCCTCAACCGCCCAGCAGCAGAGATCAATTTTAAAAGATGTCTGCATCTCTAATCAGCAGACTAAGTGCTAAGAGAAGCCTAGGAGCTAGGAGCTCGATTTCGCCCTGGATTAATATCTGATTTTCTATCAAAGTGAATACAGGACACGTTCTGTTAAGTTTCTAATTGTCTCCACCATAAACCTCCCCTACGCTGAAATATGAGCTCTCGTAATTTTTTTTAGCTTGAACTTCCTCTCCATAATCCATGTGACCACGCAGGCTTCACTGAGAGCGGTTAATGCAATTTGTTTCACTTACGTCGACGAATAAATCAATGCTTAATTATCTGTGGTTTATTATTAACAGCCCTGGCGAGCTGACCATATGCCATGACTTCATCTTTTTGCAAAGAAAAATGAGAATATACTGGTTGTTTTTATTAGGCCATGCAACTCTCTGAAAGGTTTTTCAGTGAACGAACAGCATGTTTTTGCTATGCGATGCAACGATAAACGGTAAAATTTCACAATCATTCACGGTTTTTTGCTTTAAGTATTCAGTTTGGCATGTTGTTCCAAAGGGCATTGATTTGCAATTTTTATAGTTGCAGAAGGCACAATTTCACATTAACTCATTTCCAGGGTACACATAGCATGTTCTGAACAAATAATCAGGGTCTCCAACAAGGTGGCAGATGCTGCAATATATGGGAAAGGATCCAAATTTAATATCAGGAGTAAAAAGACAAAGCTCTGTACAGGGTTTGGAAACTTAGTTGAGAACATGCTACAAGCTCTTATGGGGTCACTATGCTGCCCCAGAAGGATCCAGTTTTATGTATGTATGTATGTGTGTGTGTGTGTGTGTGTGTGTGTGTGTGTGTGTGTGTGTATGTATGCATGCATGCATGCATGCATGTATGTATGCATGCATGCATGCATGCATGTATGTATGCATGCATGCATGCATGCATGCATGTATGTATGTATGTATGTATGTATGTATGTATGTATGTATTTATTTATTTATTTATTTATTTATTTATATTTATATACCGTCCTCCTCAAAGGCTCAGGGCGGTTTACATAGAACGGAAAACTGTACAGGAAACATTACATATAACAAACTATAACATTAATATTATTAACTGATAATAACAGGGTAACCGCTAGTCCATGCTACAAGCTCTTATGAACTCACTATGCTGCTCCAGAAGGATCCAGGTTTTATTTATTTATTTATTTATTTATTTATTTATTTATTTATTTATTTATTTACATTTATATACCGCCCTCCTCGAAGGCTCAGGGCGGTTTACATAGAACGGAAAACTATACAGGAAACATTACATATAACAAACTATAACGTTAATATTATTAACGGATAATAACAGGGTAACCGTATAACATTAAACAATAACAATACAAACAGGTCCAGGAGTTTTGGTGGATTTCTAGGGGGGGGGGAGAGGGAGAGTGAGGCAGGGGCCCTGCTGATTTTGCTGATGATTGTACCTGGCCTCAGCCCAATTCCCTGGTGGAGGAGCTCCCTTTTTCAGGCCCTGTGGAACTGTTTTAGTTCCGTCAGGGCCCTGATCTCTTCTGGGAGCTCATTCCAACAGGTGAGGGCCAGGACAGAGAAGGCTCTGGCCCTGGTCAAGGCCAGGCAGACTTCTTTAGGGCCAGGGACCATTAGCCGGTTTGTGGCGGCGGAGCCCTTTTGGGGGCATAGTTAGGGAGGTGGTCCCTTCAGCCAATATACGTCTCATTTTTTTAGCAGACACTGAGGCGGAATGAAACTTTTTTGAAAACATTAAGGACTGATGAACTGCTTTGGTGCAAGTGCAATGGGACAGGCTTTCTCCATTCCAGAATCCACCCCCCCCCCTGCAATTTTTGGAACAATCTTGCATTTCTCTTTGGGCTGCGTCTATTGAGGTCTCTTCCATTTTGCTAGCAACAAGTGGCATTTCCTATGAAGGCCAGGGGAAGTGTTGAAGACAGTTTGCAAAAGGAAATTTTGCCATGTAAGCAACAGGTTCAAATATACAAATGGGTTGGATAAAGGATGACAATAGACTGGTGCTTTGAAAAGACATATCCTTTTGACAAAATAATACTTTCATGAGATTTGGATGTTTAGGTCCTGTGTACATATTTAGTATCTCTCACGAGGATTTCCCAACAAGGTTGACTTGTTACACAACATCTCCTCTATGAGACCATTTGTGTTAAGATTGTGTCAATGAACTGGCAGCTGTTTCCCCCTCCCCCCCCAGAGATTATCATGATTGGCTAACAGAAATCCAAATTTATGCATTCATTTACATGACGATTGAGCATAAAGTTTACGGCATGATATTCTTCATGAAAAGATGCCTGGAATGTTGAAAACCCTGTCCCAATATTATATCTTCACAAGCTATCGAGTGTGGGAGCACAGATGAGATGAAGGGCGCCTGTTTTGTTCCTTGCCAAAATGTCAGTTCATGCAGCCTCATTTTGCCTTGGGGCCATGCAGGGAAAGGAGAGCAAGTTTAACAGCTGCCACCTGATTTCACTATTTGAAAGTGGGCTTTCCACTCCTCTTTTAGCGTTTCAAAGGGCTTTAAAGTATTTTAAAGAACTCTACAAAACATACATCTGCTCCTGCAAAATAATAATGAAGCAGAAGCAAAGAACTGAGCTGATGATTAAACCTTTTCCCCACACAACCCCATGGCAAATCGAGGCTGTACAAGGCTAGAATTTGCCTTATGGATATACAAATCTCCATCCCCTCTGTCTGGGACTGGTCACTGACATCAGGATCTCAGGAAGACTGCCCAGAGAATATATGTGGAATAGGGTTGTCATATCTGTGTTGGGAGATTTAGAGATTTGGAGGAGCCTGGATTTACGGGAGGAGGGATTTCAGTGGGTTAAAATGGCAGAGAGCCCACCCTCTAAAGTACCCATGTTTTCCCAAGGGAACTGATCTCAGTAGCCTAGAGATCAATGCTAGTTCCCAGAGATCTCTAGGCCATCTGTTGGCTTTCCTAACACTTGGCTATCCTACCATCTGGCATTGACCAGAGCCCAGCTCTCTTCCATTGTGGCTCCTGCCCTAGGGAATGGGATCCCTGAAGAGCTGGAGGATTTTACACTGGAGAACTTCAAGAGGGGTCCCCAAGGCCTGCCTGTTTGCCAGGACTTTTAAAGGCATTTGAATGGCATTTGAGCTTTGATTCATAAAAGCTTTTATCCTAAAAATCTTCTTGGCCTCCAATTCCAATCCAGCTCCTCCCCTGCAGAACAACATGGCTCCCCTCTGAAACAAAAGAGGCATTTTCCTTGGCTGTCTTGCTTGTGCTGGGAGGGTGAAATGGTTGGGAAACCTCTTGGGATGACAGCATTTCCATTTCAAACCTGAAAGGAGTGGGCTCATTTCCACCAGTCCCTTCCTCCTGCTTCAGACCTAAGGTGACCAGATGTCCCGCTTTTGACAGGACAGTCCCGCTTTTTAACAATTTGTCCTGCATCCTGTGGCGTTTTTAAAAAGTCCCAATTTTTGGAAAGAATGCACGAGAGGCATTGCAAGGAGGAACACTTTTGACACCAGAGACTGCAGGAGTCTGTGCCCGCCTGTCTTCTTCTTGCCTCCCTTCGACCAGCTCACCAGGCTGGAGAGAAACCGCTGGAGGCTGCAAACGAAGGGAAGGAAGAGAAGAGAAGAGAAGAGAAGAGAAGAGAAGAGAAGAGAAGAGAAGAGAAGAGAAGAGAAGAGAAGAGAAGAGAAGAGAAGAGAAGAGAAGAGAAGAGAAGAGAAGAGAAGAGAAGAGAAGAGAAGAGAAGAGAAGAGAAAGAGGCGGAGGGAGCTCCAGCTCTCCCCACACAGGCAGGCATGCGTGCATTCCGAGGGAGGGTGAGTGTGCCTGAGCAGCGGTGACTGTGCTCTTTAAACTGTCTCAAAGCCGATTACAGCTGATCTCCCATGTGACATCTCCCCTTCTCACACCTACTGGTGTGGGTACCTGTCAGGGAGTGGGAGAAGAGAAGCAGGGAAGGCTATGCTCAGCAGCAGCCTGGGGAAAAGCACGCCTCGAAGAACTTTTCTGGTGTGCATCCATAGGGTGTGCATCCATAGGCAGGCATGAACCCGGCAAACTTCTGAAACAAGCAGGAACTTGGAGGTGGTGAGAGAATTTCTTATTAAGCCCTTAATGGCTGAGGGCTGTCTCCTGATTGAGGCTAAATTACCTGGGCATTCCTAGATGAGGGCCAATCAGGTAGTGGGTGACTTATCTGGTTGGTTTTTATAAAGTTTACTGATGTCATTTATATCATTTGGACTCTATTACACAGAGTTATAATCAGCATTTCTAAACACCTCCAGTCTCCCCTCTCCATTTTTGCGGTCAGCTGACTTATGCCAACCCAGTTTTCAAGGCAAGAGACATTCAGAGGTAGTTTGCCATGGCCTACCTCTGAGTAACAAGCCTGTATTCCTCAGTGGTCTCCCATCCAAGTACTAACCAGGGCCAGTGCTGCTTAGCTTCCAATATCTGACAAGATCAGGTTAGCCTGGGCCATCCCGGTCAGGGCAATTATTAAGTGCTATGAAGAAATACCCAGGGTTAGAGTCTAATCTCTGATAACAGAAGTTTAATCCCTGGTACCTGGACAGCCACTGCCAATCAGAATATATTATACTAACTTAGATAGACTAATTTTCTTTAAGGCAGGCATGAGATGTTTTGATGGCCCCGGGCAATCATCTACTTCAGTAGACTCATAAACTAGCTGGAATTCTGTCAGTGTCTGATAATAAGTGCCAACGTATCCATATCAGTGGGCAAATGATAGAGTATCTGCTTGGCACACAAAGGTCCCAGGTTCAATCCCCAGTATATACCACTAAAAGGTTCTGGCAAGGTGATATGAGACCCTGGAGAGCCAAACTGAGTAGACAGTATAGGCTTTGAGGGACCAAGGGCCTGATTCAGAGTAAGGTGTCTTCTTGTGACTCACATTTGCCCACCACAGAGGCAGCCCAAAATAGGACCACTGTGAGAAGACAGATTTGCAAGGCTGGTTTCTTAACCCATCCCTGAAACTTCCCACAGGCTCATATCCTTCACGGAGGTCCAAGTTGTTCAGTCATCAAAGCCACAGTATCCCAGTCAGGTCATAAGCTAGCCAGAAGCGCCATGCGCTCGGAAGGAAACTCTGCAGGGCCTGCCAAATATCTGGAAAAGCCTTTTTTGGAATGAACATTATCTCCCCCGGTACATCTTTTATTTTTAAAAAATCTCAGTTGAATGGAATGGAAGTTTTTTTCTTTCTCTCTCTCTCTCTCCCCCCCCCCTCCACTTCTTTCCTTTCAAAAATATCCCAAACCCATTAATGTTAAATAGCCCACTGATATTACAGTCTTCACATGTCATCAGCTGCTGGGCTATAGCTCATATTTTCCATGGATTTTGGCATCCTTTTTTGTTGAACTGCCAATTAATAGCAGCAACATGTTGCTATTCAGGTGCCAAATCGGCTGGCCTTCAACTGGAGCTTTCTGGTAGCTCATTTTATTATGGCAAGCAGAATAGTTTCCAGGATCATCAAAGCATCAACAAGTAGGGAAACAGAAGGAAAATGTAGAATGAATATGCATACACACAGAGAAACATTTTCAGATATATCTGAATTTCGGTATTATCCATGGATTCAACCAGAGTCCACAGAAATGTCCCATATTGGCAACTACATAATGGATAGGTTCAAGCAACAGCTCTGGCAGCTCTGGCAGCTCTGGAGACAGAGGGGAAGAGATTCTGGGGCAATGGCCTGCTGGACTGATGACAATTATAGAATTGTTGGAAGGGACCTCCAGGGTCATCTAGTCCACCCCCCTGCAGATTGCAGGAAATGGTCACAAGAGCCAAGCTTAGACACAATCCCTCCTGCCCATCCACTTACAAATTGCATAAGTTCACAGAGTTAGAATTATTGTCAGATGACTATCTAGCCTCTGCTTTAAAACTTCCAAAGAAGGAGAACCCACCACCTCATGAGGAAGCCTGTTCCAAAGAGGAACTGTGGGGAACTTCTTCCAGATGTTTAGCCAAACATTCTTTTGAATTAATTTTATAACATTGGTTCTGATTCACAACTCTGGGGCAGCAGAAAATAACCCTGCTCCATTTTCTATATGAGAGCCCTTCAAGTATTTAAAGGTTATCACATCACCTCAATCTGGTCCCTTATTCTGGACTCTCCAAAAGATTCTTTAAACCCCAACTGCCGACAGGTCAGTAAAAAGGGGGGGGGGGACGACAAAATTTGATTTAAGGTCTAGTAGGGTGCACTCTATGAATGTCCTAAGGGTCTCTCATTTGGCAACTTGCTGGACAATGGCTGCATTTGTGAGGTCAACAGAAATCGCTTTTCATTGGACATGTGACTAGGCCGAAGGCAGATGGAGATGAATAACAAAGGTTTACGGAACTGTAAATAAAGGATTTAATAGGGTAAATGTTTTGTCTGGATTGCTTCAATCTTTAACACTTAGCTGCTCTTATAATATTTGAGCAGCGGCCTCCTGAGTGGAGCCGGTCTGGCCTCTGTTGCTGGTCCATGGGCCAATCAGGATGCGCACAGTGAAGCCGTATGCGTCCTGATTGGCCCGTGGACCAGAAACAGAGGCTGCACTGGCTCCCAACGAACCCCGTGAGGGGAAGTCTGATGCAATCAGTGCCAGTCTGCCCCTGACTGCTGCCAGGAGAGGAGGTTGGTGGGGCTGGGGGGGGGGGAAGAAGAGAGTTCCCTGGCCCGAAAATGCCCGCAGAGCCTTGGAGAGGCAGCAGCAGGCCTTTTGGGGGCAGGGAGGAGGGCTGGCGGGAGGGCTGCTGGGTGTGGGGCGGAATGGGGTTGCTGCCACTACTCCCCCCTGCCCCCAAAAGGCATGCTGTGGCCTCCAATGCTCCACAGGAGTTTTTGGGGCAGGGGCCAGTCCTGGAGGGAACTCCAAGCCTCCCCCCCCCCCCGGAGCCCAAAAATGCTTTCTGAGACTTGGAGATGTCATGTCAGGCCTTTTCAGGGCAGGGAGGACAGCTAGTGGGAGGGCTGCCTGGTGGGGGGGGGGGACAGGGATGCTAGCGCCCGTTGTATTTACAAATATAATGGGCCTTAAATCAATTTTATAAAACAAAACTGGCTCTCAACTTCACTCCCCTAGGTTACACATTTTCCCCCAGCGTGAATAAACATTTTGTAGCTGACCCTCAATTAAGGTTTATAAACTCTGAGGAGAGATTTGATTCTCCTTACAGGTACCCTCAGCAGGTTCGAGGTTGCTCTTTTACCGCCCAGAACTCCTGTCTCCAGAACCTACATGCACCAGTTAGGAAGGTTGGGTTCTTAAGGTAAAAGATAAAGGTATCCCCTGTGCAAGCAACGAGTTATGTCTGACCCTTGGGGTAACGCCCTCTAGCATTTTCATGGCAGACTCAATACGGGGTGGTTTGCCAGTGCCTTCCCCAGTCATTACCGTTTACCCCCCAGCAAGCTGGGTACTCATTTTACCAACCTCGAAAGGATGGAAGGCTGAGTCAACCTTGAGCCGGCTGCTGGGATCGAACTCCCAGCCTCATGGGCAGACAGCCTTACCACTCTGCACCACAAGAGGATCTTTGGGTTCTTAACAGGATGTTTATATGCCTCACTCAAGGGGGGGACGGGGACGTGATTTCTCTAGGCCAAGCCGTTAACTAGAAGCCCAATGGAATGCTCAGCTCAGCTCAGAGAGTAAGAAGTTCTAACAAAGTGAGCTTTTATCACAAAAGTTTATACCTTCGAAGAATTCTGCTACTGTCAGAATGGTCCCCGTTCTAGTTCAAGAACTTTGGGGTTCCACCCATTCCAGCGGGACGTTCCCAGTGAAATCAACATGATCTAAAAACACCGATGGTTGGCTAGATCATGTTGTAAACCAGCCTGGATATTATTCGCTTTAAAACACAGCGGCCCTTTCAAAGGGTCTTGAATGTATATAAAAATCGCTTATGTTTACTAGCGAGCCGATCGTTCAGATTTGCGCTAGACGCTACAGTCTTGGCCAGAATGAAAGTGTCGGTTTCAAAGAACTACTTCTGGGTAGTCTGTAAATGTAATCCTGCGCCACACAGGAACACAGCTTGTTAAAACTCGCTCGGTTCCAAAATGCTCTCTTTCTAACATATGCCGCAGCTTCGAAAGGTAATGAACTCTCGTATAATAAATGCCCAGCTGTAACATGACGGCTCCTCGGTTTCCAGGAACCGACTCATAATTACGCCGCTCTGTATTGCCTAGTCAGGTGATTTCTTCACCTTTAATATTTGATAAAGAAATTCAGGTCCCTGACAGGAACTGTATTTAACCCAAAGGACCTAGAACCCAGACTATTTTTGTCCCTGCAGAGTAGCCATCAGGCTGTGCGTTCGAGTGTCATCGGAATTCCCTCGTGTCTACTTAGCGCTCTTTGATACCCTCTCTAAGTAGGCCCAGCCACATGCTGGCCAGATGGAAACCTGGCTGAATCATTATATTATATTGAAATAACCCCGATGCCACCTGTTTCGCTTGGGGTCCCTGCCAACATTTTCACATAAAACATTTATTTGGCTAATATTTTAGTTGGTCACCACAGAAGGACACTTGAAGTTAGAGATTTACCATGTGCACAGCCGCTCTGAACTGACCCGCTGGGAAGGGGGGGGGGGTGGGAAGGTTGGACAGGAGAGGAAAGGAATGAGACATTCTTTCTATATTATATATATTATAACAGTTACCTATTTACTTAGTATTACTTACTGGCATTTTGCCACAAAAAGAGAGCAGGGCCTTCCATCCCCACCCCCCCACCCCCCCAACTTTGCACCAAATAAAATGAAGAGTAGAAGAAGAGGATATTTTTATACCCCACTTTTCTCTACCTTTGATCACCTTCTCTTCCTCTCCCCACAGTCACCCTTTGAAGTATGTGGGGCTGAGAGAGTCCTAAGAAGAAGAAGAAGAAGAAGAAGAAGAAGAAGAAGAGTTGGTTCTTATATGCCGCTTTTCCCTACCCGAAGGAGGCTCAAAGCGGCTTATAGTCGCCTTCCCATTCCTCTCCCCACAACACCCTGTGAGGTGGGTGAGGCTGAGAGCCCTGATATCGCTGCTCGGTCAGAACAGTTTTATCAGTGTCGTGGCAAGCCCAAGGTCACCCAGCTGGCTGCATGTGGGGGAGTGCAGAATCGAACCTGGCATGCCAGATTAGAAGTCCGCACTCCTAACCACTACACCAAACTGACCCAACATCACCCAGCAGGCCTCATGTGGAGGAGAAGAGGGGGAATCCACCCAGGTCTCCAGATTAGAGACTGTCTTTCTTAACTACCACACCATGCTGGCCTAGTTGTATTAATAATCACCCTTTATAAGAATGATTAATGTTATTATTCATATTAATTAATATTAGCAGCCAGGGGTCTCTCCTACACTCATCCTGGAGAAATGTTGAGGTAAATAACCAAAATACTCTTGCAAGGATTCTCTCTCCTTTTCTAGCACCCTTATTTAACCCAGATGTCATAGAAACCAAATCACATGACCCTCAGGGCTTCGTTAATTACCAAAGTTCCAAGTATTCTGGCCAATGGAACTTTGCGGTGGCTTTTACTGGAATGGAGCATCTACAATAAAGTCTGGGAGGGAAATGTGGAAATGTGACAAAAATATGGTTTGGTTCCAGGGTATCTGAAGGACTTCCCATATGTTCTTGCCCAGGGAACTAACTTAAATGCAAACTTAAATGGACTTGCAAACTTAAATGGGCTCCGGGGAATGGTAGAGGACAGGAAGGCCTGGAGGATAATTGTCCATGGGGTCGCGATGGGTCGGACACGACTTCGCACATAACAACAACAAAGGGAACTAAGTGAATGGAGAGAGGCCATCCTGACTGTCCCACCAATCAAAGTAGTAAAGAGCTGTGAGGAATGGGCAGTATAAAAATCCAAATAAATAAATAAATAAATAAATAAATAAATAAATAAATAAATAAATAAATAAATAAATAAATAAATAAAAGTTCACCTGGTATGCTCATGACAGGGCCTTTTCAGTGTCGCCCAGTAGTAAGTATGGAACAACCTTCCCAGGGAGGTGTGGCTGGCACTCTCATTTTTGGTCTTCAGGAAGCAGAACTGCAGTTGACCAATTTAATTTTTATTTGTTGGCAGTCCTAACTGAGATCTTAAATTGTTGACTTTGGTGAGTGTTCTTTTGCCACTATTATGGTAAGCTGCCTTGAGTGCCACAAAATAGAATAGTGGCTAATAAATGTTTTAAATACATTTTAAAAAATTAAAATAGGAATCACCCCCTTCGGAGTTTTTTAACATAATGATCAATCTGAGCTCTTACAAAAATGTAATGGTAAGGAAACCAGGGTTTCTTGCTTCCTAAGGTCACACAGCAAACTTCACGACTGAGCATGGATTTCAATCCAAATCTCCGGGATTTTAGTCCAAAACATTCAACATTACATTAAACAGTTCCTGCTGGCAAAAGGCCTTCCAGAATATAGTGAATTATACAAAGTGTCAGGAAGTTAACGATGGAACGAAAGAGATTCCAGCCCCCTCTATAGCAAAATGTTCTTATTTCTAAAGTCTTGTTTAGGAATGCAGATTCTATTTATCTAAATCATCTCAAAGCTCATCAGCATTACAGTAACGGATTAAAGAACAGAAGGCAAAGCAAAGCGCTTCTTTGACGGTTCCTATTCATGGCTCAATCTTCTCC
Organism: Paroedura picta; assembly: GCF_049243985.1. NCBI lineage: Eukaryota > Metazoa > Chordata > Lepidosauria > Squamata > Gekkonidae > Paroedura > Paroedura picta. The sequence continues at coordinate 184,302,450 of NC_135369.1, forward strand.
CCAAAGAGATAATTATATAATTAGGCTATCCATTTCTCTGTGTACGTACTATACACAAAGGAAACCGACACACAATGAATCCCACTAAACCTTTGTCCGACGCATGAAATACGGAGTAATCACCTTTTTAAAAAATGAAAGCACTTGACCTTTAAATTGATATTCCCCTCCCCCAACAGATTATAATGACTCTTCAAAGAGGTATTGAATGTTCCGTCTTCTAATCCAGGGAGAGAAGTACCCATTTGTCACTTTTAGATTTTTTTTTTGTATTCATGGGTGATGGATGAACACAGAGAGAGCCAGAGGTGGGTTATTTAACTTCTGTGAATGCCACTGCTTTCCTTTCATTTTTAAAAGAAATGTATCCATTATTGCACTGTTCACACTTTTGGATTGACTGTCGAATGCCTATCGCTTCTGCTTTCCGTCCTCGTTCAGGGAAGCTTTGGACGTCGGATGGCGTAGATCAAGACTGCAAATGAGAAACACAAGGAGCATTAACTGTGTTTTATGCCAGGCTACCCCCACCACAGTCCTGCAGGCTAGAAGGAAAATCTGCTTCGTAAAGAAAAATAAAGGAGACAAAACCCTCAATAACACAAAAGATGGTTGATGCGACCATCTGTGCATAGAAGGAACATTGATTTTACCCATAATTCTCTCCATACCTAGAGCCTTTTTTTGAACCTGCCACATGGAGGAATACATAGGGAGACCCATGGCCTGGAATGACAAGGGAGAGGAGGATGGTTTTGACCCCATTTCTTCAGTGGGGGAAGGAAGAGGAAGGTTCACTCCCTTCTTCTTTTATACCCCCATCATGTGGCTCAAAAGAATCTACGCATGTCCTATGGCCCTGGGAATGATCTTTCCAGGAGTTGAAAAAAATTGCCAACCTCCAGGTGGTAACTAATAGGGGTATGCTCTTCAGCCACCGAAGCAGCCAACTGGATTGGGGCAGTTCAGCTATCCTTTTGATGTTAGATCTATCTACCATGTTTGATGTGGTAGACCACAAGTTGTTAGACTGTTGCTTCACTGGGATTTGGGGAACAGCCTTACAGTGGCTATGCTCCTTTCTTCAGAACCAGACAATATGTGGATGACACCCAGCTCTATCTCCTCATGGATGGCAGCCCAGACTCCCCCACAGATACATTCGCCAGATGTTTGGAAGCTGTATCTGGATGGTTAGAGCAGAGTCACTTGAAATTCAACCCTTCCAAGACAGAGTTACTGTTTCTGAGCAGGAAGATGGCAGAGGAGGAAGCACACTTCCCTTCCTTGACTGGGGTGCAACTCAACATCTCTCACTTGGGGGTGATCTTGGATCCTTCCCTTTCTATGGAGGCCCAGGTTACAGGAGTAGCATGCATGAAATTTTTCCACCAACGCTACTATGGGTTGAGCACCAAAGTTTCCTCCAAAATTCTTAAAGATTTAAAACATAAGGCCTGAGGTAGTGACTTGATCTCCCCTGATCTATTAATATCTAATATTAATGGATGGGCTCCTGTCTTGGCATCACTATTTACCTATTTAGATAAAACTGTTCAAATCTCTCTGTATATTCATGTATATATCTGTACAAGTAAAACCTTTTGTCTTATACCTCTTATGTTCCGGTGCTTTATGTTTGTTGGGACCACAGCCAGATTGTCAACATCTTTGGTAGTAGAGGGTTTAATTCTGGCATGGGTTTAATTCCTCCAACAGTATCTTGTGTTCCTGGCAAACAGCAGGGGTTGAGAGGGACTTGCCATTAGCAAGAGGAAGGTACAGGTGACATCTCCAGCAACATGATGAGATCTTTTCCAGCACTCACAGGAAGTGACATCATCATGCTGCAAGAGTGCAGAGATGCTCTTGTTTTGAGGGTAACTCTATAGTTAAAATGCCTTCTATCATTAAGGTTTTTCCACAGTACCAGAGTGTTGCCTATCTCTGGCACGATGAAATCACTTCCTGTGAGCTCCAGAAGTGACATCAGTATATCACTGGTGACATTGCCTAAGCCTTCCTCTTTCTCCTTGTATGTTCCCACCGTTCTTCTGATTGGTAGCAGGGGTCAGGCTAGGGTGACAGGGGGACCACACTTTCACCAGGGGGAGGGGCTGGCAACCCTATATGGGGGGGATAAGATTTCCCTCCATGCCAATCTCCCTCTTGTTCTTCCTCTTTAGTGAATGTAGCATAAGATTGCCATATCCAGGTCAGGATATTCCTGGAGATTTTCTTTCCTCCTCTTGAGTAATTCACAATATATGTCATAGTATCCTCCCAGAGTATTGCAAATGAAACATGTAATGTACAAAATTCAAATTCTTTTATTTTTATTTTATACATTTGTTATATCCTAATTTACTAATTTTGGTATAATCTTATTTTTATGCTGCAATGGAAGTAGCTTCAATCAACCAGACCTATTCTATTTATTTTATTTTATTTTATTTTATTTTATTTTATTTTATTTTATTTTATTTTATTTTATTTTATTTTATTTTATTTTATTTTATTTTATTTTATTTTATTTTATTTTATTTTATTTTATTTTATTTTATTTTATTTTATTTTATTTTATTTTATTTTATTTCTGTACTGCCCTTCCATATGGCTCAGGGCAGTTTACATAAACATGGGGGGATACATGGAACAAATTAATATATAACATAAACAAATACCACAACAACGATAATCGAAATAACACAATTTAAGTGATCTTAAACAATATAATAGGAACGGAACTTAGCTAAGGCTCTTAAAGAGGACTAGTTCAGGCCATAGAGAGGATGTCTGAGGGGGGAACCTGTTGTCAGTCTCAGGCAAATGCCTGGTGGAGGAGCTCCCTTTTGCAGGCCCTGTGGAATTTTGGGAGTTCGGACAGGGCCCTGATCTCTTCAGGGAGCTCGTTCCACCAGGTGGGGGGCAGGACAGAAAAAGCTCTGGCCCTCGTTGAGGACCGACGTACTTCTTTGGGGTCAGGGATCTATTGTGTCCATCTCCACAAAGGGAGGCAAGACAGGTAGGCATGCCAGCCTCCAGATGGGACCTGGGGATCTCCTGAAGTTACAACTGATCTCTTGACTACAGAGGTCAATTCCCCTGGAGGTAAAATGGCTGCTTGGGAAGGTAGAATTGATGGCCCTGCCTGCCCCAGTTTTCTTTTTCACACGTGAACATTCTGTTTGTTTGGTTGTTTTGTTTCCTTCATTTATATTTTGCATTTCTCCACACCTCCATCTTCACAACAACCAGCCTTCAGGTGAGACCTGGCGTTCCCCTGGAATTACAGCTCATTTCCGGAATTCAGAGATCCGTTTCTCGGCTTTGGTGGGTGGATGCTGTGATACCTCACCCCAATTAGGACTCTGTCCTCCCCAGACTTCACCTCCAAATCTTCAGGGGTTTCCTGGCCTGCAGCTGGCAACCTTATCCCCCAAACTCACACAAACTCTTGGTAGTCATGAGGGTTCTGGCAAACCTTGAGGTAGTTTAGGCTGACCAGATGGACTACTGCGCTGATCCAGAACATCTTCTGATGTTCTTATGATTCAAATTGACGTTTCCTAGTCTCACTACACTGCACTGGGCCTTGGCTGTACCCTTCTCCACTGTCCAAACCTAGCAGGGGACTGTTTATCCAGTCAACAGCATACCTAGGTGCTATTTTAAGAGGAAGGGGATATATATTTCTCCACCCACGTGCCAAATGTACACAGAGGAAGGCCCCATCCATTCATCACAAAGGAAACTTCACAATGCAAGATGCCAGCCCCCAGGTCAGAGCTAGGGATCCCACAGAATCACAGCTTATCTCCAGATAACGGAGATGGAGAAAATTGATGCTTTGGACAATGAGCTCTGTGGCATTTTACCCTGCTGAGGTCCCTGCCCTCCCCAGGCTCCATCCCCAAATCTCCAAGAGTTTCTCGGCCTGGATCTGGGAACCCTACACCTCTCCCCATCCCCTGCCGAAGACCTACGAGAGATCTGGCAGCTCTCACTTTGACGACAAGATCAGGAGCACTGCGCAAATAAGAAGATGTGTCTGGAACACAACTCGCCTGATTGCACGAAAGCCGCCTTGCTGTTGAACAGCAGCCATGCTGCTTGGCTCCCAGACTGGCTGTGGTTCAGCACCGCACGACTCTTTATTAGACTGTGCAGTGTTTCCAAACAAAAGCGCGAGAGCCATGCGAGGCGTGACAACGATGCTCTAGAGGGAATGACGGAAATCTGGCATGGCGCATGGACAACGACGGCCTCCTTGCTCCGTCTGCAAGAGCATCATTATTGTCTCGCTTTCAGATGAATTGGCAACGGTTATGTTAACAAACAAGAGGCCCAACAGATTGAGTCCAGGAGGAAAACGGTGCTGCAAGGCCAGCCGAATCGCTGCATGAATGCTCTCTCCCATCGTCCAGTGTGTGAGTCAGGGCGTCCAGCTGCCGCAAAGGACAAAGAGACAATTAAGCCGATAACCTGATTTATTGCAAAAAAATAGCCAAGTCCATTCCTGTGTGTGTGTTTTTATGCTCTCTACTGAGAGTCAGGTGGCACCGCTGCTTGTCTGCTGGAAGTCAATGGAGTTGCCCTCATTCAGGCCAGCTCCAAATGCCTCCCCAGAGAGACCCGGCAATGTGACTTCAGATTAATGCGGCCAGAAAAGAGCGGCTGCTCTGAAAGAATTAGCAAATTGGCTGCCTCTGGCGAGGACAGCGAGCCGAAGGGATCCTATGAATTGGTGCACTCTGATCCTGAGGTCCGGGGACAATGAGGAGGAGGGAAATATCAGAGATTTCTTCCTGGAAAGACTGAAGTCATTTCTCTGCCTGAAATGAGATGAAAAAGGGTAAAGGTTGGATCCAAGCTAAATACTCTGCTAATGGAAGGGGGAGGCATGATTTCTCCCAGTTCTCTCTCCCTGAGGCAGACCCTCCATTTGCCCCACCTGCCGTTCCTGAGCCTCTCTTGCCCCTCAGGAGATCAGTGGACCCACCGTGTGAAGGGGGAAAGAAAACTCTGCTCCACAGATGGAAGAGCCTTCGGTTAGCAGAAAATCTAATCCAGATAACAATCCTAAACTGTGCTATAGTTGCTGAAGAGAAAGTTAGAGCTGAGGCAAAGAAAATCACAGAGGCAGAACGACTTATTGAATCACTACTTTTTAAAAATTCTCTGTACTCCATTCTACCCCATCTTTCTCCCCAATGGGGGCCCAGAGACCCAATGGCTTACATAGTTCTCTTCTTAACCTCACAACAACCCTGTGAGATAGGCTAGGCCAACAGAGAAAGACTGACCCAAGGTCACCCAACTGGCTTCTATGGCAGGATGGTTGGCAGAGTTTAAATATGCAACAGAGCAAAGCACTGGCTGCTTAAAGAATAAACAGCTTTATTGAGAATTGAAACAACGTAGGAGAGAGAGAGAGAGAGAGAGAGAGAGAGAGAGAGAGAGAGAGAAAGAGATGACATTAGGTATCTCTGTGAAGATGGAGGAATGGAATAAGAGCCTCTTGTTGGACTTTCATTCTATGATTGGCATTGGATGGATAAATTTCTACAGGAGACCCCTCCTCATAAGACCATGAAGCCCAGAATCTAAAATGACCAAAGAACAGCTACAGGGGGAATTAAACGAATGGTGGAAGTGTGGGAGATAAATAGCAAGAGGAAGTCAGTTCATTTGCTTCTCCTTGGCACCATTTAGACCTGAATATTTGCATTAGAAGCTAAACAAGCTGTTGCAAGTCAGCACTTCAAACCTGAGGTCCATTCTGCACAATTTAAATGTAGCTGAATTGTAACACTTTGTAAATGCTACATTTTTGACATTATACACAAACCACAACACTCCAGCAACACTCCCGCAACATTCACTTTTTTATAGCGCTTCGGGGGGAATCGTAAAATTTTTCCCCCTAAAAAAAAGTGCTTGACTCCTTGTGTAAAAAGCCATTTGGGGGGAAAATTACAACGAAATACAGTTCCGTGTGAAACAAGGAGCAATGAATTAACACGTATTTGTTGCCATGTGTGTTTTCAGCTTTTTGAAAAATATAATTTAAAGGGAAAGGGGCATTTTGGAGCCACAAGGATGATCCGTTTGATTGGCTCTTTAGTTTGATTGACAGGCTGAGGCAGGCAGAAGCGCCACAAATTTAAAGAACCTTGTTTGCAATTCCTGAAAGACCGGAAACATGTGCGTAACCAAAAAAAGCGCTACAGGTGCATGAATATTGTGCTACAATTTGCACTGTGTGAAATGTCAAAATTTCACTACAAATTATAGCAGTTCGGGTTGCCGCAGACATTCCGCAACATTGGCAGATGTGCGGAATGGACCTAACTTTTGAATTTGTCAATATTCCCTTTTTGTATAATTTAGCTATTTTAACAAAAACCCTTAAGGTAAAAAGGGGCGAGGACAGAGCTGCAGCCGCCTTTGATGTGGCGAAGGAGCGGGTGATGAGAAGACACGCAGGGGGGAAGTCCTAGGGTGGCAGGAAGGCGGGTGAAGTGCGAGAGCATCATGCCTGCAGCGTTGGCACCTGGGCATGGTCTTGTGGAATCTTTTGGAGGAGCCCTGCCTCTTGCACCAGGCTCGCCACCCAAGCAACTTCCCTCCCACCCACCCTGTTTTGTTGGCTGTTAAGCTTATGTCTGTAGGGCCACTGGATAATGTCTCAATATTGCATTTTGTCACAGCTGGTGGTTTTGGCATGGGATGGTGCCTGTTTGGGGTGGATTTTGGTCTGTGCAACTGACTCCCCCATTGGGGACCTCCCTACAAGGTAGCAGGTCTGCAAGCAGGGTCAACCCAGCTGGGAGGCTTGGGGCTCGCAGTGCCAGGTAGCCCAGGGTGGGACCAAAAAGGAGGTGGGCACCTCTCCTTGGCACCCCAGGGCTTACAATGCCGGATGTCCTGGGGTGGGGCCAAGGGAAGTGGTAGCTTCCTCTTGGCACCCAGGTGGACACTTCTCTATGGTGGGAATCCAGCAGCAAGGGGACTTGTGTTCCTGGTGGGGGAACCAGGTGGGCCCCAGAGCGCCTCTGGCTCTTCCCGTGGGCAGGATCCCAGTGGCAAGGAGATCTGTGTTCCCAACGGAGATCTGGATTGGCTCCAGGGCACTGCTGGGCTCCGGGTTCTTGTGGTCTTCTGACTGTGGTCTTCTGACTGCAAGTCAGGTTCCCTCTCCCATGCTGTGCCAACACTCCTGTGGAGTATTAATACAGCTGTGGCCTTGTTGAAGACAACATAAATGTGTGAGTTTATTCCTTGAGCCCAAAACTCCCTCCTGCAAGTCAAGAGCCTTTCCTTTAGTTTCATTTTTCACTTGTATAGTTGTTTGCTGACTGTGCTTGGTTCTAGCCCAGCAGGGCCCAAACCAGGTCTTGCTTATGTTATAGGGATGCCAACCTCCAGTTGGGTCCTGGCATTACAGTTCATCTCCAACCTACAGAGATCACTCCCCCTTGGAAAACTGGCTGCTTTAGGGATAGACTCTGTGACATTGTACCCCACCAAGCCCCCTGTCCTCCCCAGGCTATTCCCCCAAATCTCCAGGGGATACTCAACTTGGATCTGGCAACCCTGTCCCCCAGCCCCTGCCAGTGGCTCTGTTTTGATCCTGGGTGCTGTGGAGTTATTGGTAAAGGAAATGGGGAGGACAAAGAACAAAGAAATGTAGTTGTTTGGGGGGACATCAGGACCTGGCAGGAAATAAAATGATGAACAAATAATGTAAATGGATTACTGGGGAGTTTCCGGGTTGTGTGGCCAATGTGATCTGGTCATTTTAGTTCTTGGCTGTGGCTGTGGCTGGCATCTCAGAGGAAGGACCCAGCAAGATGGGAATCTGTGTTAAAATAAGATCAATAATGGGGAGAGTGCTGTTGGAATGGCTGGGGCAGAAAGAGATTAAAAAAATAAAGGACTAGGGGAGAGTTTATAGAGTGTATATCAGCCAGTTTTATCTATGGTCATAGAACATCCAATTAAAAAAAATGTCAGTATATCAAAAGCTAAATTCTGTGTCGGGTGGGATCCTGTCTTTGGTGAGATGAAACGTCAAGGACTGCATAACTGCATTGCTCTCAGGGCTCAAGAGCTAACTTCGAGGTGCCGTAAGAAGTCTGGAAAAATCACCATCTTGGGGAATTCGGCATAGCTCCTTCTGCCTTATAACTGACGTCCAAGATTTGGGGGAAAGGGCATCACACGTGTGTCATTTGAACTTCAATAAAGGCAAGGATATTTTGCATGTGCATGTATAGGACCTGGATTTGTCAGCCATGGTTGGCAAAACCCCAGCCCCCCAAGGCAGAGACTGGAGGCATGAGACAGGTATGCATGAGACAGGTGTGCAACTATCAAGTATTTACCTACTTTCGACATTACTATTTTAAGTCAATTTCACTTGCTTCTGAATAGAGATTTTCTTCAACAAAATCTGTTTACTGGGAAGGGCTTTAGGGGAACATGGGGAAACTGTAGGAGAACCTCTTTGTGGAATCTAGTAGGATCTCCTCCTACACTCTGAGCAGCAAACGGACTTCTTAGGTAGAGGACACTTGACTGGAATCCTTCCAAGCATTTGGAGCCTGAATAACGCCCTGTTCCAAACCAGATAATTACAAACTGTAGTGACATCACTACTTCTCTTTCATCTGGAGGTTGTCCAAAACTTGTAGGGAGAAACGAGGAAGGAACTTGGAAGAAACACACACTGCTCTGTGATTAATATTTTTTGGGAAATAAGATACAGTTTATTTTCTGCTCTTGTGTAGTAGAAAGCTGCCTGTAAGGCTTGTTCGGAGGGTTGTTTGGAACCACTGCAAAATCTGATTTAACTTCAAGCTCCAAATACCCAAATGAAAAGTCTCTAGCGATAGTGATAGCAACATTCCCTTGGAAACCACAACCCTCCACTGTAGAATGTAGAATGTTTCCTTTTGTGGCTGACAGTCCAAAAGCTTTCTCAGGATGGGTGATAGAAAGAGCAGGCAACTTTGGGCTGAAAGTGTAATTGTCGTTACAATACCCATGAAGCCATAAGCCAAGAGTGGACTACAATTACCATGAGCGACCATCTGGCCATCTCTGCTATAAGCATTCTTTTCGGAAATAACTGAAAATGGATTTTTTTTAAAGGTTTGTTAGTTTACCTCAATAGATCACTGTCACTTACCAAATGTGTCAATTAAATCATAGTTCCCTAGAGTCAGGTTTTTCCTAACCCAGATTGAAAAACTTTAATTGAATTAAATAGGCTAGGAATGAAGAGAACATGCAAATGGTTGGGCTCGTGAAATCTTCAGAGAGTGGTATTTTCAGACTCACGGCTTGCTAAATTGTTTTTGTTTGAATTTGGCTTTCCTACCGATTGGCGACCACTCTTTCAACCACGATCCACTGTCTAAGAATCATGAGGGTTGTAGATGTAGATGTAGGGCAGCTGGGGCCTGTATGTATTCCCATTCCAGGTAGTGACATGACCCAGTGGCCGTATCCCCCTTTTTTAATCCCAATGGATGCCTTTTGCATTCAGAAGCAATGACACCATCTCACCTTGGAAATGTATTATTTCCATTGCATAGGATCAAGTATTAATCCATGGGTTAAAACATTAACTGAAATGCAGGCTTGTTTCATTAATAAACGCACAAAAAATAAACTGAAATATGAATGCCTGGAAAATCATAAGAACGGCAAACGTGCTGAAAATATTGTTGTTGTTAGGTGCGAAGTCATGTCCGACCCATCACGACCCCATGGACAATGATCCTCCAGGCCTTCCTGTCCTCTACCATTCCCCGGAGTCCATTTAAGTTTGCACCGACTGCTTCAGTGACTCCAGCCAGCCACCTCATTCTCTGTTGTCCCCTTCTTCTTTTGCCCTCAATCGCTCCCAGCATTAGGCTCTTCTCCAGGGAGTCCTTCCTTCTCATGAGGTGGCCAAAGTATTTGAGTTTCATCTTCAGGATCTGGCCTTCTAAGGAGCAGGCAGGGCTGATCTCCTCTAGGACTGACTGGTTTGTTCGCCTTGCAGTCCAAGGGACTCGCAAGAGTCTTCTCCAGCACTAGAGCTCAAAAGCCTCAATTCTATGATGCTCGGCCTTCCTTATGGTCCAACTTTCGCAGCCATACATTGCAAATGGGAAGACCATAGCCGTGTGACCACTCTCCAAATCCCAACTGGAAAGCAACTGTTATTTCAATTTCACATTACTTATGTAATTAAATACTTAAAGTCCACCATTGCCCTGACTTGGATAGTCCAGGCTACCCTGATCTTGTCACATCTCAGAAGCTAAGCAGGGTCATCCCTGGTTAAGACATGGATGGGAGACCATCAAGTAAATCTGGGGCAAACAATGGCAAACCATTTCTGAGCATCTCTTGCCCTTACCAGGATGGCCTGGGCTAGATCAATCTTGTCAACTCCTGGGGGATAGGCAGGGTAAGCTTTGGCAGGTATTTAGAAGGGAGACCACAAAGGAAGTGTGTGACAGAGTCACTTGATAAAAAAAGAGGAGCCAAATTGAGGACCTCCTCATTGCCAAGGTCAAGCGGTGGGTAATGGACCAAATGAGTCGGGGAAAAGTGAGCTCTAGCATATGTACCATGAGGTACACACAAAGCTCACACAAGTGAGCTCACACAAAGTGAGCTCTAGCATATGTACCATGAGGAGGAACAAGCCAAGGTCAGAAACGTAATCTTCTCCAGTGCTGAATGGTCTTACCTCACCATTCTTGATAAATAGCAGTCCCTTCCAAATGCAGCAGAAAAATGGAAGCTTGTGATCCACTGAAGGTGTCCTGACCAATAGGCTGAAGACCAGTACCATAGATAGGGGATGCACTTGGGGGACCCTGCATCCATGCAACAGTCTCCTCCAGGCTAGACTTCTGTAAATAGCTCTATGTGGGCCTATCTTTGCCCTTGATCTGGAAACTACAGCTGGTTCAGAATGTGGCTGCCCAGGCCCTTACGAGAACCCCAGGGAGGCACATATTCGACCTACTCTCCAGCAGCAGAATAGGTTACTAATTGAATTCTGGATCAAATTTAAGGCTTTAAAGTCTTACATGGTTCAGGACCGGTGTACCTGAGGCTCTGCCTCTCCAAGTACGTCCTGCAAAGAACATTTTGCTCTGCAAATTCCAACCTACTGGTAATTCCTAGCCCCAAAGAAGTGTGACTGGCCTCATGGGATGAGTTGCCAGCCAATATTCAGGCTCGGAACTAACAAATTTTTGAGGGCCCTGTAAGAGGTCACTCTGCCACCAGGCTTGTGGTTGAGGACAATAAAATCACAACGTGACATCAGTAAGGCATCAGTAAGATGTCTCCTCCCTGTCCATCTTGAAATCAGAAATCTGGACTTAAGATCAGTGTCAGAATTATTCCAACCTTGTGATCAGATTAGGGGCACTCAGAGGAGTTTTTTAAGTAAAAGAAAGCGGGGACTCACCATGGCTGCCCATTGATGGGCAGAGCGGCTGGCGCCAAGGAAGAGGCGCGAAGAAATGACGTGCCGGCTGGCATGTCAGGAGTGGCAGGATGCCGTGCGTGCGAGGCGTGGTAGTGAGGTGAGCTATAAAAGGCGCCATGTGCACCAGCTCAGCCTCATTTGCCGCCCCGGAGCCTGGATGACAAAAGGCTTTCCCACCCACCCTCCTTGTGTTATGGTTGTGTTGATAATTTCGTACGGAGCGATGTTGTTTTTTGCATTTATGTCACAGCTTGACAGGAGGCATAGGGGGAGCCTGAGTTTTTGGGGGAGGACGGCTTGTGGCCTGACTCCCAAATTGGAACCTTGTGGCGCAGAGTGGTAAGGCAGCAGACATGCTGTCTGAAGCTGTCTGCCCATGAGGCTGGGAGTTCAATCCCAGCAGCTGGCTCAAGGTTGACTCAGCCTGCCATCCTTCCGAGGTCGGTAAAATGAGTACCCAGCTTGCTGGGGGGTAAACGGTAATGACTGGGGAAGGCACTGGCAATCGCTGGCAGGGGCTCATGGGAATTGTAGTCCATGGACATCTGGAGGACCACAGGTTGACTACCCCTGCCATAGAGTCCACCTTCCAAGGTTGCCATTTTCTAGGATCTTTCTATCTACCCTCTGGAGGTTGGCAACCCTATTCAAAGCCCATGGATTCCAAAAAGGACTTGGAAAGGTAGAACGTCATGTAGGATGGCCCTGTAAATATATTGTAGACAGAGACTTTCATCTGCAGGACGTCCTTGGTCAGTGGCTGCAGTATAGCAGTATGGCAGTCCCCCAGTTCATGATGGGCCATGTCTCAATGGCACAGCACCTATGTGACAGGCAGAAGTTCCTAAATTCAATTCCTGGTACCTCCAACTAAGAATATTCTATCACTGCCAAGGCTGACCTTGATGGAGGATGAGTTTGATTGCAGTGTAAAGCAGCTTCACGTGTTCAAGAACCAGTGTGGTGTTATGGTTAACAGCGGTGGATACCAGTCTGAAAATCTGGATTGTATCCCTCTCTCTTCCTCCTCCCAGTTGGGTGATCTTGGGACAGTCGCAGATCTCTCAGAGCTCTCTCATCCCCACCAACCTCACAAGGTGTCTGTTGTGGGGAGAGGAAGGGAAGGTGATTGGAAGCGGCTTTGAGGCTCATTTGGGTAGTAAAATGTGATGGACAAAAACAGCTCTTTTTCTTCATGTATACCCAAATAATTGGTCCTCCCGGGATCAGCCATGTCTGTTTTCACTGCAGGGTGGACCTGGGATGTTTGGCCAGCTTAAAAGGAGCTGCTGGGGTAACGAAGCGACAGAACAGATGAAAACTTTCGATTCTGCTTAAAATTAGTAACAGTTCTTTATAATAATGTTGGGGTGGGGGGCGGGGATTCTCAAACATAACCCATATGTATACCTTTGATGTCTGTTTTACTGACTCGGCTTCACACCCTCACCAGCTTGGAATCACAGAGCTTCTTGCTGTTTGACTTAATGAAATCTTCAGTGGTTTTCTGCCTCAGAATGAAAAATAGCATCTTTCTACCATGCAGTTCCCTTCCAAAACAGTTTGCAAAGACAGATGAAGATGGACAGCTGTGTTAGCCTGTCTGTAGCAGGAGGAAAGAGCCAGAGTCCAAGAACACCCTCAGGACTAACACCATTTGTGGCAGGGGAGGAGCTTCCATGGGTCATGGCTTCCATCTTCAGATAGATGAAGGTGGGTCGTCCTGTGAGTCTGTCTGCAGCAGGAGAAAAGAGCCAGAGTCCAGGACCACCCATTTGAGGCAGGGAAGGAGCTATCATGAGTCACAGCTCCCTCCTTCAGAGAGACCGAGGTGGATCATCCTGTGAGTTTTTCTGCAGCAGGAGAAAAGAGCCAGGAGGAGCTTTCATGAGTCACGGATTGCTTTTTCCATTGCTTCTTCTGAAGAAGCCAGCAGTAACATGTGTCATCCTAATGGCGTTCTACCTTTCTAAGTCCTTTTGGAATCTATGGGCTTTGAATAGAGTTGGGAAGGAACTCACAAGTTGAGCTGAACAATAAAAATAATGTAAAACTTGTTAAATATTTATTATGGTGCACAATTAAAAACAGAATAAAAACTTCTTAAAATATATACCGAACTAACAGCACATAGAACCAAGGACCAAACGCGTTTCGACCCTTCCGGGTCTTCCTCAGTGGTCAAGATTATAATAATACACTCTATATATAAATATACCTATATAGAACTCTCTATAATGTGTAGCTGAATGGTTCAGTGGGATCTGTAATGTGTAAATTTTATCCTTTTTGGAGACCAATTCCTATGTTATGTCCCTAAAGTCACCACTCTTCGCTATCATTAAGTTCTGTACTCAGAGTGTAATCTCATGTGCGTCAGAAAAAGCTGAGCTGAACTGTGGCTCTCCACAAGATCCTCAGTTTTCAAGGACTCTGGCTCTTTTCTGCATCTCATGGAAAGAAATTCTTCCAGAGTTATCAGCATTTGGATAAATCTTTGTTGATCTGAGCAACCATCTTCGATATACTTGTGGCATCAAGAAGTGCAAAGAAAGGAAAAGGGGGCAGGTCTTCCTTCTCCATACACCAGGAATCATATTGCCAGTTAACATTATCACCATGGTGGCCAAACTGAGGCTCTCCACATGCTGGCAGGGACTCATGGGAATTATGGTCCATGGACATCCGGAGAGCCACAGTTTGGCCACCCTTCATTTATTGTTATTTTTTGCATATATGAACATGTGAAGCTGCATCAGATCACTGACCCATCCAGACCAAAACTCTCTATTCTGAATGGACTCGGGGGTTTCTAATGGTCCGTTTGTTGAGAAACCTTGTGTCTTGGGCACGTGGTAGATGTCATCTAGTCACAACCCCAGCAAGGGGCTTTCAAGTCAGGTGAGGAGAAGAGGTCGTTGGCTGTGACCTTCCTCTGCGGAGCCTTCCTTGGTTATCTTCCACCCAAGTACCAACTTGCAGCAACCCCAGCAAGCGGCTTTCAAGGCAGGTGAGAAGTAGAGGTGGTTTGCCATTGCCTCCTTCTGTAGAGTCTTCCTTAGTGGTCTCCCATCCAAGTACTGACACTGCTTAGCTTCCAAGATCTGACAAGGGCAGAGTCTGCATTTACTTTTTTTATTCCATTGTCAATCCTCTTGAATTCAGATCGCTTTGAACTCGGGTCTTCCTCTTTCCCCCCCCCTCCCCATTGAAACAGGAAAGTCTTCTGCATGTGGTTAGGGAGGCTCGGAAGAGGGGGGGGGCAAATGGAGACTCTTTCTTTGTTTTCTTGAAGGGGGGGAGAGGATCCAAGGAGGGGGAAATCCTTTCTTTTCTTGAAGGGGGGGGATGAAGAAGGCACACAAAAAAATCCAAGGCCGACAGAAGTTGAGAGAATTTAGTGGCTTCTCCTTTAAGGCAGGCTTATCATATGACCACCTGTAGCCAATCACGGGTCCTCTACCACGGAGGAGAGCCCAGATTCAAAACAATGCGATTTTCTGAATATATTCAGGATTAAAAGTAGTCTGAGATATTGCACAATAAAGGTAGGATCACTCCGGATAAATCCTTCTTGCTACAGAAGGAAAATTTAAATCGCCCAAAATCCAAACGGAAATCGCATTCTGTGTAGAGGACAGGGACTGAATAGATCTGGGGTTGGAATAAAAACTCCGTGCAGTTTACACCAAGGTTGGGCTATACCATATTGTTTTAGGGTTGCCAGATCCCTTGTTCCTGCTGGCAGGGAATGCAGGGAACACTTCTCAGAAGCAGGGAGGAAAGTGATGACATTGGTGAGAATGACATTAATGAGCGGCGCACGGTGGGGACTCCCGACTCGTCAGTTCTGGGGCCAATGGGCACCCTTCCCCATCCCAGACAGGGCCCTTACTGTTTTATTTATACCGCTCCCATGGAGCGGTTACAGATAAAAGAAGATACAGAGAAGAATGCCAAATTAATGCAACATGCCTACGTGACCCAGAAGTGATTTAGGCTGTCTGGGGGGGTGGGGGCAGCTCAGTCTTTTGGGCAAAACTCTATGGTAGAATTAGCTACTAACCACAATGTTTTGCCCAAAACCCAGAACATCACCGCCAACATGCCTATTACACTTCCAGGTTACATAGACAGGTTGCGTTAATTTCCAGCTTTCTTCCCTTTGGGAGAGGTTTAAGGGGGGAGAGAGATACGGCCTGAAAGTGGGGGTCCCCGGCTTCCTCCCATCCCTTAGCTTACACATGTACATATGTAAGCACTACCCAATCAACCCCTCCTCCCAAGCAGAAAAGGGTTCCATCATCTTTGAAACGACATTCTCACCACCACTGTGTGTGACCACAGGGAGGCGAAACTGGGTGAAGGAAACCCACATGCACCTCTCCCCCAAACATGATGCCTTGTTTGGCCTTTATATCCTGAGGAAACCAGCCCAATACAAATGGTTACACCTCAGAGAAGCCCACATGGGTTTGTTTCTGGAGGAGTGCCAGTGGAATTCCACTCAAGCCACGTCGCTCCTTCCCTCCCTCTTTTGCTGTAGTCTTTCCCTTGCCAGAAAGCCATTCCTGAGGGTCAAGGGAGAATCTGGCTCTGGAGTTGGAGGATCAGTTGTAACTGGAGAGCCCCCACCCTTCTGTGGACACCAAAGACTGAACGGATCCAAGCAATGACCTCGTCAATGTCCGTGGCCGCATTTTTTGAGCGTATGCCCAACAGGCTGGACAAGTCTTGCAACCAGGCCTCCAAGTAAACACGCCTTGTGGGGAGATACACGAAACCATGAGCGCATACTGCATTCATTCGGTTATCTAGATTTGTTTAAACGGGGACGGCTTCTTTTTACTCGGATTGTTATTTGAAACAGAGACTTGGCAGCCAGCTCTCCCAGGCCAATTGAAAACAAGAAGAAAGTCTCCTTCGCTCTGCTCTGATCAAATTCACAGCATCTTTTTTTGGCTATCGAGTCTCAGCCAAATCGAGCTGCCAGGCCTCCTCCAGCAGTGACAGGGGTATGGGTGTGTGGGTGGGGAAGGGTTGCCAGCTCCAGTTTGGGAAACTCTGGGAGATTGGGGAATGGAGTCTATGGATGACAAAGGGCATTTCTGCACCCTTTAAATATAGTGAAACGCTTACTTTATGTAGTTGTTATATTCCAGCCCTTCCATATGATGTTGCCAAAATCCAGTGTCTGAGCAGTAACCGGCTGGCTACATTCCCCATTTTAAAGCGCTAGTTGGGGAATTGCATAAAGTGGATTCCCCAACCTATTTAACACTAGCTAAGGGAGAACAGTCAGCGGGCAAACAGCAAAGGGAACGTATAGAGGTTTAACTCTCTCAAGGCGCCTGCCTCATGCCACCTTCGCACCTGCCTCCCTCTCCCTTGTTCCCGGGGAAGGGAATGTCTTTTTAAAAATAGCTGACATCCTGGAACAACAAACAGGCGGACAAGCAGGCAGACGATACCAGAAATATTTTTTTTACCCAAAGTTATAACACAAAGCTTGCCTCTCTAATGTCCCACTCCCCAAAAAAATCAGGAACAAGGTTAATTTTTAAAAGTTATATGCATAAGCGTTTAAATGGAGAACTGTGAATTAAAAAAAATTACTGGCCATCACGGGACCATTAAGACATGGAGAAAGGGGATTGGCTGCCTGGATCGATTGACAGGCGGAAGTGAGCTGCATGCAAAGCACGTTGCTCTCTTCCATCATTTCCAGCAGTATTTGTGGAGGGTGAGAAGGCGGCAGACAAAAGCAAGACAGCAAAAAGTTAAGGAGGAGCTTGGAGGTGCGATAATATTTAGTGCTACACAATTCAGCTGGCGTAATGCTATTTTTCTGATGTGCGGAAATGCCCAAAGACCTCAGTGAGGTACAATGGAGTCCATACTCCAAAGCATCAATTTTCTCCAGGGAAACTGATCTCTGTAGTCTGGAGATGAGCTGCAACTCCAGGAAATCCCCACCCAAAAGCTGACATCCCAATAGCCAAATGATGTCAACACCCAAGGATTTTCAAGGAAAGAGACATTCAGACTTGGTTTCCCATTGTCCAGCTATGTGTAGTGACTCTGGTATCTCTCATTCAAAAATAGACCCGGGCCAACCCTACTTAGGTTCCAAGATCTAACAATATCAGTTTTTTTCTGCTCTCAAATGAAGGTTGGTTTGCTAGCTCCAAGTTGAGAAACACCTGGAGATCTGAAAAAATGGAACCTGAGTTTAGGGATGCACTTTGCTGAGATGGAATGCCTTAAAGCAGGGTTAGTCAACCTGTGGTCCTCCAGATGTCCATGAACTACAATTCTCATGAGCCCCTGCCAGCGTTTGCTGTCAGGGGCTCGTGGGAATTGTAGTCCATGAACATCTGGAGGACCACAGGCTGACTAACCCTACCTTAAAGGTCTACCAAAACAGCCATTTTCTCCTGGTGAACTGATCTCCGTCGTCCCAAGAGATGTCTGTCCACCCCTTGGAGGTTGGCCACCTTATGGAAAATTCCAGGGCTATCGGCATCCAGAATAAATATTGAAAACTTAACTTGGTACAATTTACGGTAGTAAAAAGCAGGTTATTGTTTCTCCTTTATTGAGACAAACCCAAATTGAAAACAGAAAGAAATACTGTCAGAGGAAATGTGCTGATGCCAGAAAAACAAATGTTCTGATGAGGGAGAGAGAGAGAGAGAGAAAGAGAGAGAGAGAGAGAGAGAGAGAGAGAGAGAGAGAGAGAGAGAGAGAAGAATATGCTTTTTTCCCCCCTCTTCCTCTTCTGTTTCTTATTTAGGCTGAAAATCTGGAGAGTCAGTTCATAGAAAACTTCACTTAGGCTGGCAATCAATCACTGGATGGGGGCGCTTGTAAAGAACATAATTCGGATCATGTGTTCTTTCTCCTTTTGAATTAGACTCAACACAAAGGCGGCTGCATATGAATCCTCATATCGGGAGGAGGGGGGAACGCGACGACACATCTGAGAAGTCGCAAGTGCAAATTGATATCTAGGTATTCAAAACGAGACGTCTACAGCCCAGGTGGTGGCTGGATAGGGTTGTCCGCTCTGGAAGGGGAAATACCAAGAGACTGGGGGAGGGGGAACCTGAGGAGATGCAGTTGGCGAAGGGAGGGGTTTCACTGGGGTCTAATGCCCTACAGAACCCCTTCCAAAGCAGCCATTCCACACACACTCCCCAAGGAAATGGATCTCTGTTGCCAGGAGATCAATTGTAAACCCAGGAAATCTGCAGCCACCACATGGAGCTTTGCAACTCTACAGCCAGAGATCTCCTGGGGGTGAAACTGTGGTGGAAACATGGCAAAACAGTGGCCAGGACTTTGGGGATTCCCTGGAGTTGAAATCTCCAGGCTACAGAGAACAGTCCCCATGGGAAAACTGAGAGCTTTGGAGAGTGTATTCTATGGCAGTGGTCCCCAACCTGCGGTCCGCGGCCCGGCATGGCGCCGGGCCGCGGTTCCCTCTCCCCACCTCCCCTGCAGTAAAAAACTTCCCAGGCCGCAAGCTTGCGGCCCGTGAAGCTTCTTACTGCGGGAGGGGGGGAGATGGGGGAGATGGAATCAGGGCCGCACCGCACATCGTGCATGCGCCATGCGTGGCCAAAATCGCGCATGCGCGAAAGTGCAGCGCATGCGCGATTTTGGTCGTGCATGGCGCATGTGTGGGTGGGGCAGTTGCCCTGCCGGTCCCCAGCTGAAAAAAGGTTGGGGACCACTGCTCTATGGTGTTGTTCCCCCACCCACTGAGGTCCCTTTCCTTCCCCAGCTCCATCCCCAAATCTCCAGGAGTTTCCCAGCCTGGATCTGCCCACCCACCAGTGGCCAGGGGGGACCTAGCAACCCTGAAGAGACCCCAGCTGGAAAATACCCCCAGAAAGCCATCTAGTCCAGCCCCCCCCCCCTTCTTGAGGACTTAAAAATCATACACTCCTCACAGGCATTCGCTTAATCATCTCCTAGTGAAGGAGAATTCACCACCCTCTGAAATAGTATATTACATCTATGAACAGCCCTCACCTTCAGAAAATTCTAATATTTTCTTTTCCAACATTTGAATCCATCACTCCTGGGCCTTATCTCTAAAGCTGCAGTAAACAGGTTGGCCCCCTCATCAACACATCTAAAATACATCTATCACCCCTTGCCCTTCTCTTCTCCAAGCTAGTTCAATCCAGTTCTTTCAAGTACCGACAAACATGGTTACTCTCAGAAACGTGATTCTTTCTGGATTCACAGTTTGGCCTGATAGATCTCGGTGCTGCTCAGAATGCATTGCTCTTCCTGTCGGCTTTTGTGGAAATTTGAGACTGAGACCAAACAGGGATGCAAGTGGCCCTTTCAATTACCTTACCCAGAAATGCAAGATGCCAGACTAGATGCTAGTTTACCAGGTCCCGTGGATCCAGCGATGGTTTCTTCAGTAAAGGGCAAACCACTGCTCCCCTCAGCACCTCTGGGAACTCTCCAGTAGTCAGGGATAGGTTGATGGTCTTTCCTAGAGGGCCTCCTATTGGTTGGTCGCTCGTCTTGAGCAGCCAAGATGGACAGGGATCAAGAGGGCAAGTGGTCACCCTCACTGACCCCAACAACTTGTCCACTTTGAACTTTGAGATCCACCTAAAGCCATCAAACGTATCCCCCCCCCAAGACAGCCAAGGGGTCTCCAGTTCCCTTTCTGTATCAATTATGGCAGGAAGGTCGCGACAGAAGAAAAATACTTCATCTGCAAAATAGCTCACTAACACCTCACAGCCAAGTTCCAATTGTCTAGAATTTTGGTGCCTTTCCTCAAAGGCAGTCAAAGATCAAACTACCCTAAATCATTGGGCAGGGCAAGAGCTAGTGGATGCAATAGAGGCAGCATAAAATTTCATATTCCTTTATAAGCGTGTGATAGGATGCCCTTGCCGCCTCATTGTGGGTTTTCCACCACACTCACTCAAACCATCTCACAGCCCTTTTCCTCTCCCATAGCTCTGCAAGGTTGGAGAGGCAAGGTTGGAGAGGATTTCTGGAAGTAATTTTCATCAATGGCAGCCAACAGGCAGGACTGCCAGTCCTCCAGCAGCACCGCCAGTGAGTTGCCAGGAGGCATGGAGTCCTGCAGAGCAGGGATCCTCAACCTGTGGTCCTCCAGATGTTCATGGACTACAATTCCCATGAGCCCCTGCCAGCAAATGCTGGCAGGGGCTCATGGGAATTGTAGTCCATGAACATCTGGAGGACCACAGGTTGACTACCCCTGCTGTAGACCATTCAAGAAACCGATTGGATCCATAAGTCTTGCCCAAGTGGGGAGGGCTCCTCTCTCTGTCTGATCTCCTTATGGTGCCTGGAGTGGCTGCTCTCCCTTGGTGCCAGATCTTACATTTGGCACCTTGTCTCCGATGGAGTCGGGAAAACTGGGTTTCTCCATTCTTCCACTCATCCTCCCAGACGAGGACTGTTCTTACAGTTGTTGCCTAGATCTCCTGGACCTCCATGTCTCCCCAAGAGGCCAAAAGGGCCACAGATGAAAAGGGGGCACAGGCAATTTGGCCAGGGCTCCACCTCCACAGCTTCACCACGTCCACACTTTCACCCCAGATCTTCTGGAGGACTGACAGTAAGCTTGTCCAGTAAGCTTCTCCAGTAAGATGTTCCAAGGGGGTGGAATAATGGGGGTTTGCCTCACTTTGCAGTCCATAAGTCAATTCTGCCTTCTTTCCTAACCAAATTGCAGTAAAACCTGCAATTTAAAAGTCAGGGTGGAACGCTTGCAACACCATTTCCGTCCTTGCCACCATCTTGTTTCCAAGAAGGAAGGAGAGGAATTTTATAGCTGGTAGATATAGATAGCCTTCAATGGCATAAGAATTTTGTAGATGGCATCAGTAGAACGCCAAATCAACATGATGGGAAATATTGTATATGTCATCATAATAATATTAGTTCTTTTTTAAAATCACATGCGGTTGTCCTGTGTTAATGTTAGAAAATATTGGATAAAAATGCACAGCATGATGGGGAAAATGTTTAAAATTAAGTTTCCTGTGTATTCTAAATTCATGTTGATAAGCTTTCTCCCTGAAAACATACCGACGAGCACAAGAGAATTCTTCTAGAGCCAGTTTGGTGTAGTGGTTAGGAGTGCGGACTTATTGGGGCTTTACGCACCGGGATCTTTGTTGCAAATTGGTCACTGAATGAAAAATCGCCATTTAAAATAGTGGAATTCGTCGTTATGCATACCTGCCTTTGTAGTGGAATCCAGTTGCGTTTTGTAGCGTTTCCCACAGCTTCCGGTCTCGGCAGAAATCGCTAGAAAGGGCTATTGCCAAGCTCGTCCCGCCCCTGGCCGTCAAGCAGCCAATGGGCAGCCGTTAGCATGCTCCCAAACAGCCCCTTTCCCTTTAAGAAAGGGTTTTTTTTAAAAAAAACAGACCCATTGTAACGAATCTGTGTAGATTCGTTGCAACGGAGAGACCCATCCAGCTGCCTAATGTGAGCTGTCGTTTGATCGTATGATCATTGCCACGCTGCCTCGAGTGAAAAAAAAAAAATCCCCCCCCCCTCTCGCGGGCCCGATTTTCGGCTGAATTAATGTGTAAAAAATAAAGGGACTTTATTTCAGCAAATGGGCTTTTCTGTGGTTTGTGCTTAGTGACTAAAGGGGAAGGACTGAAGCCAGGGAAGCCTCTAAACAGAAAGAGGCTCGCTGGTGCGTTTATCCCCGCTCGCTCGGAGAAAAAAAAATTGCGATCGCTTCGCCGGAAGTTTGGAGGACAGGCTCAGGAGGAGGGACTTTGAAGAAACCGCAACAATGTTAACGCACAGGTCTTTTTCGCTAGTGCTGCAGATTGGTTGCAGGAGTGTAGCGCTTTCCGGAGGGTGAATCCACTTTTTGGGATTCCCCTGAAAGCGCTACAAGGAAGCACTTTTTGCAGATTGGTTTCAGGTGTGTGGCAGATTGTCTACGACGTCGTGCGTTATGGCAAATCAATAGCGTTTCCAATTGGCAACCATTGTGCGATTTTGAAGGCGTGCAAAAAGCCCCCTAATCTGGCATGCCGGGTTCGGTTCTGCGCTCCCCCGCATGCAACCAGCTGGGTGACCTTGGGCTCGACACGGCACTGATAAAACCGTTCTGACCGAGCAGTGATATCAGGGCTCTCTCAGCGTCACCTCCCTCACAGGGTGTTTGTTGTGGGGAGAGGAAAGGGAAGGCGAGTGTAAGGCACTTTGAGCCTCCTTCGGGTAGAGAAAAGTGGCATATAAGAACCAACTCTTCTTCTTCTTCTTCTTTTATGCAATGACTGGCAAGAATGTTGGTTGGCCGGGATTGGAAGCTGCAAGACTTACCTGGAGTGAATGCACGTGAATCAAATTGGAAAACTTGCAAAGATGGCTAAATTGACTAGTTTGGTAAATAGAAGACCCCCCCCCCTCCCCAGAAGAATTTTATGAGCATTGGAATTGTTATTTTAAGTTTTATAATCAAGTGGTTCTAACTGTAATGATGGCGAAAGTAATAATCTGTAACCTGTCTTAACTTTCTTTTTTTCTGTATTCTGTTTTCTGAACAAAATGAATTAAAAATTATTTTTAAAAATAATACATTTTAAAGCATTTCTTTGTAGAATCTGTTGCTTTTCTGCTTCATGGAATTTGCGCACACTGTCATGCCAGATGACTAAGAAAATAAAGATCAATTCCTATAGATTGCATATATTTAAAAGAGTCTACCATTAAAGCAAGCCATGGCTTTTCCATAAAACTGTATCCCAAACCAAGAGGTCTTACATTGCAGACAGGGCAGACAAAGGCAGGGAGTCTCAAGAGGACCATCAAGACCTTCTGCATAGGGGACCCCAATGCCTGTTGTGCCCATTAAGTCCCCAAGAGAGGAGACCAGACTGTGCCAAGGTTCCAGTGCACCAACAGATATGTCCTGTCTTTACTGCAAACAATGCATGGTTGAAAAGATATCTGCACAATTCAAGCAAAATTATTCACTATTCAAAACCAAACATTAATCTGCGGCCAGCGTGATTTGGATTACACTCCATTGACAGTGTTCAGTCTGAAATACAAAGCAGTTTGTTGAGCCTTCCTTGAATCCTCCCTCCTACCCATAGTTAAGTGTGGCCTCTCAAAAGTGTTCCCAATATCCCAGAGATTGCCCAGAATTACAATTCATCACCAGACAAAGGATATCAATCAGAAGCCAGAAGGTTACAGAAAGTCCAAAACAAACCAGAGAGTCAAAGCCAAGAAATCAAGATGCCAGCAGGGAATGGCCAGTCCAGGGTTGCTACCAGTCCAGGGTTATCAGGGAGTGCATGAACAAGTGTATTGAGTCAGGCTGTGATACAAATTGTGAATGCTGCATCAACACTGCATTCTTCGCAGCCGTTCCTTAAATCAGGCTGAGCAGGCTGCATGGAAGTCATCCTTCAATCACTCACTGTCATCAGGATCCTTTGCACACTGGCAGCTCCGTAAGCATGCTGAGCATCTCCTCTACTACGATTCTCATGCAATATGACCTTAAATTTTTGTCAACACTGCCTGACTGTTTGGGGCAAATCTGATGTACCACTTGCCTCAGGTGTTACAACTCTAGCAGGAACCCACTGACTCTTCTGGCTGGAACTGCAAGTCTTTGTTGACACAGCTGGCTGCATTCCTTCATCCAATGAGCTTACCAGTGTTTCAGCTCCCCAAGAGGCCAGCTGGACAGCTCAGATGAATCGTCATTGCTGGTGAGGGGGGCTGTTACAGTGGGTGTGACTCCTCCAACCTGTGTTCTCCTTACAGATAGATTTTATTCCACGACTACAGATGGAGCATCCATCTGGATGCTGCCCCCCATAGCCACCTAGGGGAGGAAAGTGAAATTAAGCTCCACATCCTCCCGCTTCAGCCCTTGAAAGGCTTCTTCCATTTTTTGCTGGGCCGCACTATCTTTGTGATGTGGGGCAAACAGAATGGAGCTAGGGGTAGGGAGAAAGGAGAGAAGCCGCATGGCAATGGAGACCTTAGCTGCTGTCAGACAACGGGAGAATTGCCAACAGAGGGGGGAGACCTCATGCAATTTGCAACTAGTCACCAGATGACAAAGATCAACTCCCCTGGAGAAAATAGCAGCTTTGAAGAGTGGGCTCTGTCATGATATCATGCTGAGGTCACTCTGCTCTCTAAAGCCCACCTCCCCCTGGCATTTTCTAACCTGTAGTTGGCAACTCTATGGGCAAGAGCAGTTCTTTTTGTTGGAATAGCCAAGATCTGCAGTGTGCATGATTCAGCAGCATATGAAGAATATCTGACAAGAAGCATCGGGGGAGATGTGTGGTTAGCATTGTTAGAAGTTCCTGGACTTTTTCAAATATTCTCCCCCTGTATCCTGATTGGATCATTTCTTCTTCTTCTTCTTCTTCTTCTTCTTCTTCTTCTTCTTCTTCTTCTTCTTCTTCTTCTTCTTCTTCTTCTTCTTCTTCTTCTTCTTCTTCTTCTTCTTCTTCTCCTCCTCCTCCTCCTCCTCCTCCCCCTCCTCCTCCTCCTCCCCCTCCCCCTCCTCCTCCTCCTTCTCCTCCTCCTCCTCCTCCTCCTCCTCCTCCTCCTCCTTCTCATTCTCCGTCTCCGTCTCCATCTCCTTCTTCTTCTTCTTCTTTATTCTTCTACATCCAAGAGTGTTGAAAGAACTAGCAGAGGAAATCTCAGAACCATTGGTTGAGGGACTTCCAAGGAATACCTTGACACAGAGGCAGGTAATGGCAAACCACCTCTGGATGATTCTTGCCTTGAAAACCCTGCTGTGACTTGAGTGCAGAGAAAGACAGGGAGGGAGGGAGGGAGAGGGAGAAAGAGAGAGAGATAGCGAGAGAGAGAGAGAGAGAGAGAGAGAGAGAGAGAGAGAGAGAGAGAGAGAGAGACCATTGCTCTGTTCACTGACCAGTGGGAGAAATGCAGATAAATGTGACATCCCATGATGCCGGCAGTTCCTCTTTTCTGTGCCGTTTATCATTTTAAAAGTTCTGCTGGCTGCAGAATGTGTCCCTGTTGGCTGCCCACTTTTTTCATCAATCTGAACGATATGCATTGCATTTCCATTCTTGGGCTCCCCTTGCATCACCCTGCTTTATTTTCAGTCTATGAGAGAGTGAATGTTTTGGACTCCAGCTCTCTCTGTCTCTTCCCTCTTCCGAGCATCTCTGTGCAAGATGCTCTCCCAAATAAACAGCACACCCGTTTCTGACAGGCAGCCTCTGACTTTTAAATGCGCGAGAGCCCAAGTCAGTGACTCCGGGAATATGAAATCCCCAGCTACTTCACAAAACAGTGAGTCAGTGGAAAGGCTGTAGGAAATTCTGTAGTTCTGTGTGGCTCGTCTGTGACCCAGTCTTCTAAAAAGATTCCTTACAAAACAGAGCTGCCTGATCTACATAAAACATAAATTCCCTATTTTCAAAGTAAGAACTCACAATTATTTGGACAAAGAAAGGGGAGGGAGGAGAGGGAAGGAGGGAAAGAAATACCCTTTTCTGAACCATCTCAACCCACAGTTGGTATGTTGGCATTCTGCATTCTTCCTAATAACAATGACACTGCAATCCTAAACAGAGTTATACCATTCTACGTCCACTGAAGTGAATGAGAGAGCCAGTTTGGTGTAGTGGTTAGGAGTGCAGACTTCTAATCTGGCATGCCGGGTTTGATTCCGCACTCCCCCACATGCAACCAGCTGGGTGACCTTGGGCTCGCCATGGCACTGATAAAACTGTTCTGACCAAGCAGTGATATCAGCGTTCTCTCAGCCTCACCTACCCCACAGGGTGTCTGTTGTGGGGAGAGGAAAGGGAAGGCGACTGTAAGCCCCTTTGAGACTCCTTTGGGTAGGGAAAAGTGGCATATAAGGACCAACTCTTCTTCTTCTTCAGTAATATCAGGGCTCTCTCAGCCTCACCCACCTCACATGGTGTCTGTTGTAGGGAGAGGAATGGGAAGGCGACTGTAAGCCGCTTTGAGCCTCCTTCGGGTAGGGAAAAGGGTCATATAAGAACCAACTCTTCTTCTTCTCAATGGATTTTAAAGGGCATAATTTTGCTTAGTGTTGTGCTGTTTGCTACTTTTTCTTTTATTTACTTGATTTACACTCCACTTTCTTCCCAACAGGGACCCAAGGGGGCTTACGTAGCTCTCCTCTTTTCCATTTTATCCTGACAACACCTGTGACAAGATCTCAAAGTGTGCGGCTGGACCATGGTCACCCAGTGAGTTTCCATGGCACAGAACCAAATCTTCCCAGGTCCTGGTCTGACACTCTGAGCCACTACACCAGGGGTAGTCAAACTGTGGCCCTCCAGATGTCCATGGACTACAATTCCCACAAGCTCGTGGGAATTGTAGTCCATGGACATCTGGAGGGCAGCAGTTTGACTACCCCTGCACTACACCATGCTGGCCCTGCAGCTCATACAGCTAGGATATCAATACCCTTCCCTTCCTACAGACAGGTGAAATGGGAGGCACACACTGTCAAGGCTAGAGAGGTGAGCATCAACATGGCAAATGAGGATCAAGAGGGGGCAAGCGCAAAGTCATGCATAATGGAACCAAAAATCCCAGCTATAAATACATGTCTCTGGGGTAACTGACCATCTTGGAGCCATGGCAGATAACACACTGAAAATGTCGGCATAAAATGATTAAGGGGGTGGAGCATCTTCCTTATGAAGAATGGTTACAAAGACGTTACAAATTGTTAGGGCACTTTAGCTTGGAGAAATGACAACTGAGGTGGTGACTTGACAGAGGTTTACAGAATTGTGCACGGGAAGGAGAGAAGGAAGAACTTTTCTCCCTTTCTCACAATGCAAGAACTCCAGGGCACTCAGTGAAATTGATGAACGGTACGCTTGGAACAGATGCAAGGGAAGTCCTTCACCCAAAGAGTAATGAACATGGGGCATTTGCTGCCACAGGAAGTGGTGGGAGGCAGCTACAGACAGGGCTCTGATTTTCAGTGTGAACCTCACTATGGTATACCTCCTGGAGCTCTTAACCAACCTGGCTCTCCCCTTTGAAAACCCTACAGGGTAGCCATAAGTCACCATGATTTGACAGCAGTTGGCACAGAGCCATGGGCTGGATGTGTAAAAACGGTTCCACCTGTGCAAGGATTTTACCCCATGGGGTAACATTTGCAATGCTCTGCAACACTATTCCCTGTTTCTAGCCTTTTTGAGAAAGCGGCAGGTCTTAAGAAATGCACTCGCAGTTAGCTGGGATCTTGGTGGCCCTCCCCTCGCAAGGAAAGCGTTAACGCAAACTCGGAAACGAGGTTGGTATTTTATTAACCTTTTGCAAAGAGAATTGTTAGTTATGGGCTGGAGAGGCATTAAGAGGGAAGGAAAAGGCCACTTGGCCTAATAAGCCATGCCCCTTCGGGGGCATCCTTGATCTCCATCTCCATCCCGGAATAAATTACGCCAAGGCTCTTCCTGCATTCATTTATAAAATCTCATTTAAGAACTCATCTTGGCAATTTGTCCCAGGTCTGAGCTGCGCTTGGAATTCAGAGGCGTCAGCCCAGAGAGTCACACAGATTTCAAGAGCGGCAATGCACTGTCCGTTCATGCACGGTGTAAACAGCAGATGGGGAGACGCGGTAGAGATTGTATCTCAAAATCAGTGTGCTTATGTGGGTGGGTGTGAGGAAGGAAGGAAGGAAGGAAGGAAGGAAGGAAGGAAGGAAGGAAGGAAGAAAGAAAGAAAGAAAGAAAGAAAGAAAGAAAGAAAGAAAGAAAGAAAGAAAGAAAGAAAGAAAGAAAGAAAGAAAGAAAGAAAGAAAGAAAGAAAGAAAGAAAGAAAAAGGAGCCTGCATTCTATGTATCTGCTGTGGTGTGGGGGATGATTAAAGCCTTTCTGAGGAATGTTGAAAAGAGATTATGATGTAGAGTTGCAGTTGTCTCCTGGCTGACCCTCTCCACTGGGTATTCCAAGCAAATGATGAACATAAGTGGTTTGCCATTACCTGCCTCCATGTAGCTACCTTGGACTTCCTTGGTAATCTCCAATTCAAGTACTTAATCATTAAAATAGAGAAGAGCGAGTAAAATAGTAGAAGTTGAAGACAAAAAAGATGAGGACGAATATGATGAAGACGACGAAAACAGTGACAGTCAGGTCACAACCCCATCCTTGGAGTGTGCAAGACAAGAAATGAACAACCCCACTTCCTCCTTTCGTACCATTTACTATAGTTACATAATACCTGGAGTTTGATTTTGTATGCTAGATATTACAGCTCACGTACTCTTCTAGAAACACTAATTAAAATGCTTTCAATGCACTTAGCAAATGGACTTTACTGTCACTTCTTCATCAATTGTTATTTGTGGTGCATTCTCACAGCATTGAATTCTAGATGCAGACCCTGAATTTGCACCTGGCACTTACATTTGTGGTTTTCTCCATCCATTCGCAGCATACATTTTGCATGTCTATCAGGAGAGTGGGCATTCCCGCCATCCAACTTGACTCCCTTACTTTTTTTTTTTTTTTTTTTTTTGTAATCTGAGCATGCGCAATAATGCAATTGTGACCTAAAGCAATCAAATCATGAAAATGCTCCCTCCTTTTCACACACACCGCTTGTTCTCATGACTTGTTCACATCACCTTTCAAGCTTTCTCAGGAGCAATGCCAATTCACAGGTGGCTTGAAAAAAAAAGTGCCTGATAGCATCTTTAGTTCAAGTGTGCCCCTTCATTCAAATATTCTGTGTCCTCAATTGCCGCCCCCTTTCCCCTCCAATATAATGAATGTTATTTTTTTAAAGAAAACCTTGGTTATCACATTACAACACTCCTGCATTGTAACATGCAGGACTGTGGGGTTGTTTAATAATTGGAGACAGCAGAAGAGCTGCTGGTGGGGACCACTGGCAGTGGCCGATAGTACAGAGGCATGGAGAAGCTCATTGTCCTCTCTCTCCCTCGCAAGCCTCAGCATCCACCACCCGAGGCAGGGAGAGGGCAGGGCACTCCAGGGATTCTGCCAGCCCACCCTGCCTTCAATCATCAGCCATAATCACTAAGATGTTTTTCTGCATGAAATTTACAATCATGGAACATTCAATCATGCTGGAGGAGAAGACAGGGAAGGTGTGCATGTGTGTGTATGGTGTTTGTACTATTACAGAATGGCATTGTAACATGATCATGATCAAAAATTTTAAATGCAGCATGGAGGGGAGGGGAGAGTGGGGAGGGTAGGCGGAGGCACAAAGCTTTGTTTAGATCTGAAATATCATAATTTGAGGCAAGAAACAGTGGAGGAAGCTAACACAATGAAGAAGAAGAGTTGGTTCTTATATGCCACTTTTCTCTACCCAAAGGAGGCTCAAAGCGGCTTACAGTCGCCTTCCCTTTCCTCTCCCCACAACAGGCACCCTGTGAGGTGGGTGAGGCTGAGAGAGCCCTGATATTCCTGCTCGGTCAGAGCAGTTTTCTCAGCGCTTTCACCCAGCTGGTTGCATGTGGAGGAGAGCGGATTCAAACCCGGCTCGCCAGATTAGAAGTCCGCACTCCTAACCACTACACCAAGCTGGCTCTCTGAAATTTGTTCCCAGGGGATGGGGGATCAACCGGTTTTGGCAGCATTCCCAAAATGCGTAGCAAACAGAGCGCATTTCGCACTGCACCTGAATTGCAAGATTTTTGGGTGGAATGTTGGTCATTCCACAGAGCATTAAGACACCCATAATTTTTTTTCAGTTGTAGAAAGGGTCTGTGTGAAATGGCAAAATCCACTTGCAAACAGCTGCTGGATTGAAACTGCATTATTTAGGATGTGTGAAAAAGCCCAGTGAGAGCCTTCTTTTGATAAAGAAAAATGTTTTGTCATCTTCTTCCAACAGAAGAGAGTCAGAGGCTCCAACTTAGTGAAAAGAAGTCAAAGGATCCAGCTCCCGAAAACTGTGCTCAATTTTAACCATCATTAATTTTATACCGCTATTCTTGAACACAGACTGAATATGGTGTTGGGCCACTTCCCAAAACAAAACTTTGAAGAGCAGTCAACTGGAGGGGACTAAGGGAGAGCATTGCCAATCTCCTGGTGGGCCTGGAATTACAGCACATCTCCAGACCAGAGAGATGAGATCCCCTGGAGAAAATGGCCATTTTGGAAGGTAGACTCTGTGGTATGATGTCCCTCTCCTCCCCTAAAACAGCCCTCTCCTGGCTGCACCCCCAAAGTCTCTAGGTATTTCCCAACCCAGACCAACAAAATTCTAGGGGTGTTTCTGGAGTAACTGAAAACTTTGCAGCAGTGCCCATCAGGCTCCTTGGAATGTCTTCAGTTTCACACAAAAATCTTGCTGTTCGGGTGCCATCTGAATCTGAAGGTTCTGTTTGCTGCACAGTTTGTGAATTCTGGTAAAATACAGTTTCTTCCTCCTCCCAGGGAGGGAATTCACATTTATCCAATGAAGAAGCACTAAATTGAGTTTGCTTCCCCCTCCATTTCCTGGCTCAAGTGATGACGAGTCGAAGTCACGACACAAATTTTTAACAACTATGGCACAAGTTCTGGAAATGCTCCAGAAAGTTTTCTGCTTGCTCTTTCTCTCCCCCACCCCCATTGGAGAGACAAGCTGGCAGTCTTCAAGCTAAGGTTGGATACACACTTTTCTTGGATGCTTTAGGATGCTCTGGGCTGATCCTGCGTAGAGCAGGGGGTTGGACTAGATGGCCTTCATGGCCCCGTCCAACTCTATGGTTCTATGATTCTATGATTCTAAGCTCTGCTCCCAGGGCATCTGCAAGCAAAAGCCTTTGAAGAGCCCAGAAAGGGACTTCTCTCCCCCCCCCACCAGGCAATTTCTGCTTCTGGGGCATCTGCAAACAGAAGCTTCCAAGTTCAGAGAGAGTCTTCTCCCCCCACACACACATCCTCCCCCACACACACACCAGAGAGGCAAGTTCTACTCCCAGGGAATCTGCAAGAAGAAACCTCCAAGGAGCCCAGTGTGTGTGAGGAGAGGGACGTCCACCCTCCCACCCAATGGAGATGTAAGTTCTGCTCCCAGGGCTTGACTTTTGTCTTGCAATAATACACAGAAGCGTCATCACACAGGTGCAAACAAAAACAAAACAAGGAAGCAGTAGGGGCCACCCACCCTACCCAGAAAACTACAGCCACCCATGCCTCCCAAGTAAATGTGAATGGCATAAGGCAGTGGTCCCCAACCCCCGGTCCGGGGACCGGTGCCGGTCCGTGGATCAGTGGGTACCGGGCTGCGGCTCCTCCTCGTCCTCCTCCCCAGCAGCTGCCTCGGGGGGCTGCCCTGCCGCTCAGCTGCCAGCTCACCTTTGGTGCTCTCCAGCAGCCTCCATGGCTGGGGCTCCTCCTCGGTGTGGCACTGCGCAACTGCGCTGGCAGGAAAGCAAGTGGAGCAGGGGCTCGGGCGGCAGCGGCGATCTCCCACAGCAAAAGACTACCCCCCTCCCGGGCCTCAGCAAAATTGT
This sequence comes from Paroedura picta, assembly GCF_049243985.1. Classification (NCBI taxonomy): domain Eukaryota; kingdom Metazoa; phylum Chordata; class Lepidosauria; order Squamata; family Gekkonidae; genus Paroedura; species Paroedura picta. The sequence continues at coordinate 184,334,493 of NC_135369.1, forward strand.
CAAGCGTTGACTGGTCCCCGGTGATAAAAAGGTTGGGGACCACTGGCATAAGGTGAAACCAACCATCATTACTGCCGTTCGGTGACAACATGTGAGTAGAGCCAGGGGCAAATTCGATGTCAAGGAAGGAAACCCAGAGAATGCAGACAACTGCAGTAAAGCCCCAGATCATGGTTGGAGATTTCCCAGTATTACAACTGAGTCCAGACAATGGCATTAGCCCCTGCTCTGGTCCTTTCCCTTCCCAAACCCCATTCTCCTCAAGGTGCAGCCTCAAATCTCCAGGAATTTCTCTACCTGGAGTTGGCAACCTATTCCCAAGGCTCCACCTCCAATCCCTTGGGTTTCCCAGGTCAGAGTTGCCATCCGTGCCTCCTCCCACCCTCTCCCTTTCCACTTAACTTATTTTCAGTGCTTCTAAGCAATCTGTGCTTCCCATTGCATGCTCTGTCCTTAGAAAGCCATTTAGACTCTTGCATTCTGATTTGTTTTGAAAGTCCCTTTTCTCTTATCCCAAAGGTCATGGCAAGTAGCTTCTTTTCGTTGCCCCTCCCCACCACCTCTATTCTGGTCATTGGCATAGGCCAATTATTGGCTCTTAAAAATTAATTAGCATTATTATTTGGCAGTTGATCAGCTTTATTAGAGTAGTACTGATTATAATATTACTTGGACATACAAGCATTTGAAGGGATAGTGCCTTAGGACTTCCTGCCCAGGCGTTTGTAAAGTAAAACCATACTTACACATACATAAGACTTTATTGTTTCCAGCCATAGGCCATTACAATGCAATCAATATCATATCAGTTGATATAAAAACAGTAAAAGAATTAGAACAATGCATGTGGTAGTCCATAGATAATAAAAGACAATAAGAATTCAGGTTTCTAGCTCTCTGGTGGCATGTCTCGAATTTTCCTTGCTGCTAATGCAAATAGTGAAACATTATAACTAATTAGGGGGTTGGTATCCAATAATAAAAAGACTAAAGGTAAAGGTAAAGGTATCCCCTGTGCAAGCACCGAGTCATGTCTGACCCTTGGGGTGACACCCTCTAGCGTTTTCTTGGCAGACTCAATACGGGGTGGTTTGCCAGTGCCTTCCCCAGTCATTACCGTTTACCGTTTGACCCAGCAGCAAGCTGGGTACTCATTTTACCGACCTCGGAAGGATGGAAGGCTGAGTCAACCTTGAGCCGGCTGCTGGGATTGAACTCCCAGCCTCAAGGGCAAAGCTGTCAGACGGCTGCCTTACCACTCTGCGCCACAAGAGGCTCATAATAAAAAAAAAAATAGACTATTTTGTCCAAATTCGCAGGGAAGTTCTGGCCACTCAAACATCTCTCAATAGATTTGGTTCTCGGCTCCAAGTATAGTGGACAATCCAAAACCTAATGATAGAGGTCTTCAACAGCAGGTTCTCCTCAGATACATAGGCGAAGGGCAAAAGGTACACCAGAAAAACGGCCTGAGAGTAGGGCTGATGGCATAACTTGAAAGCATAAATGAGCAAACGGCATTCGAAGTTTTTGTATAGAAATGGTTACTAAATAGTCTGATCTGAGATGGACCGTTTTGAATAGTTTAAACAAAGGAGAACTGTTTTTATTATTGTTTGTCTATCCAGTATGGCATCAGTATTAAAGATCCAGTATCATCATGTTAAAATCCAGAGATTTTCTGTGTTGAAATTCAGTTTAAAAAGTAATCTGCTGCAGATTAATACCTTTAGGTGCCATTTGCATGAGGATTTCTGCCAGACGAGGAAGAATGATCGGAGGAGGGTGGGATATATCAATAAGCAGCTACTCTTGCTCTAGGAGTCGAAAACCGCACTGCACAATTACGTCTGTGCTAGCCAGTTAATTCAATTTCAGTTGATTTTCCAAAAGACTTTGGCACCACGTTGAGATCAGACTAACCAAAGAACTGGAAAATTCTGGTCTTCTAATTCCTCCATGGGAAGCTGAGCTCTTCCATGTGACCCCGATTTCAGATGTTCACCCTTTGAAAATTCTACATTTGAGGTACATCTCAGTCAGTCACCAATATGACAGAGGAGCTGGGTGTGTGTGTGTGTGCAGGAGGGGCCACAGAATGGTATAATGTCATGGAATCCACTCTCTAAAACAGCCATTCTGGAGTACTGATCTCTGTAATCTGGAGATCAGTTGGAATTCTAGGTGATCTCCAGAACTCACCTGGAGGTTGGCAAACCTACATGCTTGCCTTGTATGTGTGTCTGTGTGTGGGTGTATGTCTGTGTGGGTGCAGGTGTGGGTGTGTGTCTGTGTGGGTGTGGGCGGGTGGAGGGGGGTGCCTAGAGAGCCAGTTTGGTGTAGTGGTTAGGAGTGTGGACTTCTAATCTGGCATGCCAGGTTCGATTCTGTGCTCCCCCACATGCAACCAGATGGGTGACCTTGGGCTCGCCACGGCACTGATAAAACTGTTCTGACCAAGCAGTGATATCAGCGCTCTCTCAGCCTCACCCAACCCACAGGGTGTCTGTTGTGGGGAGAGGAATGGGAAGGCGACTGTAAACCGCTTTGAGCCTCCTTCGGGTAGGGAAAAGTGGCATATAAGAACCAAGTCTTCTTCTTCTTCTTCTTCTTCTTCTTCTTCTTCTTCTTCTTCTTCTTCTTCTTCTTCTAGATCTAAACAAACTTCTAAGCACTGCTGCCAAAGGAAGTCATTCTCAACCAGAATAACTAGTAATCCCGGGGTTGCTCTGGAGTTATCTATAAATTAACTAACCTGAGGAGGAGTGAGGAGGACAGAGTGGTTTTCTGCTCACCTGTCTGGTCTGTGGTGTCCTTGTTGAAGTCATATGCAATAGAAAAGGAATGGAAGGGAAGAGTTGAATCTGCTGCACTCCCCCCATTGGCTCCTCCCATTTCTCCCCCTGTCAGAATTCCTTCTCTGAGCCCATTCAACAGAAAATGGCTAGAGGAAGAATGCCCTGGCAAGCATTTCCAACACTGGGAAAATATATTCTCAGGCCTTGCTAGGATTGCCAACCTCCTGCTGGTGCCTGGAGGTCTTCCAAAGTTATGAGTGATCTCCAAATCACACAGATCATTTCACCTGAGGAGAATTGCTGTTTTGTATGGTGGGCTTAATGACAGCTGAGATGAATGCTTCCATGTTTAACCAGCATTTTATTTTATGAGTGATGATATACACACTGTAGACTTCCGGGGGCGTGGCAGGGAGGCGTGGCCAGCTGGCATCACATCTGAGGTTATTTGCAGCCTGAAGAATGTTTCATGGGTTACTCCATGGTCAAAAGGCAGAGAAAGGCTGGCTAAAGGATTGTAAAGACTTGTGTCTCTCAGACCAATTATGCATGGGGCAGGAACTCCAGGATGGCGGCAGCATGGCAACCCTGATTGACTTGCAGGTGGCGACTAATCCAGTAACGACGCGACCCCAGTTTTTGGCATAAATTTGGCCGCAGCCGTTTTATTAACAGTAACACACCCTCCAACTGAGGGTTGGCCCGATGCTAGTAAGGGAAGCCTGACCCCCAGTCAGCCGTCCGGCTGACAAACTGTGCCGTGGCTCACCAGCTCCACTCCTCACTCCCAGCCGGGAGGATGGGATGCTTTGCCACGGCAACACGCGGGAAGCAGCCGGTCGGGATCCAACGGGCGTCTGCCTCCATTGGATCCCCCAACCGCCTGGTCTCCCGGGCCCCTGGCCTCCCAGCCGGGTAGGCCGCGCCCGGTTACCGACCGGTCCCTTACGGGGACCCCCTGCCCCGGGGATTCCCGTATGCAAACGGGATTCCCCGCCAAACCAGGCTCCCTACTGAGCATCCCGCCACTAAAACAGGATGACCTTAATCCTGTTTCCGCCAACCCTCCCGAAAAAACTTGCTTAACCCCGCCTTAACAGCGCCCAACCAAAATTGACAACCAGTCTCGGACAAATGAACGCCATCGGCTCGAAACACGCCGGGTGACCGGTACGAGATGTCCGGATGCTGGATAAAGCTGCCACCCAACGCGATCACCGCCCGCCGGGCCACCCTGTTCGCTTTCTGCTTTGCCCAGTTCACTTTAATCGGTCGGTCCGCATGACGCCAGACAAGCCTGTCCAGCATATCGGACCACAGCAACCGCGTCTTGGGAAGGCGTTGATGTAAAACCTTCAAATCGGCCACGATGTTCATACTGAGCTGCCATCCGGACATTCCTGGCAGATCATTCTCGCCCAGGTGTATAACCAGTGCGTCCGGCGCGCCCCTGCGATGCACTTCCGATGCTATCACTTCCAGCAGCGCCGACCATCGGAGGCCCCGGTGTCCCGACCATGCTATCCGGCAAACATCCTGTAGGCCCAGGTCACGTCCCCAGCTCGAAGCCGCTGCGAATCGCCCTGCCCAAAATGGGATGCTGTGCCCAACGATGATCACTGAGGCTGCCGGAGAAAGGATACCTGCAAAATCGACACGTTAAGAGGCCTGCCCAGGCCGTATGTAAGCCGCGAAGGCCCGCGACCTCCACCTCCCCAGCCGCTGGATATCGACAGCCGGCTTCCCAGCCATGTACGCCTGGGTGGCAGCCCCAATCCTGAAGGAATGGGACCCGTACCAGGCGCCCCGGTGACCCACGGCTTGGAGACTTGCCCTCATGATGGCCACGAACTGGTAACGCGACAAGCATGTCCCGTCCTTATGTAACAACAGGGGACCCGGGATGGCAGGCCTAATATCCAGGTAGCGGGACACGCTTCGCAGAGGGCAATCCACCTCCCCCCGTAGGGCCGGCAAGAAGACGTGTGCCCCCCTTCCACGCAGGTCACATTTTGAACGCCGAATGTGACACGCAACTCCGTCAACGCCTAGATCGACGTCGTCAACCATCAAACAGGTTGGCTCCCGAGGAACCCTGGAGTGTGGCACCAGCTCACCCACCCAGAATGCCCCATGGAAGGCGGCGCAAAAGGCGGCCGTGAACAAGGTAACTTCAAAACCCGACCGGCAGATCGCGGGTAGTTCTGCCAACATCCTCCTCAGTAGCGGCCCCGTTATGGGGCGACGCCTGTCCGGCTGGGCGGGGAAGGCCCTGCTCCAACCCTTGACGGCCTGCCGAGCCAAAAAAGACCTCCCGGGATCCCAAGAGCCAACTGCCTTGCTGCAGAAAGAGAGACCCGCCAAGGTCACCCTCATAGTGCGGTGGGATAACCCCCGTCCCTTGAGGTGGGCCAAAAAACGTAAAACTGTCTCTTCCTCCATGGGCCAAGCCGATGACCAACCAGCCCCCCGCGTGAAGGCCAAGAACTCAGAAGCTGCCCTGCGGTAAGCGCGTCATGTAGACGTCGCTAGTGATGAGAGGACTCCGTCCAGAATCACTCCTCGCCAAGGCTCCATAGGTCGTCCGGGCAGTCTTCCGGATCCCTGGCCGCCCCGGGGGCAAGAAGGCGAAATCTCTCGACCTGCAACCGAGAGAGAGCATCGGCAATCCCGTTGTCCACACCTGGCACATGGCGAGCCCGAAACGATATGTTGTGATCAAGGCAGGCCAGCACAAACGGCCGCACCAGCCGCATGACCCTGGGTGACTTAGATGACTGTCTGTTCACAATGTAAACCACCGCCTGGTTGTCAATGAAGAACAGCACCTTCCTGTTGGCGAATTCCTTCCCCCAGAGCCGAATGGCCACCAACACAGGGAAGAACTCCAAAAAAGTCAAGTCCCGGAACACTTCAGGTGGCCATGTTTCCGGCCACCTGCCAGAACACCAACGGCCATCGTAATACACTCCGAACCCACTGCCACCCGCAGCGTCGGAATGCACTTGCAGGGTCCGCCCCTTGGGCAGCGACGTGTGCCATATGGCTGTGCCGTTGAAACGTTCCAAAAATTTCTCCCACGTCCGTAAGTCCTCCTTGACTTCCGCCGTGATGCGGACGTGGTGAAATGGCCTGGTGACTCCTCTGGTGGCATGTGCCAGTCTGAAACAGAAGGGGCGACCTGGGCTGACGACCCGGCAAGCGAAGTTGAGATGCCCTAGAAGTACCTGCACCTCCCTCAATGTGCATTTCCGCTTGCCGAGAACGTCAGCCAACAGGCCCAGGAGAGTGACAATCTTGTCCCTCGGGAGGCGTGATGACCCCGCCACAGTGTCCAGTTCTATGCCCAAATATGTGAGAGTGGTGGAAGGTCCCTCTGTCTTCTCCGCCGCCAGGGGAACGCCAAGCTCCCGCATGACCCGCTGAAAGGTGCCCAACCGCGTTGCACAAACGTCAGTTCCCCCCGGCCCCGCCAACAGGAAGTCATCCAGGTAGTGAACCACCTGGACGAACCCCCCGTCAGTCCGCACGGCCCACTCCAGGAAAGAGCTGAACGTTTCAAAGGCCGCGCACGCGACTGAGCAGCCCATCGGCATGGCCTTGTCTACATACCACTTATCCTGGAACCGGAATCCCAGTAAGCAGAAGTCTCCCGGGTGAACCGGCAGGAGTCGGAAGGCCGATTTCACATCGCATTTAGCAAGCAATGCGCCCTTGCCACAGCCGCGGACCATGTTGACTGCCTCATCGAATGGTGTGTACCGTACGGCACATAACTCCGGGGGAATAGCATCGTTCACCGACTTGCCCCGTGGAAAAGACAGGTGGTGGATGAGCCGGAATTCTCCCGGCGCCTTCTTGGGCACAACGCCCAAGGGCGAGACCCGTAGGTTGGAGAGCGGTGGGCGATCAAACGGCCCGGCCACGCGCCCGGCGCTGACCTCCTTCTCAATCTTGGCGGCCGAAACCTCCGGCATATCCCGAGCAGACTTGAGGTTCCCACTCACGGATGCCGTCCGTTCACCAGTAAACGGGATCCGGAAGCCGGAAGAAAACCCCTCCACCAGATAGCGCGCAGCCGCCCTATCCGGGTACCCCCGAAGCCAACGGACCAGCGCCCCCAGACGGATTGGCGAGGGCGCCAGACAGTCGAGCCCCCTTTGCTCAGGCGGACTTTTGTGCTGCTGAAGGCGCGGCGGCTCCCGGTCCTGCGTCCTTCTTGCCGGAGGACCGGGCTCCACGAAAGGGAGGCGCCGGAGCAGGGGCCTGGGTACAATTCACCATAGTGTGGCCCCCACCGCACGCCTCACACCGATGTTCGAACCGGCAACGGCGCCTCTTACAGCCGGTCCGGTTGTAATCCCAGCAGACGAGGCCACTGAGCTTACGTGGGGCGCCCGAGGGAGCGCTTTTCACCTTCTCCCTCCTTTGCCGAACATTGGGACCAACCTGCATGATCCAGGCGTCATGCAGCTTCAGATCCCACCTGGTGGAGGCGTTGTGGGAAGCAAGCTCGCGGAATTCCTGGTCGTATTCCATTGCGGCCTCTTCGCCACCCAATTCCCAGGCCTCCAGCACGTGATACAAGTGCCGGGTTAGGTGCCAGCCCCGTTCAGGATAGGCGCCGCAAATCAACCCCTGAAATTCGGTGTAACCCTTCAGCCAGTTGAGCATAGTGCGCTCCGCTGGCGGGACCCTGGCTTTTCCCCTGTCTCCCCGCTTGCCCGTGTCCCCGCCCTTCTTGCGCTCCTTCACCAATTCGAAGAGGTCGACGTAATACCCGTCGAGGACCCTCTCGCGGACTTTCACAGGGAGATGAACCCCAGGAGGGGCCTCCCCGTCCTTAAAGGAACCCGGAGGTTCGCGTCTCCGCAGGCTAATGCCGGCCTCATCCAGACGCCGCTTAGCGTCGCGCCTCCGGCTCATCATCCAAAGCGGTATGCCCGGGACGAAGGCCCCCTCCATCCAGTACCATCCGTCATGGATGGTACCATCTCCTTCGTCCCAAGAAGAAGACTCACCAGACACCGGGCTGAGCCTGGACTCCCGCCTCCTCTTGTGTGCTCTCCGGGTGCCCGACCGTAGCCTCCTGCTTCTTCGCAGCATGGCAGGTGAACGACCCCTGGAACCGGAACTGTCAACTGGGCTGGCCGAGGATGACGTCATGCCCCCAGTGCCCCCACGGCGCCTTGCCCCACGGCCCTCATAGTAGGCCTTCGCCTTGGCGTTACCAGCCCAGAATTCTGCGGACTGGCCCGGAGCCGAGCGCTCCGAGGAGCTGGACCGCCGGGGCCTCCCGCGTGAAGCGGCCGGACCTCCGCCCGATCCGATCCGCCGCTTGCGGGAGTCGCCCGGGCCCTTCGCCCCAAACCGAGGCGACCGGGATCGCGACCGGCTGGCGCTCTCCGACGCCCGCCCCCGACGACGCCCGGACCGCCGTGGTTGGGAGAGCGAGTGGTGCCTGGCTCCGCCCACCCCCCTGATGTCCCTCCGGCCCCGATCCCCGCTCGAGGAGGACCAGGAGGAGGCTCTACCTGCTGGCCCCGCGCCCGCTCCGGGAGCAGGGGCCCGCGGCCCAGAGCGCCGTGAGGGCCCAGGCCGAGAGGTCGCGCCGTCTCCAGACCGATCACTGCCCCGCCCCCCCCTATCAGGGGAGGGAGTTGGGGCCCCGGCACCGGCGCTCCGTCCCCCAGCGGCGCCCCGCCTACGAGGAGCCCGAGGCCTGGAGTCAGGAAGGGCCGAAGCCCACCTCCCCCGGGCCCTGCGCGCACTGGCCCGCATGGCCCCGCGCCCAAGGCGCCCCGGCGAGGCGTCCCGGGGTGAGGACCTGTCCGACCCCCCGTGTCCCCCGGTCCGGGTGGGGGTCTCCCCAGCGGCCGCGGAGCTACGTCGGCCCCGCCCTCCAGCCCCCTCAGCCTGGCCGGAAAAGGCAGTGGACCGACGCGCCCCCTGGCGCGCCGGCGCCCGCTCGGCGGGAGAGCAGCTGCGGCTGCGCCCCCCCTCCATCTCCTGCTCGCTCCCGGGGCCCGTCCCGTGGTGGACCCACCCCCTGCCTCTGCCGAAGGGGGCCTCGCGGGGTCCTGGCCGTCCCCGGGAGCGCTCCTGCGGCTCTGGCGCCGCTCCGTTGCTGCGGGGCCATCCCCACCCCCACTTGGAAGGGGACTGCCCTGCCCTTGGGCCGCCCGCCCGCGGGGGGCCGATTTCGGCCTCCCAGGCATTCCCCGCGCCGCTCCTCCCGCTCCCCTGACCTGGGGGCCACCACCTGCCCCAGCCGGAGCAACACCAGGAAGGGGCGAACACCCGAAGTGCCGTGGGCCCCAGTCCTTTGTCCTCCGCCGGGCCTACTCTGCGCTGCCGGACAGCGTGACCGTCCGGAGCAGCGCGGCACGAGGAATGGGTCCGCTCGCGCTTGCGCACGGCCTTTTATAGGCCGGCGCTCCGCCCCTGTTCGCCCCCGTCACGTGACGGGGGCCGCCAACGTCACTGGGGCGCGCCGCCTGGGCGCCCCCGCAGCGTCAACGGCTGCCGCGGTTAAAGCCGCGGCAGCGAATTTATGCATGACTGCCGCCACCCCAGCCTTCGCCCGGCATAGCACCCCAGAAAACCAGTGGCAAGGGGACACAGAATTTTCCACTTTCCCTGGGATGCCACAGGCACGAGTGTGGGCTGGGTAGGGTCAGCGCCATGCATAATCGGCAAAGCTCGGCCTATTGGCCTGGCCCTTCCCCCAACCTATGGTGTTCCTGCAGGGACACCGTATGTCCCTGTCAGCTTCACGGAGCCTTAGAGCTGCCCAGGGACAGCAAACACCCCCACCTTGGTGGGAGAGTGCCATGCCACTCCCCACCATTGTGTGGTAGGGCCCCCATTCTCCCTGCTCCCTGCCCCGATGTTGCTGCCTTCATGCAGCATGCCAGGCTTTCTAGGCCTGGTGTTTTGCATGTGTGCATGCACTATGCCAAGGCAGCTGTATATGCCAGGGGATTTCCTCTCCCATGCATACACGGGAAGCGCCAGGGCACCGCAGCACAATGCCCGGCAGCAGCCTGATGTGGCTGCTGCTGTGCATAATGGGGTTCAGTGAGCAGTTTCATCAGCGATGAGGTACACATCTTTTACAACTGAGGAAAGCTTGGGATGCGGTCTATAAGATGTCGCAGTAGTCCATGTCCCCTTTCAGAAATCCCAGGCCCTGTGTATTCTTTGGAACTCATCCCATAGCTATGTGTGTATCATGTTACAAACTGAAAGCCTGGAAAAGTCCTGAAGGACAGAACACTGTCTATTATAATTACCGAGGAAAAAGACTGCAAACAAGAAATCAGGAGGAGATTGGTGCATTAAAGGGTAGCCAGATAACAGCCAGGAATGATCCTTAAGTATCAGAATGTATTGCTGCTGACCACAATCTAATCCCAACATCTAGAAGAAGGAGGAGGAGGAGGAGGAGGAGGAGGAAGAGTTGGTTCACATATGCTGCTTTTCTCTACCCGAAGGAGTCTCAAAACGGCTTACAATCACCTTCCCTTTCCTCTCCCCACAACAGCCACGCTGTGAAGTAGGTGAGGCTGAGAGAGCCCTGAGATTACTGCTTGGTCAGAACAGCCCAAGGTCACCCAGCTGGTTGCATATGGGGCAGTACAGAATCAAACCCAGCTCACCAGATTAGAAGTCTGTGCTCCTAACTATTACACCAAGCTGGCTCTTGGAGAGTCAGAGGAGAGTCAATGGAAAAGACTTTCCTGCTAGGAGAAGTTGAAGGCAGCAGGAAAAGAGGAAGACCCAGCGTGATTTGGTCAGGCTTAGTTGAGGAAGTCACGGGCGCCCTCAGCAAGACCTGAGAATGGCTATTAACAAGAGGATGTTTTAAAGGCCATTCATTCATAAGTCACCATAAGTCAGAAGGGACTTGGCAACACCTATGCAGAAGTCAAGGCATTTGGAGTGGGGGGAATCTGTTGACCATGAGAGCATTTCCCCCCCATCCCAATGTTGTATTCTTCCACCAGCCCACCCTCCGACCTCACGACATCTGCTTTGGTCCCTTTCTCCTAATCTGCCGAGCTGTAACTCTCACCAGGTCCCAACTGGCCCTCGTCAGGTTAAGGCCCCACACTGGGAGTTGAAAATTGTTGTGGGACGCTCTAAACGAGTCATCCCATAAGCTCCCCGCGTGTGGCTTAACATCATTTTCTTCTCCCTATCACAGAATAAGTGGCAGATGTTCTTTGTAAAAATCAGGTTAGAATCATTTTTATTATTCTGTTAAATTTCCAAAACTTCTTTACACTTCCTGATCTTTTACGCTTTTTGCAGAACTACGGCAAGATGAACAGATTCCCTTGATGCATAGGGTATTTTTGGAAATTTAACCGAATAATAAAATATATCTTACCTGATTCTGCACCGTCGGTCTTGGCCCTAATTTTTTATCGGGTATGGCTTTATATTGTCTTGCTACTTTGTAAAACTTAAGAGATGTGTGGCGCAGAGAGGGCAAAACTGTTCCTTTGGGCGAAAGCTAAGCCAACCTTCCCTTTAGAATCTGGGAAAAGTTGGTTGCTTTTGTATATGGCATCAGAACACAGTACAGGTGAGGCACATTAAGCCCCCGCACACCTCAGCATGGCTGGCACCAGCACACGGTCTTATGCTGCCCTCTGCAGTCCTGACGCGCCTGCGATGGATTCTTCAAATCCTGTCACCGGCTCAAAGCCTTTGCCAAATCTGTCACGACCTGTGACATTGTAAAGATATCAAAGTGTCACGTCTCGGGGAGAGACGCTAGTGATTGTAAGACTCAGCAACTGGAGAGGTGAATTCCTAGCATGAGGGTCACGGGGCTTGAATTCCCCCATGGAAGCAGGGAAACTTAGAGATAACTCACCCTTCAACCTGTAAATGCAGTTGTGGGAGAGGTGGGCAGACAGGGTTTGTCCTGATTTTTAAACTTAGCCTTCCTGGAATTCGTGTCTTCCTAGTTAAAAGCTCTCTTTTTCTAAATGAGACCGGCGAGGCTTACAACAGTATATGGAGGAGAACGTTCTGTTCGTCTCTGGCCCAGTTCATCTGCCGTCCATGTTCTGTCAGCCTGCATGTAGAAAATAGGCCAGGAGAATGTGTTCCCGAGGTGTCTCTTATGCTTGCCAACCTCCAGGCAGGGTCTGGAGATCCCACAGAATTTCAACAGGTCTCCAGATGTTAGAGATCAGTTCCACCACAGGAAATGGTTGCCAGAGCAGGTGGACTCATAATATCATTCCCCCTGAGATTTCTCCCTTCTCAATCCCCAGCCTCCTCAGTCTACCCCCCCCCAAGAAGAAGAAGAAGAAGAAGAAGAAGAAGAAGAAGAAGAAGAAGAAGAAGAAGAAGAAGAAGAAGAAGAAGAAGAAGAAGAAGAGTTGGTTCTTATATGCCGCTTTTCCCTACCCAAAGGAGGCTCAAAGCGGCTTACAGTCGCCTTCCCGTTCCTCTCCCCACAACAGACACAACAGAATTAGCAACTTTGTTTGAGGAAAAAATTAAAAAAATAAACCCGGACATGATCTGATACTTTGAAATGCGGCATTGGAGGAGAGTTTTGCAGATGCCGTGGGCCACCCAAAGGACAAATGAGTGTGGTCTTATCTAAGCAAACCTGAACTCTCCTGCAAAGTTAAAATGCCCAAACTGAGGCTATAATATTTTGACCACATTATGAGAAAACATGACTCACTGGAAAAGACAATAATGTTAGGGATAGCTGAGGGCAGCAGGAAAAGAAGATGACCCAGAGAAGATGGATTGACTCACTCAAGGATTTTTGGAAGACCTGAATAAAGCTGTGAGTGATGGGGCATTGGAGGGAGGGGATAGACACTAATTCATAGGGTGGCCAAAGCAACTTGATGGCTGTGGAATGTGATATTGGGGGCCACAATGCTGGCTGCGATGTCATGTCCTGTTTTCGAAGTCCAACAAAGTCAGGTGAATTGGGCTGGAGGCAAGCTGTTTAGAAGGAAGAGTGCTAGCACATACACAGAGCTGAAGAAGAAGAAGAAGAAGAAGAAGGAGGAGGAGGAGGAGGAGGAGGAGGAGGAGGAGGAGGAAGAGGAGGAGGAGGAGGACGAGAACGAGGACGAGGACGAGGACGATGAGGAATCACCAGGAACTGTTATTTTGCTCCGATGGTGCTGGGTTGGCACGCAGAAGCGCTACATAATAGGGAGGTTTATATGGGACCAACTGCTCTTTAGTGAAATATTTTTGACCTGTGGTCCCCCAATTGGTTTCCATGAAACCTTTCCTGGCACCCACCAAGTGTTTTCAGAAAGCGGATGGAGCCAGGTGGGTCTTTTGCCCAGGGGGGAGGGGGGCTTCTGACCAGCCACTGGAGATCTGCTGGACACATTTTTTAAAATCTTGCTTTGGCATCAGCTGCCATCTTAGGATCTTTACTGGCTGATTGAAGCAGGGAGACAGCAACTATTTTGTGTCTGCCTCCACCTCCTGCGACAGCCATTTTGTGGGCCCACTTGCTACCCTCTGTCAGGATTCCAGCCTTTGAACAGAGCCAGTTTGGTGTAGTGGTCAGGAGTGCGGACTTCTAATCAGGTGAGCTGGGTTTGATCCCCTGCTCCCCCACAGGCAGCCAGCTGGGTGACCTTGGGTTCGACCACATCACTGATTAAGCTGTTCTGATTGAGCAGTAATATCAGGGCTCTCTTAGCCTCACCTACCTCACAGTTTGTTGTAGGGAGAGAAAAGGGAAGGGGATTGTAAGCTGCTTTGATACTCCTTCTGGTAGAGAAAGGCGGCATACGTGAACCAACTCTTCTTCTTCTTCTTCAAAGGTTCCCCCAGTCTCAAAAAAGGTGGGAACCTTTCTTCAGAAGCAAGGCAATGGGTGACAATAATTCCGTTTGATTGTTTGTTTGTTTGTTCGTTCATTTATATTTGTATGCCACCCTCCTGTAAGGCTCATGGCAGTTCACACAGAACATAAACAAAAACAATAGATCGAATAAATGATACTTTACCACATAGGGAAAAAATGTCTGCTCAAGCTACTACATTGTGGGTAGCTGACAATCTGACCCGTTTTTCAAGAAAGATTTCTGCTATGAGTAAATATTAGTTGGATAGCAGGGCTGCTGGTTCCCCTAACGTCCAGTGAGGGATGTGAGCAGGTTGGGAAACCCTGGAGATCTGGGGATGGAGCCTGGGGGGGGACACGGGGGAACTTCAGTGAGGTCCAAGGCAACAGAGCTGCCATTTTTCCCCAAGGGAACTAGGGGCCATTTCGCACAGAGCTCAAAGTTGCCATTTGGTTGCTGTTAGCGAAATCGCTACTTCAACTAGCGAAATGTAACTAGCTGTGCCCGTAACGCACAGCTGCGGTTTTTGCGGAATTTAGCACTTTCACTTCTCGTCACTTTCGTAACCCACAGGCTTCCGGTTCTCCGTCTTTTCGCTACAAAGGAGGTCCCTTTTTAGCGCTTCTGGCCTCCCGTGCCCGTCAATCAAACTGCGGGCACACCTTTGACCTCGACCCTAAAGCCGGACTTGTCGGGGTCCCCTTTTTTTTAAAAAAACCTTGGGAAACCCGTAGCAACGCGTTATCGTCAAATCATTGGCGCCCTTGGAACGTGTTTTCTATTGTTTTCTATGAACCAGAGGTTGATGCATTGATATGTTTGAAAGGTTAATCCCCGCCCACAGTACACGCCCACAGGTTACCTGCTTATATGCACCTGGGCAGACACGCGGTCGGCCTCTCTTTGTTTGCGTAGCCTACTGCCCGCAGCACAGGTTAACGTTGAAATGGAGAGGATTATTGTTCAATTGTTGGCTCGGATGATAGCGTTGGTCCAGCGTATCCGCACCACTGTGCAGCATAGGAGGGCTGCTTCAGAGGAATACCGAGAACGTATTGCCAGAGCGATGACCAGCAGCACAAGACGTTCTCAACGGGCAACCATGGCGGCAAAGAGGCACTGGCAAGCTCTGGCAGAGGTCCGGTTCCCCCCCCGGTTCTGGGCGGACGAAAGATCCTCTGACTGGTGGGAAAATTTTGTGTGGGCTCGCTGGGATGATGACCACTGGATTGCCAACTTTAGAATGTCTAGGGGGACATTTTTTGAACTCGTGGAGGCTCTACGTGGACGCATGGAGAGGCAAGTCACTGGCATGCGGCGACCCGTGCCAGTGGAAAAAAGGGTAGCGGTCGCATTGTGGTACTTGGCAACCCCTCAGTACTTCCGGACAGTAGCCCAGCAATTCGGACTCGGAGTCACTACGGTTGGCGATATCCTTAAGGAGTTCTGCCTCGCCATGGAGGCGGAATTGTTCAGCAAAGTCGTGTGCCTCGGAGACCGGCTTGGAGCGGTGAGTGTCATTCGATCCCCTTTGCCCTTTAAAATTTTTTTCTTGTTTGACAGGTCAGCAACGAAGACGCGATACACCCCACGCTGACTTGCCATGGCTTATATTCTTTTCTTTCCCTTATTCCAGAGTATGGACGGGTTTGCCAGGCTTGGATTCCCGCATTGTTTTGCGGCCGTCGATGGAAGCCACATCCCTATCCGTGCCCCCGGGGGAAGCATAAAGGAGTACGGTAACAGGAAGGACTTTTGTTCTGTTCTCCTGCAAGGAACTGTGGACTTCTCCGGACGGTTTATCGATGCCGAGGTGGGGTGGAGTGGCAGGAGGCATGATGCCCTTGTTTTCAGGGAATCCAACCTCAGGAAAGCCATGGACGAAGGGGTCTTTGTTCCAGGAAACCCCACCGCCACCATTGAGGGCGTTCGTGTGCCGGCGTTGGTGCTCGGTGACGGAGCCTACCCATTACGACGCTGGCTCATGACTCCCTACAAGCGGCCAAGGACAGACGTGCAGAGCCACTACAACCTCAGTCACTCCCGGGCAAGGAATGTAGTGGAGTGTGCCTTTGGACGTCTGAAGTCCCGGTTCCGTTGCCTGATGTCCCGACTCCATGTGCATATAGACAATGTGACTCCGCTGATCATCGCGTGTGTCATTTTGCACAACATATGCGAGGACAAGGGACATAACATCCCCTTCCCTGTGGATGAACCTGATCCTGTGGTCCTTGAGGACACTCAAGACATCCCTGAAGCAAGGAGAAAAAGGATCTATGCTGAGGGGTGCAAGGTTCGGGACGCCATAGCCACCCACATCTACAGAAACAGGAGGCGTGTTTAATTGTTTTTCCCACTCTGTTGTTGAATAAAGTTTGGTGTTCTTTGCTTAACCTTGTCTTGTGCGGTTTGTGTACTTTGCCTGCAAAAAAACGGGGATTCTCTGGTAGAAAAGCACTTTGACAGCCCTAAATGCTAACTCCCCACTGAAATTGACACACACAATACGGAAGCGCTGAACGGGGAAAGTTCGGGGAGGCGGGTAGCCAGGAAGTATTGGCGACCCCTGTCAAACCGGAGGATCAATCCACTTATGTTCCAAGGAATAATTTTATTGGTGGGCAGCTTTGATACATTTAAAATAGGGGTGGTCGATCGGAGCAACGCACGTTCGTTCCCTAACCGTCATTCCGAAGATGCCGAAGCCACGGAAGGGCTCCTTCTGGCAGCGCGCCAAGGCTGAGGCACTTCTGGAGCTAGTGCTCCAATCTAAAAGTGTTGGCCGCCTTATGGCCAGCACCCACTGCCACACCAAGGGTGCTTACCTGGTGTTGGCATCAAAGCTGAGGGAGAGGGGCTATGTCCGGACCTGGGAGCAGGTCCGGACAAAATTTAAGCGAGTGAAGCTGGACTTCCTCAACAGTCTGGAGCAGTGGGGGGGGGGTCCCGCAGCCAAGCGGCAGGACGGTCTTCCACGACCAGATGGTGAAAATATGGGAGAAGGCTGGGAAGCCCCCCCTGGAAATGAGGAGGCATATGGGTAAGTGCTGCCCTCGTTGTGTTTTGCCCTTAAACATGCATGGCATGACTAGCTGCCTCTTTCCCCTACTGTCCCCAATGCAATTCGAGAAAGTACTTAGATGCTGTCAACCCCCTCTGACTTAGCCCGCCAGTACTGTGTAGAACCACTTTGGTTATGCGCTTTGACTCTAACTGTGGTGTGTCTACCAGCTGTGTTTCATCTCTGGTTTGTGTGCTTTTAATTATGATTTCTCTTTTTCTTTGCCCAGCCACACAATCACCATCCAAGATGGCAAAAGCACCTGAGCTTGAGGAGGGGGAGGAAGAGGGACCTTCCACCTCGGGACAGGCTGCAGGTGAGAGTTTTATGTCTGTGCGGGAGACCCATGTGTGTGTTCCCCCATGGAGCAATATGGGAGCCTGCTGTGATGCCTCCATTTTAAGTGCTATTAAATTCTTTGTTTGATTTCTATAGCAGAAACTATGGAGGCAAGGCTGCGTGCCATGGAGGCCAGGGTGGCTGCCTTAGAGGCTGAAGTGGCAGAGCTGAAAGGGGAGTTAGAGCAGCAAAGGCAGCAGAGGGAGGCGGAAGAACGTAGGTTATGTTCCCCACTGCCCAACTCTTCTCACACTGTGGCTACGGCCACCAAAAAGTGTATGCATGTAAACTAAAAAAATTGGAAAATATGTCTGGCACTAATGTGTACTTTTTCTCCCTCCCCACACAGTTAAGAAGAAGGAGGATGAAGACCTCTTCCGCCGCAAAGTGCGGGGGACCATGGGACGGTTGTGCAGGAGAGTGAGGGAGCTGGAAGGGGCTGGGGAGGGGAGCGGTGGGACCTAAGTTTTGTTTACTTTTTGTGTTTTGGGGTGGGGGGTGTTGGGGGGGGTTCCCAGTTACTTTGCCCATTTTTCTATCCCTGTTAAATATTTGAATTTGTTAAAAAAAAGTTGGCTTTCTTGGAGGGTGGGGGTGGTGGTGGGGGGGTCCAAGTTACATTCCCTTGTTTTTTTCCCCTGTTGAACTGTTTCTGAAAATAAAATGTTGTTGTAAATTTCCTGAAAAAGACTCCAGTGTGACTCCTTACACTCGCACACCTTTCACCCCAAACTCCTAAAACACCTTTAACCTTTAAAACACCCTCCAACCTCCAACCCACACAACGGTGCCAGAATTGGCACAATCACTAGAGAGGGTACACAGAGACAGAGTCAAAAACATAAACTTTATTGAACAGAAAACAGCAAACACAGATAAACAGACAAAATGGCCCAAACTAGGAGGGGGAGAACTTGTCCGCGGGTTTCACGACTCTCTTCCCGAGAACAGTCCTCCTTCTCGTTTGGGTCGCGGCATTCTGAGAGGGGGTGGGTGGGGTGGGTCCTGGAGGTGGTGGGGGGGGTGGGGTGGGTGCTGGAGGTAGTGGGGGGGGGTGGGTTGGGGGGGGACGTTCACTGTAATCTGAGGAGGGGGGGCCGCCTCCATAACCGCGACCGCCCTCTCCATCAGCCTCCTTATCATTTGAACTTCCTCCACGCTTTCGCGTAGTGAGTTGTTCGAATCTCTAAGGATGGCACGGAATTTTTTGCCCTCCTGGGCCACGAGGGAGAGCATCGCCTGGTCTGCAGCAGCTGCACGCCTGGACTCCTCCTGGCAGTGCTCCAGGATCCTTTCTCCCACACTAGTGAGGACGGAGACGCGCCGCAGCCTGCCGCGTTCCCTGGCCAGCCTCTCCTCAGCCGGGAGAGCGCCCCTGGGTGGTGAGCCAGCTGGCTCGTCGTCTTCAGAAAGGACCTCTGTTGGCAAAAAAAGAGAAAAAGAACTGTTAGTAACAACGAGACAGTCAAAACCCACCCTGGTGCACATGGTGGCCTTTCTTGGTCACATATTGTTAAACCAAGACTCAGAACAATGCCAGGGGAGCACACGGTTATTGTTTGTTTGCCCATGGTGGCCTTTCTTGGTTACATGTTAAACCAAGACTCAGAACAATGCCAGGGGAGCACAAAAATGAAAAGGAAGCACACAGTTATTGCACACAGACATTGTCCTGCAGCCATGGCTCGAAAGGAACAGTTCATGCACGCTCACCATCTTGTATCTTTATCCGCCTGCGCAGGGCAGGAGGTCCAGCCACCCCACGCTCCTCCTCCTCCTGTGTCCCAGGTATGAAATCTGAAAAAAGGGAACAAAGAACATGATTTAGGACCAAAGTGTGGCAAAGCTAGCTTCAAACCCTAAAGCAGCAACGTTGAGGGACTATCTTCTGTCTCTTGGCAGTGCTGCTGCCCTGCACAAACAGAAAAGCACAAAGCAGTTAAACCCCCCCCCCCTTATTGCAACTGATACTTACCAACATTTGTGGACGCCCCAGAATCACTGTCCTCTGCTACTGCTGCAGGGGACTCTAGGACCACCGTCCCAGGCATCTGTGTCTCTGTGGACAAGAGCATAAAATAGTGAAAAAGGAGCAAGCATACAACCTGAACCACACAGCAAGCTCCCAAAGAAGTGGCAAGAGCACTGCAGAAGGCCTATGGCTGAGGCATGCAACAAAACTGTTTGGGTTGTTGTTTAAACACAACCATTTTAAAAAGCCACCCAAAGCAATCCACAAACATCCAAGCATAGCATGCGTTGCAACGAACACAAGGCATACAATGGTGAAAAAGGAGCAAGCACACAACCTGAACCACACATCAAGGTCCCAAAGTAGTGGCTAGAGCGCTGCAGAAGGCCTATGGCTGAGGCATGCTGCAAAACTGTTTGGGTTGTTGTTTAAACACAACCGTTTTAAAAAGCCACCCAAAGCAATCCACAAACATCCTATCATATTATGCGTAGCAACGAACACACGAGAAAACGATCCCCAAACGTCAGAACACACATTTGCTCAATATAAAAACAATAAAATATAAAATAAAAAGAAAATTACTTACCGGAGGCAAGGGGCGTTTGCTCAGGAACCTCCTCCGGCTCCCCAGGAGCGATGGCCATCAGGTCCACCGTGACCAATTCCGCTGGTCGTTGCTGGACGGGGGGTGGAGGCCGAAAGCTGGACGAGGTTCCCTCGCCGGGATCCTCCTCAGCGGGTGGTTCCTCGACCGGGGCAGCCGGCTTCCGAACCACCTTAAGGCTCCTCCCGACGCGCTTCGGCCTGCCGGCTCCTTCCCCGTCTCCGTACAGCTGGCGCTGCTCCTCGAAGTAGGGGCAGGTAACCTTTTCGTTGCCGGAACCCTTATTATGGTTCACGGCACGCATGTACTCCGCCCTCATTGTTTTGGTCTTCGACCGGCATTCAAGGCCGGTCCTGTTGTGGCCCAGGGCACGCATCTTAATGGCCACTTGTTCGAAGACCTCCCTATTTCTGTGAGAGGACTGGAACGCGTCCTGGATTTTCTCCTCCGAGAAAATCGCGATCAGGTCCCTCATCTCCGCGTCCCTCCAAGTTGGGCCACGGCCGGTTGCAGGGAAGGACGAGGCTTGAGAAGAGGATTCCATGGTGCTTTCGCTAGTAGCTGAGCAAAATGGTGGTGCGAGGTGCAGGGTGCAACGGATCATATACCTTCCCGCACACAAAGACAAAGGGACTAGCCGGCTCCTGATTGGTAGAGGGCAGTAGGGGACACGCGCATTGGCCACATTAGGTCACATGTCACGTTCAAAACTCCTCGCGCGGGAACAGGATCTGCTCCTAATGGCCAGATTAGCGCCTTTTGTTTGACTTCTCGCATGCGCTGATTCGTCCACACGCGGGAAGAGCAGTTTGAACATGCAGCGGGAGCCATTTTAGTGAGATGTCCGCCATTACAAAAACGCATGCCGGTGTAAAACCGAGAGCAATTGCAGTGGTACGCGACAGTTCCCCAATAATATTCACCAACCAAAGCATAAATCAATGACATGTAACTGGCGAACGTTCGTTGGCACGCTCAGCGGACAGTTTTTTAAAATGAACGGCGGACGGCGACTCCGCTTGCCGGAGGTCTAGCCGCCGATGGAAGGGGTTGTCCGCACCCAAGCACAACCACGCACCCGGAACCACACAAAGACCCACTACACATAAACCGCCCCTCATGCTAGAATCATTTCTATTGAACCCCTCTAAGCTAAACTGGAGACTGCGAGCGGTGAACGTTCGTTGGCACGCTCAGCTGAAAGTTTTTTTAAAATGAACGGCGGACGGCGACTCCGCTTGCCGGAGGTCTAGCCGCCGATGGAAGGGGTTGTCCGCACCCAAGCACAACCACGCACCCGGAACCACACAAAGACCCACTACACATAAACCGCCCCTCTTGAAATCACCTCGAATCATATCTATTGAACCCCAGTAATCTAAACAGGAGCCTGCGAGCGGCGAACGTTCGTTGGCACGCTCAGAGGAAAGTTTTTAAAAATGATCCCCGTACGTTGACTCCGCTAGTACTGGCCTACGGTAGACGGGGTTTTAAGCTATGGGCAAATGTTTGGAACGTGACGGTGTGTGCCACTGTGCTTTTGGAAAACTATTGTGGTGTCCGGGCAGAATTTCAGAAAGTGATCTTGCTTGAAAGCCAGTCGCTGTCTCGTTGCCTCGTAGATCCCCGCTCGCTCGGAGAAAAAAGATGGCGGACAGTTCGCCGGAAGTTAGGAGGAAAGGCTCGGGAGGAGGGACTTTGAAGAAACCGCAACAATGGTAACGCACAAGTCTGTGGCGCTACTGTTGCAGATTGGTTGCAGGAGTGTATCGCTATCCGGAGGGTGAATCCAGTTTTCTGGATTCCCCTAGAAGCGCTACAACGAAGCGCTTTTTGCGGGTCGGTTGCAGGACTGTTGCAGATTGTGTACGACGTCGTGGGTTATGGCAAATTTGTAGCGTTTCCAATTGGCAACCATCCTGCTACTTTGAAGCCGTGCGAAATGGCCCTAGGTTTTCCAGCTTCCAGTTGGGAAATACCTGGAGATTTGTAGGCTGGAATCTGAGGAAAGTGAGGCAGTGTTGCCAGATTGGGGTTGGGAAAACTGGAGATTTGAGGACCAAGGATTCCAGTGAGTGGGGCAGAATAAATCACCCCCCCCCCAAAAAAAAGGCATCCATTTTCTCCAGGGGAACAGGTCTCTATAGAATCATAGAATCATAGAGTTGGAAGGGACCTCCTGGGTCATCTAGTCCAACCCCCTGCACTATGCAGGACACTCACATCCCTATCGCTCATCCACAATAACCTGCCACCCTCTTAAGCCTTCACAGAGTCAGCCTCTCCATCAGATGGCTATCCAGCCTCTGTTTAAAAATCTCCAAAGATGGAGAACCCACCACCTCCCAAGGAAGCCTGTTCCACTGAGAACTTCTTCTGTCAGGAACTTCTGGATGTTTAGATGGAATTTCTTTTGAATATTGTCAGAAGATAACCTGTGGTTCTGGGAGGTCTCCGGTCCTCATGTAAAGGCTGGCATCCCTTGTTGGTAATAATCGTTAACAACTCCAAAAATACAAGTCTTATTTATTAATGGAGAAGAGAAAGCAAGAATGAATCTTTTTAAAATATATGTTTATCCCTTTCAAGCACAAGTGCTGGTTGCTAGCGATTTTATTATTTTGCTTTTAACAACTCAACTAAAAATACAGGAATTTGAATCGTTTTTTAAAAAAATAAAAGTGAGAGGGAAAGGAGAACCAATAACATAACAGGGCAAGCAGGAGTCCATCTGTTTGGTTTAAAAAAAAACATATTTTATGCTTCTGGCAGGAGTGTTTTCACCATCTTAATTTATGGAGTGCCTCCTCTTGTTTTAGTGTCAACAGGTGTCAAAGTCCATTGACAGTGGAAGAAGGCAGAAGAACTGTTTTCAAAGGAAGTTCTTTAGGAAACGGCGGTTCCCATTCACCCAGAGAGTTCCTGGATCACCAGAACAGCGCCGTTCAAATATAAACAAATATTTCCATCACAACGCCGCAAAAGGGGCTTCAGTGTAAAGCTGGCCTGATTTGAAAACAAACTTGCTGCAAAAAGAAGCTGTTGCTACACATGACTTAGCCTGAGGACAGCGGGTCATGCCGCAGATCCCAAAAGCTTATTTAGCATGGCACAAAAGACCTTTGTTGATCACCACTCTGGACATCTTGGGAATGGCCAGCCGCCGGCCGAAGCACAGCTGGGCGGCCTCTCTTTCCTGGCAGCGTGCCAGGAAGGGATTTAGGAAAAGAAAGATGGGTTCAGCCACCGAAAGTGTAAAATATGTGGGTTTGCGAGGATGAACGCCAGACGACTAGGCAAACAAACAGCTCTTTATTGATCTAAGCGGTGAGTGCGTGTTGAAGGAAGCAACAAGAAGACTGAAAGCCCTCAAGAACAAATCTCAACTTATATACATTTAACAACAATAGAATCTCCCGTGGCTGCGCCCGATAGGCTCAGAGGCGCTTGATTAGTTTAAAAGAATTGGCTCCTGCGGATGGGAGTCCTGAAGCACATTGGCTGCTTTTGAGGCTGCTAGGATTCTACCAAGGATCTCAAGCTCAGTCCTGTGTGAATTCACATAAACAACACCACTCCTCTCTTAGATAGTAGACTTCTGGGGGTGAGGCAGGGAGGCGTGGCCAGCTGGCATCTTTTCTGAGGTTACTTGCAGCCTGAAGAATAATCCAGGGGTTACTCCATGGTCAAAAGGCAGAGAAAGGCTGGCTAAAGGATTGTAAAGACTTGTGTCTCTCAGACCGATTACGCGTGGGGCAGGAACTCTGGGATGGCGGCAGCAGGGCAACCCTGATTATGCATGATGCTGCTGCCACCCCAGCCCTGGCCCGGCATAGCACCCCAGAAAACCAGTGGCAAGGGAACACAGAATTTTCCACTTTCCCTGGGATGCCACAGGCGCGAGTAGGGCTAGCGCCATGCATAATCGGCAGAACTCAGCCTATTGGCCTGGCCCTTCCCCCAACCTACAGTGTCCCTGCAGGGACACCATATGTCCCTGTCAGCTCTGGGGAGCCTTAGAGCTGCCCAGGGACAGCAAACACCCCAATGAAGTCCTGTAGGTACCGAAATGCAATGCAAGTCCATGTGGACTGGTGAAACTCTGGTGCGGGAGCCAGCTGGATGATGACTTGTGTAGATACAGGAACCCTGGGGATGATGGTCTGTGCTTTGGCTGGCATCTATGCCAATGAGTTCTGCATGGTGATAGGCAGAAAGGACTGTTGTGCATATGTGACTATGGCTGCAGCTCCTGGCCTCAGTGTTGCCGCTCGGGTGGCTGGTTGAGATTCGCAGCGGCATACCTGGTCCACATGTCAGTGGAGGTTGTGGCCATCAGAGGCTTGGACACTATAGGAAAAGAGTCTGGTTGCCTGTGTGACAGTGGCCAGGAACCAGTTGGGGCCCTCACTGTAGTTCTGGATCTAGACCGGGTCATCTGGGGCAAAGATGCAAGGTGCAGTGGAGCTCTCTTGACTCTCTGACTGGGTTGCATTGTTGTTGGGGTGCAACCGGTCTAGGATGGTGAGGAGTCTCTGGCCCATTAACAGTTCCACTGGGCACTTCCCTGTTGTTGATGCCGGCAGGCTAAAAAGTGTGTCAGGTGCTCCCACCAGTCTCCCTGTGCTAGCTTGGATAATGTTTCCTTGGTCATTCGGACCATGGGCTCTGCCTGCCAAGAGTGGAACAGTGCCGAGGTTACCTGGTGAATCAGGAGTTCCTCCAAGAATGCCATGAATTTAGCTGAAGTGAATTGGGCTCCCTCGTCGGAGTTGACCGTGTCCGGCATTCCATGGATCGCGAAGAGGTGCTGCAGGGTCCAATGTCTTCAAAGTTATGGGAACAGTCTCTAGCCATTTGGAGAATTAATCCACCATGACCAGAAATGTGTATCCCTGGAAGAAGCCGGTGAAGTCAATGTGCAGGTGGGACCAAAGATTCTTGGCTGACTCTCAAGGCTGCAGCAGTACTTGATGCATCTTGGGATGGTGTTCCTGGCAGGTCTGGCAGTGGTGGACCCAGTACTCAATGCCCTTATCTATCCTGGGCCACCAGACATAACTGTGATCTAACGCCTTCATATACAAGATGCTGGGATGGCCAACATGCAGTGCTTCCAGGACAGGTTGACACAGCTTGAGTGGTACCACAATTTGGTGCCAACACAGCAGACAGTCCTTGTGTGCCGACACCTCAGTCCGCTGGGCAATAAAGGGTGTGAAGTCTGGTTCCTGTTTGCCTGTAGGCCACCCTTTCAACACCCAGTTGAGCACACAGAAAATGAGGCGATCCTTGGCTGAGTGGGCAGCGATGTCTGTGGAGCACAGCAGTGGCTGCAGGAGGGAATCGAGCAGCAGAACCTCCATGGTTGGGGCAGAGTCTGCATCGACATGAGGCAGCAGCAGGCAGCTGAGATGCATGCTTGATAGAAAGCCTGGGCTGGTGCTCGAGGCTGAAGTTGTAGCCATGCAGGGATATAAACCACTGAAACCTCCATGAGGAGAGGATTTGGGGTGTCTTACAGTTTGTCATGAAGAAGCTGAGCAGGAGCTTGTGATCCGTGACAATCATAAACCGGCAGCCAAAGAGATAGACATGGAATTTCTTTATTCCAGGTACGATGGTGAGCATCTCCTTATCAAATTGGTGCATAATTGTACTTCATCGAAGGCAAAGTCCTTGAGTAGAAAGACTCTGGAGCCTCATGCCCTTCCAGTAGGCTCAGTACGGCGCTGATTGCATGTTGGGAGGTGCCGCAGGCCAATACAACAGGCTGAATTTCATCAAAGCATGCCAGTAATCAGGAGTTATCAGGAGCTTGACTGACTTGAATGCAGATTGCTGTTTAGGTCCCCAGACCCAGGGAGTCTTCTCGAGGAGCCGAGGCAAAGGCTCTGCAACAGTGGCCTTTGGGTAAGAATGAATGGTAGAAGTTCAGGAGGTCCAGGAAGGCTTGTAGGTCATGTTTAGAGGTCAGCAGTGGCACATTCTGGATGGCCTTCACCTTGTCCATAGTTGGGTGGACTCCTGTGGTGTTGATGAGGAACCTGTGGAACTCCACCAAAGGGACATTGAGGAGCTCTTCCATCATTTTCTGGAAGATTCCCAGAGCCACACTGACACCAAATTTTAGGCGCTTGACTCAATATGCCCCCCGATGGGTGACAATAGTTTGGGCCTCAGCAATGGCATCATTGACTGGAAGTTGCTGATAATGTTGGGCCAGGTTGAGTTTGGCAAAGACCTTGCCCCCTGCCAGTGATGCCAAAAGGTGGCTGATAACAGGCACTGGATATGAGTGCTTTTGCAACATCTTGTTCAACGTGCACTTATAGTCCATGCAGCTGTGGACATTAGGTTTAATGGGGGTGACTATTGGGGTCCCCCAGTGTGCTTTTGGCACCGGCTCAGCACTGTGCCAGAAGCTTGTCAACCTCCACATTGATGAGAGGCTTTATCGCAAAGGGGACCCACCTGGCCTTGAGGCAGATGGACACCAAATGGGGGTCAAGAGCCAGGGAAGTCAGTGGGCCAATGTAGTGGCCAAGTGAGTCATCAAAAACAGTTGGGAACTCACTGCAAATATTCTCTAAGGAGGTGGACTGGAGCCGATGGATCACGCGGATGGTGATCCCATGTGGCTTGACCCAGTCCAGGCCAAGGAAACTGGTGCATTCCCCCCTCGACAATACGTAGCAGCAAATGGCCTGAAAAATTCTGAAAACAGACATGAAAATCCCCCTCACCCCTTATTGGAACAAGTTCCCCCTGGTAGTCCTTGACTATGTAGTCCAAGGGATGGAGAGGAGGAGTCCATTCGAGCACAGGTGCCTGAGGGTTGCACTTGAAATGATTGAGAGTGACAACCCAGTGTCCAGTTCCATGGAACAGGGAGCCCCCTCAATACTCACCAACCGACTAATCATCTTGGGGCCATTCTGCATGGAATGAATGAAGACTGTGTTGGTACTGTTGGTCTCTGAAAGATATCAGTTGATGGCAGGTTAATGCTGTGTAGTTGAAGTTTTTTTGTTGTTGTCGTTGTTGTGATCGCTGTTGGCCCCTTTAGCAGGACGTGCCCTTGATCAGTTGTGGATGAGTCATGATAGCTGGCTGCAAACAGCACACTTGGGCAATGTTCCCCTTCTTGCTGCAGGCCCAGCAAATGGTGTTGCAGACTATGCATGCACTCTGTGCATGCTGGCTTCCACAGCTAGTGGCCCTGCTGGGGGGCAGCGTGGATGAGAAGTGGTGTGGTCCACTTCAGACATGTCTTCTTTGAATCTGGATCCCTTGCTGATGTCCTTATGGTGGATGAATGTAGTTGGTTGCACTGCTTGTGAGCACTGGGGAAACATGTGGTCTCGGATAGCCCTGGTGCTGCGGGTGGTGGCTTCAGTGGTGGCAGTGGCTTCCAGTGCATCTTTGAAGGTCAGTCCCTTTTTCCTGAAAAGCCAGCTCCAGGTGGCCTTGTCCCAGAGACCACAGACAAATCAATCTCTGAGTGCCTCCTCAACATTAGAGAAGTGGCAATCTCGAGTGAGCTCACAGGGGGCGGCTATGTAGTCAGCAATTGACTCACCCTCCCACTGCACTTGTTGAAAGAATACATAGTGGTTGGCAATCTCCCTTGGCTGAGGGTTGCAATGTTCCTGGATGCACTGAAGGATCTCATCCAGGTCCACAGCATCCATGTCATCTGGAGTGAAGAGATCTTGTGCCAGCTTCCAAGTTCAGGAACACCAACCGTTTCATTGCCCCATTGGTGATGCCATTGGCTATGAGAAATCGGCTGAATCACTTCTCACTGCCAACGGGTCAGGTGGCTGAGATCGAAGGGCCAGATCGGGCCAAAGTTAGCCATGGCATTAATTCTGCTGAGTCTGCTCCCCAGCAATTGGTCGGTCCCTTCCCTGGAGTTTGGGTATTGTTGATCTCAAGTGATTCATCAGTGGTTTGTCCCTCCTTGGAGGCAGGACTCCGCTCTAGTGAATCAGCTGTCAGACAGTCCCCCCTCAGAAGGCTGGGCTCTGCACCAGTGGAATTCAGGGGCTATGCCCCTCCTTGGACAGTAGGACTGTGTGGAGGCTTTGTCCCTCTGCAGAAGGCAGGGCTGTGCATTGGCAGCTGGTCCCCCCTCGGATGCTGAGTCTCCACATCTGTAGCGATTTCAGTTGTAGATCGCTTACTAGCATGGCTTGCTAGCATCCCGATCCCATCTTCATCCGAGAGCCAGTTTGGAGTAGTGGTTAGGAGTGCGGACTTCTAATCTGGCATGCCAGGTTCGATTCTGCGCTCCCCCACATGCAACCAGCTGGGTGACCTTGGGCTCGCCACGGCACTGATAAAGCTGTTCTGACCGAGCAGTGATATCAGGGCTCTCTCAGCCTCACCCACCCCACAGGGTGTCTGTTGTGGGGAGAGGAAAGGGAAGGAGATTGTAAGCTGCTTTGAGCCTCCTTCGGGTAGGGAAAAGCGGCATATAAGAATCAACTCTTCTTCTTCAGTAATATCAGGGCTCTCTCAGCCTCACCTACCTCACAGGGTGTTTGTTGTGGGGAGAGGAAAGGGAAGGTGACTATAAGCTGCTTTGAGCCTCCTTCGGGTAGAGAAAAGTGGCATATAAGAACCAACTCTTCTTCTTCTTCTTCTTCTTCTTCTTCTTCTTCTTCTTCTTCTTCTTCTTCTTCTTCTTCTTTTATGCAATGACTCTGGCAAGACTGTTGGTTGGCCGGGATTGGAAGCTGCAAGACTTACCTGGAGTGAATGCACGGATGGATCAAATTGGAAAACTTGCAAAGATGGCCAACTGTTCTTCTTCTTCTTCTTCTTCTTCTTCTTCTTCTTCTTCTTCTTCTTCTTCTTCTTCTTCTTCTTCTTCTTCTTCTTCATTGCCAGTGTAAAATATGTGGGTTCGCGAGGATAAATGCCAGACTTCCAGGCAAACAAAAAGGTCTTTTTTAATTTCAGCAGTGAGGGCATGTTGGAGGAAGTAACAACAAGATTGAAACCTCCAACAACAAACCTCAACTTATATACATTTTCACAACAACAGAATCCCGATATGCTCAGAGGCACTTGATTAGTTTTAAAGGATCGAGTCCCATGGATGGGAGCCTTGAGGCACATCGGCTGCCTTTGAGGCTGCTAAAATCCCACCTCAGACCTTGAGCTCAGTCCTGTGTGGATTCACATACACAACAAAAAGAAAATGGGCTTCCCCAAATAGTCTCTCTCCCATCCAAGAGCAATACAAATGTAGGAGTGGCTCTCCAGATGTCCATTGACTACAGTTACCATGTGCTGGCAGGGGCTCATGGTAACTGTAGTCCGTGGACATCTGGAGATCCATAGTCTGGCCACCGCTGCCAAACTTACTGCAGACTTGAAAAAAAAATCAAAGGGTGGGATTATTTCTTAAATTGGCATTTCTCCCCTGAAACGATCAAGATAATCATTTTCTTCCACACAGCTGCATTTATTTATTAAACTCCCAACTGGGTCCCATAATTATATTCTATTTTTCACTCCAATTCTTTCCATGTCATGAAAACCTGGGAGTTTTATTTACCTCTTTCATCCCCTGTCTTTCCCCACAGTGGGGATCCAAAGCGGCTGATAATCATTCTCCTCGCCTCCATTTTATGTGTGGATCAGGGCTGAAATGCCCTCTTATAGCCTGCTGTTTATATCTCTGTAGCATAGGGATGACAACCAACAGGAAAAACATGGGGAACTCCCAGTTGTACATCTCATCTCTGGGTTACAGAGATCAATTCCCCTGGAGAAAATGTCTGCTTTGGAGGGTCGACTCCAAATATACCTTCTCCCCACCTCAAATCCCACCCACTCCAGCTCCACCAACAAAGTCTCCAGATATTTCCCAGTCCGGAGCTGGCAACCCTACTGAAGCACCTTTTCCTGGGTCCCACTAGTTAAGGGTACTACTAGTTTGGGATCTCAGGCAAGTAGAAAAGTGTAAAATGTGCACAATCTGTCGTGTACATCAGTGGTCCCCAACCCCTGGTCCGGAGACTGGTATCGGTCCGTGAATAAGTTGATACTGGGCTGCGGCTCTTCCTCGTCCTCCTCCCCAGCTGCTGCCTCGGGGGTTGCCCTGCCACTCTGCCGCTGGCTCATCTTTGATGATCTCCAGCGGCCGTCATGGCTGGGGCTCCCCCTCGGTGTGGCACTGTGCAGCTGCTGCTGGCAGCACTACCCAGTGGGCAGCAGGAAGTCAAGGGCACTGGCGGGAAAGCAAGTGGAGCAGGGGCTCAGGCGGTGGCAGCAACGTCCCTCGGCAAAAGACTACCCCCCCCCCGGGCCTCAGTAAAATTGTCAAGCATTGACCGGTCCACGGTGATAAAAAGGTTGAGGACCACTGATGTACATGATTCAAACACATATGAAGAATACCCTACAAGGGGCATCAGACAAGATGTATATTTAGCATAGTTAGCTTAGGAACTTCCTGATATGTTTTCAACAGTCTCCTATGTACTGATTGGCTCATTTAGTGACTTCCTGCTCCTTTGAGCACTTTTCCTCTCTGCTTACCTCCAAACAGACAGAATGATGCCAACAAAACAGTTAGACAGTTAGGTCTCTCTCTCCTGTTTCTATACAAAGTTTGTTTCTCTTATTAATAAAACTATCTCATTCTTTTAAGTGGCTTCATCCTCTGTATTCTTCCATATTTAAACTTTGCCAACAAAGAAAGTACCTGGAATAGGCCCAAAGCATAGGAGAACTGGATTTCAGCAAACCCCTCACCACCACCTCTGAATATCTCATTTCTTGAAAAACCACTGGAGTTGTTGTAAGTCAGGAAAAACATTTTCACAGAGTAGTCCAGCAGTGGAATAGGCTGCCTAAGGAGGTGGTGAGCTCCCCCTCACTGGCAGTCTTCAAGCAAAGGTTGGATGCACACTTTTCTTGGATGCATTAGGATGCTTTGGGCTGATCCTGCATTGAGCAGGGGGTTGGACTAGATGGCCTGTGTGGCCCCTTCCAACTCTATGATTCTGTGATTATGTGATTCTAAGTCAGCTGTGATTTTCCACCTCCACCCCCACCTCACATTCAACTTAGAGATGCATAATATTGAGTAGTTCCCTTTACAAGAGAGCTCCAGAAGGTAGCTGGGTTGGCATGTAGTGAAAGAGCTAGATGGGGAGGAGGAACTTTCAAGAATCAAAGCTCCCTTTGTCAAGGATCTGAGGATCACAATTGTATTGTTGGTATCTATGGTTCTGCTGAGCTCTTATTTAACATATGAATATAGACTTCGTTTTCTAATTCCATAAGTGAATTTCACCAGCACCTAATTTCACCAGCACCTAAAAAGCAATTTTTATGTATATAAATAGGCCACAGGCTCTGTGAAGTATTGTGGGGAATGTCAGTCAAAAAACATGTTTTTTGATTGACATTCCCCACAATACTTCACAGAGCCTGTGGCCTATTTATATACATAAAATTGATTGATAAGAGTATAAGGAATCAACCACTGAAGAAAAATTGTGAAAACGGAGTATATCTAGAAACCGTTTTGGTTGGTCCTTAAAAAATTATCAATATATAAAATGTATTAAACCGAAAACTAAGACAACTTAAACTTCCATCTGCATGTTCCTGCTTCATTAGATACAGGAATCTGAGGAAATGCACCTGAAGGAGCTGGGATATTTTAGTAAAGGGCAAAACTAATTCAATATCATCTCCCCCAGAGGCATAAACTGTGTGTCAGCTACACTGGACATGGCCACCTAGGTGGAAACAGAAATGGGGCATCAGATTTATCAAATGGTGGACCCTCCCCCCCAAACAGAATGATCTAGAGCAGTGGTAGTCAACCTGTGGTTCTCCAGATGTCCATGGACTACAATTCCCATGAGCCCCTGCCAGCGTTTGCTGGCAGGGGCTCATGGGAATTGTAGTCCGTGGACATCTGGAGGACCACAGGTTGACTACCTCGGATCTAGAGGGAAGTCTCATGCATTAGAACAGGGCCTGGTGGAACTCTCTACCTAATGAGATCAAGGCCTTGCAAGGACCATCAACAGTTCTGCAAGGCCTGCAAGATGGAGCTATTTCACCTGGCCTATGGTTGAGTCCAGGAAATAAACACCAAAACGATGCTGGCTTCCCTGCCTGGCAACCCACCCAGTCAACTAAACTTCCCAAGAACTGATTAGTCGCCCTCAGTAAGTTTCTAATATTGTAAAGAGGAAGTGGCTTTTAAATTATTTTAAACCTTAAATTTAAATGTTATAATTTTGATTCAAATGTCTCTGGTCTTTTCTATAAAGTTTGTTCTATTCCTTAATAAACAACTTTTATTCTGAAGAAGCCTGTGCTCAGCTTAACTGCATACTTAGACTCTGCCAACAGGATTCTGGATCTGATGTGAGCATTTCAGCTATGAAAGCAAAGGCAGAAAGATCAGCAAGCAGAAAAGAAATAACAACAAGAAAAAGCAACCTGCTGCAGGGTTCATCATACTTACTTACCAGATGCGCTCACAGAAGGAAACTTCCTCATTTGGAAAGAGAGAATGTAGAGTCATTTGCTCAAGAGAGGACTATGGCACATTATTAAAGACCCTACATAAAAAATGAGGACCAAACAATGCAAAAGACCTGAGACAAAGACAACGAAAAGGCAAGATGGGGCATAATTAGGGGGCTGACTAATAGAGATGTTCTTAGAGTTATTCCAATGGAAACGGATAAGGCAGTATTATCTGAATTGGAAATTCATTTCTGAAAAGCCAGTTCTTTATACAAAAGAGACTACTTAGAATTAAGATGCCAGGAGGGGGTAATTTATGTGAGCACTTAGACCAAATGCTTACTCTAACCCAACAGCTGAGAAGTGCAGGAAAAGATGTTGCAGACCAGGATTTAATTGTTTTACTGCTGATTAGCCTGCCAGAATCCTATGAAAACATAGTAGCTCAAATTGCAGCAAAGGGAAATATGTCTCTTACAAAAGTAATAGAAAGACATATAAACACCGACAATTTGAAGAGTCCAACAAAAAGGCAGAATCAAATGTTGATCAGCTAAGCCCTACATGTAAACAGCAAGAGTACAATAATATACCATTCAAGTGGAAAGTCGGGACATATTCAGAGAGACTATAAAGCTTTTAAGCAGAAAGGTGCCTTTCAGAAGAAAATAAAAAGGGAGAATTCCAGACAAACACCTTTGAAAAAGTGTTTCATACTGACCCAAGGAGATACCAAAAGCCATATCTGTCTAGTATTTGGATGTGCGTGATGCACATGTGTGAACACAGAGAATTCTTTGCGACATGAAATGAAGAAAAAAGGGAGACATTAACTGTGCCAGATGAGAGATCTGTGATAATAAAAGAGCTTTTTTTTTCAGGCACAACAAAGTGTAAACTGCTAGCTCAGCCTTTCTCAACTTTTTTACCATTGAGAAACTCCTGATTCTTCAGGCTTCAAGAATATAGTTGGGAAGTATAGCTGTGTACATGCCCATCTGGGGACCCTCCCCTTCCCACCCCCTCCAGGCCCATCATTGGCCATTTTGAGAGGGGTGGGCAGGTTGACATGACTATATATAACCATATCACCCAATAAATATTTAACAAATTCTCGGCCAGAAATGTGGGGTGATTTTTGATGCCTACTTGTCAATGGAGATGCAAGTCACCAGAGTAGCTCAATTGTCGTTTTTCCATCTTCACTAAGCAAGGCTACTAGTTTGCTATCTGTCCCCGGAACACCTGGCTACAGTGATCCATGCAATGGTCACCTCCAGGTTAGATTTCTGTAACTCACTCTATTTGGGCCTTCCCTTGTCTTTGATCCAGAAGTTGCAGAATGAGACTGCTTGGGTCCTCACTAGAAAATCTTGGAGAATCCATATTCAGCTAATGTTGAAGCAGCTGCATTGGCTACCAGTGGTGTTCTGGATCAAGTTCAAAGTTTTGGCACATACCTTCAGGGCCATCCACAGTCTGGGCCCTGCATATCTGAGGGACTATCTAGCTTCTTAGGCCCCCAATAAAGCTCTGTGCTCTGTGGGTATGACTAGGCTGGTGTTCTCTGGTCCCCAGGAAGCGTGCCTGGGCCTAGCCCCTGCCTGATGGTATGGGCTCTTAGACAAGCTGAGGGCCCTGGCAGAGATGTTGCAGTTCCACAGGCCCTGCAAGATGGAGCTCTTCCACCAGGCTTTTGGACGAGGCTAGAGGCAAGAAATTCTGGGTCTCCCCTTGTCCCCCCCTTTTTAAAGGAGGTTTATCAAGACTGACAACTGCTGCTGATCACAGATATGAGCTGACTGACCAGAATTCGTGGAGGATGGGAATTTGGGGGGAAGGTTTACGCCATCATGGTTGTTAGTATTTATGCATATCTTAATTGTGGTTGAGGATTTATTGTATTGGGACTTTTAAAATTGTAATCTGCCATGAGCCGGCTTTGCTAAGAGCAGCAAGAAATGGATCTAAGTGCCTTCCACTTTTCCTAGTATTATTGTCTTTTCCAGCCACTCTTGCCTTTTCATAATGTGAAAGTATGATAACCTCAGTTTGGCCATTTTAGTTTATTGAGAGAATTCAGGCTTGATTAGATCTAGAACCCACAGGTGTATCTCCGGATGGTACCTGGGTTTTGACCACTGTGTGACACAGAGTCTCAGACAGGATGGGCCATTGGCCTGATTCAACATGGCTTCTCTTATCTTCTTAACCCATTTATTTGTCTCTTTGGTGGACCACGGTATTCATAAAACTCTCCCCTGACACTATAGTGATCCAAATATTATCACTGCCTGTAGGGAATTTAACATGCCACTTGAGTCCATTTTAATTTTTATTACTATAGAGGTAGAGGTATCCTCTGTGCAAGCACCGAGTCATGTCTGACCCTTGGGGTGATGCCCTCTAGTGTACTCATGGCAGACTCAATATGGGGTGGTTTGCCAGTGCCTTCCCCAGTCATTACTGTTTTACCCCCAGCAAGCTGGGTACTCATTTTACCGACCTCGAAAGGATGGAAGGTTGAGTCAACCTTGAGCCGGCTGCTGGGATCGAACTCCCAACCTCATGGGCAGACAGCTTCAGACAGCATATCGCTGCCTTACCACTCTGCGCCACAAGAGGCTCATTTTCCATTAATCCTAACACTGCCTCATTAGATGTCCTTCTGGCCAATTCAGAGAAATAAATGAGATCTTATTGCAGGCATTTTGTCTCTGTGTGAGTAGAAACAGGAAAAAAACAAATTTCTGTTTTGTTTTCATATCACTGTACTTCTAACTCAGTCTTAATGTATATTTATTCTGTATTAAAATATAAAACCTTGTTACAGCAGTGGGCCCAATAGCAGCCATAGTTGTTTCCTACAAAGGTACCCCATTCTTTAAGGACAAGATAATGTGATCCCTCCAAGCAATGTACTTGCTAAAATGCATCAATTTTATTTTTAAGCACAAATAACAGATTATTTATTATTACATTTAAATGTTAAATATCATCCCTCCCAAAGGCTGCCACGGGGCAGTTAACAACATAAAATAAGTTACACAGAGTTTAAACTATAAAACAATTAATACAATTAATGAACGATAAAAAAAAACAGATTAATATTTCTTTAAAATTCTGTGGTCATCCAATATCTAACAATTGCCAACCAGTATTCTTGTTTCCTAAGAGCCTCTTGTGGCGCAGAGTGGTAAGGCAGCCATCTGAAAGCTCTGCCCATGAGGCTGGGAGTTCGATCCCAGCAGCCGGCTCAAGGTTGACTCAGCCTTCCATCCTTCCGAGGTCGGTAAAATGAGTACCCAGCTTGCTGGGGGATAAATGGTAATGACTGGGGAAGGCACTGGCAAACCACCCCGTATTGAGTCTGCCAAGAAAACGCTAGAGGGTGTCACCCCAAGGGTCAGACATGATTCAGTACTTGCACAGGGGATACCTTTACCTTTACCTATTCTTGTTTCCAGAGGAGGTTGCCACAGGAGGGCAGTAATACAGATGTTACTAGATAGTTGGCCCTAACCAAATGCCTGGTGGAAGACCACAGTCTTAAAGGCCATTCAAAAATGAGCTAACTCTTAAAGGGCACGTAGCTCTTTTGGGAGTTCATTTTACCAGGTAGATCCCAAATGTATGTCTCAAGGGGCAGGGATCACCAGCTTTGTATTGGCTGAGCATAATGCCCTTCAGGGGGCATATTCAATCAGGTGGTCCCTCAGGTACATGGGTCCCAGGCCATGTATGGCCTTAAATGTTAAAACCAAGACCTTGAACCTGATCTGGAATTCAACCAGGAGCCAATGCAGCTGCATAAGGATGGGACAGATGTGTGGGCTCTCCATGGTGTTCATGTGACCACCCACACAGCTGCATTTTGGACCTGTTGTAGTTTGTGGGTCAGGGACAAAGGCAGGCCCTCATTGGGCGAGGTGACCATCACATGGATTACAGCAATAAAGTGGTCTGGGGACAAGTAGGGTGCTAGCTACACTATGCTACTCTGGTGACCTGAGCTTCCGTAGATAATGAGGCATCAAAGATTACACCCAAGTTCTTAGCAGATTGTGTAGCTGTAAGTTGCATTCCATCTAGGATGGGTTAGTGGACTTCCTCTCTTGGCCCTCTCCTGCCTAGCCACAGGACCTCCATCTGTGAGGGATTGAGTCTCAGGTGACTCTGCTGGGGCCAGACTGTCACTCTTTCCAAGCAGCTGGCAAAAGTTTCAGGGAGCAAGTATGGTTGGCTGCCCATTAGGATGTAGAGTTGGGTGTTGTCAGCATATTGGTCACACCCAAGTCAAAATTGCACCCTGAAAAACCCCACAAGTGAGTTGACAGTTGTGGGACCCCCATGGCAACTCTCTGTCTGCAGCCCTGGAGAAAGGAGGTCAGCCACTGAAGGGCTATGCCCCGGATTCCATCATCAGTGCAGTGGCAAGCAGGAAGCTCATGATCAACTAAGTTGAACCCAATGGGTTGAAATTAATTAAAAAGAATTTTCAGCCAGACATCTGGAAGAAGTTCCTGTGAGAGAGATTCCTCAGTGGAACAGGCTCCCTTGGGAGATGGTGGGTTCTCTTTCTTTGGAAGTTTTTAAGCAGAGGCTAGATAGTCATCTGACAGAAATGCTGATTTTGTGAAAGGCAGACTGTGAGTGGGTGGGCAGGAAGGGATGTGTCAGTGTTTGTCTCTTGTGGCCCTTCCTAGCATACCCTGGGAATTGCTGATTGTCACTGTGAGATGGTAGGTGAATTTCCTCCACTCCAGACTGGATTCTGAAGATTTTTTTTGGAGGGAGGGGGAACATCTGGGCATGAATTTGCTTTAAAACTTCCAAAGAAGGAGAACCCCCACCTCCCGAGGAAGCCTTTTCCACTGATGAACTGTTCTAACTATCAGGAACTTCCAGATGTTTAGCTGAACATTCTTTTGAATTCATTTCATCCCATTGGTTCTGGTCTGACCCACTGGGGCAACAGAAAACAACACTGATCCATCCTGTATATGACAGCCCTTCAAGTACTTGAAGATGACTATCATATCACCTCTTAGTCAACTTCTCTCCAGGCTAAACAGACCAAAGCTCCTCAACGTTTCCTCATACAACTTGGTCTCCAAACCCCTCACCATTTTCGTAGCCCTCCTCTCTATATGCTCCAATTTGTCTACATCCTTCTTTAATTGTGATGCCCCAAACTGAGCACAATATTCTAACTGAGGTCTAACCAGAGCAGGGTAAAGTGGCACCATCACCTCACATAATCTGGACACTATACTATACAGCCCCAAATCCCATTTGCCTTTTAAGCTACTGAGTCACACTGCTGACTGATGTTCAGTGTATGGCCTACTAAGACCCCCAGATCCTTTTCACACATATTACTGCCAAGAACCAGGTTTCATTCCCTACTCCCCACAGTCAGCTGGGTGATCTTATGCCAGTCACAGTTCCCTAAGAGCTGTTCTTGCAGAGCAGTTCACTTAAAGCTCC
This sequence comes from Paroedura picta, assembly GCF_049243985.1. Lineage (NCBI taxonomy): Eukaryota > Metazoa > Chordata > Lepidosauria > Squamata > Gekkonidae > Paroedura > Paroedura picta. Next base: position 184,372,132 of record NC_135369.1, read on the forward strand.
CTCAGCTCCACCTACCTCACAGGGTGTCTGTCGTGGGGAGAGGAAAGGAAGGCAATTGAAAGCCACTTTTGAGACATCTTCCACTAGTAAAAAGCAGGGTACAAAACCCTCCAGCTTTTCTTCTTCTTCTTCACCCTAGTCACTGGGACAGGCAGCACCTAAATATGTTTAATATGCTTAACAAATCAATCAGTCAAAGGGATAGTGAATCGCTATGTTTTGCCTGCAGAATCTCTTCATACATTGCATTGGTTTTACCGTTGATTGTTTTAACCATTGTCTCATGTGCTTTTAAGGAACTTTAAATTAAAGCACTCCTGAGCCCAGGAAAGGTACTATATAAACATTGTTAAACCAGTCAATTAAATTAGCCATAAACTAAATCCAATCACCGTGCTTGTATGAAGTTCATCTTTCTCCAATGGCAATGCAGAATTTGACTCCAGTCCCTGGCAATCATCAGAATCCCTGACACATCAATCAACATTTTGGGTGTGTGTATGTGTGGAGTGCTGCCCCATCACAGCCAACATGGAGAACCCAACAAGGGGAGCCAGTTTGGTGTAGTGGTTAGGAGTGCGGACTTCTAATCTGGCATGCCAGGTTCGATTCTGCACTCCCCCACATGCAGCCAGCTGGGTGACCTTGGGCTCGCCACGGCGCTGATAAAGCTGTTCTGACCAAGCAGTGATATCAGCGCTCTCTCAGCCTCATCCACCTCACAGGGTGTTTGTTGTGGGGAGAGGAAAGGGAAGTTGATTGTAAGCCGCTTTGAGCCTCCTTCGGGTAGGGAAAAGCGGCATATAAGAACCAATTCTTCTTCTTCTTCTTCTTCTTCTTCTTCTTCTTCTTCTTCTTCTTCTTCTTCTTCTTCTTCTTCTTCTTTCAAGGCATGTGAGAAAACAGAGGTTGTTGTCATTGCCTTCTTCTGCAGAACTGTCACAATCCCAAGAGTGCAGTCCAAAAGTTCCACAGGAATCCCAGGAGTGAGATAAAACTTTAGTAAATCTTTATTGAAGGAAAGCAGGCAGCATTCAAAGAAAGATCATAGTCAGGTCGCCATTGTTGAAGACAATGTTAGAAAAGGACACCAGGCTAGTTATATTCTCTGACCCCACTGCCCCCAACAGCCAGATTTCGGCATGATGTTTCTTTCCCACATTGATCTATTACAATATGAAAACAGGAGACAGTTTGTCTGGCTAACACACAGGTGTTAAGGAACTAGCAAGACTGTTATGTATACAACTCTTGTACGTCCAGTAAGGGATTTGTACTGCAAAGAGCTCTTTGAAATGCAGAGAGCTGGGGAAAACTGTATGTGGCAGAAAGAGAAGGACACCTCCCAGGAGTACAACTCCAGTCCAGGAGAAAACAACCAAATTGACAAGAGCCAGGCATGGCACATGATACTCATCCAACCTCTAGGAACCTCTTCCGGAGAACCAAATCATGGAGGCTGGGGATGGGGCTTGTTGGGAGGGTGAGGGCTTGTTGGGAGGGCTCTCCATGATGGGAGGGAGAGGCAGAGCAGATGGGCGCCATTTGTAGAGTGCTAGAAGCTCATGGAACTGATGGGTAAGCTTTGGGGCAGAGATGGCAGTGTCAGATAAACTCTTCCAAGAGCCCAAGTACTGCAGGCATTTTTGAGTACAACACATCAGAGAGTTCGAAATGAGTGTCCTCCCCTACCATGATGTGAGGGGGAGGCAGAGCAAATGGGTGCCATTTGTAGAGTGCTAGAACCTTTCCTAACATGGAAAACTGGGTGGACCTTATCATTGACCATTTCTAGAATTGACCATTTCCAGAATTTGAAATGGCCCCACAAATCAGTAACTGAGTTTCTTAGTGGGATGCCTGTTTTCCAAGTGTTTGGTGGAGATGAACACCAGGTCCCCTGCCTTGAAATCAGACCTGGGGGACCGTTTCCAGTTTGACCATTTTTTGTAGGAAGCCCTTGCCCCTTCAAGTGACTCCACCACTGCTCCCTAGACGTCCACACCCTAGCTGCCCATTCGTCCACCACTGGTGGGATACTTCTGGGGTCTGCTGGAGGAGGCTCCAGCATGGGAAATGGCTGTGGGACATAGCCATAGATCACCTCCAAGAGAGAGGGGCCAGTAGTCTGGTAGGGGACATTATTTTACACGTACTCAGCCAGGGGAAACACTGAGACCCAATCATCGTGCTGGTAGTTTATGAAGCAGCAGAGGTACTACTCCATTTGGCCTGTCCATTAGGGTGGAGGCTGGTGATAAAGTCCATGGATATAATGGACGTGGGATAATGCTGGGGGAGGTGGTCTCGAAGGGCTTCAAGAGTCCCAGGGGGTTTCCGACCCCCCAATTTTCAGTAGCACACACAGGGCAACCTCGGACATAGGTTTCCACATCTTTGCGGGGGTGGGGCCACCAAAATTGTCAACACACCGGACAATAAATACCAGATCCAAAATACCAGATACTTGGCTGTCATGGCTGGCTGCTGGAATGAGGTTATGAAGTACCTTCAGAATATAGACCCTAGACCAGGGGTAGTCAAACTGAGGCCCTCCAGATGTCCATGGACTACAATTTGCTGGACTAGCATTTGCTGGCGGGGGCTCATGGGAATTGCAGTCCATGGACATCTGGAGGGCCACAGTTTGACTACCTAGACCAGTCCTAGACCTTAAATAAAACAGGCCATTAACATCGGAATGGGAATCACGCAGCTGCATGAAATCGGGGTCCTTTTCCAGGACCTCCCAGAAAATGTCCCAGCTCACCCCCCTTCCTGAATCATGAGAAGGGAGAGTTGACTTGTCTTGGTTTGACACCTAATCTGGACCAGCAGTCCCAGTTGACGAGAGGTGAACACCTCCCACTTGTCATACAATGGGAGACGGGAGACGTCATCACCCAAGAAGAGCGCCAAAGCAGGTGGCTTAGAGAGAAGCCAAACCGGGAAAAGAACAGCCTGGGAGAAAACAACCAAACTGATATGGGCCAGGCATGGCACATGACAACAGCCTTCTTTGGTGGTCTTCAAACCAAGTACTGACAGGGCAACCTCAGCAAGGGGCTTCCAAGTTGTGAGAAGGAGAGGTCATTGGCTATTGCTGCCCTCTACACTAGCGATCCCCAACCTGTGGGCAGCGGACCACATGTGGTCCTTCGACTATTTGGAGGTGGGCCCCGAAGGACGCCTTCTCCCCCCCCCCGGCCCTTTACTTCATCCCCCCCAGCCCTTTACAACACACTTCATTGTTGTGGCATGTCTGTATCTTATTTTGAAGGGATGTTTAAACATTACCATAGCGATCAGAGAGCATTAGAGCAGTGGTTGAGAGTAGAGGAGTAAACTACCCCCCCCCACCGGGCCTCAGTAAAAAGTGTTGAGTGGTCCCCGGTGATAAAAAGGTTGGGGACCACTGCTCTGTACAGCCTTCCTTGGTGGTCTCCACTCTAAGTATTGACTTAGAGCAACATAAGCAAGGGGCTTACAAGGCAAATGAAAAGCAGAGGAGGTTTCCCATTGCCTTTCACTGCAAAGCCTTCCTTGGTGGTCTCTCTTTCTTGCATAGAGAGAGCGGAGGGACTTCAGTAGGGCATATAATGCTCTAGTGTCCATCCTCCAGCCATTTTCTCCAGGGGAACTGATCTCGATTGGCTTGAGATCAATCGTAATAGCAGGAGAAGTCCAAGTAGTGCCTGGAGGTTGGCAACGCTGGCCATGAGCAAACACGCTCCCCACTGAGAAGTGCTATCTGTGTACTCAACGCCAATGTAATTTGTAGGCCTGCAGGGTACACACGTTTGCTGCTGGTGTGTATGTGGGTTTTTAATGGTATTAGAGTATAATCAGCAACACCCACTTCCACATGCTGGTTACATTTCTGCCCTGGAGAAACCAGGGAAATTTGTAACATCAGATCTGGCAAAAGGCCAGATTTCCACAAGGCATTAGTAACAAACTGGTAAAGCTCATTAAGAGAGAGAGAGGGAGAGAGAAACCTATAACCATTAAAAGTCCATTAAGCCGCATGTCATTTCGTAGAGCTAAATAGCCCACAGTAATCAAAAGCATATGAACCCCAGCTGGGTTACCCGGCGAATTGTTTCGATTTAGGGGGAGAGAATTCATCAAGAAAGATCGCTCTGCAGATTGGGTTGATTTTTCTCCTTCAGTTGCTGGCTCTCTGTTCCATTATAATTAAAGTGATTGATGGATCTGACCAGCAGAGGTGAGGAGCAACTGAAATAGCCAGGAACATCAGCCCAAGCCAAACCAAGCAGGGCTTGTCGCTAAATGTGGAACTTGGGCTGTAAAGCACGTAAATGGAGATTATTTCCCCACCGCCCATTAGATATGGGGGGCTGACTGGCCTTCCTCTCTTCCCTGAGTCACGTGCAAGGGGGCGATTTTTTATATTTGCTCCCAGAGAATGTTCGTAGGAGAAGGCAGGGGGCTTGAAATGACCTCACTCCCATGCACTGAAAAAAGAAACTCTTCTCAAATCAAACACACGAGGACTGATCTATGATCATACTAGGCCTGCTTATGGCAAGCCACCTCTGCAGAAAGTCCCATGCGTGGGTTCACCACCGGGAATCAGTTTGCCTTAAATACACCATGAGTCGATTGTAACTTCATGTTCTGCTTCTAGGTTCAGGTGGGCGGTCATGTTGGTCTCAAGCTGCAGGACAAAGTCTGAGTCCAGTGGCACCATTAAGACCGTTTATGCACTGGAGGTTTCATGCCAGGCTGCAGGCTGGAGTTTTAGTCATGGCAGGTTGCCCCACTTCTTCCTGCATTTCTGCATTCACATGGGGAAGCATTTGGCCCGGTGCACCTCATCCACCCCCGATTTGTGTTCCTGCACGGAAGCTGGGGCAGTGAAGTTCCCAATGTATAAACGGTCTAAGACAAGCAAAGTTTTATTTGGGATATCTCGCATGCACAAGCGCACTTTGTCAGTTACATTGAAAACGCTGAAATTGTTTTCAATGTATCTGAGGTGTGTTTGCTTATAAAGGTAAAGGTATCCCCTGTGAAAGCACCGGGTCATGTCTGACCCTTGGGGTGACGCCCTCTAGCGTTTTCGTGGCTGACTCAATACGGGGTGGTTTGCCAGTGCCTTCCCCAGTCATTACCATTTTACCCCCCAGCAAGCTGGGTACTCATTTTACCGACCTCAGAAGGATGGAAGCCTGAGTCAACCTAGAGCCGGCTGCTGGGATCGAACTCCCAGCCTCAAGGGCAGACAGCTTCAGACAGCATTTCTGCTGCCTTACCACCCTGCGCCACAAGAGGCTCTGTGTTTGCTTATACCATTAGGCATGTTGTGAGTAGGTGGGTAGAAAGGACTGTGTCATTGCTTGGCTGCTGTGGCCCATCCTTGCACACCGAGGGTAATGGCAATCGCCACTTTCGGATCAGGAAGCAAACTTATTCCAGGCCAGACTGGCCAGGGATTCTAGGGGTTTTGGGGGGACGGCATCATCTGAGCATGGATGAGCAGGTAGTTGTGAATTTCCTGCATTCTGCAGGGGGTTGGATTAGATAGCCCTAGAGATCGCTTTCAATTCTATGATTCTTTGATTTTTACCCAGAATCAAGTTCCTGCTCTGCCACAAATTCTGTTAGCCTTTCATGTGCTACTGAACTCTTTGAACCTTTCTACTGCTATGCACTGAGTGATCCAGCTACCCATCTTGATCTATCTACATAGCCCATTCCTCTTTCTGGTAGAAGATTGCCACCAAGTTGGAAAAGAGTTTCACATGGAGCCCCCATACTGCTTTGCAGAAGTAAGATGAGGAGGAGTCCTATCCAGGGTCCATAAGCAGATATTTTCAGTTCTATCTTGAAGGATATTTAGTTAGGACCGGTAGTAGAGACAGATGACCTGGACCACTAGAAATGATGTTTATGACTTGCAGGTGGGCTCTAGTATGACCTTTAGTTACCTGTAGGATTTTTAATTCCCAAGAAACAGCTGCTAAAACCAATACAACTGCCAAGGAAATGGGCATTATAGGACAAACATATGGGGAGATTAATGTTGTCACAATGGAGCCCTACAGGAAGCCAAGAGGCACTTCTATACAGGTATGAGCCCACCATGATATGTCAGCTATGTTCCTTCTGCACTGTGTCCAGACCACCCGGCCTTGGCAGCCTTCCTGGGAGTCCTGTCCAGGAGGCTGGATGATTCCCAGGGCTCCAACAGGACTTGCCCTCACCCCAACACTCAGAGCCTCAACAGGCCTTGCCCCACCCTGATGCTCGGAGGCTAGAAAGGAGGAAGAGGGCTGCCAAACCCACTGGCTGCAGCATCACAAGAGGAGTGGGCAAGAATGCAGTGATGGAGATGGGAACAATGCAATCCAGCCCAGGAGTTTTACTGCCACCCCAGGGGAAGGCGTCCAACCCTGGCATGCTAGACAGCCTCTGCTATATGCAACCATCAGAAGGGGACATAGAGTTGGCCACCCACCAATGGAAACAAAGCGCACAAGCTCCCACCCACTGCACAACATGCTTCAGAGGGTGGGACTTACCAGGGGGACTCACTCGCAAGGCAGAGAGGGCGGGGCAAGCCAGGGGGCAGTGACAAGCCCAGCCACACTGGCTGCCAATGTGAAGGAGACAGCTGGATGAAGGTAGGTGGGAGAGGGAGAAGAAGGGCGGGTAACCTTGTCTGAAGGAAGCCAGGGAGGAATAGAGATTGGGGAGAGGAGAAAAAGGAGAGGAGCACATGGGGAAAGCGGGCAGAAGGTGACAGATGGAGTAAGAGGGAGAGGACAGAGATGAAAGGGGGGAAAGGACAGAGAGTGAGAAAGGAACAGAAGAGCATGGGGGAAGAAAGAAAGACTGAGGTGTGGAGGGAATCTGTATTGAGGGAGGAGGATAGCAGCGATGAAGACTCCTCCAACAGCTCTGGATAGCATGGTGGAAGTTCCCAGAACCTTAGAACCTTTGCTGATTGTACGACCCCACTTAACCTCAATAAAAAAGGAAGACCCCCAAGGCTTCCTTACTCAAGCTCGAGTATCCATGTGCCCTTTGGGGACTCCAGAGGTATTGCCTGACCCCCAAGAGACCCCTCTGGTGCACCATGCCCCGGCATGCCACCAGGGGCACTCACCTTGCCTGACAACATGGTGGAGAATGCAGGCACATCATTCCCACCGAGTCAGCTATTGCCATACCTACCAATGCTCAAGAGATGGGTCAGCAGCCTCAGCCTTCACCGGAGAGAGCCTGGGGGGGGGGATTGGATTGCTACCAGGGGGTGCACATCCTGCCTGACACACTGAATAGCAAATTTCATCAAATCACAAAATAGGAGTTCACATTCAAGCCTGTGCTTCACTGTTACAGCCTTTCAGCATTCCATTCAGCATGCCAAGTCTGGATTGAGAAATTCCTGGAGATTTGGGAGGGAGGGGAGAAAGCTCATTAGGAATGTGATATCACTCTAGAACGTCAGTTTCTCTTCAATTGGAGGCTATACCACAGGGTCTACCTTCTGAAGCTACCATTTCCTCCAGGGCCACTGATCTTCGGAGATCACCTGCAATTCCAGGAAATCTCCATGCCCGACCTGAAGTTGGTGACCATTCAATATGCAGAGGCCGTTGCTTCCTCCTTTAAATAAATATTCAGGGGAATCGCCCATTGCATTATGAAGATGTGTTAGATTTTCTCTTCAGATTTTCATAGGGCAGATATGATTCATTTCAGTGCCTGAAGACCTCCTACTCCTCCACCGAGCAGCATCTTTGAGAGCTAAACCATTTGGAAAACAGAGGCAGAAAGGTTGTGTCTTGCTGAAACGACAGTACTAATTTCAAGACATTTTGTTCTGATTTTCTCCAGCTCAATCGACTGCCTTCATTGGTTTGTCTGCAATTTGGTTTGTGTTAGTTGACTATGCAAGTTCTGCAATGTGCATGACTGAACAGAATATAAAGAGTGTCTTGCAGGGGGTATCGGGGATATGTATTTATCAGTTTGACTAGGAACTTCCTGATATTTTTCAAAATCTCTTCTCTAGTCTCTTGACTGGCATAGAGACTTTCTGCTCCTTAGAGCATTGGTTCCCAACCCCCTGTCCGGAGACCGGTACCAGTCCATTGATCAGTCGGTACCGGGCCGCCGCTCCTCCTCGGCTGCTGCCTCGGGGGCTGCCCTGCCACTCTGCCGCTAGGTCAACTTTGGTGCTCCCCAACTACCACCATGGCTGGGGCTCCCCCTCGGCGTGGCACTGGGCAGCTGCTGCTGGCAGTGCCCCCCAGTGGGCGGTGGGAAGTCAAGGATGCTGGCGGGAAAGCAAGTGCAGCAGGGGCTCAGGTGGCGGCAGCAACATCCCTCGGCAAAAGACTACCCCCCTCCCGGGCCTCAGTAAAATTGTCAAGCTTTGACCGGTCCCTGGTGATAAAAAGGTTGGGGAACAGTGCCTTAGAGCATATTTCCTCCCTGCTTGCCTCCAGAATTAACAGAACAGACAGAATGACTATGGAAAACCCTTAGAGAGTTAGTTGGACTCTCTTCTCTCCTCTTCCTTTATGTAATTGTTGAGAGCCTGCTTGGTAGAGTGGCCAGGAGTGGCAGACTCTAATCTAGAGAATTGAGTTTGATTCCTCCATTCCTCCACATAGCATCATAGAGTTGGAAGGGACCTCCAGGGTCATCTAGTCCAACTCCCTACACAATGCAGGAACTCACAACTACCTGCCTAACCACAGTGACCCCAATTTCATGCCCAAATGATCCCCCACCAAAAATATCCATGATGCATCCTGATCTTGAGGAAATCATCGACCATCCCACAGTGGCAATCAGCAATTTTAATATTTTAATATGCCTAGCCAATCAGATCTTGAGTGACCTGCTTGGCCTCGCCAATTTCTAAAAACACCCCGGGCACCATGTTGGGCATCCCTGTTCTAAACGATACGCTCAGGACTGCCAGAAGTGGCTTTGAAAACCTCCTGGCAAAATCCTTCCAGATCAAAAACAAACAAAGCATGTAAAGAGAAGAGCCACCCCCGGCCCCCATCCTGATGCAAATTATTAGTATTAGTATTAGTATTAGTATTAGTATTAGTATTAGTATTAGTATTAGTATTAGTATTAGTATTAGTATTAGTATTAGTATTAGTATTATTTCAATTTATTTCCCGCCACTCCCAAATGGCTCGTGGTGGGTTACAATGTCTTAAAACGCCATTAAAACTCCCATCAAAAGACTTAAAACCATCACAAATGATTGATACATCCATTTCTATAGGTTTTGTATTCCACCCTTTAATTAAACTCTGGCCTATTATCACCTCCTTTAATAATAACAGGAAAAGTGTTGATAGTGTGGTTTTTAAAAAGCAATGAGATCCAAGATCGCTGATTCTTTTTAAGCTATTACCGCAGAAGAATGCATTTGATTCTTAACGGGTGGGGGTGAAGGTGAAAGAAAGAACTCAACCAGAGAAACAGACTTAGAAAAGACATCCAGAATACTTTTCCTTAGCGGATGGGAAATCCCAAGGGAATCAAGCTGATGCGAAGGGATTATTGAAACAAGGAAGCCGAAGTTAGCACCAGTTAATGACCAGTTTGTTAGCTAACAAGCTGTTAACGCCCCACGCAACCTTGGTTGTTAAAAGTGGTTACTGCTCAGTTCTGTTGGGAATTTATTAGAAACTAATTTTTTTAAACAAAGATTTAATGGGATGGGAATTGCTTTCATATGCACACCTGGAATGCCACAAAACCAAACATTGCAGCCATGAAAGCGGTCTGCTAGGGATTTAAATGCACCAAAGACCTATCAGGCAACTGTTCTTTCCGGCACCCCAGTAACAGACTAAGAGATGAGTGCTGAGTCTTGATCAGATTCATCACTAATAAGACCCTCTTGAACATTCATTATTTAGCAGTATCATTATGGTAAGTGGCCCTGATCGGTCTTCACTGGCCCAATGCAAATCTCATAATTATCAGACAAAACTTTGATAAAATTCAAAACAGTCTCTCAGGGGGTTCCGTTCATTTGCGCAATCATTTCTTTTAAAGATCTGTGAGCATTAAAAAGCAGTATTTAAAATGCATGCAAACGTTCTAAGTGTCGTGAAAAGGAATCCTCAGAGAAGATATTAAAAAAACCCGACAAATTATTTGGCAGGAGCCGAAAGTTGCCAAATTCCAGGTGGGGCCTGGGGGGGTCTCCCAACGACAGAGATCAGTTTCCCACAGAGGCAATGAATCACTTGAAGGGTTCTCTCTACAGCAATGGTTCTCAGCCTGGGGGCCAGGACCCCTTTGGGGGCCGAACAACCCTTTCACGGGGGTCACGGCAGGGCCAGAAGCTTGTCCAGGTGGGCACCACCAGTGTTGCCTCTCCTCCTGCAGGCACCCGAGATAGAGCGTTTGTCGGTCTGGAGCAGCGGAAAAGAGCGAGATGGGCATGGTGGGACAAGAGGCAGAACTGAACTGAGAAACCCTGGAAACAAACCAATTTATATACAATCATGAACAATGGATCTTCACACCATTGGTCAGTTTCAGTTTAATTTCTGTGAAAGAACCCTTGCATCATTTTATGGTTGGGGGTTACCACAACATGAGGAACTGTATTAAAGGGTCACGGCATCAGGAAGGTTGTGAGCCACTGCTCTACAGCATTATACCCCAACTTTAAAGCTTAAGACTTAGGCCTAAGGCTTGACGTCTTCATGGGGACCTTCCCTGAGTGCAGATTAGTGTAGAGTGTAGATTAGTAGCTGTTTCACTGGCAGCAATCGGCTCAACCATCGCTCCTGGGAGAGCATCAGCCGTCGTTGCAGAGGGCCCAGTTATGTTCCCGTTTTACCTTATCCCATGGCCAACTAGTGGGGAGTGCACTGGATCCATGAGCAGTGTTATTGGGTGGGGTTACAGCTCAGTGGCGGAGCATCTGTTTTGCACACAGAAGATCCCAGGTTAAATCCCCAGTATGTCCATTTTTTAGAAAAAAAAGATCAGGTAGCAGGCAATGTGAAAATACACCTCCACTTGAGACCCTAAGGAACCACAGCCAGCTGGGGTAAATCTTGCAGGAATGACATTCTGACTGAGTTTGTAGGACTTCATTGTTGTTGTTGTTATGTGCGAAGTCGAGTCCGACCCATCGCGACCCCATGGACAATGATCCTCCAGGCCTTCCTGCCCTCCACCATTCCCCAGAGTCCATTTAAGCTCACACCGACTGCTTCAGGGACTCCATCCAGCCACCTCATTCTCTGTTGTCCCCTTCTTCTTTTGCCCTCGATCGCTCCCAGCATTAGGCTCTTCTCCAGGGAGTCCTTCCTTCTCATGAGGTGGCCAAAGTATTTGAGTTTCATCTTCAGAATCTGGCCTTCTAAGGAGCAGGCAGGGCTGATCTCCTCTAGGACTGACCGGTTTGTTTGCCTTGCAGTCCAAGGGACTCGCAGGAGTCTTCTCCAGCACCAGAGTTCAAAAGCCTCAATTCCTTGATGCTCGGCCTTCCTTATGGTCCAACTTCCTGACTTCCCAACAGAGCCACAGACTCACAAACAGCTTGTCAAAAAAAAAATTCAGCAAGCTCAAAATCATGACATAAGCATGCATTTCCGTGACCACATTCCACCAGTACAATTGCTGGCACATATGGTGTTTTGCCTTGTTAGCAGCATGCAAATATAGTGCCCTCATTTTTCAGTTTCACCAACTGGAACTGGAGTGATAAAGTTACCTAATGGTACTAATTAAAGTCTTGGAAATGCTTATTGCTTAAGGGCGTAGGATCTTGATAGATTAGGTAGCTTAACAGTCAGAACTGCCTGGTGATATCGAATGCACATTATAAGAAGTCGTCCAGGCTGCAGAATACTTCTGTAGTCGAGGGGGAAACTCAGTGTGGCGACACTAGGTAGGTTTGCCAACCTCCAGGTGTTGGCTGGAGATCTCCAGCATTACAACTCGATTTCTTGAAGAAAATGGTTCACGTGGATGGTTGACTCTGTGACATTATGTTTAGCTGTGCTCCCTCCACTCCCAACAACAAGAAGACCCCTGTGAGGTAGATTAGGCAACTAAGAAATCAGAAGAAGGCTGGGAAGGGCAGCCATTGAGAAGCTAGAAAAGATTTTTAAGTGTCAAGATGTGTTGCTGGTGGCCAAGATTATAATCTTTTGCTGTGAGCCTCTGGAGAGGGTGGTATATAAATATGATAGATAGATAGATAGATAGATAGATAGATAGATAGATAGATAGATAGATAGATAGATAGATAGATAGATAGATAGAGAGAGAGAGAGAGAGAGAGAGAGAGAGAGAGAGAGAGAGAGAGAGAGAGAGAGAGAGAGAGAGAGAGAGACAGTTTGGTGTAGTGGTTAGGAGTGCGGACTTCTAATCTGGCAAGCCAGGTTCAATTCTGCGCTCCCCCACATACAGCCAGCTGGGTGACCTTGGGCTCGCCACAGTGCTGATAAAACTGTTCTGACCGGGCAGTGATATCAGGGCTCTCTCAGCCTCACCCACCTCACAGGGTGTCTGTTGTGGGGGGAGGAATGGGAAGGCGACTGTAAGCCGCTTTGAGCCTCCTTCAGGTAGGGAAAAGCGGCATATAAGAACCAACTCTTCTTCTTCTTCTTCTTCTAGATAGATAGATAGATAGATCTAGATAGATAGATAGATAGATAGATAGATAGATAGATAGATAGATAGATAGATAGATAGATAGATAGATAGATAGATAGACTATTTTATACCACCCTTCCATACAGCTCAAAAATTAATCAGGTAATATGACCACATGTGGCCATATTGACCTGTGCCCCACACCCAAAATGCCAATGGGCCTGGAAAGGATGGGAAGGGGAGGGGCTCCAGCCATGCAAATCCTTGCTGGCCAAGGCTCATTGCACATGGTAGTGACTGGAGTTCAGAGAGGTAAGTACTCTCATTTTAACTTAACGGTGGAGAGTGGATTGGCGCAACGGAGGGGCATAGGCCTGCCCCGGCCCTGTTTCTGGCATGGGGATGACAGAGCAGCATAGACCTTCTCCAGCCCCATTTCTATAGGTTCCCCCTCAGGCCCCCTGGTGAAGAAGAGCAAACTGGAAGCCAGCACACAGTGCAGGTATGGTTCTGTTCACAAATCATCTGAAAATATTTCTGTGCTGTCACTTCCTTTGTTGTAGGCAATGTCACATTTGGCTTCCGGAGGCATGGCAGGGCCTGCTGATATCACTTCCAGGACTTCTCAAAGCCTGAAGAATGTTTCAGGGGTTTCTCAATAGTAAAAAAATAGTTGAGAAAGGCTGCCCTTGAAGCTCAAATGAGTAAACAGAGGCTATTGTAATTTGGCTCCATTATTACAAGGCAAGACTAGCTGGAAAAGACAATACAGTTGAAGGCAGCGAGAAAAGAAGAAGACCCAGCAGTAGATGGGCTGACTCAATGAAGCACCTCACAGCCTTCAGTTTGGAAGACCTGACCAAGGCTGTTCATGAGAGGATGTCTGAGAGGTTTTTAGTTCATAGGGTTACCATACGTTGGAAGCAGCTTGCTGGTGCTTAACACACACACACACACATTTAACAATACAATAAGAACACAGAGGCATACAAACAACAAACAAACCCACAAGGATGCCCAGTAAGAGTTCACTGGCAGTACATCATATGGAAACAAAAATTATCTTCATCTACATGAGGAAGGCAAAAGTAGAGGGAGACGAAAGAATCACTCTGGGCAGAGAATTCCAAATTTTTGGTTGCATGATAGAGAAGGGCCACACCTTATTTGGTGTCAGGTGGTAGGAACACCCAAAGCAGAGCTGCCAAATTTATCTTGATTAGGGGTGGAGGGTCATTTGGAAGAAAGCATCTCTTAAGACATGCCATACAAGACTTTAATGCAGCACATTAAATTGGGTCTTGAAGCAAGTTGGGAGCCAGTGTAAGTGAAACAACACTGGAGTTACATGGTCCCTGTAACCCATTCCAGTCAACATCCTAGCTGCTTCTGGGCAGTCTTCAAGGGCAGCCCCACATTGACAGCATTGCAGTAATCTAATTTAGGCATCACTCAGGCATTGGTCATTCCTGGCCACAAGAAGGCTTGCCTTGCCTTGACTAGGGCCAGGGCCCTTTCAGTCCTGGCCCCCACCTGGTGGAATGAGCTCCCGGAGGAGCTACAGGCCCTGTGGGAGCTTCTGGCTTTCCACAGGGCCCTGAAAACGGAGCTCTTCCACCAGGCTTATGGTTGAGGCCAGGACGAAGAGAAGTTCTATGCCCCCCCCAGAGGAGGAGTATTCCTCCATGTGTCATCTGTGGTGGTTAGCCACTCCCCTGATTCCCAGCGGGGGTAGGTGGTAGGTTTGTTGCCGCCACTTTTTGGTAATTCTATTTTAATTGCTGGTTTTAGGGGAAATAGGGGTTTATGGGGACTGTATTGTTTTTACTTTGTAACCCGCTACGAACCAGCTTTGTCGAGAGTGGTGGGTAATAAATTCAACAACAACAACAACAACAACAACAATAATAATAATAACCACAGTTTTATCCACTCTGATTGCAAGCAACCATCAGATTTTTCTCATTACCTACCACCTGATCCTTTTAATTAGAGACAACCAGGGACTGAACCTGGGGAACTTCTCCCTGCCAAGCCGATGCTCTACCGCTGAGCCTTTTCTTTGTCCACTTACTCCAGTCTTCCACCACACCAGTCGCAATGCCTTAAAAGTCACCTCGACCAGCCCTTTCTTACCAAGACAACTGGTTATCTATTGATGCATGGCACATAAATACCTCCAATAGCGATATTAGTGTCATACCAACTGCATTGACGAGTTATTGTTTCAAACAGGAGACCCTTCTAATTTTTCCCAGGCAATGATCAGTCCGAGGAGCGGGGATGAAAGAGGCACCAAGAAATCAGAAACAGTGCCCACCTTTGGCCTTTCTCTTGCCAGTTCTAGACAGTGGTCCGCTTTACATTTCAAGATCATCCTCTTCTCCAGGCTCATGGGTTTCGGAATCTCTCTTCTCTGAACACATGAAGCTCACCGGCTATCCATCAGCTAATGATATTTCATGAGTTACATTAGGATTTCAGCCACATTGCTCCTCACCTTGTTTGCAGGAGCGTTTCAAATAAGACCCCGGACATGCCTGAATTCTTAATATTTCCTGCAATAACAACTGCTTAGACTCCGGTAGGCTTGCAATAAGGGAGAATAACTGAACTTTTCATTCAGTAGCCAACGTGTCTCGGTCTGATTGATGTCTCGCCTTCTGTTAAAATAAAATAATTAGGGTAGTAAAAAAAAATCTAAAAAATATATTTTCATTTTAACCAACCTCTGCTGTCTTCTAGGCTTCGAAAAAAAAGAGGGGGAGGGAGAGACAGAACATTACAGGAATTGAAATGAAGGGAGTGAATGGAAGGAACAAGTGGTGATAAATTAATGGCAGATGAGCAATGGCTATGAAAAGGATTAAAATAATCAGGGAATAAGAGGAAAAACCAAGAGTTCAGAAAGACCAGCGAGAGTCCCATTCATAATCATTTTGAAAATATCAAAAAAGGTAACCGAGATCAGACAACAATATCAATGGAGCAGCAAGGAAGTGCGAGTAACAAGGCGTGGAGCAGTAAAAATGAATAAAACAGATGGAACGGGCTCCCCTTCCTTTTGTGCGAGACAAGAAATAAAACAGCAGTCGGGAGTCCTTCAGCCACACTTCCTCTCAGCGTGCTGACAGCCCTCCAAGGCCCCCATAGCCCTGTCTGACAAAAGCTTGGGACTAGTTCCTGGCCTACATTACCTCATGGCAATAGAGTGGGCACACAGGTCAGGAATGCGCCTGATTATCTACATTTTGCTTGTTACAGATTCCACAGTTTCAACACTTCTAATGGAGTGGGTTCACGTTTGAAGAGGGGGATAATTGGTATTTTATGGGACGATTTTTTGTTAAGTTCTGTACAAAATGCTACAAGGAGAGAGCTGATGAGGAGAGGAGAGGAGAGGAGAGGAGAGGAGAGGAGAGGAGAGGAGAGGAGAGGAGAGGAGAGGAGAGGAGAGGAGAGGAGAGGAGAGGAGAGGAGAGGAGAGGAGAGGAGAGGAGAGGAGGAACTCAAGGGTATCCAAAGAAGCTGATGGGCAGTAGATACCCAACAAGGAATAATAGAAGATGTGATCATCAGAACAGAAGGTTTTAAATGGGGAATAATCAGATTCATTGAGGAGAGGTCTATCAGTGGCCACTGTCCATGTTGAATGAAAGGAACCTCAGTGTTCAGAAACAGTAAACCTCTGAATATCAGTGCCAAGAGGTAACATCAGGGCCTCTGTGCCCTGCTGTTGTCCCTCCAGAGGAATCGTTTGGCCCCTGTGTGAGACAGATGGACTAGATGGACCACAGGTCTGATCCAGCAGGGCTCTTCTGATATTCTTGAGGATATGATACCTGTGAAAATCCATTTAGCATTTTTATTTTAATAATTGTGACAAATTACATTGAAAATGTCTTTAATGGAAATACTACTTCATCTTTAGTTCATTTGGATATACGGTGCCTGGATTTCAGTAAGGCTTTTGACAACATTCCCCATGATGTTCTGGTGGGTAAACGAGGACTGCAGACTGGATTTTTGGATACTTCTGAGGATAGGGAACTGGCTAGAAAACTGCACCCCAAGAGTAGTTCTCAGTGGTGTTTCTTCAGATTGGAGGGAGGTGAGCAGTGGGGTGCTATAGGGCTTGGTACTGGGTCTGGTACTTTTCAACATTTTTATCAGTGATCTGGAAGAGGGGGTGGAGGGGCTCGTCATTAAATTTGCAGATGACATCAAATGGGGAGGGGCAGCACACAGCCCACAAGACAGAGAAAGAGTTCAACAAGATCTGAACATGCTGGAAAAGTGGGCAAATGAGAACAAGATGCAATTCAGTAAGGAGAAAGGCAGAATTCTACATCTGGGTCGCAAAAATGAGAAGCATGCCTGCTGGATGGGTGATAACAATTCTGGGTCGCAGTGTTTGTGAATGAGATCTTGGGGTACTTGTGGACCTTGAGCTAAATATGAGCAGACAGTGTGATTCGGCGGTGAAGAAGGCTAATGCAGTCTTCGGCTGTATCAACAGAGGCACTGCATCAAAATCACAAGATTTATTTATTTATTCATTCATTCATTCATTCATTTGTTTGTTTGTTTGTTTGTTTGTTTATTTGTTTGTTTATTTATTTATTTATACTGCCCTCCCCGAAGGCTCAGAGCGGTTTACATATAACTGAAACTATACATGAAACCATACATATAATAACACTCATATTATTAATTGATAAACCGGGTGACCATATAACATAACAGTATAACATTATAACATAAACAGTGGTAACTTGAACGGGTCCAGGAGTCTTAGTGGGTTTCTGGGGGAGGGGGGCAGGGGCCCGGCAGATGTTGGTTGGTTGGCCTGGCCTCAGCCAAATGCCTGGTGGAAGAACTCCCTTTTGCAGGCCCTGCGGAACTGTTTTAGTTCCCTGCCTATGCCCCCAAAATAGCTTTACTATTTTATAGGTCAGGCGAGGCCAGGCAAAGCCAGGGGAACTTCTTTTGGGCCAGGGACCATTAGCTGGTTGGTGGTGGCAGAGCGTAAAGCTATTTGGGGGGCCTAGGCAGGGAGGCAGTCCCTCAGGTACACTGGGTCCTTATCGCATATGGCCTTGAAGGTAATTACCAGAACCTTTAACTTGATCCGGAATTCAACTGGCAACCATTGTAATTGATGTAGAATGGGCCGGATGTGGGATCTCTACGGTGTCGCTGTGAGGATCCTGGCCGCTGCGGTTTGGATTAGCTGTAGTTTCTGGGTCAAGGCTAAGGGCAGGCCTGTGTAAAGCAAGTTACAGAAATCCAGCCTGGAGGTGACCGTCGCATGGATCACTGTGGCTAGGTGTTCCGGGGCCAAGTAGGGCGCTAGTAGCTTGGCTTGGAAGAGATGGAAGAATGTCAGCTGTGCTACCTTCGTGATCTAGGCTTCCATTGTGATGGAAGCATCCAGGATCTTTCCCAGGTTCCTGGTGGAGTGAGCTGTAGTAAGCTCTACGTCATCCAGGATGGGCAGGCGCGCTTCCTCACATGGGCCCTTCTTACCCAGCCATAGGACCTCCGTCTTTGAAGGATTGAGCTTCAGACGACTCTGCTTGAGCCATCTCGTCACTGCTTCCAGGCAGCTGGCTAATGTTTCTGGGGGAGAGTCAGTGCGGCCATCCATCAGGAGGAAGAGCTGGGTGTAGGCAGTGGAATGGGCTGCCTAAAGAGGTGGTGAGAACCCCCTCACTGGTGGTCTTCAAGCAGTGGCTGGACAGATCCTTTCCTGGATGTTTTCGGTGATCCTGCATTGAGCAGGGAGTTGGGCCCAACAGCCTGTAGGACCCCTTCCAACTCTATGATTCTATCATTCTTTCTGGAAAGATATCTGACTTTTTCACAAAGAGCAAGACCAGAATTCCTCTCAGTTCTTATCTTTAACCCGCAGTGCGGATTAAATAATTCATTAGGGCCATGGCGGCGGGCCCTGTCCGTGATGAGGAAGGGTGCCCATAGGCCCCTTCCCCTGGAATGACAATTGGAGGGCCCTTTTGTCACTCCAGCGGCAAGGGATCAATTGTGAGCCGTTCACAGAGCGGCTCGCAATTGGGCCCTGGCCGCTGGACTGACTAATCGGGAGGCGCAAAGCACTGCCCCAACATGATGGCCCGGCGCCCGCAACCCTGGCCCCGCCGCCACTTCCAGCCCCCGCCGCATCCTGCACACCTCGCCCACCACCCCGCACAGCACTCGCCAGCCAGTGATGCCACCTGGAGGCCCTGTAAGCGCCTGCGCCGCTGCCGCCCACCCTGCTCACTCCCACAGCCCCTCAGCTGCCGCGTCACGTCGCCCGCCGCGCCACCCGCTGCAGCTATTTTGATGAAGCTCTGCGGCCCTGCAGCCCGCACCGCCCCCGCCGCAACCCCGACCCGCCACGCCACCACACTCACGCCCCGCCGACAGCCCACTCACCGCCAGCTCCGGGTAGGTCGCGCCGCCCCCAGCGGGGGGCCAGAACGAGCCGCCTCTGCCTCACGCGACACCCCACGACCCCCCTCAAGTCTGCCCCCTCGCCCTGTGCTCGTCAACAGGTGGCCCCTCACCCTCCAAAGCCCCGCTAGTGCCCGCTGCATTCCAAGAGCAGCGAGCTTATTTACTAAATATAGTATATTATCATGATCTGACGAAGGAAACATAGACATATAAAACTTAATATCTGTTCTAACTCTTCATTTCACCTACCTCAGTATATTATATTCTCTCCAGAATCTAGGCAGCAGTGTCCCCCAGCCTTGCCCCCTTCTGCTTAAAAATGTTGAAGATAAAATTTGGAGCTTTTGGTGTGCAGAGCCTGTGCTCTACCACTGAGCTAATTTCCCATTGCCTACGAAGAATTTCTTATGACCTTTCAAGGTGATCAGTAGACTGGTTACTGAAGCTGTTACCAGGTCTGTTTTGCATGATTTTCATGTTCTCCAAATGTTCTCACAAGTCCCAAGCACACAGCAAGATCAAAGCCCACCACTCAGTAGAAAAATGTACACGTTCTGAGTTGGCTCCTAAGAACATCAGAGAATCGAAACACCCAATAAATAAGCCATAAGAACTTTATCTCATGGTAGATTCACAATCTCATTTGTCATCCCAAATATCCATCGGAAGGCAATCATACGTTTCTGAATTTCTCAGTAGATTTCCCCATAGTCCTCTCGGGTTTCACTGTTGACCTACAGATCCTTGTCCTATGGAAATAGATTGTAATATTTTACACTATGAGGATCTAGACCAGGGGTGGTCAAACTGTGGCCCTCCAGATGTCCATGAACTATAATTCCCATGGAAGGGGCTCATGGGAATTGTAGTCCATGGATATCTGGAGGGCCACAGTTTGACCACCCCTGATCTAGACTATATGAGATTAATAGATGGAGCTTAACTGACCTACACTGCTAATTGGCCCTTCTTTATCAATTTCAGATGTGGGCAACTCTTAACACTGGGCAACTCTTTACATTGCCCTGACTGTACAAACAACAAACTGTTTGTTGTTGAACATAACCCCCCCCCCCAATAGTACATGCCTCAGTATGAAACACCACAATTCATTAAAAATATTATGTACAAGATCTGAATTGGCCAGCATAGTGTCATGGTTAAGACTGGAGGTCTCTAATCTGGACAACTGGGTTGAATTCCTCACTCTTCCTCCACATGCAGCCAGCTGGATGACCTTGGACCCGTCACAGTTCTCTCAGAGCCCTCCCAGCCTCACCTCCCTCACAGGGTGTCTGTTGTGGGGAGAGGAAGGGAAGATGATTGTACACTGCTTTGTGACTCCTTCAGGTAATAAAAAGTGGGGTACAAAAAGCAGCTTTTCTTTTTTATATATAAGTGTTTTTATTGATGTTTCAAGAAAAGAAGAAAAGAGAAAGATAGCAGAAAAGATGTGATATACATCATGCTAGCATTCCAAACCAACTTTACTTTTTGGCCAGCTTTTCTGCTCACCTGAGTTGGTCAGAGCTGCTTCTACTGGCTGTAGTCTTGCATTTATACTTTTAGGTACATAATTAGGATGACATCAGTATTCTACATGTGGAAGTATCATAAGTGTAACTTCTAAAAACTGCATTCAGAGCATTATTGTGGTATTTTAACTACATGTTCTCTGTTTTCTGATGAACAGAAGAAAGGAATAGTGCCTGGTTATTGGCCTACACTTTTCTGCTTTAAAATGCTACTGACAAAACAGGGAGCCCAGTTCTGAATAATAAAGATAAGTGGAGGATGAAGGGTTAATCCCCTCTACCTCCCCTGCACAGCTCCAAGACAAACTGAGGCTACAGGTGCTCAGCTTTGTATTTAATGGGCATGGTGTCTGATCTTCATGCCACTGGCATCATCACTAACTTTGACCCTGGAAGCAACCTCTATGACTGCTGTTTTCTCTTCTCTTTCTTGGAATACTGAAGTACCCTGGAACCGTTGCCCCTTCTTAACCTCCCGTACCTCATCTCCTCCCACTGACCCATTTGGGTGCAAAACGTTCCAGATGCCATCACCGATAACCAGGCCAGGAAGACATAGCTGGTGCCTTCGACTCCAAGGCCAGGATCTTGGCCACTTTGTAATGTATGTGCTCATCAACAAACATGGGGACAACAGTTATTATCAGGAGAGGAAATAACATTCTGGCCTTTGGGTAACCCTATAAAGACAAAATTCTGAAACCTCTTTGCTTACCATTAAATAGATATATGCCACCAGGTAGGACCTGGGGATCTCCCAGAATCATATCTCATCTCCAGGCTACAGAGATCAGTGTCCCTGGAGAAAATAGATGCTTTGGAGGGTGGATCCTCCTTGTTCTCCTCCATCAGTCACTGGGGGAGGGAGGGATGACCTGACAACCCTACCTATGGCTGGGGTTACCAACACTTCAGTAAAGTGGCCTCACTTCAAGAAGGATGTAGATAAAATTGAAAGGGTACAGAGGAGAGTGACGAAGATGATCTGGGGCCAAGGGACCAAGCCCTATGAAGATAGGTTGAGGGACTTGGGAATGTTCAGCCTGGAGAAAAGGAGGTTGAGAGGGGACATGGTAGCCCTCTTTAAGTATTTGAAAGGTTGTCATTTGGAGGAGGGCAGGATGCTGTTCCCATTGGCTGCAGAGGAAAGGACACACAGTAATGGGTTTAAACTACAAGTACAACGATATAGGCTAGATATCAGGAAAAAAATGTTCACAGTCAGAGTAGTTCAGCAGTGAAATAGGCTGCCTAAGGAGGTGGTGAACTCCCACTCACTGGCAGTCTTCAAGCAAAGGTTTGGATACACACTTTTCTTGGATGCTTTAGGATGCTCTGGGCTGATCCTGCGCTGAGCAGGGGGTTGGACTAGATGGCCTGTATGGCCCCTTCCAACTCTATGGTTCTAAATGCTGGGCCCTTTTGAAGACAATGTCTGGGGGGAGAGGATTTGGTGGAAGATGAGATGTCACTTCCAGGTGATGCTCTAGGTATGCCCCCTAATTTTTATGGTCAAGACCATAAAGACATAGGGAAAAATCTTAGCATGTCCCCACGTAGGATATTTTTCTCCCTTTCCACAATTCCCTGAGATTAGGGGATTGGGGCCTGTGGGCAAGGGTGTACTTCCTACGCACAGGCAAACAGCAAACCTACCTCAAGATGGCACAATTGAGGCTCCTGGGAGATTTTCGGATCCCTTCTACTCAGCAATGTTGTGCGTCGGAAGGGAAATTCAGCTCAAAAGTGTGCCAGGAGTAGCACTTTAACCTAACTGTTGACAGATGGAGAATGGAAGCAATGTAAATGCTCTCTTTTTGTGTCAGCACTATAAAAATGTCTGACTAGCCCATGAAAGATGGAGATGAAAGCTCCGGCGGCCATGGGAAGCTGTGCCTCACCTCCAGCCATAACTCATTCCCGTGGTATTATGAAAATGGTTTTATCGCCGTGGATTACTTTTTTTTTTTCCCTCTCTGCAAAAATTACTGCTTATCAGCAGTGCAGAAATGAAGCAAGCAACTCCCTGGTCTTTTGTTTTCTCTCCCCCCCCCCCCCCCGCCACTCTCCTGCACAATCCAAATGGTCAGGGATTTAATAAAACATAGCGTTTCATTGAAGTGGCTGGCGTGCATCTTTGAAGTCGACCCTGCTCTCTCTAAAAAGAGGGCCATTTCAAATGTCCTGCCCATAAGGTTTTGTAGCAAGTGTGGTTATGGGTATGGAGGCTGCAAGAAGAGAGGAGGGTCACATCCTTACCAGTTGGCATTTCCTGATTGGAGGGGGGGAGAAAAGATTCCACAGCAGCAGTGTTTTCTGAAGCACCGCAGTGAGATTTTGGGCGATGGATCTTCATGAGCTGCCAGACGTCTCTGGGACAGAAAGAAAAAGAGGACCAGGTGTTCTGTTTATGGTGAAGCAAACTCCCCAGGACAAAAGAAAAACTTCTCTCCCACCCCCCCAGCCCCCCCTTCCATTCCATTCCATTCCATTCCATTCCATTCCATTCCATTCCATTCCATTCCATTCATCGACTTTACTATCGACTACAGATGGATACATCTTGTTTTGAATGAGTCTGATCAGAACTGAAGCATTTGATGGATACCCACTGGATGCTGAAAACAAATCTAATTTCACATCAGCCCTGTTCCACATTGGCAACGCCTCCAGACCTAGAGGGAAGCAGATAGTTCCCACCATCATGGCAGTAGCTGAGTGCTGGCAACTGTATGGGAACCATAGAGTTAGGGGAGGGGGAATGCTAGAGAGCGATCCTGGTGTGACAGCATCACATGGCAATGATATTTTCCACCCCTCCCCCATTTAGTTGGCTAAGTTTCTGTGCAACAACAAGCGGAGCATCAGTGGCTACAAGCCAAACTGGCTTGGCATTTGCCTGCCATAAGCAGGCATCCAGCAAGCCTATTCCAAAGTGGATGAAGGCTAAACTTTGACACGACCCTCACAGTGTGATGAAGACAGAAATTCAAAGGCTCCTGAATGAAACATCTGCCGGGCTGCTTTTGAGTTAAAATTTGTTCGCTTATAACAAGGCAAAGAACGTGGGCCACAATGTTTTAGTATTTGGAGCTGAGCATAAACAGGCCTGAAGAGAGACCCAAAAAGTTCATCGAAAGTTCGTGTGAGCTGAGTAAGAACTAGAGATGGGCACAAACTGCATTTTTGCAGTTTGGTTTGTGGCTGAGCCACGAACCAAACTTGTTGTTGTTACTACGACAACAACTACTACTACTACTGCTGCTACTACAACAATAATAAATTTCTAAACCAACCACCCGAGACCAGCTCGGGGTGGTGTACACACTACCTAATAACTGGGAAGTTGGTTAGTGAAACCAAACTGGTTTGTTCCAATTTGTGTGCCATTTAAATTTTAACCCTTTGCTTTCTGCTCCCCATGGCTTTTTGTGGGAATCAGAAAGCAGTAGTTTAAATGGCTCATCACCCTTTAAACCAGACTTTTGCAACCAGGGTTTCATGAAATCCTGGGCTTTTTTGATGGTCCTGGAAGGGTTTACAGAATGAGTGGGAGTTAATTAATTGTTTATATATATTTAAAATGTGTTAAACATTCATTGGGTGATATGACCATATATGGTCATGGTGACCTGCCCCCCTTCCCAAAATAGCCAATGAGTGGGTGGGAAAGGGAGGGCTCCTGGGTGAGCATGTATACAGCTATGCTTTTCAACCATATTCAGCATGATTGCACTATTTCTGGGGTTTCTCAAAGCCTGAAGAATGTTTCAGTGGTTCCTCAACGGTAAAAAAAAGTTGAGATAGGCTGATTTAAACCAAACAGGTAACCTGTTTTTGTGAAGAACCACTATGAACCACATCAAAAGTTCCTAATAACTCTTCAGTTCACAGACATTGCTTTACATACCACAAACCCACCAAAATTTGTGATGAACTTAAGTCCATCAGCCAGTTCATGTCCATCCCTTGTAACAACCAGGGTTGTCAACATCTATGTGGAGTCTGAAGTTTACCCAGGATTACAATCGATCTTTCATCAGCCAAAAGGAAAAATGCAACCAAGAGATCAGAAGGAGTTAGAGACTGGGAAGGGTAACCGTGGAAAATCCAGAGAAAATTCTTAAGATTGAGTTAATTCATGACATTGTATTCCTCATCCCCATTTGTGGGTGTAAAAGCTGAACAATGAAGAAACTGACAGGAAGAAAGCTGATTCATTGAAATGTGGTGTTCTACACATACCATGGGCTGCCAAAAAGACAAATGAGTGGGTTCCAAATTAATCAAGTCTGAACTGTCCCCAGAAGCTAAAATTACTCAACTGAAACAATTGTACTTTAGTCATATTATGAGAAGACCAGAGTGGCTGGAAAAATCAATAAATGCTAGGAATAGTTGAAGGAAAGAGGAAGACCCAACAAGAGATGGATCAACTCAGTCAAAGAGGCCAAGGACCTCTATTTGCAGGACCAGAACAAGGCTGTTAATATTAAGATGTTTGGAAGACATTAACACATAGGATTGCCTTAAGTCAACTTGACAACCTGCAATAGACTAGCAAGTCCAATGGCCACCTCCAATTTTGCATGAGACTTCCTTATTTAGATTTTTATACCATGCTTATCTCTACAACAGAGAGCCCAAACAATGGACTACATTGTTCTACCCTCATCCCATCAACAATCCCTGTGAACTAGGCTGGGCTGATAATATGAGACCGGTCAAAGGTCACCCAGGGAGATTCCATGGCTGAGTGGGGATTTGAATCTGGTTTCCTTGCATCTTAGTCTGCACTGCACAACACTGTCTTTTAAGCTGGCTAATTCTTCAAATGGCCATTTATTCCGCAACCTTCATTCACTCTTATCAGACACCATTGCCAAGATTCCAAATCAGAGGTACAGATGTTATGCCAAAGAAAATAGATCTTTAGATCCTGTGCCAAGGATAATCAGTTTGAAAATAAGCTAAGTTATTTCAAACTGGCAATGTGAAAGCTAGAAGAATAGGATGCTAGATTTGGGCAACGGTAGACCCACATTCCAATTTTTCTCTGTTCTTCCGACAGGAATATGGTACTCACTGGAGAGCATTTGTCCAGCTTGTCAACAATTATGAATAAAACATATCCTTTCCAAAATGGAGATGGATTCTGCCTATTTCGGGATTTCCCTGAAGAGGTAAGTCTTCTATCAAACAAAATAGGCAGTGCCTAGCTGTCATAATCAAAGGACCATATACAGCAGGGGTCCCCAACCTCCTTGGATTTCTGACTCAGGGTGGTGGGCACAATCACAAAAAGGGCTGGCCCAGGAGGCGGAGTCAGCCACTAAATGCCATGGAGCAAGGCTATATAGAATACTATAGTTGAAAGGGGCTGTGCAGGCCATCTAGGCCAACCACTTGCTCAATGCAGGATCAGCCTCAAGGATCCAGGATAAGGATCTGTCCAGACAGTCAATGAGGCAGTTGATTCCACCGCTGAACTATATGGGCTGTGAACAAAGAAGCCATAGGGAAGGATGGTATAAAAATCTACATAAATAAATAATTAAAACCTATCTGATATCTAGCCGGTACCTTTCTACATATAGTTTAAACCGATTCCTGCGGACCCTCTCCTCTGCTGCCAACAGGAACTACTCCCTGCCCCCCTCCAAGCGACAACGTTTCAAATACTTAAAGACAACAATTATGTCCCTTCTCAACCTCCTCTTATATAACTATTTAACACTGTTATGTCTGTGGGCATTTGGCTGCTGATGCAAATGAGAGCTTTGGCCAGCCAAGGAACTAACCAATCAAAGGAACCTGTTAAGGTCCAACCTGATTGCTCTGCTTAGAGCCAGTCCGATTGCTCGGCTTAGAGCCAATCTGATTTCTCTGCCTGCTTAGAGCCAACCAGATTGTTCTGGTTAGGGCCAATTGGATTTCTCTGCTTAAGGCCAATCGGATTGCTCTGCTTAGGGCCAATCAGAGGCAGCAGCAGGCTGCCTGAAAGGTATAAAAGTGCCTCAGTTTGCCTGTTTTTCTCTGTTCAGTATTTAGAGTTTGTTGCTGGAGTTGCTAAATAAAAAGAGCTGTTCTGAAGAATTGGAATCTGTGTTCACTGAACCCGCAGACTTAATAAACAGGATGCTTTTAAATTTGCACTTTACTGCCCCAGCTCCCGTGCAGGAGCACAAATCGGGGCTGGATGAGGTGCACCAGGCCAAAAGCTCCCCCGTGTGGGTGCAGGAAGAGGTAGAGCAACCTGCCACGACTAAAACTCCAGCCTGCAAACCGGCATGAACCCTCCAGTGCATAAACGGTCAACCAGAAATCCTACTGGCCAAAGTTCCTCCCATTTTCAAAAAGAACTTGCTGGGCACCAGGAAAGCTGTCCATGAGTATCAAGGAGCCCACGGTCACCATGTTAAGGTTCCCCGGCATACAGCCCACCAAAGTCTGTAGTCAGACAACGTAACTTTCTTATAAAGTCTTTCAAGTCCACCTGTCTAATTTTCGTAACCGCCCTCCTCTGAGCTGTCTTGTCAAAGACTCACTTAACGACAATATGATTCCATGATAGTTTGTTCTTATGGCTTCAAATAATATGTAAATAATATTTAAATGGATTCTTTTCAGAACCATTACTGTCAATCAAACAAACTCGTATTTTGGCTTTTCATTTGGCCTCCAGAGCTAACTTCAAGAGATAAGACAACTTGCATACAGAGAAAAAAAGAAAGTTCCTTATTTTAGCATGTGTTTTTTTTTTAATCAGGTCTAAGCTGCAGGCCAGAAACAACAGGGCATTTGAAAAGCTTCACCAAAGATAAATTTCTAAATCAAAATCCAGTATTTCAAGTCCAGTATTTCCAAAAGGGAAGTTACCTGACTGGATCCACACACCACTTAAGGTTGGCATCTCAGGATCGGGAAATTCCTGTGACTTGGGGGAAGGATGCCTGAACAGGGTGGGTTTGGAGATGGAGGTTTAAGGCCATACAGCCTCCCTTCCAACATAGCCATTTTCTCTAGGGAAATTGACGTCTGCTCTGCCAGGAGATATCCAGCCACCCCTTGGGAGTTACTCCTTTTTCCTCCTGGTCATCCTCCACTAGTCTAAAGGTAAAGGTATCCCCTGTGCAAGCACTGGGTCATGTCTGACCCTTGGGGTGACGCCCTCTAGCGTTTTCATAGCCGACTCAATACGGGGTGGTTTGCCAGTGCCTTCCCCAATATATAACTATTTAACACTGGTCTAGCACAGTTACCGTATTTGCTGGTGTATAAGACGACTGGGCGAATAAGACGACCCACCAACATTTCCACTCAAAATATAGTACTCTGGGCCACTATGGGCAGCTATGTCTATCCCAACTGAAGTGCACCCGGCGTATAAGATGACCCCCCCCCACTTGGAGGCATGTTTTTCAGGGGGGGGAAGTAGTCTTATACGCCAGCAAATACGGTATTTGTTAACATTGCCTTACCAACCACTTGCAACCCACAACGTAACTAGAATCTGCCTGGTCCCTGCCATTGGAGGGCATGACGGGAGAAAGCACCTGGCTGTCACACAGCTCTTGGGCATGCGTTGGCAGCACATCGATGACTCAGACTCACCTAGCTATTGTAAATGAATAATGTCAAATGCATCCAGGGAGCTCAACAAAAAAAGAAAAAGGGTCAAGACAAGTCACTCATCTTGACCGTATGAGCCACCGGTTATTAAATATTTAATAATTGCAATATTTAGCTCAAGGTGGCTTTTGGAAAAAGGGATGCTCAAAACATATGGGCAGGTGAATCTCAGCAACCTGACCTGAAGGCAATCAACACGAATGGGGAGATGGGAAGCATATTGTAGCATGGGTAGGAGACACAGATTGCCAGAAAACAGGATAATGTTCCATTGCCTTGTCCATTCAGAAAGTAAAATCTGGTCTCGCAAGGGTCAGCGGAAGAGAGGCCATCTTGCTTGGCGATGATTGGGGGGTGGGCGGGGGTGATTGGCACTCTTTCTGCATGCTGCTGCTGTTTGTGTGGATTTGCAATGACTATTCCGAGCTCTTTTCTAAAGCCATTTGCTGATTTCCGTGTGGGTCTCCTTCCTGTGATTTAGCAGGATTTATACACACTCACGGTAGGGGGATGACGGGTCTAAACCGAAAGCCGCTTGGCTTGAGCAGATGCAGCCAATCGGAAAGGAGCAATGTGGATCATCAGAGTCACAATTAGCACTTAGTAATGATTTTATAATTAGCCCTGACCAGCTTCATGCAGAAAAACACATGCATAATGCTTGAGCACCTTTATAATATTGCAGCCCCAGTCCCAATGGCCGGCACAAGTGCTGCCCTCTCTTTCCAAGAGGGGGGGAGAGAGAGAGAGAGAGAGAGAGAGAGAGAGAGAGAGAGAGAGAGAGAGAGAGAGAGAGAGAGAGAACTCCGTATTCCGATCTGCATAGAGGCATTTTGATCTGCCTTCCCTTTCCGTTTTGCTGACCTGGTTCTCAAAGCGGAGTTTCTTTCTCTCCCCCACCCCCCCAGCCCCCCTCGATTTTGCTGTCGCTAGTCCAATTTTCAATCTGTTCGGGGGAAAGAAACTGGCCGCTCAAAATGATTTTGGTGCTGACAGGCAAAACGTTCCGTATGTCTCAATTTAGAATTCCAGCGCAAAGAGTTACGTTTTGTATTTGCATGAAGGGTAACTGCATACTAAGTCCTTGTCTGATAGTTTGCCCTTCTGGGGTCCTGATTCATTGCTAGATCCCTTCTGTCATAACGGCTTTGCATGGATTCACACACATGAAGCTCTCTTACACTAAATCAGACCCCGGGTCCAGCAGAGTCGCCTCCAACTGGCACCAACCCTCCAGGATCTCAGGTTTGGGTTGCCAGATGCTCCCTGGAAACAGGAGAAGTTGGGAAACTCCTGGAGGTTTGAGGGGGGAAACTGGGAAGGGACCTCAGTGGGGTGCAATGCCACCCTCCAAATGCTGGCAGGGGCTCCTGGGAATTGTAGTCCATGGACATCTGGAGGGCCACAGTTTGATTACCCCTGCTCCAAAGCATCAGTTTTCTCCAGGGAATCTTATATCTGTAGTCTGGAGATGAG
This sequence comes from Paroedura picta, assembly GCF_049243985.1. Lineage (NCBI taxonomy): Eukaryota > Metazoa > Chordata > Lepidosauria > Squamata > Gekkonidae > Paroedura > Paroedura picta. The sequence continues at coordinate 184,401,864 of NC_135369.1, forward strand.
CTGCAATGCCAAGGGATCCCCAGGTCCCACCTGGAGTCTGGCATCATTGTCTTATGTATAGGTTTTTCATGTCACCTGATCCTTTTAACTAGAGATGCCGAGGACTGACCCTGGGACCTTCTGCACATCAAGCAGGTGCTCTACCACTGAGAGCTTTTCATGGGGAGCTCTGCCATTATGCCACAGCTTCTCCCATAATATCGAAATATCAAGATTCATATTAATGTTTCCAAATACTGGAACCTTAACTTGTATGTAAGTCATGCATTTTGCCCATTACAGGAATTGTGGGAGGGTGCACATGGCCACGAGAGGTGCACAGATTTCATCTCATTCTGAATTTATCCATGCTTCTCTTGGCACTCTTTCAATATACATGCCAAGCTGTGCCAAAATGATTTGCACACAAGAAGGTCATTATGGAGAAGAATGCAATGGAAATACTTTTTGTGTATGTGTGTGTGTCCAACTGGTTCTTACCAACATGTAGCTGAGAAGGTAATAGGAAGAAGAAGAAGAAGAAGAGTTGGTTCTTATATGCAGCTTTTCCCTACCCGAAGGAGGCTCAAAGCGGCTTACAGTCGCCTTCCCATTCCTCTCCCCACAACAGACACCCTGTGAGGTGGGTGAGGCTGAGAGAGCCCTGATATCAACACTCGGTCAGAACAGCTTTATCAGTGCTGTGGCGAGCCCAAGGTCACCCAGCTGGCTGCATGTGGGGGAGCACAGAATTGAACCTGGCATGCCAGATTAGAAGTCCGCACGCCTAACCACTACACCAAACTGGAAGGAGCAGAATGAGGCATGTAGAAGGCCAGACTAATACCAAAGCAAGCTTCCACCTCCCTGAATCTGATTCTGCTTGAAACTCAAACCAGGCACATCCTTATTATGAAAGCTTTCAACCTGTAAACGGCCAAGAGAGGTGGTTGTCTGTCCATTTCATAGCATAGAGCTGGGAGGGGCCATACAGGCCATCTAGTGCAACCCCCTGCTCAGTGCAGAATCTGCAGAATCATTTGACATGGCAGAATAGACTGCTTTCTCGTTTCTGATCCATTTTCTCTAAGGAGGATTTTGCCTTTACACCAGTTTATTTATGTATATATTATTGCTAGTATGAAAGGGACAGCAAGCAGGAGAGTCAGGCCACCTAAGCCAGCACAGCAGAATGCAGCCAGCCAGCCTACCTCACTACCGAGCAAGCAGGAGGCCTGCAAGCATGGTGGCACAGCATTGGGGGCTCAGCTGCCCAAGTTGGTGCTGCACCTGCAGTGGAGCACAGCTGGCAGCCTCTTCTGCTCTACAGTGGCCAGGATGCCTGGGACCATGGCAGCCCAGCCATGGGGACTGTACAGCAGAGTATAGTGATCTCCCCCTCTCTCCAACTAACTTCCTGTCTGTTCTTCCTCCTCCCAAGTGCCCAGAAGTGGCACGAAGGAGAAGAAGAAAATGGGAGTGAGGAAGACCCGCTATTGGCCCTCAGTGGGGGAGTGCCTGCTACCTATTAGGGGCATATCCCCAACTGTGACCAATCTGGTAGCTGCTGTACATCATCAGCACACAGACTCAGCATTAGCTTGGCTAAAGACTTCAAGTATATACTCCACCTTTCTTCCCCGTGGTGGGGACCCAAAGCGGTTTACATAGTTTTCCTCTCTTCCATTTTGTCTTCACAACAACCCCACGAGGTAGATTTTAGGCTGAGAGTATGTGAGTAGCCCAGCGTCACCTGGCAAACTTTCAGGGGCTACTGAGTGAGGATATGAACCTAGGTCTCTCAGATTCACTTAGGCTAAACCAATCTCTTTTGAACTCTGGTGCTAGAGAAGACTCTTGCGAGTCCCTTGGACTGCAAGGCGAACAAACCAGTCAGTCCTAGAGGAGATCAGCCCTGCCTGCTCTTTAGAAGGCCAGATCCTGAAGATGAAACTCAAAGACTTTGGCCACCTCATGAGAAGGAAGGACTCCCTGGAGAAGAGCCTAATGCTGGGAGCGATCGAGGGCAAAAGAAGAAGGGGGCGACAGAGAACGAGGTGGCTGGATGGAGTCACTGAAGCAGTTGGTGCGAGCTTAAATGGACTCCGGGGAATGGTAGAGGACACGAAGGCCTGGAGGATCATTGTCCATAGGGCCACGATGGGTGCTGCCCACTCCCTTAGGCCACATCAGGAAAGTTATTTCCAAGCATTGAGCAGTCCCACCATCCGAGTATTACGCTTTGAGCCGCATCGCTTCCTTTGTTGTGTGCGCCTTCCTAATTGCATGAAGCCGGCTGACCCTTCTGCAGCAGGGGGGCGGGGAAGAGGGCTATAAATATTGCACACAGACCCAATAAGACGAGGACGAAGCAATTAGGGGAAATGGCCCATCTCACATATGTTGTTGTGCAGCAACGCCAGTGCTTATTAGCATAATAACAGCGTGTTCAGCTCGCCCCCGAATGAAAAGGGAGAGATGGGAGGGTGGCAATGTGTTAACACTGGCTAGTCAGGCAGACAACAGTTGGCTTTGGTAATTAGAAAGGTTCTGCCACGTTGGGCGCTCTCTTTGGGGCACTCCCGGGAATTCCAGGCTCCAGGCCAGGGCTTCGGGCATGTACCAGAGCAGCAGGTGAATGCTAATCGGCAAAGGGTGATTGCTAATAATGTCGAAGCGAATGCCAGGGAAAAATGCTCAAAGAGAGATGTTTGGCGTCTCGAAAATCACCTCCGAGCACATCTCGGTGCCAATGTGCCCATCCTGCCTGCACCAGGGGGTGTCACAAAAAGTAATGCCGCTTTGTTTGTGTTTACACGGGGCTATTTAAAATGTTTATCTACTCACCTTTAAAACTAGCGCGGTGAGGTTTAAAGGCTACGGGCCGCTAAAGCCGTACCATTGAAGGAAAGAGGAAGAATGGGCGTCTTTCTTCCAGATAACAACTGTCAAGACGATAGACCTTGAAATAGCAGATATAAAAATGTGAAAACCCAATTTAAAGACACCGTGTGCTCCCGGCGTTGGTGTATTCCCATTTTCCTAGGCAAAAATTTTTGAAAAGAGGTCTATTTTAGAGGAGGGTTGCCAACATTTAGCTAAAGATTTCCCACGATTAAAATTGAACTCCCGGTGACAAAAATCAGTTCACTTGGAGACAAATGGCCACTGAAGAAGCAGAAGCAAAAGTAGTGCTGGGGTTTTCAAACTTCTTGATGGCATCTCGAAGTGTCACACTATCACCTTCCCTTCCTCTTACAACAGGTAGCCTGCAAGGTAGGCAGGGCTGAGAGAGCTTTGCGAGTACTGTGACTCACTTGGAATACTGTGTTCAGTTTTGGGCACCCCAGTTGAAGAGGGATGTAGACAAACTGGAGTGTGTCCAGAGGAGGGCAACAAAGATGGTGAGGGGTTTGGAGACCAAGAGGTATGAAGAAAGGTTGGGGGAGCTTGGTCTGTTGAGCCTAGAGAAGAGACAACTGAGAGGGGATCTGATAACCATCTTCAAGTATTGAAAAGCCTGCCATATCGAGGATGGAGCAGAGTTGTTCTCTCTTGCCCCGGAGGGACAGACCAGAACCAATGGGATGAAATTAATTCAAAATAAATTCCCGCTAAACCTCCGGAAGAAGTTCCTGACAGTTAGAGCGGTTTCTCAGTGGAACAGGCTTCCTCGGGAGGCAGTGGGTTCTCCATCTTTGGGGATTTTTAAACAGAGGCTGGATAGCCATCTGACGGAGAGGCTGATTCTGTGAAGGGTCAAGGGGGTGGCAGGTTACAGTGGATGAGCGATAGGGCTGTGAGTGTCCCGCATGGTGTGGGAGGTTGGACTAGAGGACCCATGAGGTCCAACTCTATGATACTATGAACAGTCTTCAAGCAAAGGTTGGATACACACTTTTCTTGGATGCTTTAGGATGCTTAGGGCTGATCCTGCGTAGAGCAGGGGGTTGGACTAGATGGCCTGAATGGCCCCTTCCAACTCTATGATTCTATGATTCTATGATTCTATGATTCTATGATTCTATGATTCTATGATTCTATGATTCTATGATTGGCCCAAGGTCACTCAGCTGGCTGCATGTGCAGAAGGAGGAGTAGGGAATCAAATCTGGTCCCCCAGATTAGAGGCCACCACTCTTAACCACGCCACGCCACACTGGTTCTCAGTCAAATACCTGGAGGTATAGTCTAAAATGCAAAGCCAACTATCGTCCAGGTTTGCACTTGCCATTTCTGGGTAAGATGGCTGAGCGGGCAATTGCTGAACTGTCTCAGAGCTTCCAAGATGAAACACCAGCTCTGGACCCATTCTAGTCCGTCTTCCAGACTGCCCATGGGGTAGAGACAGATCTTGTTGCTCTCAGGGACCTTCTCCAGAGACCGCTGGATCTAGGCAGGTTAGTGAAGCTGCTTTTATTGGACCTAATAGCACCGTTGGACACAGCCAATCAGGGGCTGCTTGCCCAATGTCTAGCTGAAATAGGGCTATGACATGCAGCCCTCCAGTAGCTGCAATCCTTTCTCCAGAGTCAGGGATAGAGGGAGCATAAGGGGAGGGAACCTCCAAGAGACATTTCCCGATATACAGGGGTCCATGGAAAGCTATTCTCTCCCAGATGCTATTTAACATCTGTATTGTGCCCCCTCACCCAGTTGGTCTTTCCTCACTGGGGTTGAAGATTCCTTGACAGACCCTCTCCAGACTACAGAGATCAGTTTCCCAGGAGAAAATGGCTGCTTTGGAGGGTGGACTCCATACAATTGCACCCTTCTCCATACCATTGCACCCTACTTAGGCTCCTCCCCTCTTCAAAAACCCCTCCCTACGTTTCACCGCCCTCCCATCCCAATCTCCAGAAATTTCTCAACCACCGCAACCCTACTTGTAACCTTTTCTGTGCTGAACCTGTAGGGCAGGGGTATTCAACCTGTGGTCCTCCAGATGTCCATGGACTACAATTCCCATGAGTCCCTGCCAGCGTTTGCTGGCAGGGGCTCATGGGAATTGTAGTCCATGGACATCTGGAGGACCACAGGTTGACTACCCCTGCTGTAGGGAATTAGAAAGTAGGGGAGCACTTACAGATGTGATTCCCACCCATAGCCTAAAGTGGTACAGTCTATTCAGTGCTCCACCATCTCCTTAGTGCAGGGGTAGTCAAACTGCGGCCCTCCAGATGCCCATGGACTACAATTCCCAGGAGCCCCCTGCCAGCGAACGCTGGCAGGGGGCTCCTGGGAATTGTAGTCCATGGACATCTGGAGGGCCACAGTTTGACTACCCCTGCCTTAGTGCCTTGCAATGGACAGTCTTGAGATTGTCACATGATACCACGTTTGAGTGGGGGAAAATAATCACAAAGGAAAGACAAAATATCCCCCCAACCGGAAATGTAAAACCTTTTTTTGTTTCCTCACGCGTGCATACTTTACATTTCTTCTGCCTTTCACTCCTTTCCACCATTGCTTCTTTTGCCAGCTCTTCGACTCTCTGTCTAGACAGTCCTGTCAGTAAAAGGGCCCTTCCTTTCTTCACAGTACGCTGCATTTGAAACAGCTTTCCTGCAGCTGTTACCATCCAGGCCAGGCCAACAGGAAACCTCTAGCCTCCCCCTACTCATTCAAAAGATGCAAAACTATCAAAAATCTTGTGAGGAATCGGCTTCTTCTGGTATATTTATGTATTATTTAGAATACTTTGCTCTGCTCTGGTTTGGCCTCACTTGGAGTACTGTGTTCAGTTTTTGGGCACCTCAGTTGAAGAGGGATGTAGGCAAACTGGAGCGTGTCCAGAGGAGGGCAACAGAGATGGTGAGGGGGTTGGAGATCAAGACGTATGAAGAAAGGTTGCAGGAGCTTGGTCTGTTTAGCCTAGGGAAGAGACGACTGAGAGGGGATCTGATAACCATCTTCAAGTATTTAAAAGGCTGCCATATAGAGGATGGAGCAGAGTTGTCCTCTCTTGCCCCAGGGGGAGGGACCAGAACCAACGGGATGAAATTAATTCAAAGGAAATTCTGTCTAAACATCAGGAAGAAGTTCCTGACAGTTAGAGCGGTTTCTCAGTGGAACAGGCTTCCTCGGGAGGTGGTGGGTTCTCCATCTTTGGAAATTTTTAAACAGAGGCTAGATAGCCATCTGACAGAGAGGCTGATTATGTGAAGGCTCAAGGGGGTGGCAGGTTACAGTAGATGAGTGATAGGGTTGTGAGTGTCCTGCATAGTGCAGGGGGTTGGACTAGATGACCCAGGAGGTCCCTTCCAATTCTATTATTCTATGATTCTATAACACTGGAGGCAAAGTCTGAAAGGCAACAGTTGCTAGCACATGGGCCAATGTGAGTTTTGTGGAGCAAGGTCTGGATCTTGGAATGGGCAGTCTCCAGGTGAGACCTGGTGATCCCCTGGAATTACAGGCCATCTCTAGCCTAAAGGGAACAATCCTCCAGGAGAAAATGGCTGCTTTGGAGAGGGGACTCCATGGCATTATGCCTGGAGTACTCCCAGAGTTACAACTGATCTCCTAGTAACAGAGATCAGTTCCCCTGGAGAAGATGGCTACTTTGAAGTGGGGGGATTTATAGCAGCATACCTGCAGGTGCCAGCCTCCATGTAGTACCTGGGGATCCTCACATTGCTGGCATCATAGCAACATCACTGTCTTGCCGGTGAGAGTGGCCTGGTCCTCGGTTTTCTTCTCATGGGGATCCAAAACAAACTGTTGCCAGCTTTGGGTTGGAAAATTCCTGGAGACTGGTGTGTGTGTGTGGGGGGGGGGGTGGAGCTTGGAAGGGGGGGTTGACTCTGGGAGGAACTTGAGTGGGTTACAATGCCATAGGTTGCACTCTCCAAAGCAGCCATGTTCCCTAGGGGAACTGATCTCGGTTGTCGAGAAATCAGTTGTAATCCCAGGAGATCTCCCAGCCAATGGAGCTTGGAAATCTTACTTTGAGTTCCACATTATTGAAAGAACTTGGCTGGATGATTTGGCTTAGAAGACAAGAGGGTGAGAGGAAATGGGCTTCTCCTATAACCTTCTAAAAGTGCGGAATGGACAAAAAGACACCCAGACAGGCATGTCGGAAGGACGGTCCTCCAGGATGATAAATCACCCTCTCCGCCCATCAATATTTCATCAGGCAAGCTGGCATCTGAAGGAAAGCCTCATCACATGATCATCATTTGTTAAGGGGATGTGATGGGCTGCCTTGGGGATAATTCAGAAGGCTTGTCGGCTCAACTTCCGCCAGCCATTCGGGAAAGCAGCACAGAAGCTCTTGGGAAAAGCAGGGGCTTGCTGGGGGAAACATTCTGATGCCTGATTTGAACCTCATGGGCAAGCAGGCAGCTCTGTTCTGCATTCCAAGTCTGGCATGCCAGTCACCAGACCCTGGCCCACTTTACTAATGAACCTCAAGGGTGCGAGCAGCATTAGGGGTGATGGCATGTTTTCGTGGACTGGCCAGCCTGTCTTCTTTGGAAGGGCCATTCAACCGGTGCTTCCGGTGGTCAAAATGTCCCATGTGGAACAAAAATTACCAGACTAGATCTGCAGGCTGCAACCCGTTTGGTTCTAGGGTGGCATATTCCTGGGGGTTTGGGAGTGGAGCTTGGGGGAGGTGGGGTCTGGTGTGGGAGGGACCTCAGGGAGGAAAATGCCATAGAAACCACCTTCCAAAGCAGCCATGTTCTTCAGGAGGACTGATCTCTGTGGTCTGGAGATAAGTTACTAGTTGGGAAGGTCCCCAGGCGCCACCTGGAGGCTGGCAGCCCTAATCATGGACATGTCTGCTGCCTTCATAAGTCCAACTCATTGGTAGGGTGGCCTCCTGCTGTTACAACTGAAGAAGAAGAAGATGGGTTGGTTCTTATATGCCGCTTTTCTCTACCAGAAGGAGTCTCAAAGCAGCTTACATTCGCCTTCCCTTTCCTCTCTCCACAACAGACACCCTGTGGGGTTGGTGAGGCTGAGAAAGCCCTGATATTCCTGCTTGGTCAGAACAGTTTTATCAGTGCCATGGCGAGCCCAAGGGCACCCAACTGTGGGGGAGTGCAGAATTGAACCTGGCTCGCCAGATTAGAATTTTGCACTCCTAATCACCACACCAAACTGGCTGTCTTCTGCCAGCAGCAATCAGTTAGCCTGGAGAAAAATGGCTGCTTTAGAGGGTGAACTCTGTGGCACTGTACCCCACTGAGACCAATTCTGCACAGAGGCTTAAATGTGCGCTGCCTCCCACTTGCAAACATGCAGTTGTAAACCGCACATTTGCAGACTTCCTAACAGGAGATCTATCCCACGTTATCCCACCACCTTGTGGCGGTTTTTCCCTTCCTGACAAGGCAGCAGAGAAGCCAGAAGAGAGGAGAACGCGTACTTTATTCCCTGCAACCAATCCCCTCTCAACAGTGGTTTGGGGGCTTCAAATGTCCCCAAGTCCAGAAATGTATATATTTTATAAATTCACTTCCACGTTGCTGTGGGAAAACTAGACAACAATAAAACATTCTTCCTTGATTTCTGTTTGGGATTCATTTTTGGGTGGTCTGGATTCCTTTTTGGTTACCTGGCTTCAACCTAGCGATGCTTGCTGATTGGCAGAGCACAACTCCATGCCCTGACCACTCCCAAAGTGTCCTTAAGCAACCTTCCTCACAGCACACCTACCATTTTCCTTTGTTCTTGGAGAGTGGCCATTTCGGGCATCTGTGGAAATAGAGAATCGCAGGGTGATGGCTGTGCTGACCCAGGTGGGCGCCATCATCAACCTGATCTCTGCCACTCTCATGGCCATCACGCAGGAGACCATGCATTAATTAAGGCCAATGCTCTGTAGAAGGCACCAGGGGACAGGGAACAGGCCCCTCTTCAAGGGTTCTCAGCACTGGCAGGGCATCCACACCTCCCTAAGCAACCAACCAAGCATCAGTGTTTCATGCTCATTGAGGTGCATTTTCTGAGATCGATGTGGGTGGATGAGAGAAGCACCAACTGGTGGGAGAACTTTGTCCAGGTTGCATGAAGCGATGACCAGGGGATTCTGAACTTCAAGATGACCCAAGGGACCTGCGAGGAGCTGGTCTCCAGGCTCTGAGGGAGGCCGCAATGGCAGACGACCAACATGCACCAGCCCATCCCAGTGGCGAAGAGGGTAAAAGTGCCTTCACACAATGAATTGTCAAAAACTTTAATGGCTGGAGTCATGGCTGGAGTCAACTGGTTGTTGTGGGTCTTCCAGGGTCTGTAGTGCATCACATTCCTGCCTTATCTGGACAATAAAATCAGATTCCAGTAGCACCTTTAAGGCCAACAAAGATTTATTCAAGACGTGAGCTTTCGAAGAGTGCTTGCACTCGAAAGCTCACACCTTGAATCAATCTTTGTTGGTCTTAAAGGCGCTACTGGATTGATTTTATTATGCTATTTCAGACCAACACGGCTACTCATTTGAATCTGCTTTATCTTGGCAGGTAAAAACATACAAAACACACAATTTAAATGTTATACAAATTTTAAAGTGTCTTAACTTTAAATAACTTTAAAATATGAATTTCTAAAAAAATTCTTTATCAAGAAGAAGAGGAGAAAAATAATATATAAAATACCTTTTACCAGGTGGTTCTTCCAAGGCCAAGAGTAGGCCCAGTGAATCCTAAGCAGTTTTTGTTGCTTCAGTCTACATGTCCTTTGGGGCAGGGGTAGTCAACCTGTGGTCTTCCAGATGTCCATGGACTACAATTCCCATGAGCCCCCACCAGCGTTTGCTGATAGGGGCTCATGGGAATTGTAGTCCATGAACATCTGGAGGAACACAGGTTGACTACCCCTGCTTTGTGGGACAGAGCAGAAGAGGTGGTCCCATAGGTATGACAGTCCCAGATCATGCAGGTATTAAAGGTCACAACCAAAACCTTGAGCTTGAACAGTGGCTAAGTTGGGTGCCGGCAGGTAGAGTGCTCATTGTCATGCCTGGTGAAGGTGGTGAAAGGCCTAGTATAACCTGGGCCTCTATAGATAAGGAGGCATCTAGGATCTCTCCCTGTCTCCTGGTGGTTGCCAAAGTAGTCAATTGAACCACATCAAGAGGCAGGGGTTGCACCATTTCTCCTGGAGCATGATGACCCAGCCAGCGGACCTCATCTTAGCTGGATTTAACTTCAGACAACTCCACTTCAGATTACAGAGTTCAGTTTTCCTGGAGGAAAGCTGAATAGGGTGGCCTTTATGGTCTTAGATCCCTACTATGGCTCCTCTCCTCTCCAAACTCTACCCTCTCCAGGCTGTGGCTGAAAATCTCCAGGGATTTCCCAGGCATGACATGGCCACCCTATAAATATTGCTAGACCAAACAAAGGGGTACTTAAGTGAGCCGTGAAGGGTAGGATTTTTTTAATATACCACTTCTTTATGACTGATATATATATATAAATTTGGAAATGATTTCATTACAATCACACATCACACTCCAAAATGACCTTGGTGTCCCACCACCTGAAGGTTGGCAATCCACATGGGGTGGCAGAAACCTCTCCCCCACACCCGCACAGACCAAGGTCCCAATCCAAATCCTGGCTCAACCTACTTGGGAAATGTGTCCTCTCTTGCTGATGCTAGGCGACTGATGCAAATTCGGGTCTGGGACTCAGTCACAACATTGTGAAAATGACCATGTGTAATTTGGCCCTATGGGGTTCTGACCCCAAAATGAAAACTCTCTGAGTGACCTTTTCAAATCCTGACCCTGCTCTTTCCTCCTACTTTGTATGGTGTTTTATAATCCAATGGTTACTAGACAACCACTGTAGGGCATGAAATTCCATGGACAGCAGGACTCTGCTTAGCTTTTAATGTGTTGGAAAGTCAACCGAATCTGGAGACCGACAAAGCCTGAAGGAGGCAGATGACAAACAAGTAGAGGAGCTGAAAAATTCAGCCGAATGCTTTGCCAGCCTTTTACTATTCCCGGAATCCTGTCTGATAAACAACTATATTGGTCGATGGAGACTCAAAATTAATTACCTCTGACATTGATAAATTTCTTGCAGGATCTTCTGTTAATCTGCTCGTGTGTCTGCAGATAGACCATCTATTCCTCCGATCCAGCATTAACAGTCTATTTGTGGACTTGGCTCAGTGATGAAACATCTCATCCGCAAAGAGGACAGTTCTGAGGAAAAAGAGAGCTCCTTCCTGGATCCGTCCTCGTCTTTCTCAGACATTACATAAGAAAATGTGTTCGTGTTTGTGGGCAGCTTCTGGCTCTTCAGATAATCTTATGTATTACATTTCAAGCACATGTAGATAATTTAATTTAACCCCCCAAAAACAAAGTCCATATAGAGGAAAGCGAAACCTATATGAATGTAATTAGAATTATTTATAATACCGTAAAAATTTAATTGAATCAGATTTACTGGAAAATGTGATTTAAAAAAAAACACAACCAAGACTATACTTTGGAGTAATTGAATTAAGTTGAACCATCAATTGCTTTTCTGCTTTTGCCTTATTCTATTATCTTTCTTGTACTCGGTAATGTTGAGTAGTTTACCTTATATAGAGTTCAGGTTGATTATCTTTTTAAGAACAATAATAGATTTCAGCGCTCATTTCAAAATACATGGAAGTGAAGGTCATAGAATCATAGAATCATAGAGTTGAAAGGGGCCATACAGGCCATCTAGTTCAACCCCCTGCTCAACGCAGGATCAGCCCTAAGCATTCTAAAGCAAGGTCCAGGCTTTTCCCCTCAAACTTCATCAACTAGAGTTGCCGGAAATACCTGGAGATATGGGGAGTGCAGCCAGAGGAGAGTGGAGTTTAGGAAAGAGAGGGACTTCATCAGGGTACAGTTCCCTAGAGTTCACCCTCCAGAACAACCAGTTTGTGCAGAAGAACTAATCTGTCATATGGAGATCAACTGTAATAACAGGAGATCTTCAGGTGTCTCCTGGAGGTTGGCAACCCTAGGCTCAACCACAGAAAGTTTTTGTTGGATTTTGCTTGGCCTAAGGACACCTGGATCCAAATCCCCACTTAGCCACAAAGCCCACAGGGCAAACTCAATTCAACCCAGGACAAAATCCAACTGTTGACTTCCGCCGAGGTCTAGAGGAGCTCGGTATGGTTCAGTATGGTTCCCGCAGGTGGCATGATGCTCATCAGCAATTTTCACAGTGCCTACCAAGTGTTTTTATAAAGTGAGCAGCACTAAATGTATTTTTGGCCAGCAAGGTTTCTGACAGGCAATTCTATCAAGAGTTCCTGATCCTGTCCCCATGACCCAGAGAAATGGGGAGGTGATTTGGTTCCTGCACAAAAATCCCAAGCATTAAAAAAAATCTGTGGGGGATAATGCCCCCCCCTAACATAATATGCTAACTAAGATATTGTGAAATCTCATGAAGTCACAACTGACATTATGAGGTTTCCTAACTGCTTTTCCCCTTCCCTGCAGGCATACCTTGGTGGCAGTGGTCAGAGGAGGGAGAGCAAGCAGCAACTGAGTGGAAGACAGTGCAGAAATAGAAGGAGAGGGAAAGAAAGGGAAGGCAGGCAGAGGCGGATGAGAGTTCCCTCCTCCATGAGACTCACAGGTAGGTTGATACTGGCAGTGGGGAGAGCTGCCAGATTCAGGCTGGAAAACTCCTGGTGATTTGGGGGTGGAGTCTGAGGAGGGGCGGGATCTCAGTGGGGTACAATGACAGAGTCTACCTTCCAGAACTTCTATTTTCTGCAGAGGAACTTATCTCTTTGTTCTGGAGATAAACTAATTTCAGGAGATCTTGAAGCCTTAACTGGAGGTAGATCTCCCTAGTTGTCCAACCCAGCTTGGGGATCTCCTGGAGTTGGAGCCTGGGAAGGAAAGGTACCTCAATGGAGTACGATACTATCTCCACCCCCCAAAGCATCCATTTCTCCCAGGGGAATTGATCTATGTAGTCTGGAGATGGGCTGTAATCTCAGCCCTTCATTTTTGTTTTGATGTTTTGTACCTATTTTAAATTGCTTTCATGAAGTGTGTTTGTGAGGGGAAGAATATTTTGTTTTAAAATAGTTGACTTTCAAGTATGTTTTAATTTGTTAGCCACCTTGGTAGCTCTTTTAAAGGCAGTAAGGTGAGGTATCTATTTTATAAATAAACTAGTTTCAAAGCCCATTTAAAAAATGGGCTTTGAAAGGGGAGAAAGGGAAGGGGAAGGCAGACACCCCGACTCCTGGCAAGAGCCGTGACCCTGGAGCACAGTACTCACCGTTTGTAGAGTCCAGGGTCAGCGGCACAGCGTCAGGGTGGCAGAAGGCCGGCTCTTCCCGTGGCTGGGAGAAGGCCGCCCCCCCCCACCCAGCCAAGACTTGCGGCCTTCTCCCGGCCGCGGAGTGCTACTCGTAGGACGGGCCAAGTGGCCACTTAGCCCTGGATTGCCACTCGGAGGGGTGAATCAGGAGCCGCTTGGCGGCTCCTGATTCGCCCTTCCGAGTTTTTATCCCGGACAGGGCCAGCCCTAACTCCTCCCCACTTGTCCTTACTCCTTTATTCCTACCGCTCCACCAGAGCGGGCAGTTTAAAGATTAAAGGCCATTGTATCCAGGCATACAAGGGGTGCTAGGATGGAGACCTGCACTGTGGCCTTCCTGGGGGCTGGCTACATGGCAAAAGCTCCTGCCCACCCTTGGACTCTTGAGGCCTCACCTCCAAACCTCAAGGAACATTCCTGACCCAGAGATCACCAACCTCAGCTGCAGCATGGGAATCTCCTGGAATTGGACTATAGAAATCAGCTCCCCAGGGGGAAATGGCTGTCTTGCAGGGGGGGACTCTACAACGACAACTCATCACCAGGCTCCTGGAGATGAAAGGGCTTGCTTGGGAGGGGAGAACTCTGTGGCAGAGAGGTTGCAGCATGGAAGAGGTTGGGACCTGGGGATTTTCTGGAATTGTAGGTCATTTCCAGGCTACAGAGATCAGTCTTCTTGGAGAAAATTCCTGGGAATCTCATGGAGGTGCAGGTATGCCAGGCTCCACGTTGGAAACAAAGAGAAGTGCTGGGTAGCAGTAATTGCTAATAAAAATAAACATCAAATAATTCATAAACTTGTCACAGTTTCTTCCTTCAATTAACATATTTGATAGCAAAATTTGCTTGAAGAACTGAAAACCTTTTAGTCTATACGTTCTTCAGTTCAGTTCAGTATCGAAGTAAATCAAAAACAGTTGTATGTTACAAACAAACATGAAAATATTGGTTGGCAAAGAACTTACAGTGGTTTTCTCAATTATTGCCTCTATGTCAACTTTTCTCAAATTCTTAACAATGAGAAAGCCCTGACACATTCTTGGAAATGACTCCCATTATATCCAATTGTGGGGAAAGCAGATTCTCTGATCTGGTCCTTCTACCATGTTATCTGCCATGTGCTGTTCATTGAAGGACTCAATATGCAATAGCAAAGTCAGCAGACTTTATCCTTCCTAGTCCTGGTCCCCCCACCCAGGAACTCTCAAGTGTCTCACCAACGCACAGTTAACGAGAGATACGTGTCCTGCACATGACATACTGTCCAGATAACCAATGTGAAATTCATAGTCTTCTAGGAAGTTCAGGAAATCTCTGCCTTCACATATGCCTTGGTGGCCTTAAAAAAGAGAAGGCAACATGATCTTACTCTATGACTAGGAGACTCGTACCAAGGACATATTTCATGGACAAAGTAATGGAAGGATTAATAGTCAGCCATGGTGAAGGGAAGCTTCTCTCTAGCCATCATTGAGGCAAAACCCCAGTCGGCTCTCTTGAACGCTGCAGCAAACCTTTAGGCATGCTCATGCCAGTCCCACCAATTATCTCACCCAGAATTCCTTGGCATCCCTTCTCTTCTGGTGAACATTCTGGGAGAGCACTGAAGGTGGTGGTCGCAGAACATCTAAACTTCCTGCTGACAGGTGGTTGCTGTGAACTTTCTATTGCATGCTGCAATGAAACACAGCATGGACATTCTTATAGGTTTTACACAGGGAAAGTTCCACAGAACCCCAGTGAAGATGGAAGAAATGAAGAAGGCCCCACAAACTGAGGCCCCAATTTCCAGGAGAGTTGCTGGCAATGGAGGTGTTTGGTGGATAGAAACATAGAATCATAGAATCATAGAGTTTGAAGGGGCCAAACAGGCCAACTTAAATGTCTAATCACCACAGAGCTCACCAACCTGGACCTGAACAAGCCCTTCATGGTCCAAGTAGATACCTCAGACTCATCGGTGGGTGGAACTTTCAGAATCACAGAATCATAGAGTTGGAAGGGGCCATACAGGCCATCTAGTCCAACCCCCTGCTCAACGCAGGATCAGCCCAGAGCCTTCTAAAGCATCCAAGAAAAGTGTGTGTCCAACCTTTGCTTGAAGACTGCCAGTGAGGGGGAGCTCACCACCTCCTTAGGCAGCCTATTCCACTGCTGAACTACTCTGACTGTGAAAAACTTTTTCCTGATATCTAGCCTATATAGTTGTACTTATAGTTTAAATCCATTACTGCGTGTCCTTTCCTCTTCAGCCAACGGGAACAGCATCCTCCATTCCTCCAAATGACAACCTTTCAAATACTTAAAGAGGGCTATCATGTCCCCTCTCAACCTCCTTTTCTCCAGGCTGAACATTCCCAAGTCCCTCAACTTATCTTCATAGGGCTTGGTCCCTTGGCCCCAGATCATCCTCGTCGCTCTCCTCTATACCCTTTCAATTTTATCTACGTCCTTGAAGAGAGGCCTCCAGAACTGCACACAGTACTCCAGGTATGGTCTGACCAGTGCCGTATACAATGGGACTATGACATCTTGTGATTTTGATGCCCCTGTTGATACAGCCCAAAATGGCATTCGCCTTTTTTACCACTGCATCACAATGCCTGCTCATGTTTAGCTTACAATCCACAAATACCCCGAAGTCTCGTTCACACACAGTGTTACCTAGAAGTGTATCCCCCATCCGGTAGGTATGCTTTCCATTTTTCTGACCCAGATGTAGAACTTTACACTTATCTTTATTAAATTGCATTTTGATCTCATTTGCCCATTTTTCCATTGTGTTTAGATCTCGTTGAACTCTGTCTCTATCTTCTGGAGTATTTGCCAGTCCTCCCAATTTGGTGTCATCTGCAAACTTGATGAGTAGTCCTTCCACCCCCTCATCTAGATCATTAATAAATAAATTAATTAATATGTTAAAAAGTACTGGACCGAGCCCCGAGCCCTGAGGTACCCCACTACTCACCTCCCTCCAGTTTGATGAAACACCATTGACAACAACTCTTTGAGTGTGGTTCTCTAACCAATTCCCTATGTTTTGTTCCAGAAGGGTGCTTTCGGCTGTGTGCCTACATTTCCCAGAAATTCTCCCCAGCAGAGAAAAATTGAGCCGTTTGGGAGAAAGAAGTGGCAGCCTTAAAAATGGCCCTGACTCTATAATGAATGGGTGGACTTGGAGGATGTGCACGCCCAGGTACTGTTAAAGGCCTTCCACAAATTATATCCCTCCAAACCAGGTTCAAGAAAAGAAAGAGGCTCCTGCTGCACTTGGCTCCCCCCTTCTGAGCTTCCCTAATCACATGCAGAACACTTTCTGTTTCAGTGGGTGGATAAAGGAAGACCCAAGTTCAAATCAATCTGAATTCAGCAATGGACAAAATAAAGTAAGTGCAGAAATAGCCCTGATTACGACCCAGAAACTAATGGACAAACTGAAAGGGTCAATCAATCAGTATCTTTGGTGCTTTATTAACTACCAGCAGGATGATTGGAATGACCCAATCCCACTCACTGAGTTCACATTTAATAATGCGGTCCCTGTTATCACTACAATGCCCCCTTTTGAGGTAGTCTGTAGCACCAATATTCTAGCAATGTCCACCTGGACTCAGTTATGATATCCTGCCAAAGTTGAAAGTGTGGGCAACTCACATCCAAAAGGCATGGCTGACTATTATGGCAACCGTCAATGTAGCCAAGGCTGACGATAAACTGAGGACAGACAAGAAGTGTCTTCCGGGGCTGCTGTGGAAAGTCGGGGACCAAGTATATTTTCCCCACAGGTCAAAGGGTTTAGGCACATCTAGAGATGGCAGTAGCCAAGAGATAGTGTCTGAGTGGCAGGTTGACATGGACAGAGAGGTTGTCAAGTGGCATTTAGCTGCACTGGATGAGTTCAAATCCCCTGGGCCAGATGAAATGCACCCGAGAGTGCTCAAAGAACTTTCCAGAGAACTTGCACAACCCTTGTTCATCATCTTCAGGATCTCTTTAAGGACAGGAGATGCCCCAGAGGATTGGAAGAGTGCAAGCGTTATTCCGATCTTCAAAAAAGGGAGGAAGGATGACCCGGGAAACTACAGACCAGTGATTCTGACCTCTGTTGTGGGGAAGATAATGGAGTAGGTATTAAAGGGAGCGATCCGCAAACATCTGGTGGACAATTTGGTGATCCAAGGAAGTCAGCATGGATTTGTCTCCAACAGGTCCTGTCAGACCAACCTGATTTCCTTTTTTGACCAAGTAACAGGTTTCCTGGATCGTGGAAATTCGGTTGATGTCATTTACTTGGATTTTAGTAAAGCTTTTGATAAGGTTCCCCATGATGTTCTGATGGATAAATTGAACGACTGCAATCTGAATTTTCAGATAGTTAGGTGGATAGGGAATTGGTTAGAGAACTGCACTCAAAGAGTTGTTGTCAATTGTGTTTCATCAGACTGGAGGGAGGTGAGTAGCAGGGCCAAGGGACTATGCCCTATGAAGATAGGTTGAGGGACTTGGGAATGTTCAGCCTGGAGAAAAGGAGGTTGAGAGGGGACATGATAACCCTCTTTAAGTATTTGAAAGGTTGTCACTTGGAGGAGGGCAGGATGCTGTTTCCGTTGGCTGCAGAGGAAAGGACGCGCAGTAATGGATTTAAACTATAAGTACAACGATATAGGCTAGATATCAGGGGGGGAAATTTCACAGTCAGAGTAGTTCAGCAGTGGAATAGGCTGCCTAAGGAGGTGGTGAGCTCCCCCTCACTGGCAGTCTTCAAGCAGAGGTTGGATACACACCTTTCTTGTATGCTTTAGGATGCTCTTGGCTGATCCTGCGTTGAGCAGGGGGGTGGACTTGATGGCCTGTATGGCCCCTTCCAACTCTATGATTCTGTGATTCTGTGATTCTGAAAGTTCCACCCACCAATGAGTCTGAGGTTTCTATTTGGACCATGAAGGGCTTGTTCATGTCCAGGTAGGTGAGTATTGGCTCTGTGGTGATTAGACATTTAAGTTCATTGAAAGCCTGGGTACAAACCAGATGCACCCCGGAGCTCTTCTCCCAGTCGCCTCTCCTTTTCATTTTTAACAGATCAGTCAGTGGAAGGGCTACTTGCAAGGAGAGGGGCAGGAAATCATGGTATAAATTAGTGAATCCTAAGAATGACTGTAGTTGGTAGCAGGTACGTGGTATTCCTCAAGCCAGCAGGCCCTTCACCTTGGCAGGGTCCATTTGGATCCCCCCACTATGAAACCCAGCAGCCTAGATAGTCTATTCAGCTCTTGTGAAATTCACCTTTGGTCATTTTTGCATACAATTTGTAGTCATGAAGGTGTTTTGGAACTTTGCAGACCAGTGCAACATGTTCCTCTTTGGTTTGGCTATTTTCAACACATCATCAAGTTAAACAACCACCCTCTATACAGCAAGTCATGCAACACTTCATTAATTACATTTAATAAATTCCCGGTGAGCTACTTAGGCTGAACGGCATGAAGAGGTACTCAAATAGTCTCAAGGGGGTGTTATATGCCGTTTTCCACTCATTCCTTTCTGCAATTCGGACATGATAGCAGGCTTCTCTCAAATCTAGGTGTAAACTGCATGGAGCTTTTATTCCAACCCCAGGCCGATTCAGTCCCTGCCCTTTACACAGAATGTGATTTCCATTTGGATTTGGGGCGATTTACGATTTCCTTCTGCTGCAAGAAGGATTGATCCGGAGTGACCCTACCTTTATTGTGCGATATCTTAGAGTGCTTTTAACGCTCAATATTTCAGGATTCAGATTAGAGAAACCAGGCTGTTTTGAATCTGGGCTCTCCTCCATGGTAGAGGACCCGTGATTGGCTACAGGTGGTCATGTGACAAACTTGCCTTAAAGGTGAAGCCCCTAATTTCTCTCAACTTCTGTGGGTCCTGGATTTTTTCTCCCTACTCTGCCTTTTTCGATTGTCTCCCCCCCCCTCCAAGAAAAGAAAGAGGCTCCCTGCTTGGCTCCTCTCCCCCCACCCTTCAAGAAAAGAAAGAAAGAGGCTTGGCTCCTCCCCTTCTGAACTACCCTAACCATGTGCAGAAGACTTTCCTGTTTCAATGGAGAGGGGGGGGGAGGAAGATCCGAGTTCAAAGCGATCTAAATTCAACAGGATTGACAATGGAATAAACAAAGTGCAGACTCTGCCCTAGTTTAGTGAAAAACTTCCATCCCCCCAGGCAACCCATGAAGTCTTTGATCAAGGGGAGGTTATACACGTTCACCTTGGATACAGTGTAGATAGCTGTGTAATCTGTACAGAGTTGGAGAGTCCCATATTTATGCTTGGAAAATCACTGAGGCGGCCATTAGTGAGGTGGCTGGGTGAATAAACTCCCTCTGTAAATTCTTGTCTATGAACTGGTGGAGTTCTTCCAACTTTGCGGGACTCATGTTGTAAAGTTTGGCTTTGGGGAGTGCCGCTCCTTACACTATGGTGCAGTCGTTGGACCATGGGGGGGGGGGGAGTTGATTGCACTCCTCTTCTGAGAAGGTTTGAATCAAGTCCCTGTAGCCTTCCACCAGCCCTTCCCTCTCACCCGTATGGAGACCCAGCACCCTCAGCCAAGGGTTGCAAAAAACTGGAAGTTTTCCCAGCTCGCCATAGGCCCAGTAATAGCTGTCCCTCAGCCCCTCTTTTCTCCTTGAACCTGAAGAGGGGCTGGCAGTTGGGGGTGAAATTCACATTTTGATAGGTTTGCATAGAGGTGTTGGCACATAACAGTCTCTGGACATCCCACACCAAATGTACATGTTCCTCCTATGTTTTGGAGTAAATGAACACATAATCTAGAAAACCAGGACCCCTTTGTACAAGATATAATGCAGGACCTTGTTTATGATGTTCATAAACACGCCAGGGATTCCGTTTATCTCAAACAGAATAACAGAATACTTGAACTGTCCCAAGGGGGTGTTGAAATCTGTGAGATGTTCATGCCCATGTTTTATTCACACCCTATAGCATGCCTCCTTCAGGTTGAGCTTGGAAAACAAGCACCCTGACCCCCGATTGCCCCAGGAGGTCTTTTATCAGGGGTAGGAGGTACACATTTGATGGAAATGGCATTATGCCCGTGGTAATCTGCAGTGTCCCATCCTTTTTAGCAAACAAATATGGCATCGCCATGCTGGACATGAATCTAGAGAGCAAGTGGTTGACTTCGCTGTCTTTAGCAACTTGTCCACTTTGGTCAGAGTGAGTCATCTGAAGTTACTCAGTTAACTCTCCAAAGATGGCTATGGGGCCTCTAGTTCACTTTCTGTATCTAAAGTAGGAGGGAGGTCATGGTGGAGTGTTGAGATTTTATCTGCAAAGTGATTTGCAAAGGCCTCACAGCTGATGTCCAATTGGCTGTTGTTTTGGCGCCCTTCTTCTAGGGCGGTAAGAGATCTAACTATCCTAAATAATTGCGCTGGGCGTGAGTTAGCAAATGCGATTTCAGTCGAGTAGAATTTGCATTTTACTGACTTCACCGCCATCTCATAGGCTCTTAACTGCATTCTATAGGATGCTCTCGCCACTTCGTCACGAGTCTTCCTCCAGGCTCCCTTATAATTTTGGAGGAGAGCATGTAGTCTCACAAGACTGTGAAGGTTGCTCATGTGGTGACAGCCAGCATGGTGGCTCCTCCTCCACATCAAACCTGCTACCCGGGGGCCAGTCAGAGTTCTCTTAGAAGTCCCTCAACCCCACCTACCTCACCAGGTACCTATTGTGGGGAAAGGAAGGGAAGGTGAATGCAAGCTATTTTGAGACTCCTTAAAGTAGATTAAAGTAGAGTATAAAGATCTGTTCTTTTGAGCACCTATAAACATTATTTTCATGTTGAGAATCAGACCATTTTCGGCAGCATCTCTCCAACATCTGTTCCAACTCCAGTTTAACATTATCTCTTCCTTTGCTTCATTCGTTAGCTTGTATATTATTGTATGGTCCAGTCAACTTCAAGCAAATACTGGATTACTTATAAACTTCAAAAAAACAGACTTCTTCTTTTTTTTGCCAGATTTCCATGTGAGGCATTTGATAGAAATATGGAAAGTGGTCTGAACTTTAAATGATAACCAGATGAGAAGTTTCTGATGGAAATCAAACACTTTTGAAGCCTACATATTTTCACATGGAATATGTATGGCTCTTTTAACTGAAAGCGACTTGAGCTCACGGTCACGTCTTCGTTTACTTCAATTAGCCAGATTACAAAGAAAGAATAAAGAGAAGCATGAAACAATGACTAGCCCTTAAAACAAAACTCTGACTGTGGAACTTACTAACTCCAAGAAAGGGGGGAACTCATGCTTTATTGTCCTTTCCAGTGACTCCTGTCTTCTCATAGACCGTTTATGCACTGGAGGTTTTATGCTAGGCTGCAGGCTGGAGTTTTAGTCATGGCAGGTTGTTCCACCTCTTCCTGCACCCACATCGGGGAGCATTTGGTCATCCACCCCTGATTTGTGCTCCTGCACAGGAGCTGGGGCAGTGAAGTTCCCAGTGCATAAACGGTCATAGTGTGGCCAAATCAGAATCACCTCCGTTTGGTCATTTTAGCATTGGGAGAGTTCAGACCCTAATTGGGTCTTTCAACTGTCCACAAGATCCGTACAACACCAAGTTTCCAATGAACCTTCCTATCAGCTTAGGTTATGGTAGCAGTGATTCCCTGAGAACTGATAGGGGCAAAAAAAAAAAAAGTCTATCGGCCCTTTCAAAAGGCTATGCAAACAAAATCAGCCCCAAAGGTGCACAGTTCTTCCCCGTCCTGGAGGAATGAGCGGTATTTCTTCCCCATGTTCAGCAACACTGGTGTGTAATCATACGGCAACAATAGAATCGCTCCTTGAAACTGCAGCCTCACCAGGGAATACAAACGCCAGGCTTGTTATTTATATAATTAATCCCTTTGCTGAAGTGCATCTTATTTCTTTCCCCTCCCTTCCTGCTCCAATTTGAAGGCTCGAAGATAGAATATCAGAACACCAAAAGCTTGGCATTTTGAAGTTATTTTTCTCATTAGCCTGTATGCTTCAGGATATCGTTTGGGCTCCCCCTGGGGAGTAATCGTCTTTTATATGACAATCAGGGGGCCTTCAAAGGTGTCTAAGTATCGGTTTTGAAAATGCAGATGGTTATTTAAGAACAAAAAGAATCAAATTGATCAAACGGCCCAGGCGATGTAAAGAAGTTAGGAATACAAGGTAATCTCTGGGGACTGGCTAGTTTTTATAAAACAAAACACACACAAGCACAAAAAAAAAAAACCCCTCTCTCCAATGTGGATGCCATATTGTCAATTAGGTGTAGCAATTTGCCAGGGTATAATGGGAAGTAGAATACAATACTCCTCCAATCTGACATATGAACACAATAGCAAGAGAATCAATACCAGATGGTTTGGGCAGATTTGAATGACTCAGCAGCATTAGATTGTACAGAAAATTAGGCATCAGCCAGGTGAATGGTGCTCCGGTCTTTTTCTCCATTGTAGGACGGTCTAGAAAAGGTGACTTGCTGTTTTTACCAACACGTCTCAAAGCATGAAGCCAGGTTTGGGGTTGTTCCAGCAGCAATCCCATAGTTGCGTGAATACATGGACACGTGAAGCTGCTTTCTGCAGAGTCTGACCCTCAGTCTGGCATCAGCTCTGCAGGATCTCTGGTAGAGGTCTTTCACATCACCTACCACATGATCGTTACTAGAGAAGCCCAAGGGTTGAACCCAAGGCCTGGTCTGGGTGTTTTGGGATCATTTGCCTAGTGTTCAGTACCCAAATACAGTGACCACTAGACTGGAAAACCTCTTACGATTTTTATTCAACTGAATAAGAACAAAACAAGAACAAAAATGACACAGGAAGATTGGTCCCGAAAGAGCCTGTGTGTAGAACAAAGGATTGCATGAGACTTTATAATATTCCGTTGACGGCAGGGAAAGATGATGCTTTTGGGGTTAAATCAATAACCTGGGGTCTCCACCCCCTTTCACATCCCACAGGACCACCCCTTGCCATTATTCTAAGTCACTGGAAAAAGGTTACAAAAGTTCTCAATTGCATCCGGCCTTGAGAATAGAACATATCAGCCTTGGTAACATTTCAAAATACAGTCAAGAACAAGTTTCTGGGCCTTCTGTTACAAAACAGTCTGGTACACCAAGCTTCTCTTTACAGAACAATAAGAAAATCTAGACAGCATCCTAAAAAGCAGAGACATCACCCTGCCAACAAAAGTGCGTCTAGTCAAGGCTATGGTCTTCCCAGTTGCAATGTATGGCTGTGAAAGTTGGACCATAAGGAAGGCCGAGCGTCAAAGAATTGAGGCTTTTGAACTCTGGTGCTGGAGAAGACTCTTGTGAGTCCCTTGGACTGCAAGGCGAACAAACCGGTCAGTCCTAGAGGAGATCAGCCCTGCCTGCTCCTTAGAAGGCCAGATCCTGAAGATGAAACTCAAATACTTTGGCCACCTCATGAGAAGGAAGGACTCCCTGGAGAAGAGCCTAATGCTGGGAGCAATTGAGGGCAAAAGAAGAAGGGGACAACAGAGAATGAGATGGCTGGATGGAGTCACTGAAGCAGTCGGTGCAAACTTAAATGGACTTCGAGGAGTGGTGGAGGACAGAAAGGCCTGGAGGATCATTGTCCATGGGGTTGCGAAGGGTCGGACACGACTTCGCAACTAGCAACAACAACAAATTAAGAAAATATTATTTCACCCCCTACGCCATAAAACCCGAGATCTTCTGCATGTCAAACAGAGCTAGAACTGAACTAGAATTCTTCCAAAAACACATGAAGCTGCCTTGTAACTCAATCAGACCCTTGGTCTAGCAACTTCAGTACACAGACTAGCAGTGTGTGGAATCAGGAAAATAAAGAGCTACACCAGTCACAGGAGACAAAAAAACAGGGCTAAGGCTTATGCTGCAAAATCAGATAAAAATATTGTATTATTCAGATAAAAAGACTTGCTGGTCTTTTACTCTGTTTGAAGAACTACTAAAAGATTCCTCTCACAAAGCCTGTGGGGAAATCTTTGAAAATTTGGTCTTTGCAGAGGTATCTCCCATTACCAATTGATGATGATGATGATGTCATCCTTTCAGTCGTGAACTTCGACGATTCTATAGGAAAGTCTTCGCCATGTGCCTCTGTCTTTGATTGCTTCTTTTATTTATTTATTTATTTATTTATGTGTTTATTTATTTATTTATTTATTTATTTATCATACTTATATACCGCCCTCCCCGGAGGCTCAGGGCGGTTTACATCATAAGTAAAAGGTAACATCATAACAGAGAACAATACATAAAACAGTCTGTAACATGTATAACTGATAACTAATAATTGTAACCAAAATAACAGCACAATATAACGGTATAACAATATAGTACTACAAACAGGTCCAGGGCTTGTTGATGGGATTCTGAGGGGGGTGGTTTATTTATTGAATTCTGAGGGGGGGTGGGGGGGAGCAGGGGCCCTTGGTCGCTGTTGATTACGTCTGGTCTCAGCCAAATGCCTGGTGGAGGAGCTCCTTTTTGCAGGCCCTGCGGAACTGTTTAAGCTCCGTCAGGGCCCTGATCTCTTCTGGGAGCTCGTTCCACCAGGTAGGGGCCAGAACAGAGAATGCTCTGGCCCTGGTCGAGACCAGACGGACTTCTTTAGGGCCAGGGATCCTTAGCTGGTTGGTGGTAGTAGAGCGCAGAGCTCTTTTGGGGGCATAGGCGGGGAGGCGGTCCCTCAGGTACACTGGGCCCTGACCACGTATGGCCTTGAAGGTAATAACCAGAACCCCCTTGAACTTTTAATTGGTTCATGGTCATCCCTGTATCGGCTTTGATCATGTCAAACCAGCGGATCCTTTGGCAACCACATTTCTTTTTGCCGCTTACCATTCCGAGCATTAATGATTTTTCTAGCGAGTCTGATTGCATGATGTATCCAAAGTAAGTGAGCTTCAGCCACAATATCTTGCCTTCTAATGACATAGTTGGTTTGCTCCTCTCTAAAACTATAGTGTTGGTAACTTTGGCTGTCCATGGGATTCGCAGCATTCGTCTCCAACACCATAATTCAAAAGCATCTATTCTCCTCCTGTCTTCTTCTTCAGGGTCCAGCTTTCGCAGCCATAGGTCGTTATGCGGAAGACAATGGCGTTGACTAGCCGGCACTTTGTATTAAGGCTGATATCCTGACTCTTCCATATTCAGTTCATGCCTAACATTGTGTTCCAGCCCAGTGCTATTTGCCATTTGATTTCACGGCTGCATCCATCACTTTGATTGATCATAGAGCCAGGAAAGATGAAATCACCAATACATCCAATGTTCTTGTTGTCAATCGTGACTTTGGTGCTACTGCCAGTTGTTGTCATGGTCTTGGCCTTTTTGATATTTAGGTATAGTCACATCTTTTCACTTTCTTCTTTTAGTCTCTTTATGAGGGTCTTCAGATCATGCTCTGATTCAGCAAGGAGTGTTGTATCATCTGCATAGTGGAGATTATTGATGTTACAACCTTCAATTTTGACTCTGGTCGTAGATTCTTCCAGATTAAGATTCTGCATAATTACCTCTTGTGGCGCAGGATGGTAAGGCAGCAGACATACTGTCTGAAGCTCTGACCATGAGGCTGGGAGTTCGATCCCAGCAGCCAGCTCAAGGTCGACTCACCCTTCCATCCTTCCGAGGTCAGTAAAATGAGTACCCAGCTTGCTGGGGGGTAAAACGGTAATGACTGGGGAAGGGAATGGCAAACTACCCTGTACTGAATCTGCCAAGAAAACAGTAGAGGGCATCACCCCAAGGGACAGACATGACCTGGTGCTTGCACGGGGAATACCTTTACCTTTACCTTTTAAAGGTTAAAAAGAAAGAGTGATAAGATACAGCCTTGTCTCACTTCTTGGCGGACCCTGAACCAATCAGTGTCTCCATATATTGTTCGTACTGTGGCCTCCTAGTTGGTGTACAATGAACTGACGAGGCGGGTTAAGTGGGACGGCACTCCCAATCCATGTAAGGCATCCCATAGCCTCTTATGATCAACACAGTCAAACGCTTTAGAACAGGGGTAGTCAAACTGCGGCCCTCCAGATGTCCATGGACCACAATTCCCAGAAGCCCCTGCCAGCAAATGCTGGCAGGGGCTTCTGGGAATTGTAGTCCATGGACATCTGGAGGGCCGCAGTTTGACTACCCCTGCTTTAGAATAATCAGTAAAGCTTAGATAGATGGCCTTTTGATATTCGTGTGTTTTGTCAAGAATCCAGCACAAATTTGCAATGTGGTCTCGGGTGCTGCAACCATGTCGAAAACCAGCCTGGACATGTGGTAGCTGAGTATCAATGGCTGATTTGAGACGGTTCGGGATGGTCTTCAATAAGATTTTCTTGTGTGGAAGATCAGGGCTATAGTTCAATAGTTTGCGCAGATGCGAGCATCACCTTTCTGTAATAATGGGATAAAAACAGACCTTTTCCAGTCTATTGGCCATGTGCCAGTTTCCCAGACTTTTTGGCATAGTGCTGTGATTGCTGCTAGTGGAACAGATCTGAGTAGTTCCACTGGCATGTTATCTATCCCAGGAGCCTTATTTTTTGGGAGCTGTTTCAGAGCCCAGATCACTTCTTTGTCAAGTATAGGCGATTCCAATTCATGTTGGGTGTTTTTGGCTGGTGACTGAGGCACCTTGGTGTTTTCACATAATTCCTTTGCATATTGTCGTCATCGATCCTTGATGTTGGCTTGGTCAGTCAAGTCTTTTCCATTCTTGTCCTTGATGGTCACTTTACGAGCCGTGAAGGTGCTCCGGACTTGTTTCACCCGAGCAAAGAGACTTCTGCTTTTAGAGAGGGCTTTTTAGAGAGGGGCAATCTATAAATCTAATAACAAAAACAGTAATGAAACCATGGGCCACCAGTGTGGTGCCTGTGGACACCATGATATCTGCCAACCTCTTTCCTTGTGCTCACCAAATGTTTTTAGAAAATGGGGCTTTGCCCAGCAAGGCTTCTGATTGGCCCATGGTGATTTGATTGATTGTGTCAATGTTTTTTTTTAATGTTGCTTTGACACCAGCTGCCACCGCAACACAAGGATTTTCACTGCATGGCTGAAGATAAACCATGGCAGCCATTTTGAGTCTGGATTTATGTTCTGCAGCAGCTATTTTGGGGCAGCCATTTTGTGGCAGTGCCAGAATCCCAAAGGTACCTGCAAGCCCAAAAAAGTTGGGGAACCCTGATCGAAATGAATAAACACTAAGCTTTTTTTTCAAGGGGAGGATGTTTCAGGCCAAAAGCTGCTATTACTGCTACTGCTACTGCTACTGCTACTGCTACTGCTACTACCACTCATTTGTAGTATTAAAAGTATATTTAAACAGGCTCCTGCCCACCAGTTCAGAGACTTGCCCCTTCTTGATTTCAGCCAAGCTGTTCAAATTGAGCTTGCCGAGAAGAGCCGCTCTATCAGCATTTCTGGCCCATCTGTCTTAAAACGAGCCAATCGGCTTCGATGAACAGCTGCTATTTCGGTGCATTGCTTCCCCTCCAGAAGCCCATTTGTGAAACAGCCAAGGTCCACATGACAACTTTGCCAGGATACAGGGAGAGGCATCCTCCCTGAATGCTCTCCCCCACACCCAAGTATGGGGGGGGGGGGGAAATCCAAGTCACTTCATCCTTAAGATTTGTGCACCATTCAAGAGCTTGTTAGCCTGCACGGTAGAGAAAAACATATCTTGGAAAGCTAAGAAGGCGTCTGAGCAGCACAGACTGTTCTCTCCCGACACAGGGATATAAAAGGAGGATGTGCCAGGGGGAGGGGGTGAGGCTATCTCCCTGTGTGTGTCTGTATTTGTGACAAAATGTTTTTCTCTCAACGAGACACAGAGATGGGAATACAGCATGAACCAAATCTGAGAAGAACAAGGGGGAGAGGCCCTGTGTATTTGTAGAACAGTTAGGTTGCAGTCTAGTAGCACCTTAGAGACCAACACTAAAAGAGCTGGATTTGAGTCCAATTCACACTTAGGCAGAGTCTGCACTTACTTTCTTTATTCCATTGTCAATCCTGTTGAATTCAGATGGCTTTGAACTCGGGTCTTCCTCTCCCCCCCTCCTCCCCATTGAAACAGGAAAGTCTTCTGCACATGGTTAGGGTAGTTCAGAAGGGGGGGGGGGGAGCCAAGACTCTTTCTTTCTTTTCTTGAAGGGGGGGGGGGGCTCTTTGAGGCCTCTTATGTTTCTAATGCAGTCCCTGGTCCAGGTGAGCACTTCCAGTGTCCAGTGAGTGGCCCATGGGAGATGAGCATACTTTGGAGAAAGGCTGGCTTGGGTCAGGATATTGTCTCGTTTTTGCTGTGGACCATGTTAGGGACCCCTGCCAGTTTGGTGTAGTGGTTAGGAGTATGGACTTCTAATCTGGCAAGCTAGGTTTGATTCCACGCTCCCCCACATGCAGCCAGTTGGATGACTTTGGGATCGCCTGAGCACTGATAAAGCTGTTCTGATTGAGCAGGAATATCAGGGCTCTCTCAGCCTCACCCACCTCACAGGGTGTCTGTTGTGGGGAGAGGAAAGGGAAGGAGACTATAAGCTGCTTTGAGCCTCCTTTGGGTAGAGAAAAGCGGCATATAAGAACCAACTATCTTCTTCTTCTTCTTCTTCTTCTTCTTCTTCTTCTTCTTCTTCTTCTTCTTCTTCTTCTTCTTCTTCTTCTTCTTCTTGCAATGCAAACTCCACCTGCAAATGAAATTGCAATGCGGACACGGCTGAGCCTTTGAATTTGTCGTCCGCACTACCGTTAAGCCTTGCTGATCATGTTGCCTACAATATTTAAGCAATGCAGACAGCTTCTATGATCAACTTTAATGGTTGAACAATTTCTGATCTGTTGAAATCGGGGAAGAGGGGGTTGTTTCCCTACTCTTTATTTTCCTCTTTTAAAAATCAGCCCCTTGAGTCTCTTAGAGATAATTACTGTGCTTGTTCAGCTAGGTCTGTCATTAAATTGCTCAATAAAATAGACTACTTTTCAGCTCCCCGGGGTATTAAAATCTCCCCAACACGCGCTTCAGCAAACAAGAAATCTGACAGGTGATTGTTTTGTAAAGCAAACAGAACATTTTGTTTTTCTTTTCTTCTTTTTTTTAAATCTTTCATTATTTATGGGTCAGTCTTAGTCAAATGCAAGAGGTATCACTTCCATAGAGAGAGAAAAAACTTTTCAAGCCATTCAAATTATACAGGAAATTCTGCAGAAAATCCTGGCAAAAAAAAGCAAAGGTTTCAGAAGGTCCTATGAGATGCAGTGGCATTACTGACCTCCATGCTGCTGCCCCCTTGCTCCAGCCCCAGTCAGCTGGACAGCAGGAGAACCTATGCCCCAAACAATGGAACTCTGGCATGCAGCAACACGTCTACATCACTGCCCATGTGACTCAAAAGTGACATCATCCTGATGCCCTGGCATTTGGGCAGAAATTACATGGTAGAAGCCAGACTTACCATAGAGTTTTTGCCCTAATACCAAAGTGTCACCTCGACTTCCCTGATGTGATATCATCATGTCCAAGTCATGTGGTCATTGACATCGGCATATCATAGAATCATAGAATCATAGAGTTGGAAGGGGCCATACAGGCCATCTAGTCCAACCCCCTGCTCAACGCAGGATCAGCCCAAAGCATCCTAAAGCATCCAAGAAAAGTGTGTATCCAACCTTTGCTTGAAGACTGCCAGTGAGGGGGAGCTCACCACCTCCTTAGGCAGCCTATTCCACTGCTGAACTGCTCTGACTGTGAAAAACTTTTTCCTGATATCTAGCCTATATCGTTGTACTTGAAGTTTAAACCCATTACTGCGTGTCCTTTCCTCTGCAGCCAGCAGAAACAGCATCCTGCCCTCCTCCAAGTGACAACCTTTCAAATACTTAAAGAGGGCTATCATGTCCCCTCTCAACCTCCTTTTCTCCAGGCTGAACATTCCCAAGTCCCTCAACCTACCTTTATAGGGCTTGGTCCCTTGGCCCCAGATCATCTTCATCGCTCTCCTCTGTACCCTTTCAATTTTATCGATGTCCTTCTTGAAGTGAGGCCTCCAGAACTGCACACAGTACTCCAGGTGTGGTCTGACAAGTGCCGTATACAATGGGACTATGACATCTTGTGATTTTGATGTGATGCCTCTGTTGATACAGCCCAAAATGGCATTTGCCTTTTTTACCGCTGCATCACACTGCCTGCTCATGTTTAGTTTACAATCCACAAGTACCCCAAGGTCTCGTTCACACACAGTGCTACCTAGAAGTGTATCCCCCATCCAGTAGGCATGCTTTTCATTTTTCTGACCCAGATACAGAACTTTACACTTATCTTTATTAAATTGCATCTTGTTCTCATTTGCCCATTTTTCCATTGTGTTCAGATCTCGTTGAACTCTGTCTCTATCTTCCGGAGTATTTGCCAGTCCTCCCAATTTGGTGTCATCTGCAAACTTGATGAGTAGTCCCTCCACCCCCTCATCTAGATCATTAATAAATATGTTAAAAAATATCATTGCTCGTTGGCTGGGCCTCCTTCTTGCTCCCCGTAAGAAGAAGAGTTGATTTTTATACCCTGCTTTTCACTACCTGAAGGAGTCTCAGAACTGTTTAAAATCACTTTCCCTTCCTCTCCACACAGCAGACACCCTGTGAGGTAAGTGGGGTTGAGAGAGCTCTGAGAGAACTGCTCTGCAAGAACAGCTCAAACAGGACTGGGACTGGCCCAAGGTCACCATCTCCCAAGGAAGCCTGTTCCACTGAGGAACTGTTCTAACTGTCAGGAACGTCTTCCAAATGTTTAGCCCAAAATGCTTTTGAATTAATTTCAACCCACTGGTTTTGGTCTGACCCTCTGGGGTAACAGAAAAACAACTCTGCTCCATCCTGCATCGCTAAACAGACCGATGTGCGTGTGCACGAAAGCTCAATTCTTGAATAACACTTTGTTGGTCTTAAAAGTTTTATTTGTTTGTTTGTTTGTTTGCTTGTTTAATTCACATACCACATGAAACAGCAACAATACAGGTAACTCAGTTTATAACAATAATACATTGAGAACGGCAAGCAACAGAACAGAACAATGGAACAATATGGAGAACATTAAATTAACTCATACTGATAGCCCAGTGGGTTGGGCAAAACTGCAGTGGGTGCCATAGGAGGGAGGCACAAAGGGAGGCCCCATGGGAAGTGGTGGTTCAGGTCAACCTCAACCAAATGCCTGGTGGGGGAGCTCCTTTTTGCAGGCCCTGCAGAACTGTTCATTTGTTAGACCAAGCTCCCTTAGCCTTTTCTCATCCGTCTTAGTCTCCAAACTCCTCACCATTTGTGTTGCTCTCCTCTGGTCTCACTCCAATTTGTCTACATCCTTCTAAAACTGTGATGCCCAACACTGAACACAGTACTCCAAATGGGATCTTACCAGAGTGGAGTCAAATGGTACCACCACCTCGCATGATCTGGACATTATACTTCTTTTGATACAGCCCCAAATCCCATTTGCCTTTTTAGCCAACGAGTCACATGGCTGACTAATGTTCAGTGTATGGCAGCGGTTCTCAACCTTTTCTTCGCCGCAACCCCAACGTCGGCACCGAAGTCCAGCGGGTACCCAGCCAGAGGAGCTGCTATCTAGTACTGCGGAGGTGCTTCTGCCAGACCCCCCACCGGGACCATGGGCAACCCCCTGCAGGAGGTGACTGGAGGGCGGTGAGGGCCCTGCCTGGGGGAGGAGGCTGCTGCTGCCACCGCTACCATGACCACATTGCTTGCTGTCCCGCTCTGGGCCGGGCTTGGGCACGCCTCTTGCTCCCTTGGCTCGCCGCTTCTCTCCTTGCTCCCTTCTTTTAACTGCAGGGGGGGTGTGGTGGCCCTGCTGCAGAGCACGCGGGACTTGCTGGACAGAGTGGGGCGGGATGGGGTGACTTTGGACCCGCAGGGGGAGGGGGTAGCTTTCTTGCCAGCCCTGAAAGAGCTGAGCAAAGCATTTTGGTGCATTCCTCGGCAGGGGCTGATGCAACCCTCCGGGCAGGCTGAGCAGCTGCAGAAGGAGCCAGTGGGGCACTGGAAACACATGTGCGCACACATGTACACAACAGTCAGGGTGGCGTGGAGGCAACCATTTCCATGGCTCCACCACCTCTGCTAACCTCCACCAGCTGCCGCCTCCACCACACGCTGCCACCCGCCACCACGGCAGAAGGCAACCTGGCGACCCCGGGGAAGGGGCCAGGCGACCCCAAATGGGGTCCCAACCCAAAGGTGGAGAACCCCTGCTTTAATGCTAAGATACACCACCTCTTGCTGCTCAGCTAATTCCCCACAGCTTAATGCACGTGTCTCAGGGCACATATAAGCGCGATTCGGATAACAATGTTGCGTATAGCTTTTCATGCTAGCCTAAGCTCGTGCTTTTCTGACACTCTTATTACAAGCATTGGTGTGATGTTTTTGCTATCTGGGTAAAGATATTTCCCCAATAGTGTGTGGGAGCTTTAGCACTTCCATCATTTCCACTTATTGGTCCTAGGAAGAAGGAACTTTTGTTGTTCTCCACTGCAAATTTGGGATGAAAAAGTTTCTTTAAATGGATGAACATAAAGATTTAGAAATCACTCATCGTCCACTCCTCCTCATAAGGTATGCTTGTGTCACTTCATATTAAGTATAAGCCTTTAACCTCAGCAGTAAGTTCTGGCATAGACCAGGGCTCTCTTTCCTCCCCCAGAGTAACTTGCATTTCCTTTGAGTCTTGAAGCAGTCGTGCTCCCCTGTCTTCCCAAGACACATGGCCTTGTTTGGCCCAGAGGATCTCTCATACCCTCCCTTCCTCCAAACCTCCACCTCAGATTGCCCTCCAAAGCCTCACTCTCTATGTCCCTCAGTGACCGTTTCTGCACTGGAGGTTTCATGCCAGGCTGCAGGCTGGAGTATTAGTCGTGGCAGGTTGCCCCACCTCTTCCTGCACCCACATGATGGAGCATCTGGCCCAGTGCACTTCATCTGCCCCCAGTCTGTGCTGCTGCATGGGAGCTGGGGCAGTGAAGTTCCCAGTGCATAAACCGCCAGTGCCAGCCTCACTCTCTCAGCTGACATCCCTTTAGAGTTCCCCCCTTTAGCACCCTCCTAGGCCCCTTCCCCTGCTCCCACCAGGGATTCCTAGGCTCTAAGGAGTTTCCTTTGGGTTTCTGTCTGTATGGATCCATCAAGATTGGTTATTTCTTTATATTAATCCTTGGTTATAAGGCCCATTTCCTAAACAAGTTTCTTTTATTATTCAAATCTTTTGAAAACTGTTTAAGGAACCACCCTGGCTTCATTAGGCTCCTCCCTTTTGTTTCTTCTCACGGGAATTGTTTGTGATTATGCCTTCAGTATTTCACTTTTAAGAAACTCCCATCCCTCTTGAACGCCCGTCTCCTTCAGTTTTTCTGGCCATTGGATTCTACACAGCATAACTTTTGAATCATAGAATCATAGAATCATAGAATCATAGAGTTGGAAGGGGCCATACAGGTCATCTAGTCCAACCCCCTGCTCAACGCAGGATTAGCCCTAAGGATCCTAAAGCATCCAAGAAAAGTGTGTATCCAACCTTTGCTTGAAGACTTCCAGTGAGGGGGAGCTCACCACCTCCTTAGGCAGCCTATTCCACTGCTGAACTACTCTGACTGTGAAAAACTTTTTCCTTCTATCTAGCCTATATAGTTGTACTTGTAGTTTAAACCCATTACTGTGTGTCCTCTCCTGAGTTTGTTAAAATTTGCTTACCTGAAGTCCAGCCTGTATGTGTGACTACATATGGTTTTTCTACATATAGTTTCAAGATTCCAAAATCATGTGGCCACTACTACCAAGTGTGCCCACTACTTCATCAACCAATTCCTCCCTATGGGTAAGAATCAAGTCAACAATTGCGGACCCCCAGTTGCCCACTCCACCTTCTGGGAAACGGAGTTGACAGCCGGACAAGTCAAGAACTTATTGGACTTTTCATTTTTGGAACAGTTAGTCTCCCAACAGATATCTGGGTAATTGAAATCACCCATGAGCACTAAGTCCTGCCTCTTTGAGAACTTTGTAATTTGCTCTAGGAGTATCACATCCAGGTCCTTTTCCTGGCCTGGCGGCCTGTAGCAGATACACACAATAATGCCACTATTATTTCCTACTCCTTTAATTCTTACCCAAGGATTTCAACTGAACTTTCATCCTCAGATACATGTACTTCCTCACTAGTATACACATTCTTAACATATACTGCTACTCCTCCCCCTTCTTTATTTGTCTGTCCCATTCATTTGTTTGTTCGTTTGTTCGTTTGTTCGTTTGTTCGTTTGTTCGTTCGTTCGTTCGTTCTTTCATTCATTCATTCATTCATTCATTCTGATTTTTCTACCGCCCTTCCCTACAGCTCTGGGCGGTTTACATAAAACATTTTGGAACATTTACATAGAACACTATCAAAATCAATATAACAGTATAACAGTAGCAACAACACACCAACTGGAACAATTAGAACAGCACTTCAACGATATCTTTGACACTCCCTCAGCAGGTTTGATCTCTCAGTCTGTGTGGGGGACCTGTAGATGTTATGGGTCAGTCGGCCCCACCAAATGCCTGGTGGAAGAGCTCCTTTTTGCAGGCCCTGCGGAATTGTGGAAGTTCCATCAGGGCCCTGATCTCTTCGGGGAGCTCATTCCACCAGGTGGGGGCCAGGACTGAAAAGGCCCTCGCCCTTGTTGAGGTCCGACGTGCCTCTTTAGGGCCAGGGATCCGTAGCCAGTTGGAGGTAGTGCTCTTCTGGGGGTATAGGCAGATATAAATAAGATGTACCCCTCAATCCTAATATTCCAATTGTGAGTATTATCCAACCAAGTTTCTGTAATGCCTATTAGGTCATAGTTCCCTTCCTCTATTAGGACTTCTAGTTCTGAGAGTCAAAGCTCCCTTCATCAGATACAAATAGGAACGGAGGTCTCTGGGCCCTTCTATATCAGTAAGAAGGTGGAAGGAGTGTGGTGAAGAATGCTTGGAAAGGATGCAGAGGTGCAGTGCCTATTGCAAGGAGCTTGACTGGAGCAGAAGGGAGACAGAAAATTAGCATCTGTAGCAAGATAAGAAACCCCTGTCCCTATTCAGCCCTGGGGCAGTCCATTGTTCTGAATTTGTGCATGAATGCAAGTTCTCCGCTGCCCTAATCATTGGAAGGCTGGATTAGGATTTGGTTCAAATCCCTACTTTGGCACAGATGCTTTTCTGGGCCAGTCATACAATCTCCGCCTAACTTATCTCACAGGGTCGTTGTGAAGATAAAATTGAGGCAAGGAAAAGAGTGTAAGCCACTTTGGGTCCGTGTTGGGGCATAACCAAAATAAACAATCTGTTTTTTTCAAAAAATGACTGCCAATTTCTCCTGACTTGTAACACAAGACAGGACAGCCAGGGGGTGGAGAGAATCCATTGTAGCCAGAACAGATCTAAGTCCCTGTCCATATCCTTGGTTGTCATTAACTGTAACTCAACCCAAAATGCTGTACAAGAAGAGAATCTGGTATCGCCACCCTGGATTCTGAAGAAATAGTAGAATCAAAACCAGAACAGATGCAGGCAATTTAATCTGCAAGGACCTGGGGAGAGGAGCCTGCATGCTGAGCCCCAAAGAGAGATGTTGGATGTCACACTTTTAACAACTTAGGAAAGATTTGTTGGATGGGATGGAATGAACATAATGATGGTAGAGATTTCTTCTTTGAGACTGCCGTTTCGGACTAGGCCTTCAAATGTGCTTTAAGCCAGTGGTCCCCAACCTTTTTGAGGCTGGGGACCGGCAGGGCAACTGCCCGCCCGCGCATGCCGCGCGTGCAAGCCCGCGCCCTGCGCATGCATGGCCGGGCCGTGCATGCGTGCATGCGCCACACACGCCCGAAATCATGCATGTGCGGCACTTTTGCGCATGTGTGCATGCACAAAAGTGCCACGCATGCGCGATTTTGGCCGCGCATGGTGCATGCACGCATGCACGGCCCAGCCTCGCATGTGCGATGCGCGGGCGCGGCCCTGATTCCCTCTCCCCCCTCCCGCAGTAAGAAGCTTCCCGGGCCGCAAGCTTGCGGCCTGGGAAGTTTTTTACTGCGGGGGGGGGAAGGAAGAGAGGGAGCTGCAGCCCGGCGCCATGGCCTTCACGGCCCGACACCGGGCCACGGGCCGCGGGCCGCGGGTTGGGGACCACTGCTTTAAGCCAAGTTTAGTTACATATATCCCGCATTTTCTTCCATTTGTTTTCACAGTGACAACCTATCTGAGCCCCTGCAATTGACCGGAGGGCTTGGCTGCGGAAGAAAGACAATTTGGAGCCATCCGTGTTTTATAGATCATCTCCCCTTGCTTCTGACTTGACTTGAATGGGGACACAACAGCAGCCAAAAGACATTCTTTCAAGCCCAACAAAGCCAGGTGAATTGGGCTGGAGGCAAGCCGTTTGGAAGGAAGAGTGCTAGCACATATACAGGGCTGTAGAGATGCCAACGTTGAGGGGAAATTCCTGGAGAACTAGAAGCTAGAGCCTGGGGGAGGGACCTCAGTGAAGAAGAAGAAGAAGAAGAAGAAGAAGAAGAAGAAGAAGAAGAAGAAGAAGAAGAAGAAGAAGAATTGGTTCTTATATGCCGCTTTTCTCTACCCGAAGGAGTCTCAAAGTGGCTTACATTCACCTTCCCTTTCCTCTCCCCACAACAGACACCCTGTGAGGTGGGTGAGGCTGAGAGAGCCCTGATATCACTGCTTGGTCAGAACAGTTTTATCAGTACTGTGGAGAGCCCAAGGTCACCCAGCTGGCTGCATGTGGGGGAGTGCAGAATCAAACCTGGCATGCCAGATTAGAAGTCTGCACTCCTAACCACTACACCAAACTGGCCAGAGAGTTCAGCCTCCTAAGCAGCCATTTCCTCTAGATTAGAAGAATTTATCTGTGTAATCTAGAGATCCCAGATGGTTCCATTTCTGCCGGGAGGCTGGCAACCCTATGGCCATGCTTGGAGTGCAGATAAATTCTTTTTCTTCCACAGACCTCTTTGAACAAATGGCTTTTGCAGATTTCTTGAGACTCTTCAACCCACCTGAAAACAAATGTACAAGTGGCAGTAATGATATTGTGTAGCGAGTATAAGCATGTCTGCCTTTCTTTTGGGATTTCTCTGGTATCACGTTGTTATGCTGCTCTTCCTCCCAGGAACAACAACCCTGTCAGGTAGGTTAGAGTCAGAGAGAGAGAGAGAGGCAGGACCAAGGCCCATCCAGCAGGCTTCGTCAATCTGTGAATGATCTGAATGTGATTCTCCAGCTAGGGATGGGCACAAATTGGGAAAAGGCAATTTGTGTTGGTTTGTGATTAGGAGGTTCGTTAGCATGTGGTCCCACAGACTTCATTGTAAGGGACCACGGTCTTTTAAAAAGGGGTTTACAGAAAGCCCAAGAAACACTTGGGGCCATTCTGCACCGGGATCCATGTTGCAAATTGTTTGCAGAATGAAAAATCGCCATTTAAAATAGTGGAATTCGTCGTTATACACACCTGCCTTTGTAGTAGAATCCAGTTGCGTTTCTATCGTTTCCCACAGGCTTCCGGACTCAGCAAAAATCGCTAGCCAGGAAGCGCTATTGCTGAGCTCATCCCGCCCCTGGCCGTCAAGCAGCCAATGGGCGGCCGTTAGCATGTTCCAAAACAGCCCCTTTCCCTTTAAGGAAGGTTTTTCTTTTTAAAAAACACACACACACACACACACCCGTTGCAACGAATTTGCGTTGATTCATTGCTACGGAGAGACCCATGCAGCTAGCAGGTGGTGTTTGAGCTGCTGTTTCATCGTTGCCACGCTCCCCCCCGAGTGAAAAAAAAAATCCCCCCTCACGATTTTCAGCCGAAAACAGTGTGAAAAATAAAGGGAAAATAAACCAGCAAACGGGCTTCTCTGTTGCTTGTGCTTAGTGACTTTAAACAGAGGGACTGCAGCCGGGGAAGCCTCGCTGGCTAAATGAAGGCTCGCCGGTGCGTTGATCTCCGCTCGCTCGGAGAAAAAAAAATGGCGATCGCTTCGCCGGAAGATCAGAGGAGAGAGCCAGGGGGAGGGACTTTGCAGAAACCGCAACAATGGTAACACACAGAACTTTCCCGCTAGTGTTGCAGATTGGTTGCAGGAGTGTAGCGCTTTCCGGAGGGTGAATCCACTTTTTGGGATTTCCCTGAAAGCACTACAACGAAGCGCTTTTTGCGGATCGGTTTCAGCTGTGTGGCAGATTGTCAACGACGTTGTGCATAACGGCAAAACTGTAGCAATTTCAATTAGTAACCATTGTGCTATTTTGGACGAATGCGGAAAGCCCCTTGACATCCCACTGCCCAGCTGTTTCAGGCTTTACAATTCCCATGACCATGGACATCTGAAGGGCCACAATTTGACCACCCCTGTTTTAAAGGGACTGACTTCCACACCCACTTCTCTGAAGGGGCAGGTCATCACTTCTGGATTCCTTGAAGCCTGAAAAAAAATGGGAGGGAGGGGGTTCCTCCATAGTCAAAAGGCTGGGAAAGGCTGCATTGGGGTTTTCAAGACCAGAGAGGTGGCCAGCCATTGCCTCCCTCTTTGAGCCATAAGTTTTTTTAAAAAATGAAAAGGGAAGAGTCCCGTGAATGAGAAACAAGCAAAGTGGAAATGACAAGTTGTAAAAAGAGAGAAAAGAAAAAAAAAACCCTCTGGCAATGAGCTCGGCTTCCCTACCCTTCCCCAGGACGTCCTAAGAACGGTACAGAACACCTGAATGCAATTCTTCAGACGGTTGCTGATAGGGACCCAGCCGGTTTCCTTGCCAGCTGTAATTTGACACGGCCCCAGCTGGGCTGGCCGCCTGCCTGACCAGGAAAGGCATTCCATCTTGCTATACATCTGTGAAAGACAAAAGGAGACAGCCAAAGAGGCCTTTCCAGACCCGGCACCTCTGTTCATGTGCTTCTTTGTCTGAAGCAGAAGGGATCTGCTTCAGTTAGGAGATCTGGTGTTACAGACGCCCAGGATCACTTAACCAACACTGTTAAGAGCTTACTCCCATATCATGTGCTCTGCTGTTAGACCTAAGAATACATTTTTGTTTCTAGCTACCTGCAGCCCCCCTGAGCTGGATAGCCCGGGCTAGCCCACTCTCATCAGTTCTCAGAAGCTAAGCAGGGTCCATCCTGGTTAGTACTTTAATGGGAGACCCCCCTGAATGTTGCCCTGAGCACCCTCTGGATTCTCCATAAGTCAACCGCAAATGGATAGGGAGGGTAGGAGAGTATGAAAGCTTTCTCCCTGTTTGGAAGGAGCTGATATTGAGGCTTGACGGTTGTAACAGGCTCCAGGTGAGCCTACACTAGATGATGACTCAAAAGCTTCAGTGGGTACAAAAACATGTAGGCATTATGATCGCATTCCAGCACATTAGCAGCGTGCGCAAGATTCACAGCGCAGCAGAGACCATCTGGTCTGCGTCTGTGCAAGCAAGCAAGGATCAAAATCACCCACGGGGACGCCTTAACTTTCCCAACGAATACAAGTTCTTTATTACAGGGAGCTCCATTCTAGACAGGCTAGAGAAGAGATAGCGTTCGAATGCAGTCTAAGCAGCAAGGATGGATGGAGATGCAGGAAAATGCCTCTGGCCTCCGGGATGCCAAGAAGAACAGAACGCAGGCCTGTGTGGCTAAACTGGGGCTCTCCAGACGTCAATGGACTACAGTTCCCATGAGCCCCTGCCTGGCCACCCCTGCCTGAGAGTATCAGTCTACATATTAAAGGCAAAACTTGAGAGTAGAGAGTGATGTTCAGCATCTGGGCCTACCTCTCTGGCTCTGTTATAGTCCCCCACTGAAGTCTGAGGCTAGGAGACATCATCAAGTCATTATCTTCCAATACAAAATGCAGTGGCCCGTTTACTAACAAACTGTACATGCCCCATTCTATGATGTGTGTGTGTGTGTGTGTGTGCACGCCGACTGACAGTAAAATCCTCAGTAAAGTGTTCCTTGATTATCGCCCTTCCAAGCACCGATCCTGCTCAGATTCCAAGATCTGAAGCTGAAAAATACGGAGTGACAAAACTGGTGTCGGGCAAAGCATTTTTAGGGGCACAAAAGTCTCGAGTGATGACTTTTATACGTAAATAACCAATAACCAAGTATGCGGGAGCACAGCCAGAATGCGGTCCGGAGTTCACGTTCGTTTTCACAAATCAAGGTTTTCATCAGCAGCCTGTTCCTGAATACACAACGAACGAATGAATTAAAATTAATTAAAAAAAAATTAAAACTTGTTCCACAACTGTATTCAAACCAGAGAAACTAATTAAACCAGAAAACCCCACCCTCAACGTACCTTAATCAATTATATCAATGTACGACTCAGAAGTTCATATGTGAAAGTGTTAATCCTACAGCACAAAATGTACACTGTACAGTCATCCATGCTGGAAAGCTTCCGGCAAAAATAATAGTATTAATATACATTTTAGTATCAAAATGGCTACGAGCTCAACAGTCAAGATTCCGAGATCTGACAAGACCCGTCTATACCACATTGTCTTCCCTCCCATAGTTTGCCAGTTAATTTCCAGGCTGGTTTCAAGAGGCCGGTGGTCACCTCTAGAGTCCTTCCTGGCATAGAGTCCTTGGTGTAAACTGCACGGAGCTTTTATTACAACCCCGGGTCAATTCAGTCCCTGCCCTCTACACAGAATGCGATTTCCGTTTTGATTTGGGGTGATTTAAATTTTCCTTCTGCAGCAAGAAGGATTGATCTGGAGTGATCTACCTACAATCTACCT
Source organism: Paroedura picta (assembly GCF_049243985.1). Taxonomy (NCBI): domain Eukaryota; kingdom Metazoa; phylum Chordata; class Lepidosauria; order Squamata; family Gekkonidae; genus Paroedura; species Paroedura picta. The sequence continues at coordinate 184,443,061 of NC_135369.1, forward strand.
TTATTGTGCGTTATCTTAGAGTGCTTTTAATGCTCAATATATTTTAAGATTGCATTGTTTTGAATCTGGGCTCTCCTCCGTGGTAGGGAACTCATGATTGGCCACAGGTGGTCATGTGATAAGCCTGCCTTAAAGGAGAAGCCCCTAATTTCTCTCAACTTCTGTTGGTCTTGGATTTTTTTCCCTGCCTTCTTCAATCCTCTTACCCCCCCCCCCTTCAAGAAAAGAAAGGATTTTTTCCTCCCTCCTCTGACTTCTTGGATCCTCTCCCCCCCTTCAAGAAAACAAAGAAAGAGTCTCCATTTGCCTCCCCCCCTCTTCTGAGCCTCCCTAACCATGTGCAGAAGACTTTCCTGTTTCAATGGGGGGGGGGGAGAGGAAGACTCGAGCTCAAAGCGATCTGAATTCAACAGGATTGACAATGGAATAAACAAAGTAAGTGCAGACTCTGCCATTGTCACCAAAGAACCATCTTTTTCTATGGAGAGCCAGCTTGGTGTAGCGGTTATGAGGGGCAGCCTATAATCTGGAGAGCCAGGTTTGATTCCCTGCTCCTCCTCCACATGCAGCCAACTGGGTAACCTTGAACTAGACATAGAGCTATTCTTACAGAGCAATCCTGTCAGAGCTCTCTCACCCCACCTCCCTCACAGTGTGTCTGTTGTGAGGAGAAGAAGGGAAAGGTTTTTGTAAACCGCTTTGACACTCCTTTGGACAGTATAAAAACCAACTCCCCTTTTTGTTCTTCAGGATGGGTGCGTGAGGGGTCATAGCTCAGTGGTAGAGCATTTGCTTGATATGCAGAAGATCCCCGGTTCAATATCCTGGCATCTCTAGTTAAAGGATCAGGCAGGAGATGATGTGGAAAGCTTCTCCCCAACACCCTGGTGTTAACATTCCTTCTCTGATAACAAGGTTCCCCAGTGTAGTACCCATAGCCCATGGTGCAGGTAGCACCTTCTCTGATGCCTGCAAAGCCTTTTTAGGAAGTGAGCGTTTGCCTGGAAGGGCTGCTGATTGGCCACAGGATAGCTGATCGACTGTGTAGAACTTCTAGAATGTTGCTTTGGAACCACAGCACAAGGATTTCCACTGCATGGCCGATGGTGAGCTGTGGACATGCAAGAAAACACCTTGACACAATATGCTCATTTCAAAAGGCATCCTCTTAAAAAGAGCTTCTGCTAGAAATATTAAGTTACTATTAGATTTATGCAAAACCTAGCGCCCTATTTAGTTGTTGATCCCTCCTCCTTTGGCATCCATTTTGAGATGAGCTCCACATCCTGTAGCAGCCATTTTGTGCCTCTGCCAGAATTCCCAAAGGTCCCCCAGGCTCAAAACATCACAGCAATCTCCCATGTCTTCTGCTGCTTTCTTCCAACGAGAAGCCATCCAAGTCTGCGCAGTGATGATTAAATTCAAAAGTATCTTTTAATCCTTTTCTTCTAAATTCAAGAACAAACCGAGGATCCATTGGGAGACCATCTCCAGTTATCTTAATTGATTCCAGGATCTTTCACTGAAAACGCCTTTGTTATTGAGCAATATGTAACAGTAAAATATGTCCTTGAACTTTAACACAAGCAGAAATATCCAAAATAGGATGATGCATGTGACTTAATTTATGTGGTGTCAAATACCAGTGACATTGGACCTTGTAACATTGTTCTGTTAATACTGTTGGTATCAGATTCAATAAAGATTTCCTCCCCCACCACCACCAGATTTATCTCTGTTCCACTTCTGAAACTGCAGTCTTTAAATCATTTCCCCATTTATTAGAAAAGCCATTCATTTCCCCTTTTCAAAACTGGAGGAAGCTTATATAATGAACTTATTAATTCTCCAGTAGCTCTGCTTGTCATAAACACTTCAAATTCAGATTGTTCTCTGATAATTCCATGTTTTCTTGGAAATACCATAATATTAATATCCTCAGTCATGCAAGTTTCTGACCTGCCTGGCTGACAATTTCATTTATCAAATGGTAGATGAACCCACAAGAGGTTCAGCCATACTGGACTTAATACTCACCAACAGGCAAGAGTTGGTGGATGAGGTGAAGGAGGTGGGGACCCTAGGGGGAAGTGACCATGTCCTCATAGAATTCCTTTTGAGATGGGGAGCCAAGGAAGCTTGTAGCCAGACGCGGATGTTGGATTTTCGTAGGGCAAACTTTAATAAACTCAGAGACATGATGAGTGTCATACCATGGACGAGAATGCTGGAAGGGAAGGGAGCATGTGAAGGGTGGGCGCTATTCAAACAAGAGCTATTGCATGCTCAATCAATGACTATTCCAGAAATACGAAAACACTGCAGGAGCTCTAAGAAGCCTATTTGGATGGACAGAGAACTTCAAGAGGAACTAAGAAAGAAAAGGAAAATGTTCAGGAAATGGAGGGAAGGACAGAGCTCTAAAGAAGAGTACCTACAGGTTACTAGGCACTGTAGATCAATCATCAGAAAAGCCAAAGCTGAGAGTGAGCTAAGATTGGCCAGGGAAGCCCATTGTAACAAGAAAAGATTTTTCAGTTACGTGAGGAGCAAATGTAAAGTAAAGGAGGCAATAGGCCCGCTATTGGGTGCGGATGGACAAACTCTAACGAAAGATGCAGAGAAAGCAGAAAGGCTTAGTGCCTATTTTACATCTGTTTTTTCCCACAGGTCAAAGTGTTTAGGCACATCTAGAGATGGCTGTAGCCAAAGGATAGTGTCTGGGTGGCAGGTTAACATGGATAGAGAGGTTGTCGAGAGGCATTTAGCTGCACTGGATAAGTTCAAATCCCCTGGTCCAGATGAAATGCACCCGAGAGTACTCAAAGAACTTTCCAGAGAACTTGCACAGCCCTTGTCCATCATCTTCGGAACCTCTTTAAGGACTGGAGATGTCCCGGAGGACTGGAAAAGAGCAAACGTTATTCCGATCTTCAAAAAAGGGAGGAAGGATGACCCGGGAAACTACAGACCAGTGAGTCTGACCTCTGTTGTGGGGAAGATAATGGAGCAGATATTAAAGGGAGCGATCTGCAAACATCTGGAGGACAATTTGGTGATCCAAGGAAGTCAGCATGGATTTGTCTCCAACAGGTCCTGCCAGACCAACCTAGTTTCCTTTTTTGACCAAGTAACAGGTTTGCTGGATCGGGGAAATTTGGTTGATGTAATTTACTTGGATTTTAGTAAAGCTTTTGACAAGGTTCCCCATGATGTTCTGATGGATAAGTTGAAGGACTGCAATCTGGATTTTCAGATCGTTAGGTGGATAGGGAATTGGTTAGAGAACCGCACTCAAAGAGTTGTTGTCAATGGTGTTTCATCAGACTGGAGAGAGGTTAGTAGCGGGGTACCTCAGGGCTCGGTGCTCGGCCCGGTACTTTTTAACATATTTATTAATGATCTAGATGAGGGGGTGGAGGGACTACTCATCAAGTTTGCAGATGACACCAAATTGGGAGGACTGGCAAATACTCCGGAAGATAGAGACAGAGTTCAACGAGATCTGAACACAATGGAAAAATGGGCAAATGAGAACAAGATGCAATTTAATAAAGATAAGTGTAAAGTTCTGCATCTGGGTCAGAAAAATGAAAAGCATGCCTACTGGATGGGGGATACGCTTCTAGGTAGCACTGTGTGTGAACGAGACCTTGGGGTACTTGTGGATTGTAAACTAAACATGAGCAGGCAGTGTGATGCAGCGGTAAAAAAGGCAAATGCCATTTTGGGCTGTATCAACAGAGGCATCACATCAAAATCACAAGATGTCATAGTCCCATTGTATACGGCGCTGGTCAGACCACACCTGGAGTACTGTGTGCAGTTCTGGAGGCCTCACTTCAAGAAGGACATTGATAAAATTGAAAGGGTACAGAGGAGAGCGACGAAGATGATCTGGGGCCAAAGGACCAAGCCCTATGAAGATAGGTTGAGGGACTTGGGAATGTTCAGCTTGGAGAAAAGGAGGTTGAGAGGGGACATGATAGCCCTCTTTAAGTATTTGAAAGGTTGTCACTTGGAGGAGGGCAGGATGCTGTTTCTGCTGGCTGCAGAGGAGAGGACACGCAGTAATGGGTTTAAACTTCAAGTACAACGATATAGGCTAGATATCAGGAAAAAGTTTTTCACAGTCAGAGTAGTTCAGCAGTGGAATAGGCTGCCTAAGGAGGTGGTGAGCGCCCCCTCACTGGAAGTCTTCAAGCAAAGGTTGGATACACACTTTTCTTGGATGCTTTAGGATGCTTAGGGCTAATCCTGCATTGAGTAGGGGGTTGGACTAGATCAGTGGTCCCCAACCTTTTTTAGGCTGGGGACCGGCAGGGCATCGGGCCGCGCCCGCAGGGACCGCACCCGCGGGGGCCACGCCCAAGCTTCGGGCCGCGCCCGGCCGCGCCCACAGATCGGGCCGCACCCGCGGGCCGCGCCCGCGGATCGGGCCGCGCCAGCGCGGCCTGCACGGGCACAGCCCAGCCCTCATTCCTTCTCCCCGCCCTCCCGCAGTAAGTAGCTTCCCGGGCCGCAACCTTGCGGCCCGGGAAGCTACTTACTGCGGGGGGGGCGGGGGGGGAGCCGCGGCCCGGCGCCATGGCCTTTGCGGCCCGGCGCCAGGCCACGGCCCGCAGGTTGGGGACCACTGGACTAGATGGCCTGTATGGCCCCTTCCAACTCTATGATTCTATGATTCTATGATTCTATGATTATGTGACCTTGAAATAAGACTGGAGCATTTTATAACAAACAAACTCTTAGGAACTTAACATAAGAAGAGCCCCTACTGCAGTGTTTCTCAACCTGGGGGTCGGGACCCCTTTGGGGGTCAAATGACCCTTTCACAGGGGTCATGGCAGGGCAAGCAGCTTAGCTGGGGAGGTTCCATCCACACAACAGCCTTGCGGGGTAGATCAAGATAGAGCGTTTGTCTGTCTGGAGGAGGGGAAAGGAATGAGATCGGCATGGTGGGACAAGAGGCAGAACTGAACTGAGAAACCAATTTATATACAATCATGAACAATGGGGGGCATTTCCCACGGCTTAAAAATAGCACAATGGTTGCCGATTGAAAACGCTACTAATTTGCCATAACGCACGACGTCGTCAACAATCTGCAACAATCCTGAAACCGATCAGCAATAAGCGCTTCGTTGTGGCGCTTTCAGGGGAATCCAGAAAACTGGATTCACCCTCCGGATAGCGATACACTCCTGCAACCAATCTGCAACAGTAGCGCTAAAGACCTGTGCGTTACCATTGTAGCTGGTTCTTCAAAGTCCCTCCCCCTGGATCTCTCCTCCAAACTTCCGGCGAAGCGATCGCCATTTTTTTTTCTCGGAGCGAGCGGGGATAAACGCACCGGCGAGCCTCTTTCTGTTTAGAGGCTTCCCTGGCTTCAGTCCTTCACCTTTAGTCACTAAGCACAAACCACATAAAAGCCCGTTTGCTGAAATAAAGTCCCTTTATTTTTTACACATAAATTCAGCCGAAAATCGAGCCCGTGAGAAGGGGGGGGGGAATTTTTTTTTATCACTCGAGCCAGCGTGCCAACGATCATACAATCAAACGATAGATCACATTAGGCAGCTGGATGGGTCTCTCCAGTGCAAGGAATCTACGTAGATTCGTTGCTATGGGTCTGTTTTTTTTTTTAAAAAAGCTTTCTTAAAGGGAAAGGGGCTGTTTGGGAGCATGCTAACGGCTGCCCATTGGCTGCTTGACGGCCAGGGGCGGGACAAGCTTGGCAATAGCGCTTCCTTTCTAGCGATTTCTGCCGAGACCGGAAGCCTGTGGGAAACGCTAAAAAACGCAACTGATTCCACTACAAAGCCAGGTGTGCAAAACGACGAATTCCACTATTTTAAATGGCGATTTTTCATTCCGCAAACAATTTGCAACAAAGATCGCCGTGGGAAATGGCCCTGGATCTTCATGCCATTGGTCAGTTTCAGTTTGATTTCTGTGAAAGAACACTTGTATAATTTTATGGTTGGGGGTCACCACAAGATGAGGAACTGTATTAAAGGGTCATGGCATTAGGAAGGTTGAGAACCACTGCCCTACTGGATCAGGGCAATAGTTCATCTAGTCCAGCATCCTGTCTCACATAGGGTCAAACCAGTGCCTCTGGAGATCCAACAGACGGGGCAAAGAGGCCTTCCCCTGACCTTCCCTCTTGGCACTAGTACTGAGAGATTAACCGCCTCTTAGCATGGAGATTCCCTTTAGTCATCATGGCTAGTAACCACTGATGGATCTGTCTTCCATGAATCTGTCTAATTCCCTTTTAAAGCCATGTGTGCCTTGGCTAACCTGATCTTATCAGAACTCAGAAAGTAAGCAGGTTCAGGTAAGTTTTTGGATGAGAAACTAACAAGGATATCTGGGGTTGCTAAGATGAGGCAGACCATGGCAAACCTCTCTTGTCTTGCAAAACCAACAGATCCTCTGTAAATTGGCTGTGACGTGTTGGCAAAGAGAAAATGCCTGTAGCCATCCCTACATCCTCTCGCCATGAATTGCACATCTCAATAACTCATTTTAGTATCAAAATGGCACAGAGTGGTAAGGCAGCAGACATGCAGTCTGAAAGCTCTGCCCATGAGGCTGGAAGTTCAATCCCAGCAGCCGGCTCAAGGTTGACTCAGCCTTCCATCCTTCCGAGGTCAGTAAAATGAGTACCCAGCTTGCTGGGGGGTAAACGGTAATGACTGGGGAAGGCACTGGCAAACCACCCCGTATTGAGTCTGCCATGAAAACGCTAGAGGGCGTCAAGGGTCAGACATGACTTGGTGCTTGCACAGGGGATACCTTTACCTTTATCTTTACCGATCACTCTTGAGTCCATTTCAAGGGTTTGTTTTTGTCCTTTAAAGCCCCACATATCTTGGGGCTAGAATATCTGTAGGACCATCTTCTCCCATATGTCCCTGCCCCAGGAATTAAGGTTGCAGGGAGAGGCCCTCCTGACTGTCCCACCAATCAAAGAAGCTTGTCTGGGGGAACATAAGAGAGGGCCTTTTTGGTGGCAGCCCCACAACTGTGGAACAACCTCCCCAGGGAAGTGCACGTTCAGTTCTTAGGAAGCAACTGAAGACAGTTTTATTTAGGATCACGTTCCACCAATTCAGTTTTTAATTTCTCAACAGTCCTGATTGAGATTTTCAATTGTGATCTTTGAAGGGTTATTTCTTTTCATTATTGTTTTATTCACATTACAATAAATATAATTGGACAGCGCCCTGAGACAGCAGGTATTACAGGTTTGAAGCCAGGCTGGAGTCCTCCAGAGATTTTAGAACCTAATCCAGCTGTGTTATATTGCTATTTATTTACTAGTCATACGGCCTGTGTGTCATTTAGCCAGGAGTTCTGAGGACTGTCTGGCAGCCAGGTAAGGGACATTTGGATGTGGTTGGCCATTTCCTGCCTCTACGTCATATTCCTTGGAGGAACTCCATCCAAATCCAAACAGCTCTGTTTATCACAGCTCTGTTTAACAGCAACAGCAATGTAAAAGGCAGACATGTTGAAGAGGGGGCCAACTTGTTTACTGCAGCTTTAGAGGCAAGGGCCAAGTCTGCACACAATAGATAATGCACTTTAGAAGTAGATTTTCCTGTTCTGCATAGGGAGAAAAAGCTGCCAAACCACAGTGAAAGTGCATTATCCTATGTGTGCAGACTAAACCAAGGATGAGGAGCAATGGGTTCAAATTACAGGGAAGGAGGTGCCACTTAAATATCAGGAATCATTTTCTGATGGTGTAAGTAGTTTGTAGATGGAATACGCTGCCTTGAAGGATGTCAGCATCTCCTTCACTGGACATCTTTAGGAGGAGATTGAATGAGCACCAGTTGGACGTGTGTGATCTTTATGTCCCCTGAGAAGGTGGAGGACCCTCTGAGGTCTCTTCTAGCTATTCATGTGATTCTGATTTTGATCCTTTTGATCCTTGGCGGTCTCCCATCCAAATACTAGCCAGGGTTGGCCCTGCTTAACTTCTAAGGTGTTGTTGAGTTTGCCTTATGGGTCAATTCAACAATTCAATGTTAATTAACTAGTTACACCCAAAATCCAGTTGTGCCTGTATTTGGGAAGCAAAAGGACTGGAATGAATTTTTTAATTCGATCTAGATGATAATTAATTTTCTGGGTTGCCTGGGGCAAAGAGTATTCCATTCCCAGGTTCCATTCCCAAATCTCCAGGAATTTCCAAACTTGCATCTGGCAACCCTACCCCCTACCCTCCACCAGTGGCCAGAAGGAACTTGGCAACCTTCATTCTAAGACATGAATGCTCCTCATCAGACCTCCAAAACCTTCTAGCTACAAGAATTCATCATCCATGACTTGTGACCAGTAAGGAAACCCCTCTGGACAAAAGCAGTCCTTCACGAAATGACTTCTACATATCTCCCTGTACTTTTACTGCTTTACGAATGCCCACAGGGTTGCTGAAAAGTTCTGAAAAGGTAACAAAGGTTTTTGTTTAGATTCCAGAACCACTTTTCATCACCTGAATAAGGCTGGAATGTCACCTATGGGGATGATTTTCCCCCCCGAAGGAGGAGGAGGAGGAGGAGGAGGAGTCATCAAACTGTCAGAAGACACTGTGAAAAGAGTTTAGGACTCGTGTCATTTCGGAAGTAACCCACAACAAATCCTGACATCCACTTAGGGGGTTTCTGACATTTCAGAAATGAATTAAGCAGCCTCCTGGAATTTACATAAAGCTGGAAGTGCTGAGAAACTGTTTGTTTTACAAGAAGTTTCTTTGGCTCAAAGAAGATGGAGTTGATAGAGCATGAAAGAAAACTGGTATTCTACCAATACAAATACCGCTTCAGCGAGGGGCGGGAGGCGGGGCCATGCCGATATCACAAGTTCTTTGAAAGATTGGAGCTTAAGAAGGTAATCTTTCACAATGTGTGCATTAGAACAGCACCGTTCCCTTAAAAGTCTCAGTTAAATCAATATGTAACTTGTTAGGAAGGAAATTTTCATTCCACCGACATCTGTGGCAACGTCGCCACTAACTGAAATTAGTTTTAATACCTTGTGGCTTGTTTCTCTGGAAAATGCTATGGGTGTTTTTGGTTTAAATCTCAACTACAGGGAAGAATCACATTCATGCACAAAGTTGTCTTCTACTGAATCAGGCCATGGGTCCATCAGGGTCTCAGGCAGAGGTCTTTCCTGTCACCAATCACAGGATCCTTAACCGGGGATGCTGAGGATGGAACCTGGGATCTTCCACATGCCAAGCAGAGGCTCTTCCATTGAGTCACGCCCTTCCCAGAGAAAGCTTGGCCTAGTTCACAAGTCCACTCCATCAGCAAGCTATCAAGGACAACTTGTGAACATCACAGACACTGCCCCATGACATACTGGAAGCCGTGCTTTTTGCATGGTTCATGCTTTCATCTGCACTCAACATGTTCCGTATGGAGAACTCAAGTGATGTGTGCACATTTAGGAACCCATCCCAAAGAGGGATCGAAATTCTTGGATTCCTAGACCTATGGTCGCTCTTTCAGCTTGGGCCCCAAAAAATGCCCTGCTGCCTTGTGACTCAAAGTGGGGGGAACCCAAGAGAGGAGAAGTGGGTGGGACCCAGAGGGCATAAAGGAAACGCCACCATCCACAGTGACTGCCTTGGCCACTCCCAGTACCATGGCTGGGGCTGGGTGTGATCACTGGCCAGTGTGACCTTAGTGGAGGAAGGGCCCCACTCCGCTCTATGGATTGTAGGCCTCTGCTTGCAACACAGGGATTTAAGCACTGGTCAGTGCCCCTAAGCCTGGGCCACAGATACTGATCCAGGCCCTCATTCTTCAGCCCTTTGCTCCAGCTGACTTGACCTTAATGGCCCAGCCTAACCAGATTGCATCAGATGTCAGAAGCTGAGCAGGATGGGAGACGATCAAAGAAGACACACAAGCAGGCAACGGCAACCCCCCCCTTCCTCTCTCCCTGTCATAGAGGTGGGGCTGAGAGAGCTCTGAGTGAACTGGGACAGCCCAAGGTCACTCAGCTGGCTTTTTTTGGGGGGGGGGGGTGAGCAGGAAATCAAACCCAATTCTCCAGATTAGAATCCGCCACTCTTAACCCCTACACCAAGCTGGCTCTATCACATTGATTGTGTTGGTACCAAAGAAGAAAACCTGTCATCAGTCATAGGACCTAGGCAGCATGGACATTATGAACCTGTTCCATAATAAACGAGACCCTCGCATTCACAACATGAGCCAATTTGATGGGAAGAAATGACCGTGGAGCTCAAACCTATATGGCCCCAGCGAGCCCGATCATAGCAGATTTCAGAAGCAGATTTCAGAAGCAGAAGTAGTACTTGGATGGGAAGAGTGTTCCCTCTAAACTGTGAGCTTGAGACACCACTCATTAACCCAGAAAGCCCCACTCAACAGCATTCGGGAGCTGCACAGGGTCTGGCACTGCCCACGGCCCATTTTAAGGTTGCAGCAGTTCTGTTCTGCTCTGCTCAGGATATGAACAGCTCTGCTCAGTTTTTTTGGAGGGGCGGAGGATTGGAGCAAACATAGGATGGGAAATCAATAAGGAAGTGCAGAGTTGGAACAATGAGGCAGGCATGGGCAAGCCACCTCTGGAGCCCTTCTCTTGTCTTGCAAACCCTCTGGGACCTCTATAAGCTGGCCATGGCTTGACCGCCCTTTCCACCCCCATCTCCGTCTGCACATGGGACCTGGGGTTGCTGGACATTTGAAGTGAGATGCCATCAGGCTCTCCACAAGATAGGAAAAGGCAGGTGCGTGTTGTGATTCCCCAAACTGAACGAAGGCGGTGGGGGGACTTGTCAAGTCCGAAGCCTACCCCTTCTCTCCGTCCGGAGGTGCTCTATTCCGCACACCCAGAGAGAAGCATTTTGCCCTGGCTGATTTGGAAGGAACACTGGAAATGAAAGGACAGCGGAGCGAAATGTCAATGCATTCAGCGCGACGTGGCGAGCGGCAGATCTTAAACAGTCCCATCACCGTGGCATTTACTGTATCCTGAAATAATATTAATCCCACCGTTGTCCGTCTTGATGGAACCATCCATGAATATGCTTTATGGGGACTGGCCAAAGCGCTAATGGGTTAAAAGAACAAACCCGTCTGGTGTTCCACTAAATTAAGGTCGCTTCACAGGATTTAATGAAACCAAGTGCTTGGATGAGAGTTTTCAAAGGACGTTCTTGTAATTCATGTCTATTTAGGGCCGCTGCTAACCAGAAATCTAATTTTCTTCTAGTAAAATAGCTTTTTGTGAAGCCCGGCCATGTGAGAAAGGGGCTTTAAAGGGCAGCAGTCAGAAGATCTCGACTGTTAACGCTTTGTTATTTCAAATCACTCTTTCCAAGGGGGAACGAATGGGGAGCTGGGTTTGAAGCGGTGGAATTAATCAGACCCCTTTTATACTGTTGCACGTACAATGGAAAAGAAAGGGCCATGCCAAGATGCGTTCCATCGCTGTGCATAAACAGATGCAATCTTTATGTGTTGCAGTTTTAGGGAGTAGCTGTGTTGGGCCTGCAGTAGGACATCTCAATTTGAATCCAGGAGTCAGTTTGGTGTAGTGGTTAGGAGTGCGGACTTGTAATCTGGCATGCCAGTTTCGATTCTGCGCTCCCCCACATGCAGCCAGCTGGGTGACCTTGGGCTCGCCATGGCACTGATAAAACTGTTCTGACCGGGTAGTGATATCAGCGCTCTCTCAGCCTCACACACCCCACAGGGTGTCTGTTGTGGGGAGAGGAACGGGAAGGCGACTGTAAGCCGCTTTGAGCCTCCTTCGGGTAGGGAAAAGCGACATATAAGAACCAACTCCTTCTTCTTCTTCTTCTTCTTCTTCTTCTTCTTCTTCTTCTTCTTCTTCTTCTTCTTCTTCTTCTTCTTCTTCTTCTTCAAGGCCAAGAAGTTTTTCAGGGCACAAGCTGTCGAGAGTCAAAGGTACCTGACAAAGGGAGCATCGACTGTCAAATGCTTATGTTTTGCAGGGGGCACATGCAGATGACTGGCACGAGAAGCCACCTGATCCTGTGTTTTTCCATTCTCTTTCCACTTGTTGGCAAAACTGAAGTCCCATTAAAGTTCCCCAAGCAACATGTTTGTTCTTTCAGTCATAAGATAGAGGAAGTACTGATTGTTCTTCCTGCAGGATGCCCCCTGAAACAATAAGATCGCCAGGTCTCAGTGTCCCCCAGCCATGAGCATGGAATGGGGGGAGTCAGGTTGCCAGATCCAGCTTGGAAAACTCCTGGAGATTTGGGGGGGGGGGTGCTTGGGGAGGACAGGGACCTCAGTGGGATGCAACGCCAGAGCCTACCCTCCAAAGTATTCATTGTCTGTAGCAGGACTGCTCCCTGTATTCCAGGACATTCAATAAGGGACCTGAAAGTAGCTGTTTTATTGCAAAGGAACTTCAAGAACAGGCTAGAAAGGGAGACTTCAGAAATGCAAGTTATTACAACATTCAAAACTATGGCCTACCCTGGACTCAACAAGGACATAGGTTTTTTATCTCACTATTCATGCTAACCTTGGTTGACTCGTGTGCCCATATTCCTCACAGTTTATTTTATTTGTGATAATGTGACTGTAAGGTGATGGTAACGGAATGGAATTTTGAGTTTTACTCCCTGGTCTTGGGATGAGATTGTTGTCAGCAATTCCCTTACAGTAGCGGTCCCCAACCTTCTTGTGGTCAGGGACCGCCTCCGGGGGTGGGGGAGAGCCGGCGGCCCAGCCGCCGCAGCTGCGCGTAAATGCGCATGAGCAGTTGCCGTCATGCACGTTTTCACCACCAGGTGGGGCTAACGCACATGCACAGAGTTGCTGCACGTGCACGTTTTCGCCAGGAGGGGGCGCAAACGCGCATGCACGGGAGCTCTGCGCAGGCGCGTTTGCGTCACTGGTGTGCCGGTGGCCGTGCCTGCTTCTTTCCCCCCCTCTCGCCAATCACTATGGCCTTTGCAGCCGGGTACCGGGCCGCGGACCAGGGGTTGAGGACCCCGCCTTACAGGAATGTTTCACACTTTTAAGGAAACAGATGGAGCAGGCAGCAAATGGTTGGGTGACAGCCTTTGATCACTGACAGACAGTTTTATTTCTCCTATGTTTTTGTAAAGTACAACTGAATTCCAGGGGACTGATTGGCTGTTTTAGCTAAGAATTATCATATGGCTATATTTGGATGTGTGACACAGTTTACTAATGTAACAATGAATTTTTGCTATATATTCTCACTGTCATGTTGGGAGTTCATAGTCTGAGGACGAGTGCTTGCACTCGATAGCTCACGCCTTGAATAAAGCTTTGTTGGTCTTAAAGGTGCTACTGGACTCTGTGCTACTTTTATTGTGCTACTTCAGACCGACATGGCTACTCATTTGAATTTGTAATTCGAGGGGAAGTCTGTTGACGAACTATGATTTGAGGGATCCCCAGGTCCAACCTGGAGGCTGGCATCCGTATGAGGCAAACTGTTGCCCATGCAAATACATCGCCCACCCTTTGGGGTTAGAAATCAGGAGACGCTGCTAATCATGAACTAAGGGCCGAGAACTTTGGGTTAGGGAGTACCCAAAGATTTGCAGGGTGGACACTGGGGAGGACATGGCAAAAGCACCATCTACTTCAGAAAGGGTCACCAGATCTCCCCAGGGGAGACAGGGTTCTCCCACCTCTCCCCTGCCAATCATTTGGCTAGTGGGGGGAGGAAACGTCCACTGAAAGAGCTGTTTACATCACTGCCCACATGACCCAGAAGTGATGTCATCACATCCGGGATGTTGGGATGACACTCAAGTACCTGGGCAAAAACTTAGGGCGGAAGCTAAATTTACTACAGAGTTTTAGCCCAAATATCAGAGTATCGCCATGATGTCCTGGATTTGATGAGGTCACTGCCAGATTACGTGGGCAGTAATGCTGGCATGGCACTGTATGTCAGGTGGGCCTCCCTGCTGTTTCCAGGAATTCCTCCCTTCCTCGGTGGTTGCCAGGAGGGACGGATTGGGCAACCCTAACTTAAGATAGGAAGGGAGAACATTATGGCATACCACAGTCTTTCCCATTCTGGGAAGCTAATCGGGATTGACGTTCTCACTTGCCTTAAAAAACACTTGCTGGAGTCACCTTAAGTCAGTACTTTATTTATGTTTTATTTACATTTATATACCGCTGCGCTCAAATGTCTCGTGGAGGTTTACAGAGATGCATAAGTACAATAAAATCCCATAAAAACCCATTAAAATGTAATTAAAACACAATATCACGATGTCGGAACCCACTTCCCCCATCCAGCAAAGGTCTATTAGTCTCTATCTGGGAGCGAGGGACTTAGTTGGTTACTTGTATGGGAGGCCACCTAGGAAGGCCATGGTATACTGCCTCTTACTTGCTTTGAGAGCCCCTCGCTGGTATCACCATCAGTACCTAGACAGGAGAACACCAAGGAAGGCTGTGCAGAAGAAGGCAACGACAAACTACCTCTTACTTGTCATCTGCCTGGAAAAGTTCTCTGCTGGGGTCACCAAAAGTCAGTTGCAACTTGATGGCAGGTACATCCAATGGATTCTGACCCTAGATATCTGACCTGCACAGCTATGTGATACAGGGCACAGTTTACTTGCAGCTGAATAATGAAGGGAAGCAAATAGATCCCACCCGCCATCCCCTGAAAAGGAATTTGCAATAGCCTAAAATGGAAGCTCAAAAAGAGTCACGTTGGCTTCCTCCATTCTTTCCAACCTCAAATGATGACCTTTTAGATCCTACCAATGCTCTTATCTCTGCCTGCCCTCCCTCTCCCCGCTCCTGCCACACTGTATTTTTTATTTTGATCATGATCACGTTACAACGTGATTCTGTAGTAGCACAAGCACCATACACACCTTATCTCCCCCATCTCCCACTGCAGCATGACTGAACATTCAATGGGGCACTGTAAATTTCAAGCAGGAAACATTTTAGTAATGGCAACTGATGAGTGACTGCAGGAAGGGTGGGCTGGCAGCATCCCCGGAGCACCTTGCCCTCTCCCTGTGCCAGGAGGTGGACACTGAGGCATGTGAGGGAGAGGGAGGGCAGTGAGCTTCCCCATGCCTCTGTGCTATGGGCCATTGCTGAAGGTCCCCAGCAGAAGCCTCCCGGTACTGTTTCCAAGTATTAAAAAAAATACTGTGTGTTATAACATGGGAGCATTGTAATGCAATAAATGAGGTTTCCTTTTACAAAGTACATTCAGTTTATTGGAGAGAAGGAGGTAAGCAATTGAGGGCACAGAATTGTTGAACAAAGAAGTGTACTGGAAAGAAAGGTGCAAGCAGGCACTATTTTTTCAAACAACCTGTGAATTGGCATTGCTCCCAAAAAGGCTTTGAGGGGGGAGGGTGAGACACAGCTGATGGAAGAGGGGAGTGCTTGGGCACCTTTCCCACAGGAGGGGGAAGAAGGGAAAGGGTAGGGAAGTTGGCAATGAGCACATGATGGAAGAATATGCAGAGGGTGAAAAGGGGGGACATTTTCCTGTTTTGAGCACATTAGGAAGTGATTGCATTACTGTGCATGCTCAGATTTTTAAAAGGGGGAAGGGAGGCAAGGCAGGAGGTAGGAACAGCCACTCTCCCGATGGAAGTGCAAAATGCAAGTTGTGAATGGACTCCTGGATGGTGTTGGAGGAACCCACAAATGTAGAATTACAGGCACAAAATTGGGGCCTGCATCTAGAATTCAACGCAGTGATAACACGCCAGCAAATAACAACTGCGGGAAAGGTCCGAGAGACCACCAGGGAAGTCCAGGGTTGCTATGAAGAGGCAGGCAATGCAATTCGTCTCTGTATGGCTTCTGCCCTGAGCAGGACAGCCCAGGCTAGTCTGATTTCATTAGATCTTGGAACCTAATCAGGGTCAGTACTTGGGTGGGAGACTGCCTGTGGGAATAGACAAATCAGCAGTGTGCATGACTGAACAGACTATGAAGAATATCCAACAGGGGGCACTGGAGGTGATGCATATTTAGCATAGTTAGACTAGGGACTTCCTGATATTTTCCAAAGATCTCCTCCAGTGTCCAGCGGTGGAGACTTCCTGCTCTATTGAGCATACGTCCTCCCTGCTTGCCTTCAGAATAGACCGAATGTAGAACAACAATTAGCCTATTAATTAGGAATCTTTCTCTCCTCTGTTATTTTCACAGTTGTTTCACTTCTTTCTAAAATTATTTCATTCTTTAAGTAGGATGGGCTCAACTCCTCTTTGCATATTCTTTGTGTAAAGAATGGGCAGTATAAAAATCCAAATGAATGAATGAATGAATGAATGAATGAATGAATGAATGAATGAATGAATATTTAAGCACTGCCAACACCACGGTTACACAGAGGCAGACAATAACGTACCACCTCCGAATGTCTCCTGCCTTGGAAACCCTCTGCAAGACAGCTGCAATTTGGCAGCCTTTCCACCACCAATGTGATGCAAACTGAGAAAGAACCAGATGTCCCTCTGGGCCACATTAAACACTTCATAGGAGGGGTGGGGGGCCTAGAAAACCTAAAAAACTACAAATGTAGGCTTACAAATGTACATGACAGAGACACTCTGCAAAGAACATAAGAAGCGCCCAGCTGGATCAGAAAATAAATATGTTCCGTTGATTACATTAAATAATTCTTTTTCAGGAATTATCCAGTGTGGTCGCACATGTCATGCTTGGCGACCAAAGCACATTACGTAATTCTCCCCTCCTCCTTTGTATTTCCCAACCCATTATTAGTGATGCACCCCATTTCTTTCCTTTAGATATGTGACATTCTCCACCCCACCCAACTCCAAGAAGAAGAAGAAGAAGAAGAAGAAGAAGAAGAAGAAGAAGAAGAAGAAGAAGAAGAAGAAGAAGAAGAAAAAGAAGAAGAAGAAGAAGAAAATTAGATTTACAACTGTAAAGAGTACATAATGTAGACACTTTTTGCAAAGAGGTAATCTGGGGAAAAAGAATCGGAACTGGAGGCAATTTTCACTACTTCCTCCTTCCCCTTCTCCTGCAATGATCCACACCAACACCTTCTTTTCACAGGACAGTAACATGAATTATGGTCTTAGGGCTGTTGGACCTCCAGAGGAACTGCTTGGCCACTGTGTGAAACAAAATGCTGGACTAAATGGAGCGTTGGTCTCATCCAGCACGGGTTTAAATCACATGTAGAACGGGACCGACTAGATAGTGGGAGGGGGGGTGGATCACAGTCAAAGCAGTTCAGCCATGGAAAGGGCTGGTAAAGGAAGTGGTGAGCTCCCCCTCACTGGTGGTCATCAAGCAGCAGCTGGACAGATCCTTATGCTGGATGCTTTAGGCTGATCCTGCATTGAGCAGAGGATTGGACTGGGTGGCCTGTACGGCCCCTTCCAGCTCTAGGATTCTCTGAGTCTAGTTCAGCTGTGAAATGGGCTGCCTAAGGAAGTGGTGAGCTCCCCCTCACTGGCCATCTTCAAGCAGTGGCTGGACAGATTCTTATCCTGCTTTAGGCTGATCCTGCATTGAGCAGGGGATTGGACTAGATATGATGGATGGCCCTAGGATTCTATGAGTCTAGTTCAGCAGTGGAATGGGCTCCCTAAGGAGGTGGGGAGCTCCCCCTCACAGACGGTCTTCAAGCAACTGCAGAACTGATCAGGAATGTTTTAGAGTGACTGATCCTGCACTGAGGACGGTGTTGGGCTAGATCAGTGGTTCCCAAACTTATCTGGCCTACCGCCCCCTTTCTAGAAAAAATATTACTCAGGGCCCCCTGGAAATTATTTTTTTAATTTTAATAGTTATTAATCGCCCCCAAATGCACCTGTGGCCCATCGCCGCCCCCCTGGATCGCTGCAGCCCCCACCAGGGGGCGGTAGCGCCCACTTTGGGAATCACTGGGCTAGATGGCCTGTGCAGAGAATCTGGTTGGCCACTGTGAGAAACAGGATGCAGATCCAGAAGGGCTCTTCTGAGGTTCCTACTTAGGCCTCAGCCTGTCTGCCTTCCTTGATGGTCTGCCATCCAAGTCTCCTATTGCCTCCCTTGGCATAGCAGACCCAGCATTCCTTGGTGGTCCTCCCACCCAAGTATTGACCATATTTGTTTCATCTCATTTTTTACAGGGGCATATCAGCACCCTTCCTCATCCCGGACAGGGCCCGCCTTTGGGGCCCTTACTGTTTTATTTTATCCGCGCCGCTAGGAGCGGTTAAAGATTTGACGCCCTACCGTGTTTAGCTTCCAAGCTCTGATGCGATCATAGGAGTCTGGCCTGTTAGAACATTTACGACTTCAACATAGACCCGTCTGTTATTTGGCGTGAGCTGTCCAATTCCAAAGCTGCCATTTCCCCCGGGAGAACTGATCTTAGGCACCTGGAGATCATTAGTCACCCCAGGAGATCACTTAAGTTTTTCTTTCATTGCGTCTATGCAATAACAATGGTGACATCAGTCATTCAGTTGTCCAAATCTCAGCAATCCTGTGGCTCAGATTTTGGCATGATGTTTGATCTACCACCATTTCTCTTAATTGTTTAATGTTCTGGCCAGTGTCCATTTTGATTGTATCTAACTACCGTGTTCTTTATCGACCTGGTTTCCTTATGAAAATCATGCAATAATGGGACTCCTTTAAATAGCAAATCGCCACAGCATAGGGATCCAAGCCCCCCCCCTCCTGGTGGGAACAAGGGTCCCCACTGCCAGGCCCACCTCTCTGCCACCAGCCAGTTGGCTGGCAGAAAGAACGATCCCCCTGCCCCAGGAGGAACAACAGAAATTAAAATAATGTGCGTCTATGACCAAGAAGTGACACAGGCACATTTGGGGATATTGCAGGTGATGTTCTGGCTTGGGAACATATGGTGGAAGCTAATTCTGAAAAACCAGAGCATGGACCCCTGACATCCCTGATGCATCTGGGTCATAGAGGTACATCTCTGAAATGCCAGGCATTCCTACCTGCTCCTGGTAAGCACTCCTACCAGCTGCTTGAAGGGTCCTGGCAACCCTAACTCCCTTTGCAGTGTAGGGTCAATAGATCCATTTACACTCAAAAGGCACCAGTGTCTTTAGAACCTCAAAATGGGACTCTTCCTTGTTCTTTCCAGAATAATAGGATTTCCCAAGTATCTTCTAAGTGTTACTAACCTTACCTGTAAACCTTTGGGGAATAAGGAATTCCATTTGAGCACAGTATTTTAAAATGTTTTGGGAAATACTACAAGGGGCATTCAATCCTGATGAAGGAATACCACAAGGGGCATTCCTTCCTGGGAGTTGGCTTTTTTGCTTGTTCCAAGGGACAAAATGTGTTTTATTGTCATTTTAATTAGATCAGGAATGCCACTGCACCTCGAATGCCCCTTCTCTTTAGCTCCTTCAAGAAATCAGATCTAATATTAGCTCAGAGAGGGTTAATCAGAGGAGGGGCACAGATGTCTGGTGGAAAAAAAGAATAGAATTCCTAACAAACATGTATTTTTTTTTCTCCTGGTCTGGAAACGATTAGGATCACTTTGATGGGGATCACGTTTGAGCAACTTCAACAGAACTGCCTTGCCAAGTGAGCATGCTTAGGACGAGGAAGTTTTATTTCAAGAATCAGTTCACTGTATTTATTTAGATACGGATGTTTGGCTTTCCTTCCCCATAGGGAGCCATTGTCCTTTGGTGTAGTGTAGTTTGATGTAGTTTGGTGTAGTGGTTAGGAGTGCGGACTTCTAATCTGGCATGCCGGGTTCGATTCCCCACTCCCCCACATGCAACCAGCTGGATGACCTTGGGCTCGCCACAGCACTGAGAAAGCTGTTCTGACCGAGCAGGAATATCAGGGCTCTCTCAGCCTCACCCACCTCACAGGGTGTCTGTTGTGGGGAGAGGAAAGGGAAGAGGACTGTATGCTGCTTTGAGCCTTCTCTACCCCCCGGGTAGAGAAAAGTGGCATAGAAGAACCAACTCTTCTTCTTCTTCTTCTTCTTCTTCTTCTTCTTCTTCTTCTTCTTCTTCTTCTTCTTCTTCTTCTTCTTCTTCTTCTTCTTCTTCTTCTTCTTCTTCTTCTCTCCTCCTCAGTTTTATCCATACAATATCCCCAGTTCCCCTCTGGAGCTTACCATCCCTATCAAAAACCACTCTTGGATGCTTTACTTTTTTGGCAGGACTCACCTTTTTTTATGGATGGGAGGGTCTGCCAAGTGGCCCCCAATCCTGTTGGAATAGGCAATGTCTGGTGTACAAAGAGAAGAAGAGCCTGAAGGGGACACCAAGAAGACCATGAGATAGGATAGTCAGCTCAGGACCTTTCTCTCCCATTAAGTGTTGCTTCTTGTCTGTCTCTAGATTGCTACTCTTAGGGGCGATTTCCTGCTTCTTCTCGGAAGCTTCTCCCTCATTCTCTCTCTGCTAGCCAGCTATGCTATCTCTATCTCTCCTCTGCACTATCTAGTATGGTCGTTTCTTAAACAAATCCTTTTCTCCTAATCCTAAAATACAGCATGTGCATATCAATGACTTATTTGCTCTGCTAACAAAACCAACCCTAAATGGCTGACAAAATCGCCCTCTGAGAATCTGGATGCTTTATTTTATGTTATTCTTTCATTCCCTATTTCGAGACCTGGGAACAGGTTGCTAGGATCCTTTCTGCCTTTGTTGCCTCAGCCAGTAGTCTTGGTATCCAGACTTTAAAAAAAAAATCAATTATTTGGCTTAAACAGTAGGGGGGAAAGAACAAGGACAAAAACAACAGAAAAGCCAAACAGGAATCTCTTTTTCTCTCTTTCTCGC
Organism: Paroedura picta; assembly: GCF_049243985.1. NCBI lineage: Eukaryota > Metazoa > Chordata > Lepidosauria > Squamata > Gekkonidae > Paroedura > Paroedura picta. The sequence continues at coordinate 184,463,885 of NC_135369.1, forward strand.
TGACCTTTGCCACGCAGGGAAGTAATAGAATAGAACCCTTGCTCCAGGTGAGCTTAAACATTATTATACCCTCTAGCTTTCTATTACGTGGTAAAAGAGATTGCTTTATTGTCATTTTTTTTAAGCTAAGGAAAGCAACACTTGAAAAAAACCCATCAATTCCAAGAGCTGAGTTCTTTCTTTCTTTCTTTCTTTCTTTCTTTCTTTCTTTCTTTCTTTCTTTCTTTCTTTCTTTCTTTCTTTCTTTCTTTCTTTCTTTCTTCTCTTTTTGTTATTGCTGTCATTCCACTTGGCTAAGTTTATTATAATAATATTATTATTATTATTATTTGTAGCTTTGCTGTAGCTGTCATTCCACGTTGCCAAGTTTATTATTTAGTTAGTTCGGCATTTAGCTTTGGCAAGAGACTTATCCCTGGCTTTTGATCATCCAAGCAGATTAATATTGGAGAAGCATCAAAAAAAGGGCCAGGCAGATGTGTGTGTGAATGGGGAGGGTTATTTCTCCCCCCCCCTTCACCCTGTCTCATGAAAGGCATCATCTCCTTTACCTTGATCCATCTCTCTCCATCGCTTTGTACAAATCGTTTCGTTTTGGTTGTCAGTCATAGAAAAAGGGGGAATGATAAAAGATGCAGGGCAGGCATGCCTCAGAAGGGAGATTTGACTTATCTGCTGTACAGATCATGTTTAATTTTTTTCTCCTTCCCTGTTTGATCTAAGTGCACTGCAATTTCGTTTTTTGTCACCTGAAGAAATATCCTTTCTGCTGATAAGTTTATTTGGACTCTTCCCTCCTGTCTTGCGGAAGCCAAAACATTGTGGGGGGGGGGGGGTGGAGAGAGATGTTTCCTCATCCCATGATGTAATTCCATAGGACTGCCACCTGGGCTTTGATTTCACCTAGTGGGGAGGGAGGGATATATACATATACAGGCCAAGTGACAATTGCTAAGGGGGCTTCCAAAGACCTCCCTTTGTTACCAGGCATGACAGGATTCAATCAGGGTTTTCACCTTTGGGTACATTGATGTGGGATGAAGGATTCCACAGCTCAAATGCACCTGTGTATGGAGGAATGCATGTGTGTGTGTGCCTCTGTTTATGTGTGTGTGCCCCAGCACATCAATAGCTTTTATGAATGCAAACGTAATGCCTATGCCCCCACAGGGCACTCCACTCTGCGGGTATGAATCTGCTGGTGGTCCTGGGCCCCTGGGACATTCGCCTGGCCTCGACCAGGGCCAAGGCTTTTTCCGCCCTGGCCCCAAGCTGGTAGAATGAGCTCCTGGAAGAGCTAAGGGCCCTGCCAGAGTTATCAGCTTTCTTCAGGGCCTGTAAGACAGAGCTCTTGAGGCTGGGTTGAGGTCCCAGATCTACCGTTAGGAGATCCCCTAGAGCCGGTAAGATCAGGACCGTCACTCCTAAGGAAAGAGCCCCGGAGTGCTAGCTGGACTGGGGGGTGGAGGGGAGATGGTGAGTTAATAGTTCTGTGTTTTTACTATTCTATTGTAAACCACTGCGAGCTTTGAGAGCAGCCGTATAGGAATGAATGAACGGACGGATGGACGGACGGACGGACAAATGAACGAACAAACAAACGAATGAATGAATGAATGAATGAATATAAATAAATATGTTGCCCTGCAAATATGCTTTTTAAAATGAACAGCCCATTCTAGTGGTGCAAAAGTTGTACATAAAATGGCACAGGGGAGAAGCAGCCTCTTTCAGAGTTTAAAAACAAAAGGAATGTTTAAAAGAATCAACTATTAGAGGGTCATTACTGGGGAGAGTAGAGACTTTCTGACTCTGTTTTTAAAAAGCATTTCTGGGACATTCACATGGCAGTTTGTCAAAGTGCCCCCCCCCAGCAGAAGGTATTGGGAGCCTTATTTAATGCAGCAGAGTTGAATGGGATACCTCTCTGTGTCTTAACTAGGGAGCTGCCCTTTGATCTCTTGTCTCTCATAATTTTATCTTCTCTTTATCCAATTCTTTCCATGGAAATGCATGTCTTTACAGAGAGCCAGCTTGGGTGACCTTGGGCTCACCACAGCACTGATAAAGCTGTTCTGACCGAGCAGTAATATCAGGGCTCTCTCAGCCTCACCCACCTCACAGGGTGTCTGTTGAGGGGAGAGGAAGGGGAAGGCGAATATAAGCTTCTTTGAGACTCCTTCTGGTGGAGAAAAGTGGCATATAAGAACCAACTCTTCTTCTTCTTCAATAATATTAGGGCTCTCTCAGCCTCACCTCCCTCACAGGGTGTCTGTTGTGGGGAGAGGAAAGGGAAGGCGAATGTAAGCCACTTGGAGACTCCTCTGGTAGAGAAAAGCGGCATATAAGAGCCAACTCTTCTTCTTCTCCTCCATGTCTCTCCCGTAGAAACAATGCCCTCATACTCCCACACACCTGATGCCAAATTAGCTGGCCTTTTGTGAGAGGGAAAGGCTTCTCTCCATTCTTTTGGCTGCAAGCTGTATGTGAGCAGAATCTACTTTACATGGTGCCTAGAACTGTCCATCCACAAGGGTTGCCTCTTGTCGGGACATCAAGTAGTGGTGCCATCCAAGCTGCACCACCAGGTCCTGGGAGCACTCCATGCGGGCCACCCCAGTATCGTCCATTTGAAGGCTCTCACCAGGAGTTACATGTGGTAGCAAGGGATTGACAGAGAGGTCAAAGCCTGGGTCCACCAATGCTGGATGTACCAGAAAAGTTGGCCTGAGATGCTACAAGCCCCACTGCAGGTTTGGAAGTCTGCTAAGAAGCCCTGGTTGCAGTTTCATGTGGACTTCACTGACCCATTCCAGGGACACACGTTCCTGTGATGGTGGACTCATACTCCAGATGGTTGGAGATCGTTCCCGTGACCACTATGACCACAGCTGTCATCATCAGGGCATTGCTATGGCTCCATTTCATTCCACCTATCCATGAATGGTCAAACAGAGAAGATGGTGTGCAATACCAAGGCTGCTCTCTCCTGGATGACTGTGGGAGATTGGCACCTGCTCTTAGCTTGCCAGCACATCACACTTATGGTCGCAACTGGGAAGAGCTCAGCAGAGCTAATAATGACCCAGCACTTGACAACCCTCCTGGACAGGTTACACCAAGACCATACAGAGGATAACCCAGGCAGATGTTCAGAGGACGTACCGCTTCCCTTGCCCCACTTGTTTGGCCCTGAGGACTCAGTGTTTGCACAGAACTTTGCAGATGGCCCCAACTGGATCCCTGCTATGGTCACCAAGGCCACCAGACTGGTGTCCTACCAGGTCCACTGTCAAGATGGCTGCACCCTCTGCTGTCACATTGACTAGCTGCAGTGTTGGGACTCTGAACTGTGCTACCTGGACAAGCCTGCTGAGGAGACCACAGACCATGCCTATGACGATTTCAGATCCTTCCCCTGTGAGTGCCCAAACCTTAATTGTGGTGGACTCTTGGCCCATTTTGGACTCTATCCCCTGACAGTGGAACTCTGGAGATTGTCAAGCATATGAACTGTCCCATGGTACCTCCAAGTTTGTGTGCAATTGGCTGAGTGACTACCTCAGAGTGGTGTTGTGGATACAGCTTTGCTGAGGATCAAGCTTGATGTTCAAGGCAGGATCAACATTCTGCGCCACTTAGTCCTATTATGCACGGCCACTGAAACGGCGGCATGGAGAACGTGGAGGAGGAAGAAGCAAAGCAAACTGCTTACGCACGGGACGGAACGCAATGGCGGCAAAACCCAGAGTATCCGATTATGCACACGGCTACTCCAGAGCTGCTTCTGGTTGCGCCCTGGTCCCGGGAAGCTCCACTTTCTTCCGCATCTCGCTAACGCAGCTTTTTCGGCGGCATACGTTGACTCTGCGCCTGGTTGCCGCCTGCAGCGTGCATAATTGGCGATTTTAGCCACTGCCATTCCACTCCAAATGCGGACCTTCCACTCTGTGCATAATGGGCCTTATTGTCTCATGGCTAGTTGGTTTCCTCTGCGAGACCCAATGGATTCGTACTGAGTAGTTGCAGTCTCACTAGACAGATCATGGCAGAAACCTCTGTGGATCCAATCAGTTTAAACCATGGCATGTCCAATCACCTCAGCCACGGATCGATCCATTATTCACCAACTGTATATATTGTGGGGTTTGTTTGGGGGATTTTCAGTGAAGTCTTGGTACCACCTTGTATCATGATCTGTCACCAATAAAGAGCTGCAACAATTCCAAGTCTGTATGTCCTTGACTCACAGATCTAACAACTTCTTGGGAGATTTATTTAGTGCACTCAATCATTACGCTTGCACGACTAGGCAAATTTTTACTTTATTAACCAAATATCCCAATAGTTCCGTCATCAGGGGATTAACAGACCCCCCTGATAGTGTGGACAATCAGTTTCTCCCCAAGTCCCTGTGCTTTGCTCACTATTTGCTGACATGGCAAACACCCGTGCATTTCTCCCCTTCCCGGTCTTTATCGTTTGGCCAGGCCGGAAGTGCAAGACAGGCGCAAAGAGATCTCTCTGCATTCCCAGAAGTGTGCCGGCACATGCCCAAGTTATTAATCTGCTTGGACTCTGTTCAATCACACAGGTGAGTCCAAGGATGTGCACAACAAGTACAGTCTCCGTTCACTTCAATTCCACATCAAAACAGGCACTGAGTCTAACAAGCGTTGACCACACGTGGCTGGTTTTAAGTCTCAGGTAATGGGGGATTGTGATTTTCAGGGGTTGGATCTAGGCTTCTCAAGTTCCCGCCGGGGATAAGCAATTCCTGGCCCCCAGCAAAGCCTTCCCACTACTGCTCAGCTTGGACAGGAGAGAAAAATAAAGGAGAAAATGGAAGCAAAACTGCCATTCAATGGCTCTTTCTACCACCATCATGGTTGAAACAGACCAATAGGGCTTCCCTAACCCACAAGATGAAGGACCATCTACAGCCCAAACTACTGGAAAGAACTTTTCAGTGCAAAGTTGCCCAAGCAGGATGTTAGAGAAAATGCCTTTATATTGTGGAAAACACATGCCTGCCACTGAAAAGCAGTAGCCCTGAGACCCAAAGAAACTGACGCAATTGTAAACCGCTGTGACCCAGTTTACTGAGAGTGGCGGCTATATAAATCCAAACATAAATAGAATAAATAAATAAACACACCTGATAGCCAGAGCTGTATGAATGGGTCTGCATTTCTAGACTCTAACTAGTTTTTATCCTGTCCTACCTTGAAGGAGCTTGGGATGACATCTTGTGTTGTCCCTTCTTTCTTACATCCGCACAACTACCCTGTGAGGTAGATCAGTCCAAGAATGGCCCGTTCATGAAACAGCTCCATCCTTCATTCCAACAGAATGAAACTAAGGACTTTTCACTCATCTTCATGACTACAATGGCCAACTTTCAGTAGGGAAATACCTGGAGATTTGGGGAGTGGAGCCTGTGAGGGCAAGGTTGGGGAAGTTGCTTCAATGGGGCATAATGTCTAGCCCCCCTTCCCAAGTGCCTATTTTCTCCAGGGACATTGCCCTTGGTCACCTGGAGAGCCATTGTCATCCCAACAGAGACCCTACTACAACCTGGAGGCTGCAAACAGAGACGACCTGTCAGCCAAAGATGCATAAACAGAAAGAAATTTCCAAGCTGTCGATGGCAAAAAGCTTTATTCAGAACGAGTTCCTAGGTATAAAATCTCGTTTCCGTGTTTTACTTCCTCAGTAAACTTATTTCTTAATTTTTTTTCCAGGGATACAAACAAAGTCTTCTACCCACAACCTAATTCTTATATTTTATATACCTTATACTTCATATTTTAAGCCTATACTTTATATAATTTGGGTCTATTAGCCATATAATTTGGGTCTATTAGTATCAAAGGTCCATAAAGGTAACTATCTTATAAATGACTACCTGGAGGCTAGCAGCTCTTGTGATGACTTTATTTTTGGCCCTCTGTATGAATTCTTACACTGCTTTATGAAAGTGATATTTGTTTTGCTTGGAACATTCTCAGCAGTGTCTAGAAAAGCATATAAAATAGCTCTAATAAGTAGAGGAGTGATGTTGGCGTCTCCCTCCCCAGCAGTCTTGGAAAGGACGGAATGGCTGCACGAGGCATCCGATTTACGTCAAGGGAAAGGCTTCGAAAATCATGTTCCTACTTCTGCCTTGGGCAATGAAGCTTACGGACGGCTGTCACTGTGCAATCTCTCATTAGCGTCATCTTTATGTCGGAGGCTGGGCCTTTAGATGCTCTTTTTTAATGCCTGGCCTGTTTAATTTTCATTACAAAGTCTGAACACGTCTAATTATAAGCTTCTTAAAAGCTCATTTGGGGGCTGGACTCTGGATGAGTGACAGAACTGATGACAGGCGATGATCTAAATGATACAACCGTGATACGGAAACGTTCTCCTGGGCTGATGCCGACGGAGGTCATACTTCTTGTCCGGGACTGAAAATAAGGAATGCGATCCCCTCTGAATCTAATGCCCCATAAAATATTATTTGCTAGATGCTGTACAATTATCTCTCTCTTTAAGGGTATGTCTGCCCTGGAGTCATAGTCCCTTGATTTATCACCTTGCAAAGAACAAATATCCGGTAGGAGGCAGACCAAAAACTTCTTCACACAGCACATAATTAATGAAGAGAACTCGCCAGTGCAAAATGTGACAATGGGTGGTTTACACAGGTTTCAAAGATAATAGTATACAATTAACGTTGACGTTCAGCAATCCTTGACCTGGAGGGCCCAGGCGAACCTGACGTCATCCAATCCGGGAAGCTAAGTAGGGTCAGCCTTGGTTAGTATTTGGATGGGAGACCACCAAGGGAGTTCAAGGACAGGCAATGGCTCATCCCTTGCCCTGAAAGTTGTACAAGACTACTGTAAGTCGACAGCTCTTAATTATAACCCTGACCTGGGTGGCCCAGGCTAGCTCGCTCTTGTCATATCTCAGAAGCTAAACAGAGTCAGCCCTGGGAGACCACTAAGAAAGTCCAGGGTCTCTACACAAAGGCAAGCAATGGTAAACCACTTCTGTTTGTCACTTGCCTTGAAGCGTGGTTAAGAGCAGCAGCTTCTAATCTGGCAAGCCGGGTTCGATTCCCCACTCCTCCACATGCAGCCAGCTGCATGACCTTGGGCTAGGCACAATCTTGTTAGAGCTGTTCATACAGAGCAGTTCTCTCAGAGCTCTATCAACCCCACCTGCCTCATAGGGTATCTGTTGTGGGGAAAGGAAAGGAAGGCTTTGAGATTCCTTCGGGTAATGAAAAGTGAGATATAAAAAACAACTCTTCTTGAAAACCGTACAGGGTATCTATGTCAACTTATAGATCCTTTCAACCACTACCAAGCTCATTCCTGTGAGGAACTGGGAGGAGGGGGCAACAATGTGGACAGCTCTAGCCCACCTCCAAAAACTCCCCCTCCCCCTTTCTCTATGATCTCAGGGATCTGAACCATCTGATTTCTCTTTCCTTCTCTACCTGCCCCCCCCCCACCTTTTGACAAATTCTCTCAATAATTAGTATCTCCTGGAGCATATTGAGTTTTCATTAAGATTCAGCTTCCCCCCTTTCTGGTTAATTGGCAAATGTTTCTGTTAATTTACAAAATAGGTGCTGTGTTGTCGTTGTTGTTGTTGGCATGTGTGTGTGTGTGGGGAGGGTGTTTTAGTATAAATGAATATAAGAACATGAACCCTGTTGGATCCCTAGTGGTCTCTCCAGTCTCATACATGGAAAGTCCCCCATTTATGTTAAGAATCCTGCTTTGAGGGTGGGGAGGGCCTGGTTTTGCCACCTTTGTTATTAAGAGGGGGCTAGCCAGTTTACTGTTAGGAAAACAGAAGAGAGACAAACAGAATCCATATGTCCAGTAACAATGTAGAATCATAGAGTTGGAAGGTACCTCCAGGGTCATCGTCCTGCACAATGCAGGAACTCACAACTACCTGCCTACCCACATTGATGCAAATTCTATACCCAAGTGATCCCCCACAACCGCCAAAAATTTCCAGAATCTAGCCTGGCCTGGAGGAAATTCACCTACAATCCCACAGTGGTGATCAGCAGTTCCCTGGGTATGCAAGGAAGGGCCACAAGAGACAAACAAAGACACATCTCTTCCTGCCCACTCACTCACAATCTGCCTAAGTTTATAAAATCAGCATTTGTTTTGGATGGCTGTCTAGCCTCTGCTTAAAAACTTCCAAAGAAGGAAAACTCACCACCTCCCAAGGTAGGAATGGAAAACAAGAAAAGCTTTTATTTTCATTCCTTGCACATCAACTCCACAGAGCCCTCTGGTAGGCCAAGGTTCAGAACAAATGTCAAACTATACCAAGGTCAAATCCACTCCAGAAGTGTAGCTCTTAACCTCCTATAGAAGGAGTCCACAACCTGAGACCCATGGACTACATGCACCCCCTGACCTCTTACTCTTTGGCTCTCCAACCTGCTTCTCTGCTGCTATCACCCTCAGGGCATTTGTGTAGTAAGATTCTTCAGTGGGAAAGTGTGATGCATATTGTTGTATCCAACATTAATTACATGAGGCATCATGGCATTGCTCACCAGTTTCAAAATTTTCTCTCAGACGCAGAATATGTGAATGTAGTGTACCATGCAAAAGTCAGATGGCTTAGCAGAGGCAAAGTATTCAAATGTTTTTTCAGTCTTCATCATGAAATTGATGTCTTTCTTAAGAAGAAAAGAAAAGGTCAAAAAGCACTTTCTGTCCCTGAATGGATTTTTGATTTGGCTTTCTTAACAGATATCACAGAGCATCTGAACACATTGAATCTAAGGTTGCAGCGGAAAGGAAAGCTTGTGTGTGAAGCACACTAAACATTGAAGCAAAACTAAAAAATTTTATGAAGCAAGTTAGTGGTAACTTTTCAAACTTCTCATGCTGCAATGGACTATAATTTGAGAAGGAGAGGAATTTACCATTAATTGTTGAAAGACACATCAAAGCACTGAAACTATTGCAGGTGGAATTTCAGAACAGATTGACTGATTGCCATAACCTTGGAAAAGAAATAAGAGTGTTTCAGACTCTATTTGAAGTAGCACCAGAAGATGCAAGTAACATTTTCAGATGGAACTAATTTATTTGCAACTAAAAGAACATGTCAGAGACATTTTAAAAGAAAATTGTTAGATTTCTATTCTGATTTACCTGATATATTTATCAACCTAAAGAAATTTGCTCCAAGCATGTTCATAGTCTTTGGCACCATATACATCTGTGAACAAACCTTTTCCAAGATGAAAATTGTAAAATCGAAGTGTAGGTAAAGGCTTACAGATGAACATTTATATGACATTGTAAGAGTTTCTGTCGCAACCTTGACTTGGACATCAATGCCATGGCTAACAGAAAATAGCCACAAAAATCACACTGACTAGGTAAGCATGTGTAGCTAAATAAAAGTATTCCACAGTAAAATATTGCTCCAAAATGGATTGCATTAAAGTTAACATTTCTTAATTTACCTTTGAATGCTTACTTTTGCTCTAAATAAGTAAGTTAATAATTCTGTTACATTTTGGTTAGAGATTTGGCTCTCTTTAGGCACTGGGCATGCTAATGCGGCCCCCATGTGCCAAAGTTTAGGGATCCCTGTCCTATAGTGTTTCTGTTTGGTCTTGTCAGAACAGTCCTACTGGGTTAGACCAATAATGCATCTAGGCTAGCATCCTATCTCATACCCAGAGGAGCAGGGAATCACACCCAGCTGTCCAAAATAGAGATCACTGCTGTTAACCACTACATCAAGGAAAGTGTAGGTGGTACAACAAAAAGCTTGTGTTTGTTGAAGATGACCCAGAGGTTTCTGGAGACATCTGACTGTGATTTTACTTTGACAGTCAGAAAACCTCTGTCCTAATATAGTAGAAATATCTGTTGCAGAACACAGAAATCATGGAACACCTAAGTGTTATTCTGGCATATGCACTATGAGCCAGTGTGGGGTTTTGGGTTTGCTACAGGATCTGGGAGTAGTATCTGGGAGACACAGGTGCAAATCTCCACTCTGCTGTAGAAGCCTGCTGCATTACTCACCCTTGCAGCCTAACCAACCTCACAGGGTTTGTTGCGAAGAAAAAAGGAAATGTAAACCACCATGGGTTTCCCCTTGGGGATAAAAGTGGGCTATACATTCAAACAATGAAATAGAAAGTTTAGCAGAGATAAATGTAAATATATAGTTTAGCACATGCCAAAAGGGAAGGCAGGAATGGATGAGGTTGGCTTTCTTGGCCCTTTCTTAATGCCCAATTGCCATATTGGGGTCAGGAAGAGATATTTTCTCCAGGACCAAATTAGCCCGGGGGTCCCAGAGGATTTTTGCCTTCCTCTAGGTGTAGAGCCAGGGTCACTGGCAGAGTGGGGAGGCAAGTGTGAATTTCACGCCTTGTGCAGGGGGTTAGATTAGATGACCCTTGAGGTCCCATCCAGCTCCATCTTTCTATAACTGAAGTCAATAAATGAGTAAATAAAACCATGGAAAAGGCATGATCAAATGCCCTTGTCCCTTATTTTCTAATCCTGTGCTTTTCTTTCTAGGCTAATTTTCTGTCACAAGAAATCTTTGTTTCCCCATCAATCCGCCGCTGCCACCACCCTCGGTGCACGAACTCCAGTGTCAATTACGGCTTTGCCTCGCACAACACTCTTTGAGCTAGCAATTATGTTGGGAGAAATCACAGGAAGTCTGCAAATGACTGGCATCTAACAAGTACAATTAAAGATTTAAAAAAAAAAATTAGTTTCTCTTGTAATACAAGAGTTTCCAAGGCCATGTGGGGAGGGATCGTTTTCTCTTTTTGCTGCACCGCCCGGGGTCACCCACTTCTAAACATGACTTTGTGACCCGTTTGATTTCAGATTCCCACACTGCAGGCTGCTTTGCTCCCGCTTTTAAAGCGGAGGCATCTCTGTATTTACTTTGGTTTCTGCTTCAGCTTTGTGCTGCTCACCAGGCAGTTAAGACAAATGATCGGAAATAGAAAACCACTCGCTGGCTGTTCTGAGGAGGCACAGGAAGCAACACGACTGGCCCACGCCATCAAAGGACACATCTGCCCAGCTGTTCTAAGCTGCTTCCGCTGAGGTAGCTTTCCCAAGGAAACCTGGGGGCGATGCCTAAGAAGGAGGGTTGCCAACTTCTGAGTGAGGGCCTAGAGATCACCTGATGTGGCAGCTTATTTCCAAATACGAAATAATGCAAATTAAAATTCAGTTATGGCGGCAATTGTAATCAGTGTTTACTTTATTCTCTCTTCCCTATTTACCGGGGTATTTTTTTAAATGGCCCTCTTATCCCCTGTATGTATTTATTATTTATTTATTGTATTGCTTTATTATTATTATTATTATTATTATTATTATTATTATTATTATTATTATTATTATTATTATTAAATTTTTAGACCGCCCTTTCTCCAAATAGGTCTCAGGGCGGTTTACAACATAAACAATTAAAACACAATAAAATCCCCATGAAAACCCCAATTTACATCAACAACAAGTCACATATAACATATAAGTGGCGGTGGTCACAATTCTGATCGTATTTACCCGACTTTGGCTTTTAGGCCAATGTCAGGTGACATTGCAGCTGACCATGACCTGCCAATGTGCATCTAGCAGAACAGAGGAACTGCCCCCCTCCAATTTAAGGATTTTCCATCATAAATCTTGCAAATGTATAATAGTATGCAGAAAAAAACAACACAGTATCAGAGCACAGGCATAAATGCAACTTTTTTTTTAATGATGGTTTAAAAGGGTCAGCATGCTGACTTCAGGGAAAACCTATATATGCATAATAGCCCCTGGTCTCTATTAGCATCACATTCAACCAGGGGATTAAGCTTCAGCCATTCTGCCATGGCTCCCAGACATCTGGCCAAAGATTCAGGAGGAGTGTTCAGTTAGAGTGTTCAGCTAGAATTGGGTGTCATATGCATATTGGTGTCATCCCAGACCATACCCCCGGAAAAGTTCCACAGGGTCTGCAAATTGGAGCTCTGCCACCAGGCCTTTGGTCGAGACAAGTCAACCAACCACCAACCAGAGCTCAGAGGCCTGTCCCATCATCATGGCACCCACAGAAGAAGAATTGAACCACAGCACAGTTAAAACTACAAAGTTCCATTGTTGAATGTTAAATTGTATGCTGTTCTATTTCTCATATAAGTTCCAATTATTTAAAATATTCAAATCAGGATGCGTTTTATATTGTACTGTATTATGAAAGTTTCAGTATAAACTGCCTGAGCCACAAGGGAGAGCCGTATATAAATATAATAAATAAAATAAATAAGCTGGCCTAAAGGGCACAAGAAGGCTTTAAAAGGTATCAAGGAGAGGATCGTACCTTGTGGGACCCCCCATTGGAGTTCATGGTGGAGTGACTTCGGTAGCAACCCTCTGTCCCCAACCCCGGAGAAAAGAGACCAGCCATCATAGGGCTTTCTTTGGCCTTCCCATGTGTGTATTTTTGTCCCCACCTCCCATGGTGGTCATTTTGTGGCTTTTCTGTTGGCTCTACTTCCCATGGTAGCTACTTAATGGTTGGCTCTGCCTCCCACAGTGGCCAATTGGTGACTGTGCATACCACACTCCATTAAAAGACCAAAGATATCCACAGGACTGTGGGCAAAAGGCCAGGTATGCTATGTACAAGTACAAGGAAAAAATCAGGAAAAGATTTTTTATCAGGAAAATTTTTTTCACAGTGAGAGTAGTTCAGCAGTGGAATAGGCTGCCTAAGGAGGTGGTGAGCTCCCCCTCACTGGCAGTCTTCAAGCAAAGGCTGTATACACAATTTCCTTGGATGCTTTAGGATGCTCTGGGCTGATCCTGCGTTGAGCAGGGGGTTGGACTAGATGGCCTGTATAGCCCCTTCCAACTCTATGATTCTATGATTCTATGATTCTACAAGCAACAGCCAAGCTGGGACCCCACTACAGTCACCACCATCCCTATCCATTTGGAACTGACTCTACAACCCACAGTTCAGAAGGACTGGCTCAGTTCAGAACTGAGGAGGTCATAATGGCCTTGGAATGTGGCTTTCAGGTGGAAGGTCACCCTCCACTGTTATTGTTGTGCTCTTTCAAGGGATTCCAGCTTTTCTTTTTAAAAAAATATTGGCCAGGAAAACTCCTGTAGGATGTTTCCAGTGAATTCACAACACCAGACCCTGGGAAGAGATTCTATGCATTGGTCAGCCTTAATAGCCGAATGATAAATGAAAGGAAATGCCACTCCTGACTCCTTTGATTGTGTCGGAGTACTGTAGTATAGGTATTAAGTAACATCACATGTTGTGGCCAGACCCAGGAAAAGAAAGGAACACAATGTTCAAGTCGGCTTCATAGTTACGATTTTTAAAGCTCTTTTCTCTTTGGTCGTCACCGCGAGCAATTATCTGAAATCAAGGCCTTGGCGGAGGGCAAACCATTTATTACCTCTGCAGTGTTTAAGCGGGATCAAAGCAACAAGCGATCAGCTCCGGAGCTGAAGGAAGACAAATATGCCAAAGAATCCAGTTCTGAAATGTTTTCTATAGATCCATGGTCTGTATGGTGGCCAGGTCCCCTCTAGCCATTAGCAGGTTGGGAAACTCCTGAAGATTTGGAAATGGAGTCTGGGGAGGACCGGGGCCTTGCTGGCGTACCATGCCACAGAGATTACCCTCCAAAGCAGCCAAGTTCTCCAGCCTGCAGACAAGCTGTAATTCTAGGGGGTCTCCAGGCCCCACCTGGAGGCTGGTATGCCTTTTGTTCTGACCACTGATCTGGCAGCACAAAAGTGGCACATCCAATTTTTCTAGACGTTTCAGGATTTTCACCCAAGTTCCCTCTCACACGCAAGGAAACATCACATTCCCCCAGGAACAATCATTGTGTGCTAATCCATGCTTTGTACAATGTTGGGGTTGAAAACTGCAAAACACCATGTGCGATCAGGCAATGAACCAGCCCTGAGCAGAGAATTTCTGAACGTTGTTTTCAATATTTAGAGTTGATGTGAAGATATTCCCTCATTCATGAAGAGGTCTGAAGATCTCCCAGAATAACAAGAACTCTCCAGCCCATGGAAACCAGTTTCCCTAGAGAAAAGGGCAATCTTTGAAGGTTCTACCCCCAGTCCCCAGGGATTCCCAAAGGTGGCATTGGCAATCCTATTCATGAAGGAGAACGGCCTTCCTCTGTTTTTAGAGAAGTCCGATTATTTGCGAGTAAACCTCACTGAAAATGGAGGGACTCTACCCATCATGGGTAGAATCCAGAGTGGACACAGATTAGGCTGGGCCTACTTAGATATTTTAAATGGTCACTTCAACCGACCTAGTTATTATCTTGGTTTTCCATGTAACCTGTGTTAGGTTCTCAGTGTTGGATTTTTTGCAGTGTTAGTTGGTTTCCTGGCCTCAACCATAGGCATGGCAGAACAACTCTGTCTTAGGGGCCCTCTGGAACTGTTGAAGGGCCCGGAGGGCCCTGATCTCACCACAGAGAGCATTCAGGCTGGGGCCACAGCAGAAAAGTCACTTACCCTGTTCAAGGGCAGTTTACTTGTTTGGGATGTGCAGAGAGGTGGGGCTGGTTTTAAATGGTGTTTTCAACTGTTTTATTATTGTCTTCTACTGTTGTTAATTAGGAGCCTCTTGTGGCGCAGAGTGGTAAGGCAGCTGTCTGAAAGCTTTGCCCATGAGGCTGGGAGTTCAATCCCAGCAGCCGGTTCAAGGTTGACTCAGCCTTCCATCTTTCCGAGGTCGGTAAAATGAGTACCCAGCTTGCTGGGGGGTAAATGGTAATGACTGGGGAAGGCACTGGCAAACCACCCCGTATTGAGTCTGCCATGAAAACGCTAGAGGGCATCACCCCAAGGGTCAGACATGACTTGGTGCTTGCACAGGGGATACCTTTTACTGTTGTTAATAGTGTTTTAAGCTGTTTTATTATTGTATCTTATGGTGTGAACTGTCCCAAGCCCACTTACAACGAGGATGTTGTTATTGTTGTGAGGTGCAAAGTCATCTCCAACCCATCATGACCCCATGGACAATGAACCTCCAGGCCTTCCTGTCCTCTACCATTCCCTGGAGTCCAGTTAAATTTGCACCGGCTGGTTCAGTGACTCCATCCAGCCACTTCATTCTCTGTCTTCCCCTTCTTCTTTTGCCCTCGATCGCTCCCAGCATTAGGCTCTTCTCCAGGGAGTCCTTCCTTCTCATGAGGTGGCCAAAGTATTTGAGTTTCAAATACAAGGAGGATATAAATACCTAAGAAATAAATAAAATAAAAGGCAATGGCCAACGACCCCTGTACATCTCCTTGCCTTGAAACCCCTGCAGAGTTGCCAGAAGTTCTCTGCACCTGACACACCCACGCAACCCTGACAGTAGATTGGCTTCCACAATTGTGCTTGGTAGCTTTTTGTTTTATCTTGTTATAAGATAAAAATCTTGTTGTTTTATTTTGTTATAAGAAGGATGTTTGTAGGAATGCTACATAAGCACCCGCACGTACAACAGACAGTTCCACCCTAAGTTTAAAAAAAAGGGAAGTTTGAGCAAACCATCTTGTGCTAAAGAATAACATTTGTAAAGATCAAGGAGGGGGGGGAGCGAAAGTAAACCAGGATGTTCTGGGGTCCAGATGTGGACTGAATGAGTGAAGTTTAAACGCTTCCCCCATAGAAGGATGTAAAGAGCAGGGATACAATTCCTCTCGCGCTTTCTGCCTCGCGACTGACCTTGCGGGCAGACGGCAATTGTCTGCAAATGGCTTCATCATCGGCCTTTCATGCAGCCGGGAAAACAGGCTTTTGATAAGAGGGTTTTGGAAGGAGCTTGTCTCGAAAATATCGCCAGCCAAGTTTCCGCTCCAGTGCGCTGCGAGACGGGTTTCTGAAGAGTGGCAAAATAGAAATGGGGAAGGGGGAGGGGGGCAGGGCCCTCCAGAAATCAGTTTTAATTAGCTATACAGTAAGACCCTTTGTCAAAAAAAAAAAATAGATTGGATGATATCTACGATAACCTTTGCTGCGTTTGTTACCACGTCACCCGCTGCTTTTCTCCTGGGCTGAAGAAGGGCGCCAGCCCTCCCAAGAGTGTCTGTCGCTGTGAAAGAAGAATGTCACCAGGCCCTTCCAGATATTCGGGGGAGATTCTTCTGTTTGACTTCCTTCTCCTCCCTGGTATGGAGCCAGCAAAGCTCATCTGTACAGCCGCATCATGAGCTCTGCCTCACCTTCCGCTACGTCCTTCTGCCCCCATCTTCACTGGATCTCTTTCTACCACCACTGAAGTGTTAACTCTTCCGCACTTGAGAGATAAATTGGCCACTTTGGCGGTAGGGACCTCTCTGCGGCCATAGAGAAAGGGTCTAACCAAGGAAGTACAAATTTTTTAATGTCTGAAGCAAATTTAGGATTGTCAAATTTAGGCTGGAAAATGCCTGGAATTAAAAGTGATCTCCAAATGACAGAGATTGGCTCCCATGGAGAAAATGGCTGCTGGGACAGGGGGGAATCTATGGTGTTATAGCCTGCTGAGGTTCCTTCCCCTCTGCAAGCCCCACTTCCCCCAGGATCCACCCCTAAAATCACCAACCCATGGTAGCCCTAAATAAAGTATGAGGCCTTGTCTGCCCTCAGCCCAGACTTGGGCCTCTTCTGCATGATGGATAAGCTGATGAAAACGCACTAAATACATTGTTGTTTTTCTGATCTCTGCACAGAAGTGTTAATTTACTCCACAAAACTGATTTTACTCTGCGTGGTGGCCTCTTCGGTGCTTTAGGCATCTTTTAAGCATTGTTTCTGAAAGATGCTTTTCATCGATTCATTTATCTCTTGCCTGAGATGATCTATTAGCCATGCACATAAGCTCCTTAGTTATGCAGATTAGTGACTGCAATAGAGAATAAAGCGGAGTTGGCAAAACTACAGGGGGTAGGGCTATGAATTGTTTCATGCAGAGAGCATTGCAACGTAGTTTTTCAACAGACTATATTCAATGCAGAACAATGATTGTAATATAATAAAGTGTTCTAAACTGATTGTTTTTTAAACTGTTTTATTTGGCTCCATGCAGAATACCTCCTGGATAATCTGAGCTAGCCTGATCTTTTCATATCTCAGAAGCTAAGCAGGGGTGACCCTGTTGAGCCCTTGGATGAGAGACCACACCAAGGAAGTCTCAGGCTGCTGCTCAGAGGCAGGGAAGGATGGTATAGAAATTTAATGAAAAAATTATTAAAAGATGCTCCTTAAAATCCTTACAATGAATATTATTGAACAGGTGAAGCTTCAACTGCCCTTTAAGCCAGGGGTCCCCAACATGGCACTCGTGGGTTCCCTGTTGGGCTCACAACACCTGGGGCCAAATGGAGCTTTTGCCCAGCAGGGCTTTTGGTTGGCCGCATATCTGATTGCCAGTACCAACTAGGAGTCATTCTGTTAAACTGAGCAGAAGAGTTGAGAGTTATCCATAACTTCGAAGGTAGAAAGGAAGAGAGTGATTAAGATAGAGAGACCTTGGCATTGGGAAGAGTAAGGGGAGGGGTTGTCGAGTCTGTAAGGGGCATGAGGTCTGTAAGGGCATGAGGTTGTAAGGGCAAGAGGTTGAATATGTGTGGTGTGAGGGGGGGTTGTGGTGGTGTGGTGACAAATGAGGGCATGGGTGTGGAGAGATGGGTGTCAAGAGCCTATGGTTTGGAATGTTAGTTGAGTGTGGGAGAGGACTGACCTTTGGGAATTGTGGCATAGTGGTTACAGATGAGCTTTCCAGAGCCATGTCTTCAGATATGTGAAGGGAAAATCAGACTGGAGACTCTTCTTAGGGGGAGATTACATGGCAACCAATTCCACCAAGTTCTGTGTTCAACCTCATTTCCCTTCTTGTCCCCCTGCCCTAATACACATGGGGTAGTCACAGTACACAGGTGCCCACCCTGTTCCTTTTGTCTCCATGTGTTTACTGTTGATATAATGTTATGTGCCCACATACATCTTTCACTGTTGCCCCTTAGAAGATGAAGAGCTGGATTTTTGTATCCATCTGTTTACTACCAAAAGTGGTTTGTTTGCTGTTTACTACTCTGTTTAGTAGTAGTAAAAAGTCTGTTTACTACTCAAAGTGGTTTACAAACACCTTTTCCCTTCATCTCCCCACAATAGACAATCTATGAGGGATGTGGGGATGTGATAGGTCTGAGAGAACTTGGAATGGGTCACAGTGACTCAGCAGGCCTCAGGTATCTCAAAGCAGTTGAAAATAACCTTCCCTTCCTTTCCCCATAGCAGACTCCCTGTGAAAGAGGAGGGGTAGAGAGAGCTCTTGTGAGCCTCTTGTGGCGCAGAGTGGTAAGGCAGCCGTCTGAAAGCTTTGCCCATGAGGCTGGGAGTTCAATCCCAGCAGCCGGCTCAAGGTTGACTCAGCCTTCCATCCTTCCAAGGTCGGTAAAATGAGTACCCAGCTTGCTGGGGGGGTAAACGGTAATGACTGGGGAAGGCACTGGCAAACCACCCCGTATTGAGTCTGCCATGAAAACGCTAGAGGGCATCACCCCAAGGGTCAGACATGACTCGGTGCTTGCACAGGGGATACCTTTACCTTTACCTTTACCTAGAGAGAGCTCTGAGAGAACTGGGATTGGGCCACAGTCACCCAGCAGACCTCAGGTGTCTCTAAGCAGATTAAAATCACCTTCCATTCCTTTCCTTATTATAGGCACCCTATGAGGGAGGCTGCTCCAGAGGGTGGAAACTGTAGGGGCCGACCCAGTCATGGTGCGGGCAGCTGTGCTGCCCACGCCCTGATTGGCCTGTATTCAAGCTCGGACACCCCAGACACAATCCTCCCACAGGGCTGTTTCACAAATATATAGGGGAACCATAGATAAGGATGTGTGTGTGTTTTGATTCTCACAATTTCCTGCCTTCCTTTTTTTATCTTCAGTGCAGGAACTGTTTAACAGGAACAGTGCAGTAAAACAAGCCTTGAGACAGATCTTTTGGATTTCAAAAGAGATTTCTGCCAAGTAGAAGAGAACCAGAAAAAAATACATGTGTTTAAATTTCTCTAGATCCTGCCAATAGCAAAACAAACAAACAAAAATAATTCTTTTCAAAGGATTGATTATCACCAGCAAGTCACAGCTGACTTATGTCAACCCAATGAAGTTTCCTCAGGAACAGATATCCAGAGGTGGCTTGCCATTACCTGCCTTTGCATTATGACTCTGGTAGTCCAGAGTGGTCTCCCATCCAAGTACTAAGCAGGAGCCACCTTGCTTAGCTTCCAAGATCTGATCAGATCAGGCTAACCTGGCCCATCCTGGGTAGAATCTACACTCACATTTTTTCCACTGTAAATCTTGACAAATTCTGGTAGATTTGAACCATATCTACAGCCTTCCTTTTTCCTGATTTTAAACATATTGCCCTTCATTTGAATTGTCCCAATTCTCTGTCTCCTTCCCACTTGATGGGGGGGGGGTTGGGTGAACCTCCAGCTGGCATTACAGGAACACAAGGCTGGAGAGTGATTTATTTCCTGCCTTTTGACTCCCAAGTCCACAGCCAGAGCAAGCTGGGGGAGGGGCAAGTGGAGCATGAGGCTGCTTTTTTATTTTCCTTTTCCTGCAGGAGAGGGATGGGAGAGGGGAAGGAGCAGCTTCATAGAGAATGAAGAGAGGGAAGTAAATCCAAGAGGCAAATCTCTGATCATAGAAGTACAGGCTTTTGGAACACAGTCACTTTAAAACGAATCCCAAAATGAGGGCAAAAATAAGTCTTGCAAGGGAATGCCAACCAGGAGCCAGGCAGTCTTTGAACTGACCCCTGACCAATCATCAACAGACTGCGTCACTGCATCAGCATTGGAGGCACCGGGGAGGAAGTTAATCCAGAAAAATCTACACTTAATACCGGGGCTCTAGGTGCAGTTTTCTCGTGTAGATGACTTTTTAAAATTCAGGGTCACCAGGCATAAAAATTCCAGTGCAGATTCAGCCCAGGGCAGACTTCTTGTGTTTACCTGCTTAAATACTTTCATCCCAATTCCAAATCAATCCTTTGGGCCTTTACAAGAGATTTGTCACTAAATGAATTGAAATAACTTGTGTGTGCATGTGTGTGTTTCTGGTGGCATCTCCCTAATTCCTCAGAAAGACTGAACCGTGTCAAATGTGAGATTAATACCGGAGAACAGGAAATTGGAGTCTTGTATTTTAATGAGCTGGCAGGTGGTTCAGTTTCATGATAAATTTTGTCCCTGAGTTGACACATTATCAAATGTAAATGTTCTCCAGACGAATAAACGGTGTTCTAACGATGGGAATGATGGCCCCAAAGGTGAGGGTTCCACTCAATTCGGTTCCAGACCCATGGTGCTCAACGTATAGAGGTTTTAGGTTATGTACTCCAAAGAAAGAAGTAATTATTGCCATCTAATAAAAAGGAAGGATTTATGGGGGGGTTGGGGGAGGGAGTAGAGAATTATGAAGAGGATTTGAATCACAAATGGCACAGGCTACTTCATCAGTGTGAAACAATGCTTAATCAAGTCCTGTACATAATGTAGTGGGTGAATGTTCACGTATCAACCAGAGCGCAATGCACGGTGGGACGCTTGATGAAGTCGCCCCCACAGCTACCTGCAGGACTTTCAACAAAAGGAGCTTTTTGGGACTCACCTTACAGCGGTTGCTTTTTCTTTTTTGTTCAGGTTTGAGGGCAAGAAAGTCAGAGAGGAGTATAAAAGTGGGCAGACGGAAGAAGCTCCACAGGAGCTGGCATATAGAAGGAAGGTAATTTGGTGGTAAATGTTGAGATCCACTTGAAAATGACCTGAAAAGCACTGCAGCAGAGATTCCCAGATTAAAATCTCTGGACACAATTTAACACTCCCCCCCCCCCCATCGCAGAAAACACAGTGCTATTTTTGACTGTGTTTATAACTCTCTTACACAGGACAGATGTCTCCCAGCCAACTGGCTCGTCTTTTGAAAACCCTGACCTGGATAGGCCAGGCTAGCTTGATCACATCAGATCTCAGGAGCTAAGCAAGGTGGACCCTGTTTAGTACTTGGATGGGAGACCACCCATCTTGGAGACTTGGATGGGAGACCACCAAGGTCAACAGGCCAGGTAATAGCAAATCACCTTTCATAGAATCATAGAATCATAGAGTTGGAAGGGGCCATACAGGCCATCTAGTCCAACCCCCTGCTCAACGCAGGATTAGCCCTAAGCACCCTAAAGCATCCAAGAAAAGTGTGTATCCAACCTTTGCTTGAAGACTTCCAGTGAGGGGGAGCTCACCACCTCCTTAGGCAGCCTATTCCACTGCTATTCCACCTTTGAATGACTGTTGCGGAGAAAACCTCATGGGGTTGACATAAGTCAGCTGTGACTTGCTGAAAATGATTCTCCCCCCAAAAGCCTGAGAATTGGAAGGGGCTGTGACAAAATTCAGAGGGTAGGAAATGTGCAAGAGTCTCTCAAGCAGTTGTAGTGTATTTGTTTATTTCGTTTGTACCCTGATTTTTCCCCCGAACCGGGGCCCACAGCATTCTCCTTTACTCCACTTTATCCTCACGACAACCCTGCGAGGTTGGTTAGGCTGAGAGACCGTGATTGGCCCAAGGTTGCCCAGTAGGCTTTCAGGGCACAAGGGGGGATTCAAACCTGGGACTTTCAGATACTAGTCCAACTATCTAAATCAGGGATTCCCAACCAGGGGCCCATGGACCACTAGAGGTCCTTGGGGTCTGCCATCTTTCCCCTCCTGCCTTAAATGACTTGGCCACAAACTAAGGAACCAGCCACTTCCTTTGCTGCCCCTCATGAGCATGAGTGTTCTCTCCTGGTTCCAACACCTGGGAAAGGGTGGAGTCTACATGCCCACTCCCAGCTTAAACCGTCCCTCCATTCCCTTCTGTCCTCCTCACACCTGTCTGGAAACATTGCTTGCATCACTTCAGGTGACATGTCACTTCTGAGGAGCAGAACACAGAGGTATGGCCACCTGGCATCACTTGCAGGGCTCCTCAAAGCCTGAAAAATTATTTCAGGGGCTCCTCCATGGAGGTTGAAGAAGGCTGACTCAAATGCTACACCATGCTGCCTCAGAGAAGGAATTTGTGACCTGGGAGGTCCCAGGTTCAAATTTTGCCTCCGCTATAAATTCACTAGGTGGCCTGTGGAAAACCACACTGAGCCCTAGTGCTCCACCCAACTTCTGCAAAAGGGAATGAACCCCGGGCCCCATGTTTGGGCTGACTGTGTGGGAGGAGGCTAGCCCTGACCCAGGTCTCTGCGCTGTCCCTTCCCTATAAACCACATGGCTAGGGCTGCCAGCCTCCAATGGGGGGGGCTGGAGCACCCCCAACATTATAACTACAGAGCTCCATCTCCTTCAGAAAATGGTTGCCTTGTAAGGCGTACTCTGTGGCCTTATACCCCACCGAGGCCCTTCACCTCTAAATCAGGAAAGTGATCTTCAGTTTTGTCAGGATCATATTCTAACAGGGGTAGTCAAACTGCGGCCCTCCAGATGTCCATGAACTACAATTCCCAGGAGCCCCTGCCAGCGAATGCTGCCAGGGGCTCCTGGGAATTGTAGTCCATGGACATCTGGAGGGCCGCAGTTTGACTACCCCCTGCACTAAAGGCTGAGTCTTATCGGTTTATACTGGTTATTACACTTCCAAGTTACTTTTTGACGGTTTATGTCACCGTCTGGCTGGTGGAGATATACCATGTGATTTTTAAAAGCCCTCCAATCTATCCATTTTTACCCCAAGGTTAGGTACATCTCCCCAAAGAGAGAGAGAGAGAAAGAGAAAGACCTGATAGACAAAATCCTTTAGAGGCTATTGGAGGGATTGCGGCTAGGTGGAAGAGCCTCTACTTTGCATGCAGGAGGTTCCCGGTTCAATCCCCGGCATCTCCAGTTAAAGGGTCAGGCAGTGCTTGATGTGAAAGACTTCTGGCTGAGACGCTGGAGACCCGCTGCCAGTCTGAGGTGGCAATACAGACCTTTATGGACCAAGAGTCTGATTCTGTATAAACCAGCTTCAGGCGACAATGGTGTGATATCTGAAATGAATCTTACAAGTTAATTTGAAGCACTTTGGTCAATAAACAGGATTATTTGTAATTAACCATTTTTGAGATTTGCCTCTGTTTCTTAAAATGGGTTGGACCTGCCAAAAATCCCCACTGTTTGTGTGATGTTCTCTTGTGCCTCGTCACACTTTATGTTTCTGCCCACATCTGTCGATGTGGTCTTATTTCCTTGGCACAAATAATAAATAACCATGTTTGATCCTCTCTCTCTCTCTCTCTCTGCCTTTCTCATATCGCTTTGAAAGTATCCTTTCGGAAAGCCTGCTTTGCCATCAGACTCGGAGCGGCATCTGCTATTAATTAAGTCGTTTTGCAAATTGAGAAATACAAATTAGATTGTTTTCAACCCAAATAGCGATCTACCAATTATTCTGCCAACTCGAGTGACTCGTGGTTCTTTTTCTTTTGGGTTTCTTTATGTTCTCTTTGGTCTTTGTTTGCTTAGTTATTAGCCAGGTTACAGTTGATTCCTTTTGATTAAAAACCTTTCGGGCCAGAATCAATGCACAGGGAAAACAAAAACCTGAAATCCATCTGCAATCTCTTTGAAATCAAATATGACTCCTGCCACCCCCTTTGTTTTCGAGGGAAGGCGGGGCGGGGTCTGCTTTCATGAACGTCATTTTTCATCATAGAGGTTTCTAAAATGAGACCAAAGGCTAAAGGTTTTTGCGTCTCTCAAAGGCGCTACACCACTTGATAAAAGATGCATATATTCCATTGACATACACATTGGTCAGGGGAGGCATTCCATGTAGAAGACTTCAAACGACTTTTGGTGGCTTCAAAAGAGGAATTAGGGATTATGAAGATCATTTAAATGGTTGGCTTCGGCCATTTTTTGACTTGGCAGATATTGTTTCAGGTACGAGAAAACTCCAGATACAATCGGCATCAGGCCAGGGAAGAAAACTTTGATCCTTGAAAGCTCTAGCCCTGGAAAACATCTGGGTCTCTAAGGTGCCCAAGAAAGATCCCAGAATCAACCTCTGACATCTCCAGTTGGAAGTACCCAGCAGTAGGGTTGTTGTTGTTAGGTGCGAAGTCATGTCCGACCCATCGTGACCCCATGGACAATGATCCTCCAGGCCTTCCTGTCCTCTACCATTCTCCGGAGTCCATTTAAGTTCGCACTGGCTGCTTCAGTGACTCCATCCAGCCACCTCAACAGTGGGGTAAGGGTGGCCAAACTGTGGCTCTCCAGATGTTCATGGAATACAATTCCCAGGAGCCCCTGCCAGCAGGGGTTGGGAAAGGCCTTTCCTTGAAATCTTAGACAGTTGCTGCTGGACAAAATAGACAATAGGGAGTCCCAGAACCAGGCTGGAAATGAGGTCAGCTGGCCACTCCTCCCTGCCACACCTGAGGAGGACTGAGGGGGCGAGAGAAAGAAGATGGTTTCAAACAGGAGTCGTCATCCAAGCTCTGCCCCCTTTCCCAGGTGTAGTTACCACAGGTCAATGGAAACAACCAGTTCTCTGCTTTCACTGCAATGCCCGGAATAGCTTGTAGTCGAGTCCATTAAGGCAGGATAGAGGGGAAAGGCCAGGGAACCCCTGGGGAGCTCCCTAGTTGGGAACCCATAGCTTCCTGGGTCACTGTAAGTTGCTTACAACTTGACACTACTAGTGATGATGATCTCACTTGGCCAGTCATAATGTGACAGTCACTCAGCCATTCCTTATGGAAACCTTGGGGAAGTAATGAGGTCCCACCTCAAATACTTAAAGAGGGCTATCATGTCCCCTCTAAACCTCCTTTTCTCCAGGCTGAACATTCCCATGTCCCACAACCTATTTTCATAGGGCTTGATCCCTTGGCCCATTGTACTTAAAATACAACGGGGGCTAGGTTCCCCTCCCCCTGCCCCGGGCAGGCCTGCTGAGGCTTAGAGAAGCTGTGGCCGGGCCTCCTCAGGGTGGGGGTGAGCAATGACTGGGGCTCCTACCCTCCTTCCCCACCCCCACCAAGCCTGCAGTCCCAGCCCCTCTGTCCTCCCCCCCCCCAGCTCCCACTTATTGGACTGGCACTTCTTCTATAAGGAAGATGCTGGAGGGGGATGCAGCCATGGGTGAGGCATCCTTTCTGATTGGCCATTTGTTGGATGGACAGCTAATCAGGGATCGGACAGCCAAGACATCCTACCTGATTGGTGGTTAGGTGATGAGGCCCAAGTCCTCCCAGCACCCTCTTACCGTTTTATTTATAGGTTCAGAGAATATGTATTTATCTATTTATACACCAAGCAGTGCCCCTCCCAGCCTTTGCATTTCCTCCCAGGAAAGAAGGGGAAAAGGGGACTGGAGGGGGAGGATTTCATTATACTGGAATTGTGTTGTAATCCACTTCCAGGCCATTAAAAAAAAACAGAATGATTTCAGCTTTGGAAGAGGGGGAAGGAGAGTCCTCAAATGCAACAAAACGTTGCTGAAAGATGTCAGGTAATTTTTCCATGTGACAATGATTGACCCATAAAACAAATGGTGGGAAGTCTTGACTTCCTGTCCCTCAGCTCTCCCTTGTGTAAACAACTCCTGGGGGCAAGCAGGGGGGAGAGTGAGCAAGGGCTTCCTGTGCAGCAGTGGGAAGAATCGGGGCAACTATCCCCAGGCCAAAAATCAGGGGGCAGCGCAGCATAATATCCTCCTTGCAGTAGATATCCCTGTGAGGTAGGTGGGACTGACAGGCCACTGAGAGAACTGTGATTGGCCCAAGTTTACCCAGCTGGCTGTGTGTGGAAGAGGAGGAGTAGGGAATCGTACCTGGCTCTCCAGTTTAGTGGCCACCGCTTTTAACCAAGACACCACACTGGCTCTCACGGCACAGCAGACCTTGTTCCTGGAAATAAGTAGAACTCAAGAGCTGCTCCTGACTAAACCAGGTTGAAGCTTGCTCCACTGCACATGTATAAGCAGTATGCATCTAGGCTCTGTTCCCATGACTTGGAATATCCATTCCCAGTTTTCCCCAGTCCTGTTGATGTAGCCTAGGTGCATATCATTTGGCACTATCCACACCTGTAACAAATGCATCTAAGAGGGGGCAGAACAAGTACATCCAATTGTGAGCCAGGGTTGAGCCAGGTCACTTGCTTCATCTTCCACTGCTTGTTAACAGTGACCGCGGCGGAAAGCTCCAAGTGACAGCTGACTCACGGTAACCCTTCGGGATGTTCAAGGCAAGAGATTCACAGGAGAGGTTTGCTCATCTCTGCATAGCAACCCTGGACTTCCTTGGCGGTCTCATCAAATTACCAACCAGGGCTGATCCTGCTTAACTTCCAAGGTCTGATGAGATCAGGCTAGCTTGGGCCATAAAGAGACTGATATAATAAACTTTAAACTTTATTATTTCTGGAACAATGTTGGAAATTAATCTATTCTTCTTCTGTTGAGCATTTGCTTGATCGACGAACCTTTGGCTTTCTAGCTTGGGCCATCCAGCAGAACAAAGTTTGAGTCCAGTGGTGCCTTCAAGATCAACAGAGTTTTATTCTGCTGCTTCAGACAAGGCCATCCAAGTTAGGGCCTCTGCATAGCCACCTTGGATGTCTCCCTTCCAAGCACTAACCAGGGCTGACCCTGCTTAGCTTCCAAGATCTGACAAGATTAGGTTATCCTGGGCCAGGGGTAGGCAAACTGGGGCCCTCCAGATATCCATGGACTACAATTCCCATGGGAATTGTAGTCCATGGACATCTGGAGGGCCACAGTTTGCCTACCCCTGAACTGGGCCATCCAGGTAAGGGCAGAGGTAGAGAGATGGCTTACCATGCCCTGACTCTGGATAGCAACCCTTGACTACCTTGGTGTACATACCAGGGCTGACCCTGGATAGCTTCCAAGAATTATCAAGATTAGGCTAATCTGGACACTCCCGATTATGGCACTACTTATCTGTCTTAAATTTTAAAACTTAAAAACTTAAAACTCTTTTGCCCCATCAGAGCTAACAATTAAATAAAGCTGGGAATTTATTGAAATGATAAAAAATGTAAGTTATTCTAACATTGGCTATGGTGCATCTTGCTGTTTCAGTGACTCCATCCAGCCACCTCATTCTCTGCCGTCCCCTTCTTCTTTTGCCCTCGATCACTCCCAGCATTAGGCTCTTCTCCAGGGAGTCCTTCCTTCTCATGAGGTGGCCAAAGTATTTGAGTTTCATCTTCAGGATCTGGCCTTCTAAGGAGCAGTCAGGGCTGATCTCCTCTTAGACTGACCAGTTTGTTCGCCTTGCAGTCCAAATTAGGTTATTCTAAAATGAGATTGACTGTTGTGCATCTTATTGTTGAAGGCAGATGGAGCCTTGTAGGGTTCTCATAGCGCTTTTAACACCACCTGGAGAGTTCTGTGGAACCGGACTTTCAATTCTGCTTCCAGCTGACAGGAGGACATCAGTCAATTCCAGAAGAAGCATCAAATGCAGCCGCGCCTTTGCTTTCTGCCGTCTTGAAAGAACCGAGACCCCATTGAAAAGCCCATGGCAAATGACAGCCATTAATGGCAACAATTGCCCGGCGTTATTTTCTCAGGTGGCATGCCTTTCAGGTATAATGCAACCCTTTCAACAGCCCACCGGGAAAGTTAGCCAAATGCCCCGAATATTTCAGAGAATAAGTAACTCTCCATTTGCGAACGATAAGCCCTGTGTCAATTAGGGATAATAGGTTAAAAGCCCGTCATTAAACGGTGAAAGACCAGCGACCAGGTATTTCCCCATCTCCTCCAGAGGAATGTTTGCTTTCCTTTTTTTCTCTTCTGTTTTTTTTTTTTTTACATTTAAATTATTCTTCAAGGAGCAGAGATCGTGGCGTTCCACACAATCGCTTTTCTCATATTCTCGTTTCATTCCTTTGCTGATTACACGGAACAATAAATTAAGCCATAAGATGGAGAGGGGGGGGGATTTGTGTTTCTTTTCTGAAATCTGAAAATGACAGCAGGGCACTCGGAACAGCAGCTCTCACTGCAGGCCTAACTTGACAGCCGCGCCAGTTTAAATCCCAGTATTGAGTGACTGACTGATCAGTCAATTATTCATTTTGGGATTTGTGCCCGGCCTCTCAAATATCTTCTCCAGCCAGTGAGCATTACAAAAAAAGGGACAAAACGTAATAGAAATAAAGTGATCAGTGATACTAATATACAAAGGGGCAGCAGTAATAGGGTTGCTACCTGGAGGTCTTCCGCTGTTACAAGATCAGTTCCCCCCCCCCGGAGAAAAAGGCTGCTTTGGAACAAGGGGGGGGAGATCTGTGGCATTTTGCCCTGCTGAGGCCCCCGCCAAACCCCACCTCCCCCAGACTCCAGATATTTCCCAACCCAGAGCTAACAGGCCAAAAGTAGAAAGAAGTAGAGCAGATAAAGTGACCTGATAACTCATCGACAGTAGAAGCATCCTAGAGTAGCCGTATGTTAAAACAGATATCAACAAATCCAGCTGCATCCAGCAATCACAACATAAAAGCAGTAAGTAGACGAAGGGAGCTTTGACTCTCAAAAACTCAGTATGGTTGGCAGAGTTTGAATATGCACAGAGAGCAGAGCACCAGACTGCTAAATCATAAAATGGTTGTTATTCAAAAGAGAAACAACTATGGAGACGGAGACAGAGACGGAGACGGAGACGGAGACGGAGACGGAGACGGAGACGGAGACGGAGACGGAGACGGAGACGGAGACGGAGACGGAGACGGAGACGGAGACGGAGACGGAGACGGAGAGAGCTGTCTGGCGAGCTGCAGTCATTCTTCTCTTCAACAAGCATTCTGGAGGCAAGGAGGAAAGATGTGTACTAAAACAAGCAGGAAGTCTCCGGTTGAGACAATCAGGACAATGGAGGAGATAGTATGGAAACCAGCAGGAAGTTCCTGTCCCATCTAGGCGAAATATATGTTTCCTCCAATGCCCCCTACAAGATTCCCTTTATATTCTGCTCAGTTATGCACGCTGCCGATTTTGCATCTCCCAACAAGAACCACCAAAATCTTGTTGGTCTCTCAGTTGCTCCTGGACGCTATTCCAACTGTTGTACTGCGGCCCAACATGGCCACCCTCTGAAACATAAGATCAGGTCATTAAAAGCATAAAGAGCTGGGGAGGGGACTGGACCAGATCTACAAAATAGCAGTACAATGGAATCAATTTTCAGTTAAAGGCCTAAAAGCGAATAAACAATGTATCAGACAGCCTTCTATGACAGATCAGCACCACTGAGAAAGCCTTGTGAAGAGTTCTCCCCCCCTCCTGGAAATGGCGGGGGGGGCATCAAAATGAATGCTCAGGAAAAATGGGAGATATGGGGGGAGATACTCTTTGTTTGAAGTTGTTAAGACACTTCATTAGAATCATAGAATCATAGAATCATAGAGTTGGAAGGGGCCATACAGGCCATCTAGTCCAACCCCCTGCTCAACACAGGATCAGCCCAAAGCAAGCTAAAGCATCCAAGAAAAGTGTGCATCCAACCTTTGCTTGAAGACTGCCAGTGAGGGGGAGATCACCACCTCCTTAGGCAGCCTATTCCACTGCTGAACTACTCTGACTGTGAAATTTTTTTCCTGATCTCTAGCCTATATGGTTGTACTTGGAGTTTAAACCCATTACTGCATGTCCTCTCCTCTGCAGCCAACGGAAATAGCATCCTGCCCTCCTCCAAGTAACAATCTTTCAAATACTTAAAGAGGGCTATCATGTCCCCTCTCAACCTCCTTTTCTCCAGGCTGAACATTCCCAAGTCCCTCAACCTATCTTCATAGGGCTTGGTTCCTTGGACCCAGATCATCCTCATCGCTCTCCTCTGTACCCTTTCAATTTTATCCATGTCCTTCTTGAAGTGAGGCCTCCAGAACTGCACACAGTACTCCAGGTGTGGTCTGACCGTGTGATACAGCCCAAAATGGCATTCACCTTTTTTAACGCTGCATCACACTGCCTACTCATGTTTAGCTTACAATCCACAAGTACCCCAAGGTCTCATTCACACACAGTGTTACCTAGAAGCGTATCCCCCATCCAGTAGGCATGCTTTTCATTTTTCTGACCCAGATGCAGAGCTTTACACTTTTCTTTATTAAACTGCATCTTGTTCTCATTTGCCAATTTTTCCATTATGTTCAGATCTCGTTGAACTCTGTCTCTATCTTCTGGAGTATTTGCCAGTCCTCCCAATTTGGTGTCATCTGCAAACTTGATGAGTAGTCCACCCCCTCATCTAGATCATTAATAAATATGTTAAAAAGTACCAGACCGAGCACCAAGCCCTGAGGTACCCGTTACTCACCTCCCTCCAGTCTGATGAAACACCATTGACAACAACTCTTTGAGAGCAACTGTCTTACCAATTAGAACTTAACTAGTAATCAAGCCCGCTGTAATAAAAATACAGCGGGTGCTAGGCAAGGGAGCCCCTGGCAGTCGCGTGGAGCGCGGCTGGCGGGGGCTCCCTTGTCCGGCGGCCTGACACAGCGAGGGGCACTTCGCGCCTCTCGGCGCGTCAGGCCGCTGGGCAGGGAGCCCCCGGCAGCCACGCTCCGCGCGACTGTCTGGGGCTCCCTTGCCGGCGGCCTGACATGGCAAGAGGCGCTTCGCGGCTCTCACCGCGTCAGGCTGCTGGGCAGGGAGCAACTGCGATCCGCGCTCTGCGTGGTTCGCAGTTGCTCCCTTGTTGCCAGGGTGGGAATTGGCCCGGCCGATAGTCTGTCCGGAGGAAGGGGCCAATCGGCACCCTTCCTCATCCTGGATAGAGCACACCCTAACTCCTCCCCCTAAGCCCTTACAGCTTTATTTAGTCCGCGGTGCCCGCAGCGCCATGGGCTGTGTTACGATATGTTTGCTGCTTCATTCATGACTGATCATCTTATCCATATTTTTAAATCTAACCTAGCCAGTTAGTTTGACTGTATGCAGATTAACGTGGTGATGGTCTATTGAATTCAGAACTGGAAGAGAGTGCATAATTTATATTTTTTAAATTATATACTTTTGGTATTGCGTGTTACTATGAGGTATCTAACTTGCAAAACAAAGAACTAGTTTATAAAAGTCAGATGATCTGAGGAAGCAGAAAAACAACATCAGACTTCTAGGATCAGATTTGGACAAACTGGTCTCTCAGAGTCACCCTTTCTCTGAGCAGATTCTCAATAAGCAGACTCTTTGGTGAAGAATTCTTTTTATTAAAGAATGTAAGAAAAGACATGCATGAAGTTCTTTGCTGGAACTAAAGTTAATGCAAGCTCACTTACCTATACAGCCACCCTAAATCTCACCCCCATACCTCCTTTAACGCACAAAATCCAGGCACAATATTTCATATTCCTACACTACAGTCCTGCAAAAATGAAAGCGATAAAGAGAGATTCCCCAGGACGTACCAAAACCACAGTCCCAAGTGCCCAAGGTCAGGGAGATTACTAAGAGGCTCAAAGTGGAAATCTACTGCACATCTCTCCTAGGTTAAGAAAACACCCAACAGGCATCAGAAACGAAAGACCCAAAGTTAAGTCCAGCTAAGACATAAATATGTCAATCAAACAGAACCAAAACACAATAATCAGTTAATATATCAATCTGCTTTATAAGAAACTAATACATCATGACAAATATCATTGAGTCCCAATACAGACAACACGGGAACAACATGTGAACTAGAGAACAGGATCTTGACACAGATTCCGACCCATAGGGGTGGGTCCCACCATTCCACCACTCAGAGCTTTAACTCTTCCACCAAACTAAGGGGATTTACTCCAATTTAAGTGACTCTTCCATGGGACAAAGATTCCTTAGACTGGAAGAAGACTCATTGGAGGACAGTTGGATCTTCCCCTTTGGTACTGTGTCCCACGTATTTATAAGAGTGAGGCAGAGTCTGGTAGAAGACAGGAATTCCACTTGACTAAGCATCTTCACATTAGTCTGATTGGTGACAGAAACGCCATCAAATTGCAGCCAATTTACAGAGATCCCCTGGGGCAAGAGAGTAACAGGAATGCCATTGATGGCCTCTGCATAGCTCTGCATAGCTACTCAAGACTTATTTTATTTATTTATTGGATTTATGTTTCCTTAGTGGTCTTCCTTAGTGGTCTCCCACCCAAGATCAGCTCTCGATAATTTCTGAGATCTGACAAGATCAGGCTAGCCAGAGCCATCCTGGTCAGGTCTGAGATGGTTTGCCATTACCTTCCTCTGTGTAGGAACCCTGGATTTCCTTGCCGATCTCCCATCCAAATACAAACCAGGGCTAACCATGTTTAGCTTCTGCCATCTAATGAGATTGGGCTAGCTTGAACCATCCAGATCCGAACAGAGGCAGTTGGCCATTGCTTGCCTCTGCATTGCCACTCTGGACTTTCTTGTTGGTCTCCGTCCAAGTACTAACCAGGACCTATTCTGCACACAATAGATAATGCACTTTCAATGCACTTTAGAAGTAGATTTCCCTGTTCCGCACAGGAAAATCCAACTGCCAAAGCACATTGAAAGTGCATTATCCTACATATTCGGAATGGGCCCAGGACTCTCTCTACATATCTTTCATGATCTGACAAGATTGGCCTAGTTTGGGCCACCCCATTGAGGGCTCACTCCGGTTAAACTAGCTCAGTCTTTGTCTCCAATGAAAAAGCCAAGCTGTTCCTTTCTCTGAACAAGTACAAAAACAGGCCCCACGATTCTGAAAACCAAAAAAATGCTGTTGAGGGACTTTGAGGAAATTAAATCAAGCAAGAGCCCACCTGATTAATCGTTTGCATATTGTGCAATATCTAATCTCAATGATCCAATGGCAGACTTCATATCAGCTGGGTTTCATTAAAGTGACACCAGACATTTACCCAAGGAATAAGCGGATCTGACATTGCAAGAGAATGACAGGCTAAGGCTGGAGGCAGGACTTAGGGCCCGCGAATGGGCCCTTCTGTAATGACTCCTCTGTGCCTGCATCCCTTGCTGCATTCTTAGCTTTTGGCCGTGACCAGATCAGAAAATTCTTTTGCCGTGAAGAACCTTTCAAAAGTAGCCACGATTCCCACTGGAGCAAGTGCACTAAAAGCCGGATGTGAAATTAACCCTTAGCTGGGGAGCGAGCCAATATCTGGAGAGCCCTGGAGAACGAAGGCCAGCCAGCAGCAGGCGGGCCAGAGCGAACCAGTCTTCCTTGGCACAGAAGCAACCGTCAGAAGCTCATGGGTCTTTTAATTCGATCAAGCAGATTCTCGGCGGGAAAAAAAAAGAAAGTTAAGATATAAAAGCTTTCCCCCTCAGAACAACAGAAATCTGCCACATTATCTATGGTGCAGAGAAAATGGATAAGGGGGGAAATGCTTCTCCTTCTGCCAGAATTCTAGAATTCAGAGTCACCCTGTGAAACTAGCTAGACCAACCTCATCAAATCTGAGATGCTCAGGCCTTGGTGGGTGAATGGATGGGAGACCACCAAGGAAGGACAGGGTGGTGAATCAAAGGTAGGCAATGGCAAAACACCACCCAACTCACCCCTGGAAAACCCCATGTGGGCTTCCCATGAGTCAGTTGTGACTTGACGCCACTTTACCTACACCCGCACACAACCATGGCACATTTCCCAGGTAACCTGGTTCATGTCAGAAGTTAGATTGTGATGCAGTCATGCAGGCCTCTGAACTTGGAGCATTACTATGAGAAGGGAAGGATTTGAGTAGGATTTTATTCTGCCAGGGGATTGTTGTAATTTTATTGTGTTTTATTGTAAACTGCCACGAGCCAAGGGCCACTTTACTGGCCAGCCCCCTGTCCCTTCTACCTCCAAAGCTGCAAGAATCTGTCACCTTTTCCTTTAGGGTAGAAAAACATGTTCTCAACAGAAACAATCTGCTGGGAGATGCTCTAAAAGAGGGCCCAGGTGTCCATCACACTTCCGGCTTCTTGTCAGGGTAGCCAGGGTCACCTCTGAGGATGGGGATTCCACTGCTCTCAGCTCCAGTTTTCTGCCACTGCTCAGAGCAATGGCTGGAGAAAAATTAAAAAGTGATGGTTCAATAGCATAACATCATTTCTGGATATAAATACGATTCCCTGCTAGGAATCACTGGAAACTCTATGGTTTTACCAGACCATATTTTGGTGCTTCTGAGAAAGGCATGACATCCAGATTTTCCCAGAAGTAACATCACACTGTTCCGAATGGTGCCCCCTTCCATTCCTGCCCCCACCAGGTTTCCCTCTGGTTGCCATAGAATCATAGAATTGGAAGGGACTTCTGGGGTCATCAACCCCTGGCACAATGCAGTAACTCACACAACTCACAGTGACCCCAATTTCATGCCTAAATAATCTCCCCCCCACACCCCAAAAAATCTCCAGAATCCAGCCTGGCCTGGAGGAAATTCACCTACTACCCCACTGTGACAATCAGCAATTTCCAGGGTATGCAAGGAAGGGCCACAAGAGACAGACACTGGCACATCCCTTCCTGCCCACCCACTCACAATCTGCCTAAGTTCATAAAAATCAGCATTTCTGTCAGATGTCTATCTAGCCTCAAAAACTTCCAAAGGAGAACTCACCATCTCCTTCAGAAGCTCATTAAACTGAGCAGGGCCCAGGACAGATCCCTGAGGCACTCTACTCGTCACTCCTCTCCAAGAAGATAAACCATTTGGGTGTGATCTGTCAACCAGTTCTCCATGCACCTAACAGTAATAGGATCCATACCACGTTTTAACAACTTGTCAATAAGAATATAATGCGGAACCTTATCAAAGGCCTTACTGAAATCAAGATAAACTATGTCCACAGCATTCCACTGATCGAGCAAAGCATTAACTTTCTCCCCAAAAAAGAAGAGGTTAATCTGACATGACTTGTTCTTGAGAAAGTGATGCTGATTCTTAGTTATTACAGCCATCCACTCTAGCTGCTCAAGGACTGACTGATGATTTGTTCTAAAATTTTGCCAGCTATAGATATCAAGCTGACAGGTCGGTAGTTACCTGGGAAGATTCTGCACTTACTTTGTTTATTCCATTGTCAATCCTGTTGAATTCAGATCGCTTTTAACTCGGATCTTCCTCTTCCCCCCCCCCCCCATTGAAACAGGAAAGTCTTCTGCACGTGGTTAGGGTAGTTCAGAAGGGGGGGGGGAGCCAAGCCTCTTTCTTTCTTTTCTTGAAGGGTGAGGGGAGAGGAGCCAAGCAGGGAGCCTCTTTCTTTTCTTGGAGGGGTGGGGGAGAAGATCGAAAAAGGCAGAGGAGGGAGGAAAAATCCAGGACCGACAGAAGTTGAGAGAAATTAGGGGCTTCTCCTTTAAGGCAAATTCATCACATGACCACCTGTGGCCAATCACCATGGAGGAGAGCCCCGATTCAAAACAATGTGATTTTATAATATATTCAGGATTAAAAGCACTCTAAGATGTTGCACAATAAAGGTAGGGTCACTCCGGATCAATCCTTCTTGCTGCAGAAGGAAATTTTAAATCACCCCAAATCCAAACGGAAATTGCATTCTGTGTAGAGGGCAGGGACTGAATCGATCTGGGGTTGGAATAAAAGCTCCATGCAGTTTACACCCTGGATAGATGGGGACAATATGTGCATAACCCCAATCTTCTGGCACTTCACCTATTCTCCAAGAATTGTAAAAAAATAATGAACAGAGGCACAGAAATTATTTCCACAAGTAGTTTTAGTACCCTTGGATGCAATTATTTTGACTCGGAGGATTTGGTTTCATTTAAAGAAGCTAGGTGTTTATGGTCTACCCCTATAGTGATCCTAGGCCACAACTCCCATCCCTCAACATATGAAATGATTTTGCCACATTGAGCATGATTCCCCTCACAAGAGAAGACTGAGAAGAAATAGGAACTGAGCAGATCAGCTCTCTCTTCATCACCTGTTACAATATCACTTTCTGGTGCCCTCAATGGTCCTACCATGTCCCTATTATTTTTTGTACTTTGAATATAACTAAAGAATCCTTTATTGTTGTTTTTAGTATTTCCTGCTAGTCTAAGTTTTTTCAACACTATCCCTACATGCATTGGTTATTTGTTTATATTCCTCCTTGGATATAAGATCCTCCTTCAATTTCCTAAATGAATCTTTTTTATTACTCAATTCTTTTGAAAGCTGTTTATGGAGCCAACCTGGGCAGAGTCTGCACTTACTTTCTTTATTCCTTTGTCAATCCTGTTGAATTCAGATCGCTTTGAACTCGATTCTTCCTTTCCCCCCCCTCCCCATTGAAACAGGAAAGTCTTCTGCATGTGGTTAGGGAGGCTCAGAAGGGGGGGGGGGAGCCAAGCCTCTTTCTTTCTTTTCTTGAAGGGGGGGGAGAGGAGCCAGGCAGGGAGCCTCTTTCTTTTCTTGGAGGGGAGGGGGAGAGGATCAAAAAAGGCAGAGGAGGGAGGAAAAATCCAGGACCGAAAAATCCAGAAGTTGAGAGAAATTAGGGGCTTCTCCTTTAAGGCAAGCATGTCACATGACCAGGTGTAGCCTATCAGAGGTTCTCTACCACGGAGCTTTCTTTCCCAATCCAGATATTGAGAATTAAAAGCACTCTAAGATATCGCAGAATAAAGGTAGGGTCACTCCGGATCAATCCTTCTTGCTGCAGAAGGAAAATTAAAATCGCCCAAAATCCAAACGGAAATCACATTCTGTGTAGAGGGCAGGGATTGAATCGATCTGGGGTTGGAATAAAAGCTCTGTGCAGTTTACACCCTGGTTTCTTTAGGTTCCTCCCAGTTTTCCTTCTCAAGGGAATTGTCTGCGATTGTGCCCTTGATATTTCACTTCTGAGAAACTCCCAGCCTCCTTGAAGTTCAATCTCCTTAAGATTTTTTTGACCACGGGATTCTACCCAACATAACTTTGTCAAAATTTGTTCTCTACTACCAAGTGAGAACCAAGTTTAAAACAAAAGATGCCCCTTCTACTTTGGGGGAAATGAAGTTGTCAGCAGGACAAGTCAAGAATTTATTGGACCATGTCTGACTACTTCTTGTTGACTGCATTGCAGTTAAATATATTTTATTGTTTTGTTTTTGTTTGTTTTGGCATTTCTTTGCCGCTCCCTTGTGACTAGTCACATTGGAGTGGTTTACAATAATGTTTATAACAATACATATATCCAGGGGATATAAGTTACCAATAAAAGATGTCGTTGTTGTTGTTATATTTATAGGCCACCCCTCTCTGCAAGCGAGCTCAACATAATTACAGCATAATTATAACATTTGTAATCAGAATTTAAAACACCCTACATTTAAATCTTCCAACCCAAATCCGTCAAACACAGTCTCTCTGCATCTCTTGCTTTTTGCAGCCGTTGCGTCCCTGTGCCTGGATCCCATTAAAGCACTTGATATAGTTAACCACACAATCTCAACTCCACACTCCCTGAAGCACAGAGAAATACATTTTATTTAAGGACTTTTCCTTAAGCACTGCCCCCTCCCCATTACAAGCTCCTCCTTTCATTATTGCTAGTAAAACTCAAGCAACCATTAAAAATTAGTTACATCTGGGACAATAAAAGGCCATATCCTCAGTTGCCATAAACCCCATTCTCTTTCGAGAGGAATTGCGGCATTGATTTATATATGATCCGTAAAGATATAAAGAAGGCTAGAAAATTATATTTAGCCACGTCCTGCGAGCTACCTTGTGTCTCTGGGCTGGATTTGTGCACTGCTTCAATGCATCCAACAATAAGATTGAATTCGCCTCTAATCAAAATTGTAGAACTTGTACTACTGTTGACGGTCCTTCCATAGCAGATAGCAAGCTTATTTGGTGTGGCGGGGAAAGACATTGTGTAGGATTACAGCATATGCTGATTAACTCATGGAACTCATTACCATAAGGAGCTATTTCAAGGTTTAATTTTTTAAAGAGGAGGCCAAAAATAGGAGCTTTTCAGTTATAAAAAAAAAGAAATCATGTTGGATCCGGTCAGTGGCCCACCCAGTCCAACACCCACTGGCTCAAAGCGGCTTACAGTCGCCTTCCCATCCCACAAGAGACACCCTGTGAGGTGGGTGAGGCTGAGAGAGCGCTGATATCACTGCTCGGTCAGAACAGTTTTATCAGTGCCGTGGCGAGCCCAAGGTCACCCAGCTGGATGCATGTGGAGGAGTGCAGAATCGAACCTGGCATGCCAGATTAGAAGTCCACACTCCTAACCACTACACCAAACTGGCACTGCGGCGCTCGCCGGGCTGCAAGTGAATCAGCCACCAAAGCGGCCAATTTGCTCAAGGCCTGGCGAGCTTTTCACTGCGGGGGGGGGGGGTGGAGGAGCGGTCTGGTGCCAAGGCTTTCGCGACCCAGTACCGGCCACGGCCCAGGGGTTGACAACCCCCGCTTTATCCCATTAATTTTCACACGACAGCTATTGTCCCCATTAAATAGAGGAGAAAAAATTCATTTGAAATCACTCAGTGAATAATACTTCATTTTTGTAATGTAGCAGCGAACTTTACTTTGGCTCATCTAGCACAGGGGTAGTGAACCTGTGGTCCTCCAGATGTCCATGAACTATAATTCCCATGAACCCCTGCCAGCGTTTGCTGGCAGGGGCTCATGGGAATTGTATTCCATGAACATCTGGAGGACCACAGGTTCACTACCCCTGATCTAGCAA
This sequence comes from Paroedura picta, assembly GCF_049243985.1. Lineage (NCBI taxonomy): Eukaryota > Metazoa > Chordata > Lepidosauria > Squamata > Gekkonidae > Paroedura > Paroedura picta. The sequence continues at coordinate 184,502,685 of NC_135369.1, forward strand.
ATCAGGTCTTGGCAGTGATTAGCTGACCTGCTGTGAGGTCACAGAGACTCTGGAGTGTCATAGAATCATAGAATCATAGAGTTGGAAGGGACCTCCTGGGTCATCTAGTCCAACCCCCTGCACTATGCAGGACACTCACAACCCTATCGCTCATCCACTGTGACCTGCCACCCCCTTGTCATGGGTCCTCTGGTCACCATCAACATAGCAACTCAGATGACACAGGTGTGATGACCAGGATGGGTCCACTGCTTGTGAAGAGGGACTAAGGAGGTCATAGAATCTGAATTCTGATTGTATCACAGGCAACTTTTCTGATGTCAAGCCAAATAAGTATTGTGCTCGCCTGGAGTTTTCCAATGACAACTCATCAGTACAAATGTTCACATGGATCAAGTCGTTTTGGAGCCCTTTATTGAAATCACAGACGAAAAGATGGGTGTCATTTATTATGTGGTAATCTTATTCTAAAATCAGACCTTTCAACTGTCAGAGCATTGGGGAAGGGATGGAACTAAAGCCTTGAAAATCTCGAAGCACTAATTTAAAATTCACAGAGTATTGCCAAAGAATTAAAGCTACAGTCTGGGAATGTCTTTGCTTCTGATTCTTTCACCATTTAAGTGCTTTCTGCAACTGCATGAACAAGAATTATTTTCCTTAAGAAAAAGAAGGAAGGCGGCTAGAATTCTTGGAATTCAGGCATGAATTCAGCCAGCTGCTGCTTCATGTTCAAGGACTTTCAAGTCTTTAATTGTGGGAGTTTGGTGTGACTAAGGGAAGGGATAAATTATCCTGATTCTGCCAGGATCCTCCGAGAGATCACCTTCTGGACACTATCAGGAGGCGAGATGAATGGGCCACTCAGCAGCGGCCTCTCCCCCCCTCCCCAGCCTGTCCTCATAAATAAGGTTTCCAAGAACAAGTTGTTCTGCCCACAGTGCCACAATGTTCTCCCCACAGCCCCGAAACTCCAAGCCTGCGAAGTTTCCAGGTGTTATTAAAACAGAAGAAAAGAGGGGAAGGGGAATACATGAGCTATAGGGAGCTATTCATCCAAATACATTCACTTTTTGGAGAAGATGTGATTGGCTGGTTCACAAAGGGCCCCCAAGCGATGTTTCCTGCATTTTCAGTTGATAGTTCCAGTCCTCCCGCCTTATAGATTAAGGCTGGTATGCAATGCTTTGTAGACTCATACAAATTTAGCCTGCACTCCCCAGCCCTGGGCTACTGCATTCATCTGATCTGAATGCTTCCTTCCAGTTGTCATTCATCAGGATAGGATCAATCCAGCAGGCACTATTGAAGCCAGAGGAAGTTTTCACACTGACTTCAATCAGTTCAGAAGAACATGTTGAACTTCCAAGAGCCAAAGGGAGATGCAAGGGCACAGTGGAATTTCAAAAGCAAATCCTTCCTCAACATCCTGAGTCTTTAAGTGATCAGATTCATATCTGATACAGGAAAATAATTTGCTCTGGAGCCAAATAAGAGGAAGATATTTATCAATGCAAAGGTATGGACATCTGCTGAGATACGGTCTGCAATGGGCCATGTCTTACCAGGTTGGATCCCATCGATCATTTCTGCTGATGGCACAGTGGCCAATTTGCACCATTTCCTGCCTTCTGCGGCAGGCCCCCAGTATGCCCACCGGAGCAGAATTTTAGGGAGATCTTATTGGGTTAAACGTAAAACAAGATCATTTGCTTTGGAAGCACCAAAGCTTTATGCAGCATCCCCGATCTTCCACTGGTCAATGTTGTTCAGACAAATTCCAAAGATGATCTGACTCCAATGGTAAGAAGAGAAAGACATTTTACTTGCAAAAAAAGAAACACAGTTTTACATAACATGGCTTCATGGAGGTACCTTGAACTTACTGCGAACGGATTAAGTTCAGGCAGGTGAACTTGCTACAGCTCCAAGCCCAGGAAAGAGAGAAGAAGAAGAAGAAGAAGAAGAAGAAGAAGAAGAAGAAGAAGAAGAAGAAGAAGAAGAAGAAGAAGAAGAAGAAGAAGAAAAGTTCCTATACAAGATGAAACAGAAGACTAGGAGGGGCCAAAGAGGATCAGCATCTACCTGATGAGAGGAGGGCAGGGTCAAATGCCAAGGATACCCAAGAGAGAGAGAGTTCTCTCCACCATTTCCATCCCACTTGCAATAGATCAGTGGACTCCAGAGGAAAATCAAAAGCAGAGGCTTTCCATTCTCTGACCAAAAGTACCTTCCATTCATGGAAATGATCCACAGGATCCAGCCCACTCACTTGCATCCCGCACATGCTGTGAACTGTCATGTCTCCCTTTCATACAAAATAGCTGTGATTTATAATTTAAAAAAAAATTAAAGACAGGCATCATGATGGATGCTAGCTAAACAGAACCTCCATGTGTAGAGGGAGTATACTTATGAATAGCAGATGTTAGCAACAAGCAATGAGAAGCCCATCATATCCTGCTTATAGCTCCTAGGGGCATCTGACTTCCATGAAATCCACTGCCGCTGTAACATGCAGCCCACATATCCACTGTGTCATATTAGAATTCAGAAGTTTGGAAGGAACAGCAGTGAAAAATCTTCTTCAACAGACTGGAGTAAAAAAATAAGAGAATGGGGTTGGATCCAAGAAATCTGTGTCTCTGTAAGAAAGAGGAAGGAGAGTCTCTGTGGACTACCACAAAGTCCTTGAAATGGGGGCTCTTGTAAGCAAGAGAATTAGGTGAGGTTGAGTGGAATCCAATCCAATGTTTGGTCCAATAATTAATCCTCAAATCTCTATTGAACTCTCAAAGTACTGTTATGATGCTGTTCCCCAGACCACCTGTATGCCATCAAACTGCAGCTGACTTGAGGTGACTGGCTTTAGGCTTTCAAGACAAGTAGAAGCAGAGGTGGCCTCTCATTGCCTTCTTCTGCAGAGCCTTCCTTGGTGGTCTCTCATCCAGGTACCCATTTAACGGTGACTCCTGAAAGGGGCAACGTTAGAACGAAGTTAGTAAATGAATAATAACAATACTCATAATAATAGATAATTAAATAATAATAAAAAAATAAAATTTAAAAAGTAAAAATGAGATAAAGTAATAATCACAGAAAGCTATAATAAGTAAGAATAAAAATAGAGGCACAATATAAAATAAAAAGTAAAAATAATAAAAAGTAGCAATAAGAATTTAGGAAGTAATAATTTGTGGCGCAGGGTGGTAAGGCAGCCAACATGCTGTCTGAAGCTCTGACCATGAGGCTGGGAGTTCGATCCCAGCAGCCAGCTCAAGGTCGACTCAGCCTTCCATCCTTCCGAGATCGGTAAAATGAGTACCCAGCTTCCTGGGGGGTAAAACGGTAATGACTGGGAAAGGCACTAGCAAACCACCCCGTATTGAGTCTGCCAAGAAAACGCTAGAGGGCGTCACCCCAAGGGTCAGACAAGACCCGGTGCTTGCACCGGGGATACCTTTACCTTTACCTAACCTGATGGAGAGGCTGATTCTGTGAAGGCTTAAGGGGTGGCAGGTTACAGTAGATGAGCAATAGGGTTGTGAGTGTTCTGCATAGTGCAGGGGGTTGGACTAGATGACCCATGAAGTCCCTTCCAATGCTATTATTCTATGATTCTAGGGGACTACAGGCTCAGAATTTTGAGAGGTTCTATTTTTCTGGATCTTTCGTAGATGGTTGTTGGAGAAAACAAGGGCAGTGTTTTTGACAGGCTCCATGTTTCAAAATTCAGTTGCATGGGCTTCATCTTTGTTCTGTCTCCAAATCAATCTGCTCTCAATCCATCTTCAGTCTAACTCTTCTGAATCATAGCACTGACATATTACAAAGGCCTTAGGCTAAGCCAGACTTAAACTAGACTGAAGACAAATTTCGACAGACTTATCTCTTTGCCAGGGAGATTCTCTTGCAGCCCCAAAGAAGCTGCTTCTCACCAGTCGCCCACTTGGGATTCAAACAAGGTATTGATATGGTGGCTGGAGTGGGAAACAACAAAGTGGAAGGGGGGAAGCCAACCTGAACATCACGCCAGGAGGAGCTTAAAAAGCTGAGCAGCTAAAACATGAAATAACCATGCATTACAAAGGGCACAAAAACAACTTATATAGAATGCAAATAGAAGCTCAGAACATTGTATGCATTGTATGCAGCAACAAGTTTAAGTTGTACACAAAATAACTACTGGATCTCAGTAATGGTGACACATAGATCATAACCACAAGAACAAACACATTTTGGCCCAGAGGACCTTATTCCATGGTCTAAATTGTCCTCACATGCAGAGACAAATGTAAATATAAAGACCATTTCCACACGAGGAATGAGCCCCTGAACAGCCTTCGAATGTTGGTGGTTTTTAGAGCCCACTCCACATGACGTTGCCTGCATCCCGAAGTTATCAAGGAACTAGGTCAAGTTTTGGCCATTTTGAATTCATGTTGAGGGGAATTGCCAAAACTGGATTTACCACCCTCAATCATGTATCCCATCAGTGAGCAACCAGTGAACAACCAGGGGTAAGCCTGTATGGAGGGGGAAAGGCACAATAATCTCTGCAACATTGTCCCGCCCTCACACCTGCCCTCCCTTCTCCATTTCCGGCTCTGAGTAATTTGTTTTTAAAATGGTGCGGTCTGTGTTGGAGCGTGACCGCAAGTCCTTTTCTGTTTTCTAGAGGTGGAGAATGAGCTGAGAAAGAGGGGGGTGGGTAATCAAACAGCCTTCTCTTGATCGTAAAGGTGTCTGAACACTTTGCTTTTAAGCCAACCATTAACACAAAATGACTTTTTAAGCTCCAGGGACCATGTTCAGTGCCTCAGAAATTCTCCCAAACAGAAATAAAGCCCAAAAGAACATGAATCTCAATGGGGAGGGGGGAGATGCTGAATTGTTCTGCCATTTCTCCATAGCAACGTGTGTTGATTTTTATTAAAAATGCATCTGTGTTGTGGCATTGCCACATAGCAACGCAGAAGTGCCTTTTAAAAAATATAGATGTAGGTGCTGGAGGTGAGAAGAAAATTTTCAGTCCACGAGAGAACTGTTGTGCTATGATTGGTGGCTTGCTGTGATTGACAAGCCAAGGAGCAGAGGGAGAAGTTCATTTTCGTTTCCCTTGCAACCTCATCAGGAGGCAAAAAGCCATGACAGGGCAGAGGGAAAATGGGGTCTCCCCATAAAGAAGCCTGCAAACATGAGGTTTACCATCCTATATTTGTAAGCAGGTGGCCACACATGCTTTAGCCCTCTGTGCAGAAATGGACAAACTGTTTCAGGCCATGCAGGCTGCCTCTGAGTCCCTGAAAATGTGTGGTTCTGAGTAATCGTTCTAAATCAGGCCTGCATATCCTGCAGAGCCCAAGCTCATCTGAGATGGCAACTGTGAACCTTGAGCTTTTAGTTGCATTTCAGGAAAGTTGTTTTTAATCTCAAGTTGTTGTATAAAAAGGTAAAGGTAAAGGTATCTCCTTTGCAAGCACTGGGTCATGTTTGACCCTTGGGGTGATGCCCTCTAGCATTTTCATGGCAGACTCAATACGGGGTGGTTTGCCAGTGCCTTCCCCAGTCATTACCGTTTACCCTGCAGCAAGGAAGCTGGGTACTCATTTTACCGACCTCGGAAGGATGGAAGGCTGAGTCAACCTTGAGCCAGCTGCTGGGATTGAACTCCCAGCCTCATGGGCAGAGCTTTCAGACTGCATATCTGTTGCCTTACCACTCTGCGCCACAAGAGGCTCTTGTTGTTGTATATAAGTTGTTGTATACTGCCCAATAAATAGTAGTACATCATTTCATGTTTCAGCTGCTCAGCTTTTTATGTTCCTAACAGGGATGTCAGGATCTGCTGGTACAGCAGCATCCTTTATTGGGAAGGAGCCATCCTTTTGCTCTTCTGTGTTGTTTGTGCTGTGCCTCTGACAGGTAGCATCGACTAATTGCTAGAGTTATGCTGACAAGTGCTGGGAGACAGAAGAAGTGGAAACGTTATCTGGAGCTCGGCTTCAGGTGCTGTAGGCGGCACCTGGGTGTAACAGCTGGGCCCTTTGCTCTCTTAAGAAAGTAGGGAGCCCACCTTTACTACGTCAGGGCATTTTCGTATGTCATTGTGGGTGGAGCAACTGGGAAATATGTTGATCTGTATGTACCTAACAAGTCAGTTTCAACAAGAATTATTGGGAGCTCTGTATTGCTTTATCAATAAACTGCTTTTGCTGAGATACCAAGTCATATTGAGAAGTCATCGGGGATGTGACAAATTAGAGTGTTTAATTAGGAAATGGGAGTTGTGGGTTCAGATCCCACTCCCCCACTGTGCCATGAGTCTTGTTGGGCCATTCACACTCTTGTTTATCTGCTCAAACTGGCAGCAGCTTCCAGGGTGGCAGGCTGAAATCTTTCACATCACCTACCACTTGAGATGCTGGGGACCCAACCTGGGACCACCTGTATGCCAAGCAGATGCTCTCCCTATGAGCCACAGCCCGTTCACAGGGTTTTCGCCTATGTCAGTTTTATTTCTCTTATGTTTTTGTGAACTACAACTGAACTCGAGGGGACTGATTGGCTGTTTTGGCAAAGAATTATCATATGGCTGTATTTGTATGTGTGACACAGTTTACTCATTTAACAGAATTAATTTTTTCTTTATATTCCCACTGTCATGACGGTAGTTCATAGTCTGAGGAAGAGTGCTTGCACTTGAAAGTTCACGCCTTGAATAAATCTTTGTTGGTCTTAAAGGTGCTACCTGACTCTGGTTTTCCTGTGAAGTGGGTGAAGCTGAGGGAGTCCTCAGGGACTGAGGGAGTCCTGATATTCCTGCTCAATCAGAAGAGCTTTATCAGTGCTGTGGCGAGACCAAGGTCACCCAGCTGGCTGCAGGTGGGGGAGTGGGGAATCAAACCCTGCTCGCCAGATTAGAAGTCCGCACTCCTAACCATTACACCAAGCTGGCTCAGATTGGTGACCCCCACAAGTGGAGAAGCCTGGGAACTTGGCCGGGGCCTTCTGCTTCCCCTCTGAGACACAGCCCCATGCATTCTATACTGCTTAAGTCTCTTCCATCTCTTTCCACTTTGTACTCCCAAGGGTTAAGTGCTCTCACTGTCTACAGATGCAGCGGCGGAACTCTCCTGATTCCTGACACAAACCACGCAGGGCCCCAATACTACATAAACAACACTTTCTTTTAGCCCAACTGGAGACAGTTTGGCTGGTCTCCAAAAGGAATTGGATAAAGGGAACTACATCACTGTGTCTCATAAAGCTTGTCTGATTTCCTCATGAAGTACAGACAATTTCCCCACACACCCACACCCCACAGCTAAAATGACTGTGATGTTTAAATACCGTCCCAGTTTAGTGTCTCTCCCATTCGTGTACTTTAAGTTGTCTTTTACAAAGTGTGAACACGAGAGTATTTTTCACAATGCCTCTAAGATTCAGAAAGGTTCTGGAGTCCACTTTGATGGCAGGGCGTCGGTATGCCAGGTAACACGGGAAGGGATGCTCTGACAAAGCGTGAAAGCAAACTCAGATCCCAGTCTTCCCCGTTCAAAGGGAGCGCAGAACATCTGGTTTATTCCTCCTGCGTTCCAAGCACCAATGGAGGTGACCACAATGAAAAGAATGAAAAGAAGCAAGAGAAGAACATGCAATAAGTAGTTGTTGGAACATTTAAAAATGAGAAAAGATGGGCAAACCAATATAAAATTCTAAATCGTCTCCATCTCTCTGCTTCACTCTTGATATGCCCCTTCCCCACAAAAAAAGACAACTGATGACATTTCTACCACAATAAAAGAAAACTGATTTCGTTTTCACGAGGAGCATCCGAAGCTCACACACACACAAACAACTGCACTCCATTGTTGTGGTTGCTGTTGGTGTGTTTTGGGGGGAAATACCCTGTTTTTTAAAATTGCAGATTTTTCTGCAAATCGGGGAGGGGGGCTCCCAAGTGACAGAAAATCTCCTTTCTATCAGTGTGGCCCCAATATACAGATTTAAGTATCCACAGATCTGGGCACATTGAGAATTAGATATATTGATAGTACTAGTAATCAAGGCCGCTGTACCTGAAATACAGCGGGCGCTAGCGGGGCAGCGCGCGGCCCCCGAGCCGGCAGGCCGCCAGCAAGGGAGCGACGACAAGCCGTGCTGTGCACGGCTCGCAATTGGCGGTGTGCCGGCGGCCTGACGCGTTGGAGGGGCTTCGCGCCTCTCGACGCGTCAGGCCGCCAGCAAGGGAGCAACCGCGAGCCGCACTGCGCACGGCTTGCGATAGCTCCCTTGCTGGCGGGTGGCCAATCGGAGGGCCCAATCGGCAGGCGCAAAGCACCTGCCAATTGAGCCCTCCGATTGTCAGTCCGGAGGAAGGGGCCAATCAGCACCCTTCCTCATCCCGGACAGAGTCCGCCCTAACTCCTCCCCCACAGCCCTTGCCGCATTATTTAGTCCGGTGTTAAGATTCTCGAGGTTCTCTAGGTTTGGGAGATAGTGTATTTTGCAGGTTTACTTTTGAAGCATAAACCGAAAACTCTCTCCTTGAAATGAATCCTCTGGACTCTCATATGGAAAAAAACTGTAAAGGTGAAAGGGGGTCTTTAAACAGCCTGAGTCTGCCAAGATCACATTCACACACACTGGGCTTGTTGTTGCGCTTGTGAAATGTGGTTCCACATCTTTGCAGGCAGAGAATTCAGTAAGGACTTTAGCTGAGTAACAAATGAATGACTAAAATGTAGCATGTGGCTGGATCCTCATTCTAGGCCCACTGGAACCCACCCAGTTGATTGGCATCGCTACTGATTTGCATTAGGAGGGCTGAAAACAGGAGACATTTCAGGTGCTGGATTGTGAAAACCATGCCTGGTTTTGCCGGTTGTTTTTGTACTGCTTTGCTCTGTTTTGTATTGCTTTGCTCTGTCCATATAATTGATTACCTTTAGATCCCTAGGGTATGAATTATACCAGAAGGGGTTAGTCAGCTAGTGGGCGATTTCCTGTCCTGTTGCCTGGCACCACTATCTCTTCTGTACACTTGAAGGGTGCTTATGTCTCTCTGGCTAACTGAAGGATGGCACCCTGGAATATTTTTGCCCAAGTTGACTGGCGGGGGGAGCAGGAGGGACTTGGAGGTTAAGGCACAGCAATAGATAGAAGTTTAGTCTTAGCAAAGCTTCCAGGTAGCTTCTAGATCATTGTTCGTTTCAATAAAGAGATTTTCCTGCAAATGGCATTTTCTTCTTGAAGGCAATCTACTGAAACCTTTCATGGTCTTTCTGGGAAGTCTTTGAAATGCCCCGCTGTCCAAAGCATTCCTTTGCTGTTCTGAGCTTCAACAGGACAAGCAGGGAAGCAAAGTTCATGCTTCGGACAGATTATGCAACCATATTCCAGACCATCTTTCAACTGAAGTGCTCTCAGATAGCATGAGCACTGTGCACATACATGAAACAGAGCATTGGTCTGTCAAGGTCAGTATCACCCACTCTGACTGGCGGCACCTCTTCCAGGGTCTCAGGTAAAAATCTACCTAGGGTTTCCAACTTGCAGGTGAAACCTGGTGTTCCCCCAGAATTGCAATTGATCTCCTGACTACACAGAGCAGATGCCCTGGAGAAAACGGCTATTTTGGAGGGTGGACTCCATGGCATGAGACCTAACAGAGGTCCTTCCCTTCTCCAGACCCCATTCTCTCCAGGCAACCCAACTCACCAAGTGCTTCTTTCAACTGGTCTTAGTGCAACATGCAAAGCTTGCTCTTCGCATCTGCTTGTTCTCTCCACATTCTGAGGTTTCGTGATTTCTTAAAGGCAAAGATTGGTTCCTTTTTTGCTGATGCCATAGCAGCATCATATACCAGGATGGGGGGGGGGGGTAGTGCTGTTTAAATAGCTGGATTAAATATTTCGGACACATTTACAAACACATAGTAGAGTTTGAACAATAAAGAGAACCTGTACAGTATTTAACATTGTTCGCCAGTCTTTCACACAGAAGAGAAGATGAAGATTTTGATGTGACGCCCCTGTTGATGCCATTTTGGGCTGTATCAACAGGGGCATCACATCAAAATCACAAGATGTCATAGTCCCATTGTATACGGCACTGGTCAGACTACACCTGGAGTACTGTGTGCAGTTCTGGAGGCCTCACTTCAAGAAGGACGTAGATAAAATTGAAAGGGTACAGAGGAGAGTGACAAAGATGATCTGGGGCCAAGGGACCAAGCCCTATGAAGATAGGTTGAGGGACTTGGGAATGTTCAGCCTGGAGAAAAGGAGGTTGAGAGGGGACATGATAGCTCTCTTTAAGTATTTGAAACGTTCACTTGGAGGAGGGCAGGATGCTGTTTCTGCTGGCTGCAGAGGAGAGGACATGCAGTAATGGGTTTAAACTTCAAGTACAACGATATAGGCTAGATATCAGGAAAATGTTTTTCACAGTCAGAGTAGTTCAGCAGTGGAATAGGCTGCCTAAGGAGGTGGTGAGCCCCCCCCCCCTCACTGGCAGTCTTCAAGCAAAGGTTGGATACACACTTTTCTTGGATGCTTTAGGATGCTCTGGGCTGATCCTGCGTTGAGCAGGGGGTTGGACTAGATGGCCTGTCTGGCCCCTTCCAACTCTATGATTCTATGATTCTAAGAAGACCTGTTTTTTTTTATACCCTGCCTTTCACTAGCCAAAGGAGCCCGAGAATGTCTTACCAACACTCCTTCCTCTCCCCACCTTGTGAGGTAGGTAGGTCTGAGGGAGCCCTGACAGAACTGCACTGTTAGAATAGCCTTGACAGAACCATGACTGGTCCAAGGAGGTCCCCCAGCTGGTTGCATGTGGAGGAGGAGTGGGGAATCAAACCCAGCTCTACAGATTAGAGCGTGCCACTCTTTAACCACCACACCATGTCTGCTCTCTGGTCACATATGAACCTTACTGTACGTTAAGAATAACACTCTAGGAGTTTGGGGAACACACAGGAAGCTTATGCTGGAATAAAATGTTGTCAGTCCGTAAAGTACCACTGGACTCCTGTTTATTTCTGGAGCATCAGACTGACATGGCTGCCCCTGTGGCATTGTTACCAAAATCGAGTTGACTAACCTTTGATGTTCTATTAAAGCAACTAGAATCTCAGAAAAGAACAAAGGGGTTTGAAACAAAGACAGCCTGGAAGTGGAATAAAGTATCTGCTGGGATTTCACCTGTACTAATTATGGAACACCTGTGTTTTTTTTTTTAACAACTATTTTCCCCCCACTGAACCGGAATGTTTCCACACCATACAAATGCCTACAACCACAGGCAAGGCTACATCTTTTGATGTACCTTTGCTGCCACCTAGTGTTTTTTTTAAAAAGTGGTCCAAATATCTGCAACAAATCTTCGAAAACTACAGAATGAAACAGTTTACAGTGTTTGGTTGACATGTCAAAGGTTGCCCAGGGTGGAGAGGGGACGGTATTTGATGTGAATCATCATCATCAAGTTGCAGTTGACTTTTGGCAAACCCACAGAGTTTTCCAAGGGAGAGATATTCAGAGGTGGTCGGCTCCCGCCTGCCTCTGAAAAAAGAGATCAGGGCCCATTCTGCACACATTGGATAAAGTACTTTCAATGCACGTTAGAAGTAGATTATCCTGTTCTGCACGGGGAAATCCAGCTGCAAAAGAACTTTGAAAGTGCATTATACAATGTCTGCAGAATAGGCCCAGGACCCTGTGGGGCCTTCGCCAGTTCCAAAGGGCCTGCAAGACAGCTGCTCTACCCGGCTTAGGGTCAGGGCCCGGAAAGATGAATAGGAAACGCTGGCTACATTGCCGGAAACTGAGGGAAGATCCGTTCCAAAAATCCCAGAGTCCCCCCCCCCTTGTCTGCTTGGCTAATTAGCTCGGGGCAATTCAGAGGAAGATTTTATGGTTTTAATTGATCATTGTTTTGGAAGGGCACTTTAGAAACATATTTCTATTATTTATTCATTCTATCGTGACCCTGAATTTCCTTGATGGTCTCCCAGCCGAATACTGACCAGGGCCGACCCTGCTTAGCTTCTGAGAGCTGACAAGATCAGGATGACATGGGCTGCCTAGGGCCCAGTCCGCACATAATAGATAATGCACTTTAAATGCACTTTAGAAGTAGATTTTCCTGTTCTGCACAGAAAAATCCAGCTGCCAAAGCACATTGAAAGTGCATTATCCTATGTGTGCAGTCTAGGCCCAGGTCAGGATCTCTTGCTGCTGCTACTAACCTCAAGAATAGCATCGAAATTCTGCTGGCCTCCCTGCCCAAGTCAACTCCACTAAACTTCACTGGAGGACTACAGGTCCTGCCGCTCTGGCCTCTGAACGAGAGACAGTTGGATTTTAAAACCTGTGAACATTTTAGATTGTATTTGTATATTTCTATTGTGTGGAAGATTTTAACTGATGTAATTTGCCTCGAGCCTTCAAAATAGAAATATAAGCATAAATAAATGAACCAGAGTAAAAGAAAAAGATTAATTATTTATTTATATTTATAATTTGATTTATATCCCACCTCTCCTGACAAAGTCAACTCGAGGTGGCTTACAAAACCCAAAGACAATATACCTCCATAAAACCCCATACAATGTTACAACCCATTACAACAGTTCCCGTACAACTCACACTAAAATAACCATAGTTCTATAGATGGCGGTAAAAACAGTCTTGAGTTCTCCAGAGCATCTCATCAAAGCTAAGAATCAACCTGCTGGATCAGACCAGAGGTCCATCAAGCCCAGCATCCTGCAGGCAGTCACCTCCGGACACAAGGAATCCTGTCTCTGGATATGGAGGTTGCTGCTAGTTAACATGGCTAGTAGCTGCTGATAGAAATAATCCTGTCATGATGATGAAGAAGAAGTAGAAGTAGAAGTAGAAGTAGAAGTAGAAGTAGAAGAGTTGGTTCTTATATGCTGCTTTTCTCTACCTGAAGGAGTCTCAGTGGTTTACATTCGCCTTCCCTTTCTTCTCCCCACAATAGACACCCTGTGAGGGAGGTGAAGCTGAGAGCCCTGATACTACTGAAGAAGAGTTGGCTCTTATATACCACTTTTCTCTACCTGAAGAAATCTCAAAGCAGCTTATGATCGCCTTCCCTTTCCTCTCCCCACAACAGACACCCTGTGAGGGAGGTGAGGCCTGATATTACTGAAGAAGAAGAAGAAGAAGAAGAAGAAGAAGAAGAAGAAGAAGAAGAAGAAGAAGAAGAAGAAGAAGAGAATTGGTTCTTATATGCTGCTTTTCTCTATCCAAAAGAGTTTCAAAGAGGCTTACAATTGCTGCATGTCGGGGAGCAGGGAATCAAACCCAGTTTGTCAGATTAGAAATCCGCACCCCTAACCAGTACACCAAGCTGGCTCTCATAAATGAAACTCCTTTTTCAGACCGTCATTATAGCCATTGGTAATTCAGGGACCATTGTAGCTGGGTCTTATCCGTCAGGGGGGGTGGGAGCCTCCATGTTGTGGTAAGCAGGCAGATGGGGAGAGGAGGGGTTTGTGGCTGCATCCAGGCAGAAGCAAACCTCAACACCACCTGTTTGTTGGTGTTGGTGGGGCACAGTGCTTTTTGGGGAGCATAGGTAGAGAGGCGGATTCTCAGAAACTCAGGGCCCAGATTACGTATGGCCTTGAAGGTGATTACCAGAACTTTAAGCCTGACTCATTAGCCGACTGGTAGCCAGTGCAGCTGTTGGAGTGTGGGCCAGATGTGGGCCCCTTAAGGCAGTGGTCCCCAACCTTTTTATCACTGGGGACTGGTCAACACTTGACAATTTTACTGAGGCCCGGGGGGGGGGGTAGTCCTTTGCCGAGGGACGCTGCCGCCTGAGCCCCTGCTCCACTTGCTTTCCTGCCGGCGCCCCTGACTTCCCGCCGCTCGCTGGGGGGGGCGCTGCCAGCAGCAGCTGTGCAGTGCCATGCCGAGGGGGAGCCTCAGCCGTGGTGGCCACTGGAGAGCACCAAAGGTGTGCCGGCGGCAGAGTGGCAGGGCAGCCCCCGTGGCAGCAGCCTGGGAGGAGGACAAAGAGGAGCCGTGGCCCAGTACCAACTGATCCACGAACCGGTCCCGGTCTCTGGACCAGGGGTTGGCTGCTGCATTCTGCACCAGTTAGAGTTTCCGGATAAGTGTAGGCCTGCGTAGAGCAAGTTACAGAAATCAAGCCTAGAGGTGACTGTCGTCTGGATCACTGTTGCTAAGTGTTCTGGGTCAAGGTAAGGCACTAGTAGATAGTAGCTACTCAGCTTGATGTAGATAGAAGAATGCCAACCGAGCTACTTTTGCAGTCTATTCCTACATGAAAAGAGGAAGGTATCAAAGATCACAACCAGGTTCCTGGCTGAGTGTGCAACTGACAGTTGCACCCCATCCAGGTCGAGCAGTCACGCTACCTTGCCACCACAGCACAAGGATCTTCAATAGGTAAATGACGGCAACTACCAGCAGCCATTTTGTGACTTGTGACTTGGGGACACCTGCCCTATACACTAAATTCTTAATACATGTTTGTATCATTGACATGCAGATGGTGTCTATTATACCACCTTTTAAATAATAGGACTAAATTTTGTGTTTGACTCCCAGCAGTCCAGCGTTATTACGAAACGTAGTAGGGTAAAGGTAAAGGTATCCCCTGTGCAAGCACCAGGTCATGTTTGACCCTTGGGGTGACGCCCTCCAGCGTTTTCATGGTAGACTCAATACGGGGTGGTTTGCCAGTGCCTTCCCCAGTCATTACTGTTTACCCCCCAGCAAGCTGGGTACTCATTTTACTTACCTCAGAAGGATGGAAGGCTGAGTCAACCTTGAGCCGGCTGCTGGGACTGAACTCCCAGCCTCATGGTCAGAGCTTTCAGACTGCATGTCTGCTGCCTTACCACTCTGCGCCACAAGAGGCTCTTACAAAACGTAGTAGAGTTAAATAAAATAACGGCATATTCAGCTACGAAGACGCAGAACTGCACAATCACCTCAGAAGCGCTCATCAAACAGTTTAGCTGAGATGGGCCCACATTATGAAGTAGATTTACCAAACGGCTGAGAGGAGAGATTGTGCTCTCCAGCAAAGCAGAACGGGGGAAATCGGACATGTCCTGATTTCAAAAACCCACACTTCGGAGAGAATCACGCTTGAAAGGATCAAGAGAACCAGCATAAATTGAGCGTAAAGAGGGCTGCCTGGCACGCTTTAAACCAGGCCTGGGATGTACACAACCAAGCGCTGGGATGTACCACTCGCTCTAGCGAGTGGTTTTGCTTCCCAGATCGTTTTTGGTGCAGAATCTGGTCAAAATCAATAAGGTGATACAAAATTTGAGTCCAGAAGAACCTTAGAGCAGGCATCCCCAACATGGTGCTGTCAACATCTTCTCTGCCACTTAATAAGTGATTTTAGAAAGAGGGTAGTACCAGAAGGGGCTTTGGCCCTGTTAAGTCTTCTGATTGGCCATACAGCTTTTATAAACCATTGCCTTGGCAGCAGCTGCCACTAGGGCACAAGGACTTAAACTATGCCATTTTGTGGCTGACTCCACCCCCCAGAGCAGCCATTTTGTGGCATCCATTTTGTGGCTGCATCTTCCTTGCCAGGTTGGAACGCCAAAATGTCGGAAAGGCTAGGGACCCTGTCTTAAAGACCAATGAGATTTTCATCAAGAGAGCTTTGACTTTCAAGAGCTCATACATCCAAAATCTTGGTGGCCTCTTTGATTGCTGACCAATACGCTTAACCCCCATGCACACCGGAGGACCAAGGGCCATATCCTGTCCGGGTGACAGCAGAAATTTGACTGAGTACAGTTCCATTTCAGCTAGACATTGTGCAAGAGTAATGATAAAAATCGAGCACAGATTTTTCACTGCCTGTCCACATTATCGTATGAACACCTGGGAGGGGCTCATGGGAATTGTAGTCCATGGACATCTGGAAAGACACAGTTTGACCACCCCTGCTGTATTCCAACATTTGATGCAGTTGTAGTCAAGTTCAGAAGTGGGGTCAGACTTGATTGACAAAGGTTTGTACCGGGACCAGGAAGGAGCTTGCAAAATTATCTCAGCAATATTGTATTACTCAAGCAAGAACCCAAGACAGGATACAATTGAGTTGAGTTTGTGCAAAGGCAACTTATTCATTTATTTATTAAAACCCCTACATCCCAGCTTTTACCTCAGGGTTCAAGGGAGCTTACAATAATAGTTAAAAACACTTTCAGCAAAAATCGGAGTCAGTGGAAAGTGGTGAGGCAACTAACTTTTGGCAATGCCCAAGGGCAGGGATTCCCAACCAGGTGTCCATGGACTCCAAGAGGTCTGCAGGAACTCTGAAGGAGGTCCATGGGAGCTCTGAAGGGGTGTGGTATGAAGGGGTCCAGGCTGTCTTCTCACCTCCTACTCTTCTTCCATATGAGGCAGAGCTGTGATAGTAATAAATGCAGTGGGTGGGAGCAAAAGGAGGGCTAAAGGTATGTGTAGTGATGTCATTTCTGGGGGTGTGGCCAGCTGACATCACTTCCAGGGCTCCTCAAAGTCTGAAAAATTACGCTCCTCTACGATCAAAAGATTGAAAAATGCTGCCCTAGGGGTTCTAAGGCAAGAGACAAACAGGGGTTTTCTCCTATCCAAGTACTACTGACCAGGGCTGACCCTGCTTAGCTTGTGAAAAAACTACACCATTGATTTCCCAATGTTACGGATAAGAGAAAAACGAAATCAGCAGGGCAAAATGATAAGTCTGACAGCCACTCTTGTTTGGTGTATAAATCATATAATTTCTGGGCAATCAGAACAGGCTCCTAGGTATATTTTCCCCCGTTTTCAAATACTTCTTCAATGATTGCCACTGCAGAGTCTGTAATCCATTTAACAGTAATATATCGATGAAGACGTATCCCTCGGCTTTCAGCTCTCTATCTTGAGGCAATTTTACTCCTACGTGCCTGCTTAGCACTGACCCTGCTTAGCTCCCAAGGTCTGACAAGAGCAGGCTAGCCTGGACCACCCAAGTCAGTACAGATAAGGTAAAGGTAAAGGTATCCCCTGTGCAAGCACCGGGTCATGTCTGACCCTTGGGGTGACGCCCTCTAGCGTTTTCATGGCAGACTCAATACGGGGTGGTTTGCCAGTGCCTTCCCCAGTCATTACCTTTTACCCCCCAGCAAGCTGGGTACTCATTTTACCGACCTCGGAAGGATGGAAGGCTGAGTCAACCTTGAGCCGGCTGCTGGGATCGAACTCCCAGCCTTATGGGCAAAGCTTTCAGACAGCTGCCTTACCACTCTGCGCCACAAGAGGCTCTTTCAGTACAGATAGAATATCGCAAACCCCAAATGCCTCTCCACCTCCTAGGAAAGTCTGCCATTCAAATCCACTCAGCCTGGAAAGGTGGCAGGCCTTGGAGAGCTTTTGGAAGTTCTCCAAGGAGGGAGCTCCTTCACCCCTCCAGGTAGCCTCTCCCACAGACCTGGAGCCAAGACGGAAAAGGCCTGGGCTCTAGCTGAGGCCAGACAGGCTGCCTTAAGCGATGCAAGAACCGTTGGCTGACCAGATTGTCGTTGGTGTCCAGAGTTGTACAGAAAGAACCGGCCTTTGAAAGATGACAACTTTCTTGCATCCCTGTTCATCACACAAGAGTTCTTCGTGAACAGAAATGTTATGCCACGGCACCTGCTGACACCTTTATTGACGTCTGCCAAGTGTTCTTAAAAAGTAAGCCGCATTGGGCTTCTGATTGGCTGTGCAGATTTTTTAAAAATGTTGCTTTGGCAGCAGCTGCCAACCCACCCCAGCGCAAGGATCAGCGTGACTGATCAGCACCCATTTTGTGATTGCCTCTGCCCGCCGCTCCAGCCATTTTGTGGCTGCAGCCATCGTGTGGTGCCAAATTTCAAAGGTGGCCACAGGCTCAAAAAAGGATGGGGGATCCCTGGAGTAGACAGAACTGAGCTTGCGGGATCAAGGACCTGATTCAGCACAAGACAGCTTCATGTGCAATCTGGGGGGAGGGGGGAATCAGACCAGGATTATGGCATTGGGGGAGTTCTTGAGGACTTTCCCATGCTCATGACAATACCTCCCAATGTGTCCAAGACTCAGATATTCTACTTGGGAAGCAGAATCCTGAATCTTCTCTGGCCTGGATTGGCGTTAGCCTTCCTCATCGCTGCCCCACTACCAACCACAAAGAATTCTGTTCCTCATCCCCTAACTTCCAACATCTCCCCCCCCACACACACACAATCAAAAATAAATCCATATATTATTTGTTTGGGGTTTTGTATTTACTGAAAAATGCAATAATAAAAATTTCAAAGCATTAAAATATTTTGGGGGGCCAAACAGGAAAACAATTGTGTATCTCATACAGTCTTGTTACAGTGCCAGTTGAGAATTCGGTTTAGGGCCAAGGATGTTGTGAGTTCCTGAAATGGGTGGCACAGGATCAGGAGGGCATTTAGCACCACTCAGATGGTTTCACTTAAATCCCACCACAAAATAAGACATTTGGGGACTTGGCAAATGAAGTCCACGAGTCCAACTGCTGTACTTACAGTTACAGAACTGGTGTATGAATAACTGGTCTTTTTATAGATTAAAAAGGTGTTGAGATTAGACCTAACCAAGCAGCTCTGCAGACTAGACAGAAAATGGATGTGGTTTTATATCCCTAAAACGGCCAAACTGCAACAGCTGTTCAGCCAGCAGCTCCCTTTTTCAGGCATTCCTTAAGAATACACAGTGGGATAACTGGCAGAGAACACAGCCTCAAGTAGTAGTTTTCACATTTTCTCATCAAAACGTAGGCTCCCGTTGTATAGAAAATGGACGAAAGGTGCTGTTAAAAATATTCTGTCTCCCTGTACCCCAATTAGCCCCTAGTGACAAGGGCCTCCTAGCGCATTTTCTTCTTTTTGGCCAGCGGAGATTTCTTGGCAGATTCCTTTTGCGGTTTTGGTTCATACAGAGCATTCCGCACAAATCTCGAAGCAGCGCCTTTGTCCAGTTTGGCGGCTTTCTTCTTGTCCGCGATCTCTTTCACTCTGTTCATGTATGTTCGTATCCTCTCCTGAAACGAGGACAGATAAAAATTACTGCACAAAGAAAGGTGTAGAAAAAGAGTTTGTTTTTATACCCCCTTTTCGCAACCAGGAGTCTCAAAGTGGCATACAGTCGCCTTCCCTTTCCTCTCCCCACAACAGACATCCTGTGAGGTGGGTGAGGCTGAGAGAGCCCTGATGTTACTGAAGAAAAAGGAGTCTCAAACCAGCTTATAATCACCTTCCCTTTCCATTCCTATTACTGAAGAAGAGTTGGTTCTTATATGCCACTTTTCTCTACTCGGGGTCTCAAAGCAGCCTGCAGTCGCCTTCCCTCTCCTCTCCCCACAACAGACACCCTGTGAGGTGGGTGAGGCTGAGAGAGCCCAGATATTTCTGCTCAGTCAGAACAGCTCTATCAGTGCTTTGGCGAGCCCAAGGTCACCCAGTTGGCTGCATGCGGAGAAGTGGGGAATCAACCCAAGCTTGCCAGATTAGATGCCGCTGCTCTTAACCACTACACCAAGCTGGCACTACATGGATTATTCACTTTTGTGGCCTGGGCCTCACATATCTGAAAGACTTTATGCCAATAAAATGTACTCTGATTCTAATTCTATCTGAAAGACTATCTCCTTCCACACAATCCTGTTTGCCAGCTGTGGTCTTCAGGTCACTGCTTGCTGGCTGCCCCACACTTAGGTCACTTGTCTAGTAATGAACAGCACCTGAACCTTTCCTGCCGTGGCCCCCCCAGTCTCTCTGGAACCGGATCCCTGAAGAGATGACTGGAAGCCCTGACCTTGGAGATCTTCAAGGAAGCACTACAAGGCTCGTGTGTGTGATCTTAAAGGTGCCACTGAACTCAAAATTTGTTCAAAAGCAATTATTGTAAGGACCAAACAGCCTCAAAACATACACAAGTAACAGTCATTTTAAAATTCCCAAATTATCCAACTGAAGTTTCAATTGATTAATCTATTTTATTGAGTTGGGCGATAAAAGAGGACAATAAAAGAAGAGCCCTGGAGAAGAGCCTAATGCTGGGAGCGATCGAGGGCAAAAGAAGAAGGGGACGACAGAGAATGAGGTGGCTGGATGGAGTCACTGAAGCAGTCGGTGTGAACTTAAATGGACTCCAGGGAATGGTAGAGGACAGAAAGGCCTGGAGGATCGTTGTCCATGGGGTCGCAATGGGTAAGACACGACTTTGCACCTAACAACAATATTGAGTTGGACAGACTAAATTTCCCATAAATGGAATGTGTCCCTTCCACTAATTCATGTTCAATTTTAGCACAGCATCAGATTGATCAAGAAACCAAAAGAGCTGGGTAAGATGCAAATCCTTCTGTCCCTCTTGCTATACATGCCCTGCCAGGTGTTAAAATATAGGGCAGGCTCCTTCAGCTTAAGAAGTATAGATTTCTACCACATTTCCAATATCTTAAACCTTTCTCCAGCTCTCCACGCAAGCATGCGGTCAAAATGGCTGCCTGCCCCAGACTTCAGGTAAGAGTTCTGTACCCTTGATGGACCCCACCAAACAGAGCTTCCTCCATGCTCTTCTGAGTTTTATCGCCTCTTTTTCTCCACCTATTGACCAAGTCAAGTTTGGTCAAAGCAGCATTTCCTGGCAGTCTCCAGGAATCTCCTTCCTGGAGGCCCTCTAGTATAAAAGGTAAAGGTATCCCCTGTGCAAGCACTGAGTCATGTCTGACTCTCGGGGTGACGCCCTCCAGCGTTTTCCTGGCGTTTTCCTGACAGGGTGGTTTGCCATTCCCTTCCCCAGTCATTACTGTTTACCCCCCAGCAAGCTGGGTACTCATTTTACCGACCTCGGAAGGATGGAAGGCTGAGTCGACCTTGAGCCAGCTGCTGGGGGTGACCAAACTGTGGCTCTCTAGATGTTCATGGACTACAATTACCATGAGTCCCTGCCATGCTCCTGGTAATTGTAGTCCATGGACATCTGGAGAGCCAGTTTGGTCACCACTGCTCTAATATTTAGCATCTCCAAATCTGTTCTCTGTTGGGGGGGAGGGGACACATAACCACCCGGTTGCCTTTAGATACAGCTATTTGCATTTGTATGATTGGGTTGCACCCGGAGAGCAACTGATTGACTTCCCCCTCCCTGCCTGGTCTCAGCCCAGAAATAAAATAGCCTGTTAAAACAAAAAAAAAATGTATTTCTTCACACCCATCTTCAGATGTCCTTGTTCACGTCTCCCCACCTTCTGAGATTAGGCAGTTGACTACCCAGGAAGGGGCCTTCTTGGTCCTGGCACCAAAGCCCTGCAACTCTCTCCCAGGGAAAGTCTCCTGTCCCCTCTGTCGCCATCTTCTTCCAGCAGATGAAGACATTGTTTTGTCTTCCCTCACAGCTATTTGCATTCCCTCACTGATCACTCGAAGAAGAAGAGTTGGTTCTTATATGCCGCTTTCCCCTACCCGAAGGAGGCTCAAAGTGGCTTACAGTCGCCTTCCCATTCCTCTTCCCACAACAGACACCCTGTGAGGGAAGTGAGGCTGAGAGAGCCCTGATATTACTGCTCGGTCAGAACACTTTTATCAGTGCCATGGCGAGCCCAAGGTCACCCAGCTGGTTGCATGTGGGGGAGTGAAGAATCCAACCTGGCATGCCAGATTAGAAGTCCGCACTCCTAACCACTACACCAAACTGGCTCTCCAACCAACGTTTCAATTGCTATGTTTTGTATGTATTTCAGGTCTGTTTCTTCATTGTTTTTAAAACGTGTGTTTTGGCGAGTGGGTTGATTTTAATGGTTTTATAAAGCGGTTTTATGTAATCCATAAGGGCAGAAAGGCAGGATAGAAATTTTATGTGCACACACACATAGAGATGGAACACACTGTCTGTGAGACCCTTTAAGGGTCTGCTAAAGTATATTTTGCTCAACTTTTGAGTTCTGAAAGGAAGCCTAGAGCATGCATTTGTTCAGAACAATTGTCTGTGTCTCCGAAAACAGACATTTCAACCTTCCCAAGATCCTAAAGGGGGGTTACAAGTTAAAATAAGATAATCCTTTTTCCTTCCTCTCCCTTCTGAGAGTTGAATTGTCTGCCCCAAACAGCTTTTCACTTACGGAATGGAAAAAAAGAAAGTTGCGTGTCCAATAATTATTTATAACTTCCAGGAGAGTGTGTTTTCCTATAAATACTTGGGCTTGCGTTAATCTCCAAGGCTACCTTTTTCTTACTCCTGTATGACTTTTAAAGTATTGGGTGGTTGATTTACTAGCAAAGATGGGAAGGATTTCCCCCTCCCTTTCTTCCAATTTGCCCATTAATTCATTTTCTCAGTGGTAAAGAATCCAGTTCGGCAAGAACGCTAAAAGCTTTTTTGGCACCAGTTGGATATGTGCTGTCCAGTAATTCTGAATCAGAGACATATTTATGGCTGATAATAAATCTTTTGGGTTTGTCTTCATATTCCATTTAGATGCAGGAGTACGGTATAGGAAACTGAGAAACCTTGCTGACTTAAAAAAAAAATCAGACAAAAAGATTTAGTTTGGAAAATGTGGGCTGGAGGGAACCCTCGTGGGCTTGGATTAATGGCTGTCCATCAGAACAGGTACTACAAATATAAATATGAACGCTATATTGTCTTTAATGTATAGTAAAAGCGCACTGCTAGAGTATATGTAGCCATAACTAATTGCAAACTACTAGTACTCTTGTTTGCAGGTACTCACTCAAACACACTCTGCTCTGGCGCGCTGAATATTTTCATTTGCAAAGGAAAAATGGGATTTGTTTGGCATCTCTTCATCTGAACCAAAATATTATCCCTCCTCCCCCCCCCCCCCCCCACCGGCATGCTCATTGCACTTTAGCTAGATGCAAAATTTCACGTTAGCCTATAGTGAATGTACTCAAGAGTTGGAAAATTGAAATTGGCACATGTCCTGTTTGGCTTTTTATTTATTTACATTTTTTTCTGACCCGATGCTCCCTCGATAGGCCTGTGGCTGTTGAAATCTCCCTGCCAGAAGGGATTATTCTGCTTGGAGACGTTCTAAAATGAGCCTTGGGTGGTTGGATGAAATCGGACAGGGGTTCCAGAACAGAATACGTCTTTATCTGGCCTGTCAAAAGGCAAATGGCAACAGCTTTTGCTGTTACGTTTGCCACTTAGGAACCCGTGCGCATGCACTCCTCGGGGATGCCGATAGGCTGAGCAAAACGCTATTTGCAGGCTGCAAGAACAAATTCTGGCTATCATCTGGCCGTTTATCAACTCTTCATCGCCAGTGTTGACACCTGGCCTGATGAGTAGTTTTCAACTACCCCAGGGGCCTTGTAGAGCATCCTATAACCTGTGACATCTCTTTAATAAGATCGGGAGCAGCGGGCGGGGGTAACTTGGGAAATCTTATTCTAAAAATTGGTTTCAGGCTTGCAAAATATGGCAGGAGGGAGAGACGGAGCTTGGTGGGCGGGCACGTGCTTGGCACGGGGGAGATCCCAGGCTCTTCTCCAGCTGCAGGTTCTCAAACAGATGGTGCCGAGAGGCTCAGATCATTTGAGCCTCTGGAGAATTGCTATCGGATGGGACAAAGACTGGGGACCCCTCAACCAGAGCACGATGTAGTCTGGCTGTAGCTGCCCAAGCATGCAGGCTGGGGAGCACAATCAGCATGGAATGAGAATTTTAAGAGTGAATGGGTTGGAATCCGGACTAACGGAAGACACTTCTGTCAAAAGAACAGAACTGCCTTCCCCTCCCCGCTGCAGCTCACTGATGTTTTGAAAATGCTGCTCAGGTTGGCTGGGGAGTCTGGGGGACCCCGCTTGGGAATTGCATGAGTGGCAAATCGAGGGCCCCTCTAATAGGAAAGCAGAATTGGTGAAAGGTACAGGCTCCATTGGGGGGAAATTAGTCTGTATTCAACCTAATAAAACAGATTAATCAACTAAAGCTTCACTAAACTTTTAATGACTGTTCCGTGTGTGTGCTTTGTGCCTTTCAATATTCTTCTTAAAGAACAATGAGGCCCATTCCGCACAGCAGCGGCCACACCGGAGCTGCTTGCATCGCAGCAGTCTGTGTCCACCCAGGGGACACAATTCAGCAGGGCATCTGGTGTCTCACTGAAATGTGTCCCACGGGGAAATAAAGTAATGGCGGATTAGTTCGGCCACGCAGGAGGGGACCTCAGTGTGGTGGCATGTGTGTGTTATTTTGCAGGAAGGTGGGATTGCGTGGAATGCAATCCCACCTTCCTGCAGAATAAAATGGTCCACCCCACAGCACAGCACAGCAGACCTAGCCGGGGCATTTTTCGCCCCCTTTGGAAGACTGTCTACACGGGCCTGTCATGGGACAGGCCCTGTTGGCCCCCACAGTGGGCTAGGAGAACTCAGAAAATTCTGCGTTCCCTTAGCCTGGGGCTTCTGGGGCTTGATCTGCGCCAGGCCCAAAAGGGCGTCGGCCTGGCAGCAACATAATCTCAAATCAGGGATTTGCCCGTGCAGAATCGGCCTGAAGCAAGCTGTGGTAAGAACTGGGTGTAAGCATTTGCCAAACCAATCAGCTAAATGCCTTTAATTGGCCGAGGTTACTAATTTCTAATTTGTGAAGGCTTCCTTTTGGAGCCTATAATGAATACAGAGGGAGGTGCTTTTCAAGGCTGAGTCTACACAGGAAACAGATTGTGCAGACTTAGATTAAAACTGTACCTGGTTCCCTTTCAGGCTGCCGAGTAGAGAGAGGTGGAAGAACGTCTTATTAAATGCTCTCCAGACAGATAAGCTTCTCTGCACATAGAGAACAAGGATATCGGGGGTGGGGAATATGGCCGTTTGCTCTGACCTGGACAGCCCAGGCTAGCTTGATCTCATATCTCAGAAGCTAAGGAGGGTTGGCCCTGATCGTTATTCAGAAGGGAGGCCACCAAGGAAGTCCTGGGTCGATGCCAAAACACCTCCATTAATTTCTTGCCCTGAAAACTCCACAGAGTAGCCGTATGTTAGCTGCAACTTGAAGGCAAAAGTATCTCGGCTCTTTCCCTGCAGTGCTAGCTTTCTATTGCAGAAGCAGGGTACTTCTCCATTTTCAAAGTAGACCTAACTGGAAAAGGGGACTTCTTGAAGAGCACGCAAGGGGCCAGCTTTGCCTTCCTCGAGCTATTCTGGGCTGGCAAATCAAACTGAAAATAAAACACAAACATGGATCAAATCATCAATTTTCCAGCGGACAAGACTGATTTGTACTCAGGTGCCTAACGGGCATCAGTGATCACAGATCTGCTGTAAGGAAAGTCACACATTTCAAAATACTGAAAATGCATGTCATTAATAATAATTCATCCACGATAAACCTATTCTTTAAGTGCCAATTTAATCTTATGCAAAGTCTTTTGCAGCAAGGGGGAGGTGTGCACTCAAATAGGGAGGGGCAAATGGAGAATCTTACCAGCTCTTGTTTTACTGCGTGTTCCTTTGGATTAACGCCCTGAGTGGCAAGATACACTGAAAAAGGAAGATTTCATTTTTTTAGAAAAGGCACGGTAGTAGCAATCCCTCCTGCACACTTCAGCTGCAGCCAGGCACATTGGCTGCACAGGAGGAAATGAACTTTGGAGAATCATCTATATCAGTGGCCCTTAACCGGGGACCGGACAACACTTGACAATTTTCTGAGGCCCGGGCAAGGGGGGGGGGTAGTCTTTTGCCGAGGGACTTTGCCGCCATCTTAGCCCCTGCTCCACTTGCTTTCCCGCTGGTGCCCCTGACTTCCTGCCACCCACTGGAGGGGCGGGGGGGCTCCCAGCAGCAGCTGCGCAGTGCCACACCAAGGGGGAGCCCCAGCCATGGCGGCTGCTGGAAAGCACCAAAGGTGAGCCGGCAGCAGAGTGGCAGGGCAGCCCCCTGAGGCAGCAGCTGGGGAGGAGGACAAGGAAAGAGCCACGGCCTGGTACCAACTGATCCACGGACCGGTACCGGTCCCTGGACCAGGAGCTGGGGACCACAGATCTATATCACAACAGGAAATGCATTAAAAGCTATCTGCAAACGGTGGCAGAGTCAGAGAGTAACACACCAAAGGCACAGAAGAAATGATTCAGACTGTTTTAACTAGGCAGAGTTTAGTTACTGTCCTGAATGTAGAAGAAGAAGAAGAAGAGTTGGTTCTTATATGCCGCTTTTCCCTACCCGAAGGAGGCTCAAAGCGGCTTACAGTCACCTTCCGATTCCTCTCCCCACAACAGACACCCTGTGGGGTGGGTGAGGCTGAGATAGCCCTGATATCACTGCCCGGTCAGAACAGTTTTATCAGTGCCGTGGCGAGCCCAAGGTCACCCAGTTGGTTGCATTTGGGGGAGTGCAGAATTGAACCCGGCATGCCAGATTAGAAATCCTCACTCCTAACCACTACACCAAACTGGAGTATGTAGGCATACTCACCCCAGAACAGTGAATTCAATGTATAAGCTGAGACCAGATCTAATTTTGCTTGTTCCAGGGGATCCAGCTAAAATAGAAAAAGGACAACATCATGTGCATTTGCGGTATTTCGTTAACATATCAGAGGCTGAATCTGTGAAAGCTTAAGGGGGTGGCAGGTTACAGTGGATGAGCGCTAGGGTTGTGAGTGTCCTGCATAGTGCAGGGGGTTGGAGTAGATGACCCATGAGGTCCCTTCCAATTCTATGATTCAGAAAAACACCATGTCAACACAATGTCAGAACAGAGACAATGCCAAGTTTTCCCCCTTCCAATTTTACAGTAGCAATTCCAAAGGGGTATCAAGACTCTGTTCTCAAGTTCACATGTTCTTGCCATGATTGCATGTTCATGCCATGAGCTGTTTTTTTCTATGCTGTTTCAACCTATTTATTTGATCTATTTCTTTGGTTCTGTCATGTGATGTTCATGGGTCTTGAGTGGCTGGAATCATGTTGTGTAAACCAGTGGTCCCCAACCTTTTTATCACTGGGGACCGGTCAACGCTTGACAATTTTACTGAGGCCCAGGGGGGAGGAGTCTTTTGCCAAGGGACGTCGCTGCCGCCAGCTGAGCTCCTGCTCCACTTGCTTTTCTGCCAGCGCCCGATTTCCCGCCACCCACTGGGGGCGCTGCCAGCAGCAGCTGTGCAGTGCCACGCCGAGGGGGAGCCCCAGCCATGGTGGCCGCAGGAGAGCACCAAAGGTGAGCTGGCAGCAGAGTGTCAGGGCAGCACCCGAGGCAGCAGCCGGGGAGGAGGGTGAGGAGCCGCGGCCCGGTACTGATTGATCCACGGACCGGCACCGGTCCCCGGATCGGGGGTTGGGGACCACTGGTGTAAACTAACTATGTGCACCGCTTTGGGTGGACTTTTTAGTATGGGAAAGCAGTTAACGTGTTTTGCACCTGGTTCTTGCGTGCCAAGATTTGATTTGGGAGGGAGGGGTCATGGGCCGCCTTATAGCTTTGCTGGCTTTGTTGCGATTCAGTTTCAGTAAGGAAACTCCTGGCACCTGTACATCTATTTTTACAACGAGATTCCTGTTGCATCTCAAAATTTGCTGGGGCTTTGATAATCAGACTCAGCTGACCTATTTAACTGGGGGGGGGTCCCGGATAATCCTTGCATCTATCCGCTCAGGACTGGTTCCTTGAGCAGGTCAAGGAATCTGGACAACTGACCCGGACACTGCTATAATTTGGAGTTCTGCAAACTCAGGTGAATTTCTAGGCCTATAGAAAAATCCAATTTGTTTAGGGGAAAAAAACAAGGAGGAAGGAAAGCAAAGACAGGGTGTGGGGACAATGCGCTATTCAGACTGCATTTTAGAATGCTATAGAAATCCCAAAATGGCAACTAACTTTGAAATCATGGTCCTTAATTATTATACCAACAATGATTATTATATACATTCGTGCTTCTGAGTGCTCAAACTACTATTTTCTCATAAGGTCCAGCAATGAACTCAGAACTTTCTTATATTTCAGATGGAGAGCATAGGATTACTTAGCCACATCATAAATTCATGGCAGAGAAGAGATGTGCATCGGGGACTGCCAAATTTCAAAGGTTTACATCTTGGCCAACGTACACTCCAAAAGTCCCATGGACCGGATAATCTGTTCCTATACAGGCCACGATTCAAGACAGCCAGGTCAACCAAAGCAGACCTCCCATAGGGCCAACTCAATGCTTGGATTTGTATCAATGTTGTGTGTTTCTGAACTGCTTTTCATACAGAACATTGGCAGTTTGCAATAAAATCTATTAAAGCCCATCAGATAATAAAAAACAGATTTTAAAAATCAACTTAACTCAGCATGTTACACATGTTAAGAGAGAATATATTTCGGCAACACCATCATAAAAGCCACTACTGATCCATCCAGCTTGAAGGCTCCCTAGCAAGGGTCTTCCAAAACCAGAAGGGCTTCCAAAACAGATCAGCACTTCCAAAACAGAACTACTTTCTGTTCAGGTGGGTGCAGCAACAAAACAGCTGCCAAAAAATGGCTTCCAAAGGAGGTGAAGCCAGTTGCAATTGAGGGAGATCTGCTGAGAAAACCCTTGCAACCGATCACATTTCACTTGAGCACATGAAGTTGCCTTCTCCTACATCAGAGCCTTGGTTGGTCCATCCAGTTTAATATTCTCTACTCAGATTAGCGGTAGTTCTCCAGGGACTGAGACAGAGGTCTTTCACACCACCTCCTATCTGGTTCTTTAACTGGAGATGCTGAGGGGTTATATCTAGTACCTTCTGCCTGCCAAGCAGAGGCTCTGTCACTGAATCATGGCCCCCATACCAGTCTCAATGACTGTTTACGCACTGGAGATTTCATGCCAGGCTGCAGGCTGGAGATTTAGTCGCGGCAGGTTGCCCCACCTCTTCCTGTACCCACATGGGGGCACATTTGGCTTGGTGCACCTCATACACCCTGAATTTGTGCTCCTGCACAGGAGCTGGGGCAGTGAAGTTCCCAGTGCATAAACGGTCAATTGGAAGCTATCTGAAACAGGACTCTCCACGAGATCTGCCTGCAATCTGGCGTGTGGAGCAACTGGTTATTTTAAACAACTCAGGCAGGGAAATTAAGGCTCTCTCTTAAGTAAAAAGGAGAAACGGTGGCCTTTGTCCAAGTCAATCCATCTATCACGTTGTTCTTACAGGATTTCTAGGGAATTCCAATTATGTGAGTGTACAGCTTACAAAACCAAACATGGATGCTGTCAAACATGGATGTCTGTCAGGACTTCTTGCTTCATGACTCATTTATGCATGGAAGAAGAGCTTTGGAGGGCAAAATTCCCCTGATGTACTTTTAAAAATTTTGCCCAAAGAAGTTACAGATTGGATTTTAATCGTTAAGGAACACAGATGTGTGTGGAAAGACCTCAGGCAGTGAATTGTGTGATAGGTGTTGAAAAGAACAGGAAAAAAGATACTTTTATATATTCTTTTAGACGTGTTCTCCATCCCAATATAGAAGGAATAACACAGCAGTTTAGCAAGGTCTTAACAGTCAGGGTTTTCCTCAATTCTAACAAGTTCTAGACCAGAGAATATGCTTGCTTTCTAGCCTCTAGACCAGGGGTAACAGCCTTTTCAAGCCTGTGAGCACTTCTGGAATTCTGGCAACAAAATGGCTGCTGTGGGAGGTGGAGCCAGCCAGAAAAGGTTTTCCACAGCTTAATTTCAGTGGCACAGTTCAGATCCTTGTGTTGTATTGTCAGCTGCTGCCAAAGCAGTCTTTAAAAAAAAATCTGCATAGCCAATCAAATCTCCAATGGCCAATCAGAAGCTTTGTTAACCAAAAGTCCTACCTGGTCCCACCCACTTCCTGAAAAACGCTTGGCGGATGCCACAAAAGGTGTCAGCGGGTACTATGTTGGGGACCCCTGCCCATAAATAATCTCAGCAATACAGACTAGACTAATATTAAACACAACCACTCACTGGGTTCCCTCCCAGTTTCTGCTGAAAGTTAGCCAAATGGACGGAAGCTACCTGTGATGCCCTCTTACCTTCTGAAGAAGTTCACTTCTGGACACGGACATCATCGTCTTGAGCATTTCATCCACAGAGCCAAGAGATTTTTCAAAGGTGGAAAGATAATCCTGTATCTCTGTCGGGTATTCTTCTGCCACCAGTTCGGTTTCGGACATTTTGTTTTCCCCTGCATGCAACAACCGGGACAAATTTCCGTTACAGAAATCGAAGAGAATACAGCTGCCATTCTTCCCTGCAAAATCCACAGCTTAACTCTGGTGTGCAGAGTTTGCTCAGTGATGGAGTCTGCTTCAGAGGTAGAAAGTTCAGTCCCTGCCATCTCTAACTAAAAGGACCAGGCAGCAGGTGATGTGAAAGACCTCTGCCCACACACACCCCTTTGGAGGGGCTGTGGCTCAGGGGAAAAGCCTCTTCTTGGCTCACCAGTTTATCCGAGGTTCAACCCCCGGCATCTCCAGTCAAAAGGGATAGATTCTCACTTGAAAACCTGGAAAGCTACTGCCAGTCTGCTGACCACGATGGATCAAGTCTGATTCAGTCAGACAACTTCATGTGCAGGATCATGAGTGTGAGGGGAAGAGCCAACCACAGTCTGTTTAGTTGAATTAGGATTTGAACAAATCTTTCATTAGCTCACTTCCCCCAAAGAAGATGTGCTAGCCCAAAGATACTATCATCATCATCCCCCCCCGCCCCCATGCAGCAACAAGTACCTGAACGGTGCCATTAAATTCATGACATGAACGAACAGCTCCAGTTTGTGTAAACTGTGACAACTATTGATGATGAAAGGAAGAAGCTCTTTAAAGTAGCTGTATTAACTTGTGAGCTTGGAATATAAGATGAACGGGTCACGATTGTGGACCCTGATACGCCAAACAGCTTTTTATCCTAAATAAAGTTCAAAGCAGGAGTGTCAAGCATCAGGCTCAGGGTCCGGGAGTGGCCCATCTGGGGTTCTTATCCAGATCATGACCAATTGGTGCAAGGGGCTGCTTGGGGGGAAGGGGCAAAGCTCCTTCAATTGTGGCTTCAGCAAAACCCCTTCCAACTCCATGATTCTATAATCAGACCTTCTGCCTGACATGGTGAAGAGACACCGTTCGGTTTTGGCATCACCAAACATCACCCTTGACGTTTTGTGGTTGGTTCTGCCTCCTCTGGCAGCCATTTTGAGATCGTGCCCACTGCCCTCTTCCAGAATCACAAAGATTCCTGCAGCGGCCTCTCCTCTTCCCCATGCAGCCAGCTGGGTGACCTTGAGCCAGTCCTAATTCTCTCAGAGCTCTCTCAGTCCCACCTACCTCACAGGGAGTCTGTTGTGGGGAGAGGAAGGAAAGGTATTTGCTTTGAGACTCCGTTGGATGGTAAAAAGCAGGGTACAAAACCCCAGCTCTTCTTCTTCCTTGGCTGGTAGGGAAAGACATAAAACTCAATCAGGTACATCATGGGTGGGTACCAAAGAACCTCTGGGCATCTCACTAGGGATCTCTGATGCACCCGATTCATCGGCTACAAGAGGGCTCCCCAACATTTTTGAGCCTGCAAGCACCTTTGGCATTTTGACCCTGGGTGTACAGCAGAATGATAAAATGGCTGCTGCAAACTTTTTGCTCTGCATGGCCAATCAGATTTCTACTGGCCAATGAAGCCCTGACCGGTGAAAGCTCACCTGGCCTCACCCACTTTCTAAAAACACATGGTGGGTGTCAGGAAATGGGTGCTGGTGGGGTTGGGGTTCCCTGGGCAAAGACATCCGCTTTCTGACATCAGCACTAGTCGTGAGCGCATGAGCTCACCACCTGCTTCCAGAAAACCTCTGGCTGCCAAAATCCACCCACGAACTGCAGCTACAGAACAAGGCCCACCAAGGGAAAATGAGGCTGTAAGGATGACTCCATATACCTCCAGGCAATCCTACTTATTTCCCTTATTGAATTCACAGAAGCAATCCCTTCCATATACAATAAAGCACTGTTTTACAACAAGCAGGAACTTGACTTGTTCCTGGCTGACTTTCCGCCTCCCCCCAACCCACCCTTTGCTAGGTGGCCTCTGCCAAGACTGCACTGCATTTGTTTAGATTATTCAGAAATTGGCTTTTTCTGCACAGGAGAGAGAGAGAGAGAGCCACATGAAGAGAGAGCAGGCGGCGCTATGGAATGTTCTGCGAGTCACAAGGCAAGGGGCCCCCGAATGAGGAAACCACAGTGGGCCACACAAACCATTTGAAGCACATGTCTTTAGACCAGGCTGGACAAGTCTGAAATTATCCTGGCTGGGCCAAGGAAAACTACTACAGCCATCTCCCCCACCCCAAAAACGTATGCACATTGAAACAGGCCTGCACCCCAGTTCATAAACGTGAAGTTTCTACATATAAGAAGTAGTGAGCAAGTTTGGTGTAGTGGTTAGGAGTGCGGACTTCTAATCTGGCATGCCGGGTTCAATTCTGCGCTCCCCCACATGCAGCCAGCTGGGTGACCTTGGGCTCGATACGGCACTGATAAAACTGTTCTGACCTAGCAGTGATATCAGGGCTCTCTCAGCCTCACCCACCTCACAGGGTGTCTGTTGTGGGGAGAGGGAAGGCGAACGTAAGCTACTTTGAACCTCCTTCAAGTAGAGAAAAGCAGCATATATAAGAACCAAATCTTCTTGTTCAGTAATATCAGGGCTCTCTCAACCTCACCTCCCTGACAGGGGGGCTGTTGTGGGGAGAGGAAAGGGAAGGCGATTGTAAGCCACTTTGAGACTCCTTCTGGTGGAGAAAAGCAACATATAAGAACCAACTCTTCTTCTTCTTTGGTGTGAGTTTGCTGGGTCTCAACTGCTTCAAGAGACAACCTGCTCAATAACTCCCTTGCATGCCACGCTCCATGTGTGCCCTTTGCAACCGGATTCTGCTGGCCTGGAATGGCAAAACCCACTTGCAAAGAGTCGCAGAGTTCCACCGGCATTACTTGGCACGTGTGGAATCTCCCTGCAAGGGGCTACCGGCTTCGTTCCCCTGGGGAATTAAGTACTGGAAAGGGGAGGTGAGGGGCTTTATGCAGAGATCAGTATCTCGGGGGGCCATCCTTCCCAAGCGACCGCCCCAAATCTCCAGGACTTCCCCCCCCCAGCCCCGCCCCAATATAGCAGACAGCGATGCGTGGGTTCAAATCCGGCCCCGGACGGGGAACTGGTCAACCTCCGGGGGATGGAGCCTGGCTAGGCCCTGCCTGCAGGCCCTGCCTGCAAAAGGGGCCTGCGGCGTCCCTCCAGCCCGCTCCCCGAGAGGATCCGGAGAAGAGACGGGATGGTCCCGCTCCCCCCATGCACCTTGAGCTGGCCGCCTCCTCCTCCTCGGGGCTCCCCTCTCCAGGAGGGAGGGGAGGACAAGC
Source organism: Paroedura picta (assembly GCF_049243985.1). Lineage (NCBI taxonomy): Eukaryota > Metazoa > Chordata > Lepidosauria > Squamata > Gekkonidae > Paroedura > Paroedura picta. The sequence goes on from NC_135369.1 coordinate 184,536,125, forward strand.
AGGACCCTGTTGCCCCAGGAGCCCGAGGAAGAGCCCTGCAGGGTCCTGCGTGGCTCTTCTCCCCTTCCCCCCCGCCGGCTCCGGCCACGCGGTTGGAATCCCGGGAGAGCTCCCGTCCCCGCCTGGCGCTTGGCACCCACTCCGCGCCTTCCCCTTCCGCTGCCTTCTGGGGCGGCCCCAATGGCTTACCTGCGGCTTCCTCCTTTCCTCCAGGGGCGGAGCCCGCGCCTGCGCAAAGCGGCCACGGCCCTTCTCCCGGTCCCTGGGGCGGGGCGCTTCCCGCGAGTAGCAGGAGGGGCGATGGGCTGCCGCAGAGGCTCGGGGCAGGGGCAATAGACCAATCCGTAACGCCCCCTTCGGCTCCTAGCCCGGCCCCACTGACCAGGGCGGGGATCCCATGCCTCCTGGCCGAATGCTCAGGTCATAGAATCATAGAGTTGGAAGGGACCTCATGGGTCATCTAGTCCAACCCCCTGCACTGTGCAGGACACTCACAAGGGTCACGACTCAAAGGCAGGCAGTGGCAAACCACCTCTCAAAGGCTCGTCTTGAAAATACTAGTCAGCTGCAACTTGACAGCATTTTTTAAAAAAAATACTGCTTTATGAAAAAATTAACATTTTTGGAAGTTTTCCTTTGCTTAATGGCCCTGCATTACAACTATAAGTTGTGACAATGGCCTGCTTATCTGGTCCTGGGGCATTTCATGAGGAAGCTCATGCCACCATCCTGGGGGCCAGGACCAAGAAGTCCACGGTCATGGCCAGGCAGATACTCTTGGGCCAGGTGCCCCCAGCCTCTTGGAACTGGCAGGACAGAGGGCACCTGGGGAGGGAGAGACAGGTATGTCAGGCCCAGGCCCTGAATGGCCTTCAAGGTCAAAGCCAGCATCTTGAGAACTCCCCTAGGAGCCAGCGCAGCTGACTCAGCACTGGACAAACGTGAGCTCTCCTTGGTGTTCTGGCGAGGAGTCTGTCAGCAGCAGCTTCCAGAGGAGGCACAAGGGAAGACCCCCACAGACCGAGTGACGGGAGTCTAGCCTGAAGGTGACTGTGGCTTTAAGAGATCTGGGGCCAACTTGGCACAGATGGAAAAACTGCTGAGCTACTCTAGTGATTTAGGCCTACACCGAAAGGGATTCCTGGCCATCTGTGCAGAAGCAGCTCTTGTCCATTGCAGCTCAATACTGCAAGTTTGTCTGGACAGGTAAATAAAAAAGCACTAGCCCCCAGTTATTAAATTACTAAATTACAAATGACAAGGAAAAAACATGTTAGCAACCAGTTACTAAAGCTGAATACAGAGGCTGTTTGGAATTCAAGGCAAATGTTGTCTTTCCTCTTGCTTTCATTCTATTAGAACAAGTCCCACTCTGTGATGCCCCCTTGCTTTCCAGAAGGATGTGTCTCATCAAAATACAGATGCAAAGCTAAGAGTACAGGAGAACACACCTGACTCGGGGCCTCTTTTTTCCTGGGATAAGAACATCCTCCTAGGAAAAAACGTAAGGTCAGCCTTGCAAGCAGGATCTGTCGAAAGAGGCCATGCGAAGATTTCTCTGATGTGGGTTTTAAAAAAGAGAGGCAATGCTCCATTACTTTTGTTTTTAAAAAACAGGAATCTATTTATACCACTTTCCCTTGGTTCAGTGGTTCTCAAACCTCCCTAATGCTGTGACCCTTTAATACAGTTCCTCCTGTTGTGGTGACCCCCAACCATAAAATGATGCAAGTGTTCTTTCACAGAAATTAAACCAAAACTGACCCATGGCGTGAAGATCCATTGTTCATGATTGTATATGTATTGGGGTTTTCCCCCCAGGGTTTCTCAGTTCAGTTCTGCCTCTTGTCCCACCATGCCGATCTCGCTATTTTCCTCTGCTCCAGACAGATGAACGCTCTACCTCGATCTATCCCGCAAGGCTCTTGTGCGGATGGCGCCTCCCCCCAGCCAAGCTGCTTGCCCTGCCGTGACTCCTGTGAAACGGTCATTCGACCCCCAAAGGGGTCCCAACACCCAGGTTGAGAACCACTGCCTTAGTTAAAAAAGCTGGGAGGGGCAGGGCAACTCTGGGGAGTATTTCTCAACTGCCCCCCCACCTCTGTGTGATGGACATGTTGGGAGGAAGAATTGGGGGGGGGGGGAGGAACACCTTCAGACAACAAAAAAGCTTGCTTGTAGTTCTGACGTTAACACTGAACTCCAATTCCCATAAGACATAAAGGGGGGGGTTATAAAAATAATATAACTGCTTATTCAGTACAGAAGCTTAGACAAGATGGGCTGAAGGAGGCAGTGATGTACCCCCTACTAAAGAAACCTCGCTAGACCCGCCAAACCTTCTCAACTACCACCCTGTCTCACACCTGGTGTTTCTGGGAAAGGTAGTACAGCAAGCAGCTGCAAACCAGCTGCCAGCATACCTGGATGAAGCTTCAGTCCTTGAGCTGTCTCAATCCAGCTTCCGACCTGGCCATGGGTTGGAAACTGCACTGGTCACCCTGACGGATGACCTTTGACATTAGCTACACCTGGCCCCACCCATTTCTTAAAGACATCAGGAAAGGTATGGGAGGGCACCATGTTGCCCGTGGGCATCGTGTCTGGGAGCCCTGAGTTGGCTTTATCAGGGGGGGTTTATCTGTGGGGCACGACAGAAACAACCAGTGAAATCTCTTTCCTGGCAAGATCCCCTTTGTTTTCCACGCGCCCCTTGAAGACATTTAGCTGCTTGGATTCTGTGTGGTGCTGGGCAGTTTGCAGCATACAAAATCCTTCTTGCTGCTACACCGACATCAAATTATGCATGGACCCAATTTCAGTGGCTGTGACGGAGCAGGGGGAATCTGCCTCTCCTTACCTGCGCTGCGTCCTCATCCTGAAACAGCCCCAAGGATCTGCTAGGTCACATTAGGGTGGTGAGACCACTGTTGGCAGGTTCCAGCACTGTATGAAGCAGAGGCAGAGAATGCTTCGCCCTAGCCTTTGAATAGGTCAGGGCTCTAGTCTTTAGCTGGAGAAATGGCAATTGAAGGGTGGCATGAGAGAAATGGGACAGTCTAGGGCATTGATGCTTTGTATTCTTGACACTTGGGGGGCAACAGTGGGGGGGACTTCTGGAATTCTGGCACTGCTGGTGGACCTCCTGAGGACCCCTGGGTTTTGGCCACTGTGTGACCCAGAATATTGGATGGGATGTGTGCTTAATCCCACAAGGCTTCTCTTATGCTGTTATGTCTATAGCTGTTTCGCATAGTACAATCCAGTTGCATATAGGGTATGGAAAGTGAATGGAAAGTACATCATTTAGTGTACATGAAAGCAGCTGGTGTTTCAACTCTTAAACTGTTTAAAGGTTAGAACCTAATTGTGCGCAACGAGGTTTGAAAACCACACGTGACTAAAGAAGTCCAGTCAAAGCATACCTGATGGGCTGCCATTCAATCACGAGGCTACAATCCCACCTAACGTTTCTAACTTTTTTATTCTTGAGAAACCCCTGAAACATTTTTCAGGCTTTGAGAAAAGGAGGTTGAAAGGGGATATGATAGCCCTCTTTAAGTATTTGAAAGGGTGTCACTTGGAGGAGGGCAGGATGCTTTTCCCGTTGGCTGCAGAGGAGAGGAGAGTAATGGGTTTAAACTACAAGTACAACGATATAGGCTAGATATCAGGAAAAAAAATTTCACAGTCAAGAGTAGTTCAGCAGTGGAATAGGCTGCCTAAGGAGGTGGTGAGCTCCCCTTCACTGGCAGTCTTCAAGCAAAGGTTGGATACACACTTTTCTTGGATGCTTTAGGATGCTTAGGGCTGATCCTGCGTTGAGCAGGGGGTTGGACTAGATGGCCTATATGGCCCCTTCCAACTCTATGATTCTGTGATTCTATGATTCTATGAAACCCCTGAAGTAGTACGATTGTACAGAATATGGTTAGGAAGCATAGCTGTGTACATGCTCAACTGAGACACCGTCACTTCCTACTCCCTCCAAGCCCAATATTGGCCATTTTGGGAGTGGGGAAGGGTTGACATAATCATATATGGTCATATCACTCAATAAATGTTTAACAATATTTAAAATTGTATAAAAACTTAATTAACTCCCATATATTCAGGAAACTCTTCCAGGGCCAATAAGAAACCCAAGGGTTTCCCAAAACCCTGGTTGAGAAAGCCTGGTGTATGGGCTATCTGCAATATACACGCTCCCTCACTAGGGGGCAGGCTGGTGACATGCTGCACCATTCTGTAGAGACCAAATGAAGAATGGGTCTTTTACCGTATTATTACCCAGTCATATATCAAGAAATTACTGAGAATTAAAACTGTTGCATTTCTAGTATTCTAGTTCAACTTCTGTCAGAAAGTTGTTCATTTCTCTCCTCATTTAGTTAAAAAAAAATAAAGGGAAATGTCCTGGTCAAGCCCTTAAATAGTTGGTGTGTTTTTGTGTTTATAACTTTTAACAGCATTTTAATTGCTTTAAACCAGAGGTTCCCAATGTGGCCTTTGCGTCCCATCGCTGCTACTGCCTTTCTTGATGTCTGTTAACTGGGGTCAGGGGCTAGAAGAAGAAGGAGAGTTGGTTCTTATATGCCGCTTTTCTCTACCCGAAAGAGGCTCAAAGCAGCTTAGTTGCCTTCCCTTTCCTCTCCCCACAAATTCAGAGTACCTTTATTGGCATAAAATTGCAAAGCATAAAATGAAATTTTCAAACAGTTTCAGATGTAAAATCTATCGTAAAAGATTTTCATTTAAAATTGCCAGTAGAAACTTTGCTACTTTTATAATAGTTGCTGTGTCCCTCACATTTAGTATCATTTTAATCCAGTGTTTCTCATTAACACAGCTGAATTTCAATTTCTTCAGATAATTAGCTAACGGGTGACGAAATACTTCAAACTTAGGACACACCAGAAGTATATGGTACAACTTGTTAGGGACACTACATCCATGTAAACAGTATCTCTCCTGAGGAGGGATCTTCAAAAATCTACCTCGGGTGACATTTGAGGGAAAGATGTTTAAGCGAGCTACTAGAAATGCTCTTCTTAACTGGTGTGTCTCCAAAATTTGGAGATACATGGGCATGGATTTGTAAGATAAGGGAATATCCCAGAAGCGCTCTCCCCACAATAGACACCCTGTGAGGTAGGTGAGGCTGAGAGAGCCCTGGTATTCCTGCTCGATCAGAACAGCTCAATCAGTGCTGTGGTGAGCCCAAGGTCACTCAGCTGGCTGCATGTGGGGAGTGCAGAATCGAACCGGCTTGCCAGATTAGAAGTCCACACTCCTAACCACTACACCAAACTGGCTCTAGGTGGAGCTTCTGACTGGCCCTTGGAGACATGTTAGCTGTGCAGCCATGAAGTTCACTGCATGACCTTGGGGGATTCACTCTTGTATTAGCCTAATTGGGTTCTAGGAAAGGGGACATGACTAAACTGTGAATGTGTAACCTATTCAGTTTAAGCAAAAATCATTTATTTTTATTGAAGAAGGGAGAGAGTTCATATCTATGACAGTGAACCTTTTGATACATTGCTGAAAATAGCCATAAACCAGTTTCAAAAGATATCATATTTGGAACAATAATTAAACATGTTCAACAACCACCAACAAGTAACAATTCAGGCCTGTTGTCTTTGGGCAGGCCAGGCCTGGCTTTCTAACATCTGGGAGTATCTTGAAGAAGTACCAACTGGCCAGCTGTGCTCTGCATTGGGAGGTTTTATGTTCTTCAAAGAAGTCTCTGGTATCTGCATTCTCAAGATGAAAGCCATCAGGATACAGATAACAGTAGGATTCTTTCCCTAAAATGTTAAGATATATAGTTTTTTTTATACAAAGCAATACTTCTGAGGGGACAGGGCTTTTCCTTGCAGCCTCAGACCTCCAATCCCTCTGGTCAGTGGTTAGTAGAAGAATTGGTTCTTATATATCATTTTTCTCTACCCGAAGGAGTCTCAAAGCGGCTTACGGTCACCTTCCCTTTCCTCTCCCCACAACAGACACCCTGTGAGGGAGGTAAGGCTGAGAGAGCCCTGATATTACTACTTGGTCAGAACAGCTTTATTAGTACTGTGGCAAGCCCAAGGTCACCCAGCTGGTTGCATGTGGGAGAGGGTGGAATCAAACCCAGCTCACCAGATCAGAAGTCTGTACTCCTAACCACTACACCAAGCTGGCTCTCTGCACCAAGCTAGCCATGGCGACTGAGGGAAACCTCCATATTCAGAGGCACTAAGCCTCTGGATCCCAGAACAGCCAGGAGGCAACTTCAGGGAAAGTCCTCAGCTTCTCTGCCCAGTTGTTTGGCCCTCCAGAGGAACTGTCCGGCCACTCTGTGAGGCTGGATGCTGGACTAGAGGGAACATTGGTCTGATCCAGCAGGGCTCTTCTGATGTTCTGAATGGCCTGCATGAGGAGATTGGGAAGGTTCCTAAGCTTCCAACATTCCAAAAACTGTGTGCAACAGAACTGTCAAGGTCATAGGGCTCTAATAAAACAGAACAGCCTAGGAAGTTGCTTAAATAAGGGCCAGGACTGTGTACTCAGCCTCTTGACTAGTACCATGTACTCTGCCTTGAGTCTCAGTGAGAACTCCACACAAAACTAATGTAAATAAGTATTATTCCTTCGTGCACATTCATGAGTCAATTTTTAGCAACGGGTGAATATGAGAAAGACAGCGCTACAAATGTGAAACCTTTATTCCATTAAACATAATGATTTCAAATTCTGAATACACCCAAGAAGTGCAAGCCATGCAGAGTAACAGACTAACGAACGTGGTGCCTTGAAGTAAACCAACTGGCTGCTTCTTAGGTCTGTCTTCAGGGGTGCATAAAATTACTAGATCATCTCGTGGAATGGAGGCTTGCAAAAATGAACACACAAAAAGTTAACCAGGGACAAACGAACACAGAGAGACTGTAAAAGGGAAGAACTTAAAGAACTCTGAACTCAAGAGCATCAAAGAACATCGATAGGTTTTCATGTGCTAAATCTGGAGGCGCGTTTTACAGAAATCAATTCTGCACTTCCAAGAAATTTCTTTTTTGAAACCCAGCTCTGGCCAACTGTTTTCACATTTTCTTTCTACGGCCGCCAAATGTCATTGAGCTTTGAAAAGGACGGCTTGCTCAGAAGCGTGTACTGGAGCCTTTCTTTGCTAGAACACCTCCGGTCAAACCCGGTTCAATTTAGTGACGATGAGTACCCGCACGGTCTGGTCAAAGGCACTGCAAACGCAAAGGCCCCTTTTGTCCGGGCTCCAGTCAAGGCTAGAAATAGGCTGTGTGGACAACGTCACGTTCTGCAGAAGGCTGACCGAACCGGCTACCCCCATTTCTCTGCCTTCTGAATCCTTCTTCAAGCGCTGGGCTGGATATTCACTGGAAATAGAAAGCAAGCTTGGCTTAGAAACATATACCAGGGGGACCCTTTTTACTGATACACCATTTTTGCAGTAACGGTTCAAAAAATCAATGGGCCAGATCAACAACTGAGTCACATGCTGTCTCTGTTGTGGATCCACCTTACGGAATGGCCAGCCTGATGTGGCCGTCAGAGCATCAGATGAGAACTTGAGACTTCGGTTCGAGTCCCCACTCTGCCACGGTACCTTGCTGGATGATTTTGGGCCACTTACATACTCTCAACCTAACCTACCACACAGGGTTGTAGTAAAGAGAAAATGGAGGTAACTAGAAGGATGTGAACCACTTTGGGTACCTGCTGGAGAGAAGGGCAGGGAATAGTAAATAGGCACTAGCCGTCATGAGGACTGGTCAGTGGGAACAGAGGAGACAAAAGTTAGACCTAGGCCAGTGGACTCCTGGAGTAAGGCAGAGGCAGATCAGGGAGACAAAGCAATCCTAAATCTCCCATTGCTTCATGTCGAGTGCTCAGCAATTCTACATGCTTCATTAACTTAGCAGAATCAGGGCATTCCACGGAATCAAGTCCTCATTTTGTGTGCCAAACTGACCGACTTGGCTCTGTTACTGAAATGAAGAAAGGTTGGGGGAGCTTGGTCTGCCTGGAGAGGAGACAACTAAGAGGGGATCAGATTACTATCTTCAAGTATTTAAAAGGCAGCCATGTAGGGGATGGAGCAGAGTTGTTCTCTCTTGCCCCGGAGGGACGGACCAGAACCAATGGGAGGAAATTAATTCAAGAGAAATTCTGTCTAAACCTCAGGAAGAAGTTCCTGACAGAGCAGTTTCTCAGTGGAACAGGCTTCCTCGGGAGGTGGTGGGTTCTCCATCTTTGGAAATTTTTGAACAGAGGCGGGATAGCCATCTGACAAAGACGATGATTCTGTGAAGGCTTAAGGGGGTGGCAGGTTACAGTGGATGAGAGATAGGGTTGTGAGTGTCCTGCATAGTGCAGGGGGTTGGACTAGATGACCCAGAAGTCCCCTTCCAACTCTATGATGCTATGAATGCAGGTTGCTATTTTCTTTAGTATAAACCATGGCGGCAGCTGCCAAACTATCCAGCACAGCACCATCGCTGTAATGTAGAAATCACTTGCCACTGGGTTCATGGGTCACATGGCCACCCCCAGTTGTTAATGATGCTTAATAGCACAAAAGAAAAGAGGGAGGTGAGCTGTTATCAGACACACCAGTAACCTACCTGGGACAGACACGCAAGAGGTGTTCCAATACTAAATGCCTGACATGTCATTTTTAACATGCAACCCATTGCCAGTTTTGAAGGGTGGCTCATATCTCCTGACGGACACAAGTTAGTGAGAAAATGACATTCCCACGAAAACAAGGTGATCAAGGACCTAGAAAGTGTGTGGGCACCTGTTACAACTTAAGCAGAACCAAGCACTAGAGCTGCTTACACCACTCCCATTCTAATGAGACGTTTCTCTCAGTCAGGCACGAATCCTACCTAGGCAGAGCCATGTTAAAGTGCAGAATTGGACAGAGTGCAAATCAGGGGTCCCCAGCATGTTGCCCATGGCACCTTCTGTGTCACCCGCCAAGTGTTTTTAGAAATGAGAAAGGGCCAAGGGGGCCTTTGCCCAGCAAGGCTTCTGATTGGCCACTAAAGATCTGACTGGCTGTGCAGATTTTTTAAAACACTGCTTTGGCAGCAGCCGCAAGGATTGTCATTGTGTGACTGAAGGTAAGTGGAGGCAGCCATTTTGTTGCTGGCTCCACTTCCTGCAGAAGCCATTTTCTGGGTGCACTCCCCACAGTGTGTTGGAATCCCAAAGGTGCCAACAGGCTCAAAAAGCTTGGGGACCCCTCATTTAGAATTCCTTCTGGAATTGTCCATTTTACCCTCCCTCCTACCCAGACATGAGCATGAACACTTACTATTTCCAAAGATGAAGATTTCCAGCTCCTCCGCTAGTCACGAAGATGTCCCTGTTCTGTGGAAGGTGCCGGACTTGCCACATGGTGGATTTGTGTGCCTGATAAACAGGAAAGTGCTATGAAGTTTTGCAATGAACAAGGTCATCAATGAACAGAATGGGTTCCAGTTATGTGTCCATGCACTGTAGGGAGGCTCTGTCTCACGGGCTTCTCATAGGAAGTGAAAACTGCATCCATGCTGTCCGGTGGGCAGGGACTGAGCGGCACAAACAATTGCTGTATTTAGTCCTTTATTGATACAGGACAGAAGCCAGAAAAGCCCTGATCAGCCTAACCTTGTCAGAGCTTGGAATCCAAGCAGGGTCCAGCCATGGCTGGTACTTGGATGGGAGAGGACCAAGAAGAAGAGTTGGTTCTTATATGCCACTTTTCTCTATCCGAAGGAGGCTCAACGCGGCTTACAGTCGCCTTCCCTTTCCTCTCCCCACAACAGACACCCTGTGAGGTGGGTGAGGCTGAGAGAGCTCTGATACCACTGCTCGGTCAGAACAGCTTTATCAGTGCTGTGGCGAGCCCAAGGTCATCCAGCTGGGTGCATGTGGGGGAGCGCAGAACCGAACCCGGCTTGCCAGATCAGAAGTCCACACTCCTAACCACTACACCAAACTGGCTCTCAGGAAGACAGTTGCTATGCAGAGGGGAGCAAAATCGCAACCACCTCTGCTCGGCTCTCGAAACCCTGTGATCTTGGGGTTGCCATGAATCAGTTGAAACTTGATGGCACACTATTATTATATTCACAGCACTGAGGAAAGGTGTCCGTTCTTCTGTCTAGCACCACTCACATCTCCCCAGTGCTTGTGCCCTCCCCCCAAAGTGGGGGACTGCTCAGCTCCACAGAGCTCTCCACTGACAAACTGTAATGTCTCATTTAATGCTGGGCAGAAGGGACAAATCCTGCCATTCTCCTAAGTTTCCTGGCATGCAAGGCTTGTGCTTTGGACAAACTCCTAAAGGGAAGTCCACAACTATGCAGCAACCACCAAAGAGTCATCTCTGAACAACTCTGTCATTTTATTTGCTCTTCTGACAGCATCATCCACAGGGCTTTGTGGGACAAATGTCAAGATCCAGATCAAACAGCAGGAGAAATTGCCCAGAGACTCATGGCCCTAGGCATGGCCCGTTAAGAAAAGTTGCCCCACATAGACAATTCTGTGCTTCATCTTGCCGTCATACAGCATAAATGAAACTTCTCTCTTCACAAAGAGGAATAGACCAGATTTTATACTGTACCTTCTCTGAAAGAGAAGCAAAACCTTTGGTCGGATGCTGAGTTCTCATGTCAAAGACATGAAATTTTCCTTCCAGGGATGTTGCCACCAACTTGTTCATATTTATATCCTTCCTGTCAAATTCCACACTGCACACCTAGGACCACAAAAGCAAGCATAAGATTTCAGCAGTATGCTTGACACCCGCAGAGGAATCCCCCGTGCTTTGGTCTACAGCTGTAACCAGTCGTGGTCTGGGCTGCTCAGTGTTGTACTTTTGCTCTTCTGCAAAACAAGCCCACCCACCATGCAGTTCAAAGGAGGAGGTTTGACAGAAACCCTAAAACCTTACTAGGGCTCAAGAATGGGATCCTGGACACCTGGGATTTACATTAGAAGAACCCAATCATTTCCGTTCCACACTGGACCATCCTGACAAATTGGAAGGCCCTATTGTTGCCACCACAAAGAGCCCTGAAACTGTGAAGGCTAAGGGGTGGCAGGTTACAGTAGATGAGCGATGGGGGTTGGACTAGATGATCCATCCCTTCCAACACTATTATTCTGTGATTCTATGATTCTATGAAACAAGGGCTCTACCATGATGTGGAACATGTCCTTCAACTCCTCCATTGCAAAGACTTGCAATGTACAAGGTTATAAGAACAAGGGTATAAGAACAGAAGAGAAGCCATGCCGAATCAGGCCAATGGCCCATCCAGTCCAATGCTCTGTGTGTCAGACAGTGAACAAAACCCAGGTGCCATCAGAAGGTCCACCAGAGGCCAGACTTTTGCCTTTGTCCCCCAAGCACCAAGAATACACAGCATCACTGCCCTAGACCGAGTGTTCCATCTATACCTTGTGGCTAAGAGCCACTGATGGACATCTGTTCCAGATGTTCATCCATCCCCCTATTATTACTTATTAAATTTCTAGACTAGTTAATAAGCTAGAAGCATCAACAAAACGGCAATGTGTCATTGTCAGCCAGAAGGTGGATCCCTTGTCTATCCTAGTGGCCATCAATACTTCCTGCAACAGTGAAGTCCACATGTTCAGTACTTTTTGGTTAATGAAGTACTTCCTTTGATTGGTTCTAAAATGACTGTTCATCAATTTTATTGAGTGCCCACAAATTCTTGTATTGGGAGAAAAATACCTCTTTTTATTGACCTTTTCTATTCCATGCATAACCGTATAGACCTCTGTCATATCAGCCCTTAGCTGCCGTTTTTCCAAGCTAAAGAGCCCTGGCCCTTTTAACCAGTGAAAGTATCCCATTCCCCCTTAACCATTTTAGCTGCTCTTTTCTGCACAATCAGAGCAGAGCGTTTTATCTTTCTCCCAACAATCTCACCGCTTAGGAAAAATAGAGAACAATTACTATCCAAAACCGAGCCAAACTTCATTAATAGGCTGACAGGGGTGGGGTGGGAACCAGAATATACTGTACCAACATCCTCGTAAGCAAAAATTTCAGGCTGGAAGCAACTGCACCCATTAAAAGGTTCAAACTGTTTCTTTGTGAAATGTTTACCCCATTCTTTATGTTGGTCTCCCATCGTAGTGACATGTTCTTAAGGTCGAACAGTTTAATATCCCCGTTGTCGTAGCCAGCACAGACCACACGCTCTTCTTGATTATAAGCATTGCCTGGGGGAGGGGGGAAGGATCACTGTTTAGATAAAGAACTGTCCGACATTCCTACAACAAATCCCTAGCATTTTTCTAATCCTGCATTTGACTAGAAGACAGTTCTGGAAAGGAGATGTATGAAGAAATACAAGCTTTGAAGAAGGGCTGTGGCTCAGTGGTTGAGCATCTGCTTTGCATGCCAACGGTCCCAGGTTCAATCCCTGGCATCTCAAGTTAGACAGACCAGCCGGTACGTGATGGGAAAGACCTCTGCCTGGGACTCTGGAGAGCCATTACCAGCCTGAGCAGTCAGCCCTGACATCAACAGATGAATAAACAGAAATAAATTCTGGCGTTGGCAAAAAGCTTTATTCAGAACAAGTTCCTAGGTATAAAACCTCATTTTCGTATTTTACTTCCTCAGTAAAAGATAGTTACCTTTATGGACTTTTGATACTAATAGACCCAAATTATATGGCTTTAAATATAAAGTATAAGGCATATAAAATAAAGAATTAGGTAGTGGGTTGAAGAATTTGTTCGTATCCCTGAAAAAAAAATCAATTCAGAAATAAGTTTACTGAGGAAGTAAAATACGAAAATGAGGTTTTATACCTAGAAACTCATTCTGAATAAAGCTTTTTGCCATCGCCAGCTTGGAAATTTCTTTCTGATTATTGACCTCAACAGATGGCAGGTCTGGCCACTTATAAGGCGGTTTCCTATGTGACCGTTACTTGGACCCACAAAAACATTAAGGCCCTTAACATTAAGGGAGTAGTTAGAAGATGCATGACCTACCACCACCATCTTAGATTTAGGTAGGAAGTTTAATGCCCCCTTATGTGCTACAATGGAACAGACTATCCAGTGCCATTTCTGCAACAAGCTGAACACCAGGAAGCATCCAAGACTTGTTCCGCTCGCCTTTTGTTGGGTTACGTAGTTTTAATGGGGGGTGTAGAGATTTGTCTAATTTTGTCTCTGCTCCTAGCTGTTGGGCACACCCAGGCTGGGGCAGGGTCAAGAAAGGTCAGCCTCTAGTCTCTGTGCAAACATCAGAAAGACAGAGTTTCTGTAAATAGCTAATCTCGAGAAACCTTCCTGGGTGAGGATTAAGCCATGTCTCGCACGCTGATAACAATGTAATGTGTACACAACAACAATCTTCTGTAAACTTTCATGACTAAAATGTATATTGCAAAGTCTGCTTTCCTGGGCTGGAAGTAAAATAAAAGGCTAATCTGCTCGAGAAGGCAAGCAAGCTTCAAGCCAAGCTTCAACCAAGCTTCTTCAAAGCAAGCTAGCACAGAGAGAGAAGCAAGCCTTGTGTCTGTCATTACTTCAGGAGGGGTTTATGTACAGTTGTAACCCGCCATGAGTTGTTGCCAAGAGTGTTGGGCTAAAAATAAAAAAAAATCAATCCATCAAAATAATAAAGGGAGCCTCCGGAGCGGGCTTTCTAAACCAGGGTTTTGTGAAACTCTGGGGTTTCTTGATGGCCCTGGAAGAAGAATTTCCCAAATGGGTGGGAGTTCATTTACATATTTAAAAATTTGCTTACATTTGTTATATGGTTAGGTCGACCCCCCTCCCCACCAAATGGCCAATGATGGGTCTGGAGAGGGTGGAAAGGGGAGGAGTCCTGGGTGGGCGTATCCACAGCTCTGCTTCCCAATCATATTCTGCCTGATCGCGCCACTTATTGGGTTTCTTGAAGCCTGAAGAACGTTTCAGGGGTTTCTCAATGGTCAAAAAATTGAGAATGGCTGTTCATGGACTGCATTCACTTGCAGACAGAAACTTTCAGTCTCGTCATGTATTCTGACTACCCGCTAAGGGCAAATGAGCAAGGTCTCTGCAGGCTCAATGTTGTCCGACTTGGGAGACAAAATTGATGAAAGGAAGATTGCTCCCATGACTGGTGTTTCTGCCAACTGTTCAGGATTTATTCACCTATGGTACATACCAAACGCTACAGTCCAGCAGTCTCTCTTGCTTTCAGCTTGGGCGGGCTCCATATTGGCTACCGGAAAGTCTTTTTGTCTTGGGTCCCACACCTTCACAGTGCCTGTAAGAATGGATAGCTCCTTACTCTGTTACTGGCAAAATGGCTTGTGTTTATTTCTCAGACCCTCCATTAGCTTTCAAGAAATCAGATGTTACATCTTTTTAAAAATTGTTCCTTATACTTAGCATATGGAAAAATCAAACAGATGACATGGCTATTTTCTGTGCTTGCAAAATCTAATGGAAATCATCTGTTTCCCCTTTTAACCTAAGGAATTATGTATTTTGCCAAGTGACATAAAAAGTTAAAAATATTACTTTCCAGGACCTGAAAGCTGTTTTCTTCATGCAAGAGGATAATCAAGAAACCAGTACTATAAATGTATATACAGAACTGTTTGCAGTTGGATTGCTTTACACTGTTGTTCGTACCGCCGCCCATATGAAGGTATCAGTTTGCTACAGCCCGTTAATGACTTATGTAAAAACTCTGTTCCATGTAGAACTCAAAATAGAACATACAGCATATGTAGATCTGATTGCAGGATACTTGTAACCATATCAGATGGCAGCTGCGGAACCCTGAATGGAAAAAAAGACTGACCAATACCACTGTTACCAAGTATATACTGGTTGAGAAAAATCCATGGAGCGGCAGGGATCAGTCAGTACAGGGAAGGCATGTTTTTAAGAAGGTGTTTGGTGTTGCAGGTTTCGACTTTTAAAACTTCTCCCTGCTGAATCCTAAAATGGCACTTAGATTTTAAGCATCTTTAGAAACAAAGAGTTGTGGTCCTAAATCGTAGTCCATGACAACAGCCAGAGGTCCAGAACCCGATCCATGGGAAAAGTTTCTTCAGGTTTCTCATCAAGCTTTAATGGAAGCTCAACATGAGCAGATCTCCAAATATACCTGAACACTTAACATACTTGTCATGTTCATTCAGATTCTGCACCCCCACCAGTCCTGTTGGTTGTACACCATTATTTGGCCAGTTTGCACATAACAGTATACTGCAGCTTGCCTACACATAGGAAAAGAAGAAAGCGGAAGCACATGGCAGAAGCTGAAAGCAGAGCTGCAACTCCTTTCCCTTTTAAAAGAGGCTTAATGCCGCATGCCACAAAAGACTCCACCTTCTGATTTCTAGACTTCAGACCTCTATTCAGACCTCAAAGAGCCTCTTGTGGCGTAGGGTGGTAAAGCAGCAGACATGCAGTCTGAAAGCTCTGCCCATGAGGCTGGGAGTTCAAGCCGGCTTAAGGTTGACTCAGCCTTCCATCCTTCCGAGGTCGGTAAAATGAGTACCCAGCTTGCTGGGGGGTAAAGCGTAATGACTGGGGAAGGCACTGGCAAACCACCCTGTATTGAGTCTGCCATGAAAACGCTAGAGGGTGTCACCCCAAGGGTCAGATATGACCCGGTGCTTGCACAGGGGATAGCCTTACTTTTTATTCAGACCTCATTTCTTTCCAGGACTGATTGCAACTACAGCTGGGAGCACCAAGCCTCATTCACATCATGCCATGCCCAGGCTGGGTGTGACATTTATATTCATCTGTAAATCTCTGGTTCATGTTCGATTGATTGAGGACCACAGCCCCCGCTCAGTCTGCTAGGGCATCACTTGCCTAAAAACACCCATGGAGAATCTTAGCCACTGGATGCTAACTTCTCGCCCTGACTTTCATGACCCAGGCTAGCCCAATTTCATCAGACCTCATTGTCTCTGGTATTTGCAGACTGGTAGGCAAGCCACTTGAGCATGGAACACATCAGTACGATGACAGGCATCCTTTAGCATTCGGACGACGGCACGAAATCCCTTTTTAACTTTCATATTATGCTAATTCCAAGATGGGAAAGGACCCATTCTCCCACCCACCCCCCAACGGTAACCTTGTAAGGGACCACCTCACCATCACGACTTCCAGTCACAATTTCTGGTGCTCCTTCCCCAATCCCTAAGCCACCAACACCGTCGATACAATTTATGATTTCTTGATGTCCCTTCACAGAGTACACCGGGACTTCTGGAGCTTCCAAATTCCTGAAGAGGGCAAAAAGGACAATTATTTTGTGTTCCTCAAAAGTTCACAATGCATCGAATTCTGAAGCTTTTTCTGACTCACATGAAATGCAATCTTGATACAGAATAAGACGATAGCTGAGAGTGGTATATCTTAGAAGGTGGGCTCGAAAAAGAAACACTTTAGAAACATTGGCTGGGCCGACACCAAACAGATTTCTCTTGACCACCCAGCAAAACTTTAGAATTGTTTTTTAGACAAGAGAGCACTGTATGGTATATATTGGCCACCGAGGAAGACACCAGTGGGTCAAAAGACATTTGGTCTGTTGTTCACGTGCAGTTAGATACGTTTTGTTTTTACTTTATTGGTGCACTTTAATAAATATTTGTAATAATTTTTAATATTGTTTTAATATTGCTTTGCGGTTCAACTTTTGAGTTCCTGACTTAGTCCAGGTTGGGTTTCTGTTCCCTTTTTTGGTTCTGCAAATACTCCATAGACCAAAATGTCTTTGGAACTAGGAGGGCAACTTGGCATTATAATAAACGGTTCTTTGCAAGCCGTGGGAGAACGGCGTTAAATATGGCAGGACCCTTGCCTCACAGGCTGGCACACTGTTTTTCCACAGTCAGTAGTACGGCTCAATAGTCTAGGCTTGTGTCAAAGTCAGATCCTGTAAAAACCTGACAAGACACTACTAGGGATTAACTCCCCCTTGGACCCCCCCCCCTTTTCAGCTTGTCTTTCACTATAGCCACTGCCCACTGTTTGCAAGGCTATTAGTGATAGGACATTTTGGAGGTCATTACTTCATAGGATCCCCCAAATCAGCAGTGACTTGATGGCACTTACCACATGCACACAGCCTAACACAGAGTTAGTGCTATAAACAAAAAACGCGTTGTTACTATGGCAAACTGGCTTCTTTGTGAAGCAAACACCATCCAGACAATATGGAAAGGGGTTTTGTTTTTCCTGTTTTGTTTTTTTTAATTAAAGGAATCAAATAGAATCCCTTCACCAAAGAGCTTTCTTTGGCTACACTCTGCCTGTGAAGAACAGCTTTTAGAGAAAGCCTTCTATTTGAATATGACCTTTCTGAAACAATAGTCAGGATTCACAGAGCGGCTTTATGCACATTCAAAGACTTGGTCATGCCCAGTGGAAATCTGAGTACTTTTCCCCTCTGCACAGTTAACTATTGTGGCTTAGGACACCTGGCTTTGGAAAGTTCTTCGTAGTTTGCCTTCAGGCACTGGGAAGGGAGGCTGCTGTCTGAATGAAACAGCCCTAATGTCCCCGTGGGCACAGAACTAGCTCCTGGGAGCTCAGCCAGTGTCTTCTCATATGAAATGCCAGGAAAAACCATACAGGGCTGACATAATCAACCCAACTGTCTTTAACAGAGAAGCTTTGAATTAGCTCACTCCTTGCTAAACCTGCCAGATCTTTGGTTGAGGCCGGGTTGTTTAAGATCTTGGCCCCCACACCCACAGGCTTTGTTATAACATCGCTTGAACCCTCTGTGGATGGTTGTTATATGGTTGTGGGGTGGGTGGGTGGAAGGATTTTCTGGATGGAGGTTTATGGTTTTAAGGTTTGGGATTTTATGGGGTTTTATGTAAGCCGGCTTGAGTCCCACCAAGGGGGAAGGTGGAATATAAGTGTAAGTAAGTAAGTAAGTAAGTAAGTAAGTAAGTAAGTAAGTAAGTAAGAAAGAAAGAAAGAAAGAAAGAAAGAAAGAAAGAAAGAAAGAAAGAAAGAAAGAAAGAAAGAAAGAAAGAAAGAAAGAAAGAAAGAAAGAAAGAAAGAAAGAAAGAAAGAAAGAAAGAAAGAAAGAAACAGGGATTTAAAAATGTTGCACAATATTAATGGACAAATGTAGTATTCTCACCATATATTTAAGTTGCCACCAAAGTCTCCTGTAGCTAGATATCTTTGCTGTAAAGAGGAAGCGCCAAAAGTTCCACATTTTATAGGCTTTGACTTTTCAATCTTGAAAGAGAAAAAAACAAGAGTTGAGGGTTTTTTAAAAAAAAATCAGAGCTAGGTAATAATACATCTATAGTTCCCCTCTAGTCAAGTCACGGATTGAACAGTTCTGCAGGGCCTGGAAAAGGCACCACCAGGCATTTGGTTGAGATCAACCAGAACCACCGCTTCCAATTGCACCCCCCAAGCCTCCCTCCTACAACCATCACTACAGATTTGCCCACTCTGCTGGGCCACCAGTAAATGATGACTTATTGTTCTTCCCAATGTTCTGCTGTTCATAATGTGGTTATTCTTATTATTGTATTTCAGTGTTCCGCAGGGCCTGCAAAACAGAGCTCTTCCGCCAGGTCTATGGTTGAGGCTGGCGTGGCGAGGAAGATCTGACGGACTCCCCCAGTGTTAAGAGCGTAAGTACCCGCCATGTGATCTGCGCTCCCTCCTCCCACTCCTGTACTAGATTTTTTTAGGGGAGGGGTTAGTGGGTGATGTTCTGTATTTGGATGAATGTCCAGAAGTGATTTAATCGGGTTTTAATGGGGCTTTTAACATGGACTGTTGTAACCCACCACAAGCCAGTTATGAGAGTGGCGGGCAATAAGTCAAAATAAATGAATGAATGAATGAATGAATGAATGAATGAATGAATGAATACATACATACATACATACATACATACATACATACATACATACATACATACATACATACATACATACATAAAATAAAACTGAGTTATTTGTATTGATCTGTTTGATGTAAACCACCCTGAGCCTTCGGTGAGGATGGTATATATAAAAATAAATACATAAATAAATTGTCATACTGAAGTGTTAAAGAATAGATGTTTCAAAACATATAATTTTCAACCTGAACTTTAAATGGAGTTGCCAGCCTCCAGATAAGGCCTGGAGATCTCCCAGAGCTCAGTTCCCTTTTAGAAAACGGCTCCTTTGGAGAGTGGAATCTCTGCTGTTGTAACCCTCTGAGGTCCCTCCTCAAACCTTGCAATCTCCATACTTCCCAGTCAGGAGATGGTAACTGTAAAATATGTACTAAACATTGCAAACGTTTGCAAAATTCAGATCTGATAACCCATAAAAGCAACAATAGAAACGATAGCAACCACAATGATTCCTGGATTTGTAATGTTGCCTGTTTGCAAATAGATTTTGCCATTTCACATAGTGAAATGCAATTGCAACGTGCATTGAAAGAGCACTCATTCATGTGGGTCACAGGACCCATAGTATGTGGATGAATCTTTGGACCTTCTCTGAGAGTTATGCCAGCCAGAAAAAAAAAAAAAGAATTATCACTTCAGAGGGAAGACGCCTCACTGAGAGTGACTCCTATTGCTTTGTCCAACTTGAAAAAATAAGTTGTCCACAAAGCAAGGAATCCGGATGTGATCTTTAACCCCTCCCTTACGATGGAGGCTCAGGTAATGAGAGTAGCACAGCTGGCATTTTTTCATCAAGCCAAGCTACTAGTGCCCTGCCTGGCCCTGGAGCAGTGATCCAGGTGATGCTCACTTCTACACTAGGCTACTGTAACTCACTCTATGTGGACCCCACACTTATCCTTGTCTCAGAAACAATAACTAGCCCAGGTCCTCACAGGAACTCCTTGGAGGACTCATATCCAACCTATCCTGTGGTAGCTGCACTCTTTGCCTGTTGAATTCCAGATCAAGTTTAAGGTATTGGTTCTCACCTGTAAGGTCATTTGCAGTCTCGTCTGGCATACCTAGTTCTCACTGCCTAGGCCTCACTGCCTATGTCCCAAAAGATTGTTGCGCTCTGCAAATTCCAACTAGTTGGTAGTCCCTTCCCCCAAGGAAATACAACTGACTTCAACCAGAGCCAGGACATTTTTGGTTCTGACCCCTACTTGGTGGAACAAGCTCTCTGAGGAAATCCAGGCCCTGTTGGAATTAGCCAGGTTTCACAGGGCCTGCAAGATGGAGCTCTTCTGTTGAAATTTTGGTTGGAGTCAGTGATCTAACATCAAGTAGGCCTCCCCAGGGAAGACTCCCCATGAAGTATTATCAGTAAGGTAAAGGTATCCCCTGTGCAAGCACTGGGTCATGTCTGACCCTTGGGGTGATGCCCTCTAGTGTTTTCATGGCAGACTCAATACGGGGTGTTTTGCCATTCCCTTCCCCAGTCATTACCGTTTACCCCCCAGCAAGCTGGGGACTCATTTTACCGACCTCGGAAGGATGGAAGGCTGAGTCAACCTTGAGCCAGCTGCTGGGATCGAACTCCCAGCCTCATGGGCAGAGCTTTCAGACTGCATGTCTCCTGCCTTACCACTCTGCACCCCAAGAGGCTCTGTATTATCAGTACCAAAAATGAGACTGCACTGATGGTACTGGGCCATGTTTAAAGAATTAATGTACTGTACTGAGATGGGTTTTGAAAGTTTTAATGTCTAATGTTTTATTAATGTTCAATTAGCTTATATTTTTGTTATTATTGTTGTAGTTGAACACTGCCCTGAGCCATTAAGGAGGGTGGTATAAAATGAAATAAATAAAATCAATACAGGTTGAATAATAATAGCATACAAAGATTGTCAAGAAATTCTGATATGCCAGCGCCTAGCTCTGCTGTAATACTTAAAAAAAACTTTTGGCATGCATATGAGGCAAGCTCATATCCGACCTATCTATTTGCTATGGCAAATCTAGACAGCATCCTAAAAAGCAGAGACATCACCCTGCCAACAAAAGTGTGTCTAGTCAAGGCTATGGTCTTCCCAGTTGTATGGCTGTGAAAGTTGGACCATAAGGAAGTCCGAGCGTCAAAGAATTGAGGCTTTTGAACTCTGGTGCTGGAGAAGACTGTTGCAAGTCCCTTGGACTGCAAGGCGAACAAACCGGTCAGTCCTAGAAGAGATCAGCCCGGACTGCTCTTTAGAAGGCCAGATCCTGAAGATGAAACTCAAATACTTCAGCCACCTCATGAGAAGGAAGGACTCCCTGGAGAAGAGCCTAATCCTGGGAGCGATTGAGGGCAAAAGAAGAAGGGGACAACAGAGAATGAGGTGGCTGGATGGAGTCACTGAAGCAGTAGGTGCAAACTTAAATGGACTCTGGGGAATGGTAGAGGACAGGAAGGCCTGGAGGATCATTGTCCATGGGGTCGCGATAGGTCGGACACAACCTTGCAACTAACAACAACATGAGGCAAACACATAACTTCTGATAAAAAGTGTTACACTCTGCTGTTTTTATTTACTTATTCCACTTATATAATGCCCTCCCAGCATGCCAGCCTTGTATCTTCTCCCACCTTTGCTTCTGCCACTTTAATATATTGCTTGGCAAGTAATACTTGGCTTTAACATTCTTTATAGCATAGAAAGGTTTGACAAAAATCAAATGTGTTTAAATTGGCACTGCCAAATGATGCTCACCACCACAAAACTATTCTAAAGCACACAGGTAGTTCCATGCTCATTGCTATAGCAAAGAACAAACAGTTTTCCATGAACAAAATCCAGGGATTGCCTGACTGGCTGAGTAAAGTAAACCTATCTGACAGGAGCGGCTTTCATTGTATTCTCCTTGATGCTATAAACGACCAATATACTGAGCTCTCCTGCATCACCATAGCAACAGCAATCAACACTCCCAAGGAAGCTAGGCCCTATGTACACAGGCAAAAATAATGGCTATCACCCTGACAACTAACGTGGCATTCCCTATCGTTATTCAATGCTCAATTCCTGACCCTTGAGCTGCCAAACAAAACTGAGCGAGAAAGCATTCGTGCCAATGCAAGCAGGTCGGCTCCTCACTGTCTTACTTCAGTCTGAGATGCACATCTTGGATTACTGGCAGCTATTTCAGTAGAACCCAACCTTCTTTAGCCTGGGATGCAAGTCAACCATTGTCTTGAGGAAAAGAACTAAAGGATGCAAATTAATTTACTGAGGAAAAGAACTAAAGGATGAAGAAAAGAACTACTGAGGAAAAGAACTAAAGGATGCAAATTAATTTAAAATCTCAGTTTTAGGCCCATATTTATATTTATACGTATACTTATATTTATATTCCACCCTCCCCCAAAGGCCCAGGGCGGTTTACAGGGAACAGGGAACAGATACAGATAACATGAGGTAACACAAGTGACAACAGCAATAACAGTACAGCAACAATTACCCCAACATGATAACAGCAATAATAATATGATAGAACTGCAAAGGAGCCTCGGCTCAACTACTGGGACCCAGTGGGTTAGGCAGATTAGTGGCAGTTGTAATCAACATAAATTCACCTTTGACAGCTTGGGAAAAACTGTACACACAGAGACACACACAACTGTTTCCCTTCTGAGTGTGTGTGTGTGAAGAGCCACCAAGCGGCAGACTAGCAGGAGTGGCTTCCCATTGCCTGCCTCTGCATCATGGTTTCCTATCCAAGAACTCACAAGAGCAGATCCAGCTCATCTTCCAAGATCGGGCTAGCCTAGACCAGGGGTACTCAAACTGTGGCCCTCCAGATGTCCATGGACTACAATTCGCTGGCAGGGGCTCATGGGAATTGTAGTCCATGGACATCTGGATGGCCTCAGTTTGAATATCCCTGGCCTAGAACATCTAGGTCAGGGCACTCTTTTCCGTAGCCGGCATTAAATTTGTGCAGGTTTTGACTGAGAGCTTGGTTTAACTTCCATCTTCAAGCAGATGGCGTTAAAAGAAATAGTACGGCCATACCCTAGGCAGCAGCAAACACCACTAGTTTTACAGTGGAAGAGCTCGATTCATGTCCAGGGGCACTTTGACGTCTCTGATGAAGGGAACTCTGCCTCTAACTTCTAATCTGGCAAGCCGGGTTCGATTCCTGCTCCTCCTTCACATGCAGCCAGCTGAGTGACCTTGGGCTCGCCACAGCACTGATAAAGCTGTTCTGACTGAGCAGTAATATGAGGGTTCTCTCAGCCTCACCTCCCTCACAGGGTGCTTATTGTGGGGAGAGGAAAGGGAAGGTGACTATAAGCCCCTCTGAGCCTCCTTCGGGTAGAGAAAAGCGGCATATAAGAACCAACTCTTCTTTTAACTGGAGATGAATGGGATCAAATCTGCTTCCTTCTGTATGCCAAGCAGATGCCACACATCTCTTTCTCTCTAATGTACCTCACAGGGGGTCAACCCTGAGCTCTCCCCTCCGGAGTGAAGCACTCTCTTCCATTCTAAGATGGACGGGATGTGGCAATAATAAAACAGAAAAAGGACAACCATATGTCTATGGGCCTTCCATGTTCAGAAGTTGTGACGAGGTGTGTGTTCCCCCTGCATGCAAAGTGTTCTAGGAAAGGAGAATGCTGTTGAGAAGGGCCAGGGACCTGTTCCAGGTTGGCTACTCTGCTCCCTTAGTACCCCACGTCTCTCTCCAGTAGGGATGCAAAACAGCTTAAGCATCATCCTGACAACAACCCTAGAACAGAACATCTGTGGTCCTCCAGATGTTCATGGACTACAATTCCCAGGTGCTCATGGGAATTGTAGTTCATGAATATTTGGAGGAGCACAGGTTGACTACCCCTGCCCTAAAAGGTTGCGTTTCTGCAGGGGAGTGGAGCTTTGCACCTAATTCTCCCGGATCCCAGCATGACATTGTAACCAAGGGCAGAGCCCTCAGTAAAAGCGGAGATAGACACGGTTGCCTAAAGGAAGACTCTCTCAAAAATAGTGAGGAAAGGCATGCAGTTGTCATAAAACTTTACTTGGACACGTCTTAAATTGTTGGAACAAAGTTTATAAGCCTAAATGAGTCAATTTGATTTATTTACTGCCTGTCTTGAATGCATTTCCCTCGAGGGGGGGGCGGAGTCCAAAGAGGCTGACGTCGTTCTCCTCCAATTCATCCTCGCAACAACAACCCTGTGAGGTAGGCTAGGCTGAGAGTGGGACACCCAGCAAGGTGCGGAGGGTTCGCACCGGCGCGTCTGCAAGTGACTAAGCCGGGGGGGGGGGGGCTCTCCATGGATCGTGCAGGCGCCTCGCCCTTCCCCCGCCCGGTGCCCGCGGGCACTCACTTCGCGCAGGAGGGTGAGGCGGCCGCCCTGCAGCTCGTACAGCTGGATGACGCCGGTGCCGCGCGGGAAGCTGCCCAGGCAGAGGAGGCGGGCGCTGCACGGCACCCACTTGCAGTCGAAGATGGTGTAGTTCAGGCTCTGCTGCGTGTGCGCGATCATCTGCGGCTTCTCCAGCGCGCTCCCCGCCGCCACCCCCGACATGGCCGGCCGCCGCGCTGCCCGCCCCTGGACACGCATGCGCCGCCAACCGCCACATCCGGCCCACGCCGCATTTCGAGGGGCGGGGCCGACTTCCCTCGGGCGAACGTTGGTTAATTTATTGGGAAACTTCAATAGATCTATGTTATGTCATGTTGTATGCAATATGTATGTACACGGAGGAGAATTCACGGCCACCCTCGCGTTTTCCCAATTTTTAACGGGCACCTTCCGGGATTCCACTGCGCATGCGCAACCAACCATAACATCCGGGACGCGGAAACCTAGGGTCCAGAAACTATGGCAACGTCCACCATGCTAATTCCAAATTTAAATTTGTATTCTATCAGTCGAAAATCATGTACCTCTAATTCAAAATTAAAAGAGGTATTATTCCCATGGAAAATAATACCCTATGGAAAATAATACGTCGTATATATTTTTACATTTTGAGTTAAAGGAATATATACATATATGCATACATATTGTGTGTGTGTTTGTGTGTGTTTATACATACATATGTTAAATGTATATGCATATGTGTGTTTGTATATCAATTTTGAGTCCAGGGACGACTTTGAGACCCACAGGTGTGCATGCGCACACCCGCAGACAATTAATTTTGAAAGATTCAAATAGGTAGCCGTGTTGGTCTGAAGCAACGCAATAAAATCCGAGTCCAGTAGCGCCTTTGGGACCAACAAAGATTGATTCAGGGCGTGAGCTTTCGAGTGCTTGCAAGCACTCGAAAGCTCACGCCCTGAATCAATCTTTGTTGGTCTCAAAGGCGCTACTGGACTCGGACTTTATCGAATTAATTTTGAATTAAGAGTTATAGACACAGACTCAAAGGCATATATGCACGCTACATACACAACTGTGTGCGCGTATAGATATGTATGTTTGTATATATATATGCCTCTAGTTCAAAATCGAAAGCCAGCCGCACACGTATAATAACTCTCCAGACAGTGTGAAGCAGAGGGGCGGGGCCTCCGGAAAGCCCGCCCAGGCTCCGCCGGCCGAGCGGAAATGGCGATGGAACAGTGACGTTTTCTTCCGCCTTTGCGGGCACGTGTGAGGCATGGAGACGGCTGTCGTGGAGCCAGGTTCGGCTGCGGTCCCCATGGAGGAGGAAGAGGGGGAGGAGACGGTGGCCGGCGAGGCGGCGGGCTTTAGGCCCGTGGAGCGGCGGAAGCAGCGAAAGCGGCGGCGGGCGGCGGCCGAGGGGGGCGAGGCGGAGGGGTCGCTGCCCAGGAAGCGCCCGGAACTGCCCCCCTTGCATGGGGAGGCCCTGCAGGTGAGTCTTTCCGCCCCGCGCGAAGGGGAGTCCCGCCGTTTCTGGGGCGGGGGGCTAGGAGGTTGCCCTGCTCAGGTCCCTCCCCCAGCATCTCCAGAGGTCTTCTCCCGGGGAGTTGGCTGCCCAGACGGCCTAGGAGATGCGCTCTGGGCCTCTCCTGGAGGTTGGCAACCATGTCCCCGCCCTGCGTGGCTCCCGGCTGTTTTTGTCCCTCGAAGGAAGGCGGCGAGGGCCTTGGAGGTGTCATGCAATGACCGCTGCTCTCCAGACTGCTACTCCCGTGGAGAAAAGGTGTATCTGGAGGGTGGCATGGAGGACAGTCAGCCCATCTGAGAGTCCCTTCTGAAATCTCCAGGGATTTTGGCAACCCTCGTTGGCAGAATTACCCAGGAGTCTTCTGTCACCTTATACGCTTTGCTGTTTTGGAGAGGAAGGTGGTTTGCACCCGTGGACCTTCCTCCAATGCCGTGTTTGCACTAGGTGAGATCAGGAGCTATGAAGTGGAGCGAATACGGATTGAAATGGAACGATGTCAAAACGAAGGACACTCCAGGAAATCATAGAACAATAGAGTTGGAAGGGTCCTCGTGGGTTATCTAGTCCAACCCCCTGCACTATGCAGGACACTTGCATCCCTATCGCTCATCCACTGTAACCTGCCACCCCCTTGAGCCTTCAAGATGTCAATGGAAAGGGTAGGCTTCTTTGCCCACTAATGACCATTGACGGTTAAAGCAGGGTTTATCACGTGCGGGTGCAAGACAAGGGGCCTTTGGTCTCAAGCCCCAATTTTGTGCATGAGTTATCCCAAAATCATTCTTGCTGTGGGCTGGGTCTTTCTTCCAAAGCAGAGTTCATGCTTAAACCCTCAAGTCATTGAGTAGACTGGAAGCAAAAGCACTGCCACTTTTTGTACCTCTGTCATTTCATAAATTTTGTGTTGAACAATGGAAAACAGGGTTGCACGTACCTGTAACGGGTGTTCAAGTATCTTCTGCGCAGGCACCCATGGGCTCATACCTGTGCAGTCCCATGTGGGACCCCACAGTACACATGATGACAAGCTGAAGGGTTTTTTTTTTCATACAATGGAATTTGAAGATCTTGTTTAACACCACATGTAAACCCAGATGTTAATCATGAGCCACTCCAAGGAAGGGGATATTGGCCTGATAAATGTTAAGACAACTGGACTGGGTGGTATTTCAGCTTTCTATGAGGTCCTTCTTGTCACTGAAGGTTAATCAGTTTAATCATTGTATTGTATGAGTTAAATGTCTGGTGCATTGAAATTTTGTATTAATTAGGGTGGGAAAGCTGAAATGAGGAAAATTCCAGTGCCAGCAAACAGATACACACCTCTGAAGGAGAACTGGATGAACATTTTCACACCCATTGTAGAACACTTGCAGCTTCAAATTCGATTCAACTTAAAAACAAGAACCGTAGAGATAAAGGTAAGTGATAAGATCTATTGCAGGGGAATTTGGAGGTGTACCACCTTGTGTCTGCTTGGGCAGTGGAGGAGTGTCCGGTTGGTTAGTCCTGGCATGGCCTACAACTGTGCCTGTTCAGCTCTCTGCCTTCTATGAGTGATGAATGAAGATGCAAAATCAAAGTCATCCCAGGATGCTTTGCACCACCAAGATCATTTCAGCTTTCTAAGTCACTCGTCCACATTCCCAAGCCCACTCTATAGAATGTTAGGTGAGAAAAGATCGACCTGATCCCCAAATGTATTGTTCCTTTTTATATGTAAACCGCTCTGAGCCTCTGGGGAGGGCGGTATATAAGTATGATGAAGGAAGGAAGGAAGGAAGGAATGTCCTGAAAAACTGAACTGAAGAAGCTTACCACCTTCTGAATCATCTGAATTTTGCATGTCAGGTGGCAAGACAGTCACAAACCACAGGTGACTGGGGCCCCACCATGCAAGGGCTGTAAGAAGGCTGGTTTCTTTTATTATAGGTCTATTTATTATTTACACTGTTATGTATTGTAATCATTTTAACAATTTACTAATGATGTGTGGTTTTAACCTGAGCCTTCAAGGAAGGGCAGCATAAACATAGAATAAATAAAAAATAATAGTCGAGTTGGAGAATTCTGCTGCCATCGCAATGGTGGGTGACAATCATTCATATTTAGATTGGGCTGAATTTTACAGTGAGCAGCTATGCCCAGGGCCGAATTTTCCTATAGGCTAACTAGGCTTCAGCCTAGGGCCTCAAGATCAAGCTGGGCCTATATTCCACATTTTTAAATAAAGGTTAGAATCATAGAGTTGGAAGGGGCCATACAGGCCATCTAGTCCAACCCCCTGCTCAACACAGGATCAGCCCAAAGCATCCCAAGTACCAATCACAGCATGTTTCATTTAACAAATTGATATATATCACAGTAATGATGCATTTTATTATCTCTCATGTAATTTACAAACTTAAAAATGGGAGGTGAAAGTGGAATAGCCTAGGGCCTCTTTTCATGTAAGCTAAGCCCCAGACTACATGTGTGCAGGAGGGGGAGCTGACGGTGCCATGGTCTCTTCAAGTAGGGACTTATGAGTCAGGGAAGGAGGCAAGTTACCTGACAGCTAAAGAGAGCCAACAATGTTTTGGAATAGTTTGTGGAAACCCAATGACTCGGGCTGTGTGAGAAGGTTGAACAAAACGTACTAGCTTCACCCTCTGCATTCATTATTCTCCCCTTCTTTTAGACTTGTAAGGAAACCAAGGATATAAGTGCCTTGACAAAAGCAGCTGATTTCGTGAAAGCTTTCATCCTTGGATTTCAAGTTGAGGTGAGTTGCCCGCATTAAAACATATGTATGTTTACAGCTTACTTTAAATCCTTTTGGAACAGATTTGTAGCTCAGTGGTAGAGTGTCTGCTTGGGAAATGGGGTCGATCCCCAGCATTTCCCACTAAAAGGACCAAGCACTAGGTCAGGTGAAAGGCTCAGACCCTGGAGAGCCGCTGCCAGTCTGAGTAGGTCACTCTGACCTTGATGAGCCAAGGATTTGCTTGGAGACAGGCTGTGGCTCACTGGTAGAGCATATGCTTGGCATGCAGCAGGTAATCTCCAATTAAAATGCTCATGTTATAAGTAATAGAGCTAGTTTGATGTAGTGGTTAGGAGTGCGGACTTCTAATCTGGTATGCCGGGTTCGATTCTGTGCTCCCCCACATGTAGCCAGCTGGGTGACCTTGGGCTCGCCACGGCACTGGTAAAACTGTTCTGACCGAGCAGTGATATCAGGGCTCTCTCAGCCTCACCCACCCCACAGGGTGTCTGTTGTGGGGAAAGGAATGGGAAGGCGACTGTAAACCGCTTTGAGCCTCCTTTGGGTAGGGAAAAGCGGCATATAAGAACCAACTCTTTTTATGGGAGGGACATTTCTGCCTGAGACCCTGGAGAGCCAATGCCAATCTGAGTAGGCAAGCCTGACCTTGATAGACCAAAGGTCTTAATCAGTAGAAGGCAGCTTCATGTGTGCGTTCATCCTTAGAATATGTACAGGGAAATACGTGCTTTAAAAAAAATATCAATCCGTGGACGGTTGGGCATCTCAATTCAGTCCCAGATGTAAAATCAACTCCTACTCTGGCTTCATAAAAATGAGTTCAAGTGGATAGCCATGTTAGCCTGAAGTAGCACAACAAAATGAGCCCAGATATAAAATTTGGCTCCCGCTGTGGCTTCATAAAGGTAGATTCAAGTGGATAGCTGTGTTGGTCTGAAGCAAAATTTGAGTCCAACAGCGCCTTTAAGACCAAAAAAGATTTATTCACGGTGTGAGCTTTCGTGTGCATGCATTCTTCCTCAGATCATAAGAATACAGATCTCTGTTCCATTGTCAGAGGAAGTGTGCAAGCACACAAAAGCTCACGCCTTGAATAAATGCTGGTCTTACAGGTGCCATTGGACTCAAATTTTGTTGTGGTTTCACGCTGTGTGATTAACGCTGTCAGTTGGCCTAGATTAATTCCACCCTTATTTTAATTGATTCTTTATAACGGACCTCTCTTAAATGTGAAAATTGGGCTGAAGGACTATACAGCAGGTGCTTTTTTGTTTCCTCAGAGCACATTTCAGAGGAAAGGGGGATGTCATCATACAGATTTTTAAAGCAATGTTTGTTTAAACAACATTGGGTTTCATTTCCTTTTGATTGATGGGGCCCAGGGTGCTGCCAATGGTGAGAGCTTGCCAATGGGGCCTTTGCCCACAGCACTACCCCCCACCCCCTTGGGCCCTCCTCCCAAACACTCCAGTGGATCTGGGAGTTCAGAAAAGGGCCTGGGATGGGGCTGCACAGATGGCTCTAGGAAGGTCACATGTGACTCCCATGAAACTGCTGTATCAGACCCTGGGTCCATCAAGGTCATCGTTGTCTGCTCAGGCTGGCAGGTGCTCTCTAGATTCTCAGGGAGAGTTATTTTTCATCACCTGCTGCCTGGTACTTCTAACCAGAGATGCTGGGGATTGAACCTGGGGCCTTCTGCACGCTGCTGAGCCAAGGCCCCTCCTTTATAGCAATGGAGCAATTAGTAGAAATCCACTCCTTGTGTTGTGAGCATTTGCAGGATGGTTCAGCTGCTGACCTTCTTCTTCCTGCTTTCTCCCCTACCAATGAACCACAGTTTGTGCTGTTCCTAGGGGTTCCTCCAGATCTCGGGAGCCCCTTCTTGGGGGGATATAGGGGGCACCCATTTGCTGCATTTGCCTTGGATTGTGCCTGACTCTTGTGAAGCCTTAACTCTTCTTTCTTACATGTTTTAGGATGCCCTTGCACTTGTTAGGTTAGATGACCTTTTCCTAGAATCCTTCGAAGTAACTGATGGTGAGTATTCCAAAGCCCTCCTTGAGAACATACAATTTAATAAAACCTGTCCTGGAAGGAAAGACCGTCTTTTCCTTTCCTGTGATACAACAGAAATCTCCTGAAACAAAAGCTTTTCGACAGAAGTATCTCCTTAAGTTGCTTACTGACATGTGTTACAGATAGCAGCCCTACTTCACAGTTCATGGGTTTAAAATCTAGGACATTGGGTTGGATCTAGCCATTTCCAGTTCCTGGGGGCAGGGGGAGGGGGGGAGAAAGGTTCCCCTTTGAGCGCACACAAAAAAAAACCTATTCTGAGAGTCATGGGACCAATGTGGACAAAACCCACGGGGAATGGAGTTAGATGAGTGGTCAAGAACTGAGTGGAAAAGTGGAATATATCTGACCCATTGTTTTACTGCCCTTGGATCCTGAGACTCATTGCAGATTTGATGTCCTTTATTAGAATGACCTTTCCCAATTTTGATAGCATCCACACGCTGGAATTGTCCATTTATTCTAGTTAGTTGCTCCTCTTCTGTACACAGAATTGAAATGGTGTTTCACTGAAGTGCTTCGCATAGCACTATATTCTCCAGAGATGCTCGAAGTCATATGTTTGCCTGAAGAATAATGAAGAGCTATCAAGTCACAGCCAACTTACGACAACCCCTCCTCATGGGGTGTTCAAGACAAGAGATGATGCCTTCTTCTGTCCAAGTAGTGACCATGGCCAACCCTGCTTAGCTTTCAAGAGCAGGCTAGCCCAGATCATCCTGGGATGAGCAGAGGTGGGTTGCCATGGCCTGCCAGGGCTTCCTTGGTGGTCTCCCATCCAAATACTAATCACAGCCAACCCAGCTTAGCTTCCAAGGGGGCAGTTTCCCCAACTCTTTAAAACAATACGTGCATATTTAATGAATTACTGCTTTGGTTGAGACAACCTTGTTCATCAATGACAGAAAAGCCCCCCATGCCTATAATACTCAAGAGTGCTTGTTACATAAATGCATCTGTTGAGTTCCCTGCCTATGGAAAACTAACATTCAGGGGACAAGGCTGTTTTTTCACATGTAGGGAAACTGATACATTTTCTGTGAACCAGTCAGATCTGAAACATTTTTGCTTCCCAATAAAGCCCCTTCATTGAAAGACTCCATAGGATTGTAGCGGTTAAGATGCTGGACTAGGATTTGAGAGACCCAGACTCGAATTCTGACTCTGCCCTGGAAGCTGGATGGGTGGCCTTAGGCCACTCACGCATTTTCAGCCTCAGCTACTTTACAAGGTGGTTGTTTTGAGGATAAAGGTGTGTAGGGGGTGTAAGCCACCTTGGCTGTCAATCGGGAAGAAAAGTGGGGCATAAATGCAGTAAATAAATAATTTTTAGTATGATTTGTTTTCATAGGAGTTTGGATTGTCTCCCATTGAAGATGAAGAGCTTTTTTTTTTGCACCCGACTTTTTACTACCTGGAGTTTCAAAGCAGTTTACAATTTCCTTCCCTTCCTTTCCCCACAGCAGACACCCTGTAGAGTAGGTGGGGCTGATGCAGTTCTGAGAGAAAAGTAATCCAACTGGCTATGTGTGGAGGAGTGGGGAATCAAACCCGGTTTTCAACAGTTGCTCTTAACCACTACATCGTCCTGGCTCTGTCTCAAGGGATTAACTAGGCCCAAGATCATTCATTGGGCTTAGAATAAACATGTTTAGGCTATGAATGTAAAGAGAAGGCATCTTTTCTGTTTTCTCTTTAGTGAAACCTTTAAAGGGAGATCATCTTTCTAGAGCAATTGGAAGAATCGCTGGGAAAGGCGGAAAAACCAAGTTTACTATTGAAAATGTTACAAGAACACGAATAGTTCTTGCAGACACGTAAGTTATATTTTGTGGTTCCTTTCCTTCTGAGTGTGATATCAGTCCCATTTAGCTGTGAGCTTTATAAAAGTAGCAAAGTTTTTACTGGCAATTTTAAATGAAAGTCTTTTACGATAGATTTTACATCTGAAACTGTTTGAAATTTTCATTGTATGCTTTGCAATTTTATGCCAATAAAAGTACTCTGAATCTGAATCTAGCTGCGAGGACTTAAAATCATTGATTGGGGTTTGCAACATTTTTTGAACCTGTGGGCTGTTTTGGACTTCTGACACAGCTTGGCAGGCACAGTCACGAAAATGGTTTCCAGTGAATGACTAAATCATACAATGTGAATGGGCCTTACCTAAGGATAACCCCACCTCTGAATAAGACAGGTGAATGCAGAAGCTAAGATGTTCAGGTGATGTGTGTTTGTAGTTTTTTAAGTGTTTTTGATTGGGGTGCAGCTCAATATCTCACCCTTGGACAGGAGCTTGGGAGTGATTCTGGATGCCTCTGTGTCAATGGCCCAGGTCACGAGAGTAGCCCACTCAGCGTTTTTCCATCTTCATCAGGCAAGGCTACTAGCACTCTGTCATTGGATTGCTTGGCTACAGTTTTCCACTAAACTCACTCTACGTGGTCCTAACCTTTTCTCTGACCTGGAAATTGCAGCTGGTGCAGAATGTGGCTGCTAGGGTCTTTAAGGCCATCCAAGGTCTCCAGGATTACCTGTCTCCTTATGCCCCCTGCGGGGTGCTTTGCTGTACGGATGCAAAACTGTTGGTGGTCCCGGGCCCAAGCAAGGCTCTCCTGGCCTTGACCAGGACCAGGGCCTTTTCAGTCCTGACCCCGACCAGGTGGAACAAGCTGGGTGAGCTGAGGGCCCTGACGGAACTTTCCACAAAACAGAGCTCTTCTTCCAGGTCTTTGGTTGAGGCCAGGGCCTGAGATCAGGGCCCCTCCCTGAAATAACCAGGTCATCAGCTAACCTTGTAGTGTCCCCTGAAGCACTGGACCGAAGCCTGTGTGTGTGTGTGGGGGGGTATTCTCATTGCAATGGGTGGGTTTTAATTAGTTTGACTGTTTTAAGGGGTTTGACTGTGGGTATGTATGTTGTTACCCGCTACGAGCCACTGTGTGGGAGTGGCTGGTTTATAAATAATTTACTATTTTGTGGTTAAATGATATGAAGCTCCCCCAGCCAGTAATACCAAGAGGGGCAATATAGAAATTTAATAGAAAGATAGACTATAGATAGACTATAGATAGATAGATGACTGCTGTACTGGTCTCATGCAGTGGGGCTGTTATGTTTTTAAATAAGTGGCTATTTCAAAACATTCTGTATGTATCTGAAGTGGATCCTAAACTTGTTCTGCTCACAGATTTCAGTGCATGGATGGTATGAAACTCGTCCATCTGGAGACGTTTGCACAAGGGTGCTCCAATAGCACAGAATGTTATGTCAGATGTAATAGGCTAACAAACCAGAACAGAATGTTGTCTTTCAGAGTGCTGTGTCCAAGGATATGGCCTTGTTAAAGCCACAGGAGACCCTGGAAGGATTATTGTAAAGAGATCTCGCAGCCTATATGAGTGCAGTTGATTTAATAAGCAGCAGATCTCAGTGAACTATTTATCCCAGTGATTTCTGCTCGCTTTACCTGCAGTCTTTTTTTTTTTTTTTTTGAGAAACATTCCTAATTGTCTGCAGTTGCAGGAAGGCTGTTACGAAGCCAGGCAGCTGTATTCTAGTCTGGAGGGAAAGGGTACTGTGCTGTAAGGTGGCCCTGGAAAGGATAAGTGAACAAATTAGCTCAATTAAAATGGAATCCTGAACTGCCAAGTGTACTTTGGCAGATGGTGTAGGCGTTAACCACACAGTGCAGCAGAGCTGATCTGAAAAGAGGCTGGGCGCCAGATGCTTTAGCGACATTTAATGTGGGGGATTGTTGAAGGAAGGGCTGGGCTTCAGGTGGGTGGCTGCAAGCAGTTGGTGGCGGGGGGCGGTGGGGAGCTGGAAGAAATGCCCTAGGTGCTAGTGCCACGATGTTGCAAACGGGACGATCAATACCTGCAGTCTGTTCAGTATGTTGTTTGGCAAACATGTTTCAGTGTGTTTTCAATTCCGCCACATTTCATGCACGATCATTTCTATTTCAGGAAAGTTCACATTTTAGGATCTTTTCAGAACATTAAAATGGCACGAACGGCAATTTGTAACCTCATCTTAGGTAAGCATCGCTTAACAGGCAATTCAAAGCCCCCAGCCTTACGTCCGGGCAGGGAAATTCCAGCTGTGTGAAAGAATCGCTCTAGTAGTTCTTTATATATAGTAGACATAAATGGACAGGAAGGTACCTTGTACTGAATCAGAACCAGGGTCAATATTGTCTCCTCGGACTGGCTCTCCAGGGATTCAGGCAGAGATATTTCCCGTCACTTAATGTCTGGCCCTTTTAAATTGGAGATGCTGCCAGGGACTGGACCTGGGCATCTGCCTGCCAAGCAGGTGTTGTACCTCTGAGCCATAGCCCCTGCTTAGACAAAAGAGGCTTGTAACTGGTGGTCTGGTTTCTTTCTGTAGGTCAGTGCAGCTCATAAATGCTCTTTATATATTATATTAATATTAAAGAACCAAGTCCTGACCTGGATGTCAGATCTTAGTCAGATCTTAGAATTTAAACAAAAGTAGCTCTGGTTAGTAGACCACTCTACCTGATGGACAGAGGCATATAATGGCAAGCCACATCTGAAGTCCCTTGCCTTGAAAACTCTACAGCAGGGGGGCTAAACTGGCTCTCCAGATGTCCCTGGCAGGTGCTCCTCTTAATTGTAGACCATGGACAGCTGGAGAGCCACAGTTTGGCCACCCCTGCCCTACAGGGTCACTTCAGCTTGACAGCAATTTCCAGTACAAAGGAACCAAATCCTATTTTGCGGGGTGGGGAGGACGAATCTGCAGTGGGAGGGGGAATCCTGCTGGACCAATGGAAATGCAGTTTCACTAGAACAGTACCTTTGGATCCAGGCCATTAAAGAGCTGAAGTTGGGACTGCTGTGTTTTGTTGATCTTCTGCAACTGTGCCTCGTATCTGGATCTCTAAACCTTGAAGCATCAAGTTCCTGCATGAACTGTATTAACATGTGACTTTCATTTCCAGGAAGTCCTCCATCAAAAGTGTATGGCAATATCAGGGCAGTGGCCAGCAGAGCAGCAGAGAGATTCTGAGACAATTCAAACCACAAGATTTTCTTCTGTGCCAAGCTGGGAAATGGCTTGTATGCAGAGCTGCTATGGATGGACTGGTGGTTTCATCTATTGAAAGAGGATTTTTGTCTAATAAAGAGAATCTGCCGATAGTTTTGTGTCGTGGAAGCAGTGAACTCGCAGGATCTTACAAAATCGAGTTTCTGATTTGTTGCTTCTACTCTTAAGTCAGTGTAGTCAGATCACTGTCAGATGATCTGTCATCTGACAGATTAAGTCAGATCACTGCAGCTGCCTTATGGTGACCACAGAGAATTTTCAAGGCAAGAGATGTTTAGAGGTGGTTTGCCGCTACCTCCCTCTGCAGTGACCCTGAGCTTCCTTGATGCTCTCCCATTCAAGGACTAAGGGGGACTGTACTGGTTTAGATTCCGAGATCTGGTGAAATCAGACTATCCTGGGCCAGCCAGGTCAGGACTATGAAAATCAGCGTTTTAAAATAGGGTCTGTTAAGTGTAGATTCTGCTTTAAATCTAAGTCACGGTTAGCATTTTCCAAGAATTGCAACTAATCTACAGATTGCTGATCAGTTTCCGCATGTGAAAAGTCAGCTTTGATCTTTCAAAAGCAACTTCAGTGAATGTCAGAATAATAGTCTGAAATTGCTCTATAGTTATAGCTAGTATCTGAAGTTGAATGGTAAAGGTATCCCGTGCAAGCACCAGGTCCTGTCTGATCCTTGGGGTGATGCCCTCTAGCATTTTCTTGGCAGACTCAATACAGGGTGGTTTGCCATTCCCTTCCCCGGTCATTACGGTTTTACCCCCCAGCAAGCTGGGTACTCATTTTACCAACCTCGGAAGGATGGAAGGCGGAGTCAACCTTGAGCCGGCTGCTGGGATCGAACTCCCAGCCTCATGGTCAGAGCTTCAGACATCATGTTGGCTGCTTTCCCTCCCTGCGCCACAAGAGGCTCAATATTCAACCTCAAGTGGTTAAATAACAATACCAATTCCCAGTGCTAATGTTGCTTACCAGTTCTGCTATCCATATATGGTAAACTGTCACATTTTGAAACACTTGACCAAGGGACAGCGGAATAAAAATTTAATGAATAAAACTAAAGTATCTATAGTTACATGCTAATTGTGTGTGCATTAGAGATGTAACATTTCTGGAGATTTTGAAGCCACAGGGGAAAAGGAAAATTTAAATATGTGCAGTAATTAATATCTCCTTGAACCTAAGCTAGTTTTACTGCTTTTGCAGCTTTAAACTTATAATTATATTGAACTGCAATATTTGAAATCTTTATGGAATTTAGGTCATGCCTTAGTTTTTTTTGTTTGTTTTTTTTGCAAAATTGCAAATATAGACAGTGCATAATAATGCTACCTTAGCCAATATACATTAACTTTTGGCTAACTGAAAAGTAGGAAGAACATGTGTTTAAAAACACAAGATTTGTTAAATGGTGCAAAACTGCATTATTTGGTCAGGAAAACCCCACAGGTAACACCAAAGATCAATAGTATCTGCACAGCTGGATGTGGTTCCTGCTAGATGTTGCATTTGTTCTGGAGGTTTTGATTAGAGCAGGACTTTTCAACATTTTGATCCCGGAGGAACC
Source organism: Paroedura picta (assembly GCF_049243985.1). Classification (NCBI taxonomy): domain Eukaryota; kingdom Metazoa; phylum Chordata; class Lepidosauria; order Squamata; family Gekkonidae; genus Paroedura; species Paroedura picta. The sequence goes on from NC_135369.1 coordinate 184,573,489, forward strand.
CCTAGAATATTTTTTCAGGCTTTAGGGAACCCCTGGAAGTGATGACATTTACTGCTTCTATTGTGAAGAGACTCCGTCTGTAGACCATATGAACTGGGGAGAGTTGCAGAACCATAAGGTTCCCCCAAGTTACAGATCTCAGTTCTTAGTAAAACTTTTTTTTGCTCAGAGGCTTTGGTGTGGTTTCTGCCCTCCTCCTGATCTGATTTCCCTCCACTTGGGGAGAGCCCTAAGCTACTTAACATCCAGTCTGTGGGGTTATGTGGAAGTGGTTTGAGGAAGAGGTGAAAAGGTCAACCAGAAGGGAGGCAGGGCACATAGGTCACAAAAGCAGTGAAAGTACTGCTCCCATAATTACATCTATAGCAGTCACCTTGTATTTTAAAAGCATTTCACTCATTGTACAAATCAAAATATTTCATAATAATCTACAAATAATCTACATATTTTGAATCTTTCCACTGGAACAATGTCTCCTGAATTTTTTTGTGACTTCACATCTCCAGTTTGAATAAATGGGGGGTAGCATGGTTGATTACTGAGGAACATCAGAGATGGAGGAAAGTAACTCCGTGAAAAATTCTGAACAATTGATGGCTTCCTCAGTAGAATCATGTTTAAGGCAGTGCTAGTACACTCTGCATTTATAAAGTTCCAAGTATTCAAAACACTTCAGGATTTGGTTTTGACTCTCTGTCCCTCAATATGCATTAAGTACCTCATTTTAAAAGGCACTAATAAGCAATACAAACTTGGCTAGGTTTTAGAATGTGTACATTGACTTCGTTGAAACATGTTCTGTTTCTTAACATAACTGTATTTCCCTTTAAAATTATATAACTACATGAATACACATTTTAGCTTGTTTTGTCAAAGATAAGACACTATGATAAAGTTCAAATATTTTTTTATTTTTTTATTCATACAGTATGAAGGTTCCTATAGTTCCAACAACGTATGATATAGCATGCAAAGGGGAAAAAAACTAAACATTCAACATAACCCATTTTCCACACACAAACTAAAAAAAAGTCTCATCCCCTCCCCCCATAAGAAAGTAATGTTAGCACTATATGCTATAACGCCAGCCAGGATATGCACAAGCAATTAAGAAACAGAAAGCATTTGCTAAAATGTTTTGTAACAAATCCTTATGTACAAAAAAAAAAAATTCACAAAAAGACTAGTTCTCCCTTGAAGCAGAGCGCATGGCAGTTGACACTGGAACAGGGAACAACCACTGGCTGGGATTATAAAGCCACATCCTGATCCAGAGGAAGGAAATTAACATGTCGTGGAGATTCTCTGTTTTTAAACATTTACCAAAGTTTGGCAACATTATCTTCTTTTAAATTATGCAAATCATGTAAACAAGAGGAACTTTTTTTTTCAAATTGATCTACATGCAAAACTTCATGTCATGCAAGGACACCAAGCACCCGGGTTTCTCACAGACGGAGCCCATGATGTGCAGCACTCAGTTTTGAAGGAACAGCTAAAATCAGGCAGGCCACTGACATTCATACAAGCCTGCCTTTTCCATGGCTGACAAAAAATCCTTTTGCTGTTGTTGATGGTAGCAAATAGAAGAAAACCCTGCTACAGAGGAAAGGATGTACTATCCTAAAAAAAAAAAAGTCTAATGTAAGTCTTTCTTCCAACCAACAGTACCAGTTGCAGAAAAGGAAAAGGATGATATAAAGTTGTATAGAACATAGTTCGCTACTTTTATATCACACATCAAGTTGCTTTTATGAGTCATGATATGGACAAATCTAGACAAAAATTCTCCAAGTGAAGAAGAGCAGAAGAACAAGAAGTATTAATTTAGATAATGTGACGCTTTCCTCCTTCCCTATGGCAGAGGTTTAATATTTCCCCCCATAATATCCATTATAATCATATATATACACACATATAAAATATTACCAGTTTTATTTGTGCAACCTGTGATACTATGTTAAATGCACAAGGGAAATTGTAACGGTTGAAACATAAATTAATGGCAAGAGAGGTTTCTGTTTTGCTTTTCTTAAAACAGTTTTACTGTGCACCAGGAATCCTATCCAATCACTTTGCTCATCCCAAATTCTAAGTGCTGCGAAACAAATGCAAACGCTTTTAATTGTTTTATCTGCTCTGAATGGGTGGCAGCTGGTCTTCAAAAGGGTTGCCTTTTTAGTTCAGCTGCACCCATTTACTAAGCGGAAGGACGAAATGGCTACTGACATTCTGTAAATCCTATTTGCACACAAGGTCTAGTTCTTGGCATTAACATTAAATTACATATTCTCATACTAGTAAGTAGAATTACACTTGGAAGCTATCAAGCAAAGATGCAGACCCCGATAATAGAAATAGATCAACAGGTATATAAACAAATATTACGTTTCCTGTCTTACAAAAAATATTAAGGTAAATTAACAGGAAACCATGCTTTCTCAACCAGTCTATAGATAGATATCTGAAATAAATCACAGGAAAAAGGAAAGAGTTGACCTAACAACCATTTAAAACTTTACATTCTTCTACTTATATATATATATATATGTATATATAAAACTGTGTGACATAAAAGTAAAGATGTATATCCATATATTGAACTGTTAATGTTCTGCTTGGCACTTTGTACTCTAGTTTTGTTTCTGAATCAAGTATATTAAATTAAAGCCCACTTAGCTACTACATATAGAAAGCTACATATATATCTATATATAAATACACACATATATATAGATAGATATTTCCTTGTTATAAAAGATGAGAAAAAATAAATTAAAAAGCCAACCCCCCTTCCCTTTCCCCACCACACTGATATGCTCTTTCCATCTTGCTGTCCTTCAGACTTTAAAGTGCTACACAGAGTTATTGAGAGAATAAAATGTTCAATAACACTTAGTTGGCTTCATGAGGCTCATGTTGGAAAATGTGGCTTCACAGAGAAAAATACTTCCATTTAAATACACAGAGAGCGTTGCTGGACGTCTTGAGCAGATCTTCAGAGATGGAGAAGAAAGCAAAAGTGTTGGGTGGTGTCCTAAAGAGTCACACATCTACCACCATCTTTTTGTGGATATCTAAGCCTCCTACAACCTGAAACAGTTATGCAAGAACAATGTGGGGATTAACAAGACAGTGAAGGAGGGAGGAATTCTCAGGTTTGCCCTTTTACAACCTCAGTGGCTTGGATCCCAACATGGCCTTCTGCTAGTAGAATGCATTTATCTCCAAATTACTGCTACTGGAAACTAAACAGCAATCACCCGAGGGCTAAATCTGAGGACTGCAACAAGGAATTGCCCCCCCCATCCAACCCAATTTGCAACAAAATTACTCTTATTTAACAAGGCTGCATGTCTAAATAATGCATTAAGTGGATGTAGGTGACTTTGAATCCACATTTACGCACTATAATGAACAGAAGAATGATGTTGTTCTCCCTGGATTCTTAAAGCCGAAATGATTATCACGATTCCTAATCAATACACGGGCTTTTTAAACGTATTTTTAATCTTAGGGTAGTTTTCATGATGTTCCCTCAGAGCAGAATCCATACAAAACCATGTTAACATCAGAGGATAATTCAACAATTCAAAAGACTACTTAAAAAGGTGTTAGTGAAGAAAAGCAGAAGAGGACCACAAAACAAGCAAACAAACAAAACCTGCACCCTGATTGGGCTGGCCCCTTCGCTTGCCGGTCTACCTAGCAGCCTCCCTCACAGGGTGCATATTATGGGGAGAGGAAGGGAAGGCGGTTTTAAACTGCTTAGAGACAACTGAGGCCTGCTGGGTGACTGTGGACCATTCCTAGTTCTTTCAGAGCTCTCAGCCCGACCTCCCTCACAGGGTGTCTATTACAGAAAGAAGAAGGGAAGGCAATTTTAAACTGCTTAGAGACACCTGAGGCCTGCTGGGTCACTGTGGCCCATTCCCAGTTCACTCAGACCTCTCACAGCCCCACATCCCTCACAGGTTTTTTATTGTGGAGAGATGAAGGGAAACGGTGTTTGTAAACAGCTTTGAGACTCCTTTGGGTAGTAAACAGCAGGGAACAAAAATCCAGCTCTTCTTCTAAGGGGCAACAGTGAAAGAAGCATGTGGGCACATAACATTATATCAACAGTAAAAAAAGTGGAGAAAGAAGGAGCAGGGTGGACACCTGTGTACTGTGACTACTCCATGTGGATTAGGGCAGGGGGGCAAAAAGGGAAATGAGGTTGTATGCAGAACTGGGAGGAATTGTTGGCCATGTAATCTCCCCCTAAGAAGAGTCTCCAGTCTGATTTTGTCAGGGATCAGGCTGAGCCCAGCCTGCGGAGTCTAGGATAGAAGCACATCCGAAATCCAACAGCCAGTTGCAGATTTCCAAGAGAGCTTTATTAGACTAAGTCCACAGAATGCTAAAGCATGCCAAGATCTTCCTAAGCAAAGATCTTGATAATAACAAAGTACAAGAAAACGCACGGGGCAGTTATAGAGCCCACCAAATAAGGGAGGGGGGATCCAAAGGTATTTCGGCGGGAGAGTGAGAAAGTTACAAAAGAAGGTTGGTTCCCAAGCTGCCAGATGGCCCGGAACCTTATCAAGCGGTAGGCACTTTGTTGAGACTTTGAGTTGTCTCCGTAAGGACACTTACAGTAAGACTGATACATTCGCATGGAGCCTCTCCCGCTGGGAAAGGGAAGGGAGGAAGAAGACCAGAGGACAGGTTTATTGCTTTATGGCCTTGGCCAGAGCGGGCTGGTGAGATCTAAAGAGTGTGTGAAGCGAAGTACCGAGATGGCATGAATCGGGGTTCATGACAGATTTTCCCTTCACATATCTGAACACATGGCTCTGGAAAGCTCACCTGTAACCACTATGCCACAATTTCCAAGGGTCAATCCTCTCCCACATTCAATTAATATTTCAAACCACAGGTTCTTGACACCCATCTCTCCACACCCATGTCCTCATTTGTCACCACACCACCACAACACCCCCCCTCACAACACACATATTCAACCTCATGCACTTACAGACTGGGAAACCCCTCTCCTTACTCTTCCCATTGCCAAGCTCTCTCTATCTTAATCACTCCCTTTCTACCTCCCTCTCTCTTTGCTATTCCCCCCCCCCCACTAGCACCCATTGTATCAGCTACAATGGGCTTTAATTCTAGAGACTAAATAAATTCCCGTAATTTTTTTTGAAAGAAGCAGAAAAAGCAGAAAAAATAACCAGCTAGCTAGCTTGAAACAACACTAGACTAACCATCTGCAGCATCAACTTATCAGGACCTTAACTTATGATCTCATGAGGATGATCGTGGGTGGAGGTGTTATCCATAACCTCAAGGGAGAAGGACCCTTCATGGTAAGTACCCAATGGTCATTTTCCTGAGTGGAGGACACTTTAGTGGGACCCATAAGAGCAGTCCATTAAACCATAGGTGGGAGAAGAACATCCTCATTTATCACTTGCTGAAGAACCAATCTACTAAAACTGGCATCGGCTGAGCTATAAGTTAATCCTATAGTGCCTTATAAAGGTGGAGAGGTTTGACCAGGTGACAGCTTTGCACACCTGTTCAGCTAAGGCTGTATGTGAAAAGGCGGCATTGGTGGCTGCACTACGCATCAAGCAAGCAGTGATCCCCTTGGGAGCTTGAATGCCTAGCGGTTTGTATGCATCAGCTATGCAAGACATAAGGTACCTGCCTATGGCTACAGAGGATTGGGCTTTCCCCTTTGTTAGGTACCATAAATGAAATGAAAAGCAATTCAGACTTTTGGAAAGGTTGTGTTCTAATGAGATAAGCTTTCAGTGCCCTTCTTACATTTACAATATGCCAAAATTGTTCTGTAGGATGTTTTGGATTTGGACAGAAATTGGGAAGACTTATCTCCTGTGAGAGTGGAAGGAAGAAGAGACCTTTAGTCTAAAGGAGGGGTTGGTTCTGAGAACCATCTTCTCCTTGTGCAAGATGCACAGAACTAGTTTGGTCGAAATTATGCTTAATTACGATATCCTTCGAACAGAGGTCACTGCTACTAGAATGATAGTCTTTAGTGAGAGATTTAGAATCCAATATTCACCAATGGGTTTAAAAGGTTCCTTCTTAAGGGCCCATAAAACAGTACTTAGTATCCACATTGGGAAGTGTGACTATGTGGTGGTTGTTTGGCCACTACCCCCTTAATAAATCTCAGGATGTATGGGTGCTTGCTAACTGAAAGGATTGTGATGAGGGCTACAATCTGTCTTCTTAATGTAGCAGCCCTTAAGTCCCTTGATGCCCCTCCCTATCCTGGGGAAAGGCAGTCAACCTTCTTTCTACTACATCATCTTATGACAGCTTTCCAAGAAGAGTTCTAGATTCAAGTCGCAGATGGTTTACTAGACTATAGGATGGTGTCCACTACTTAGTCTCTGTACCCTTTCTTGAGGAGAGTCATCCTCTCAGCTTCCAGGCGGTTAGCTTTAACCAGTTGGAGTCCAGGTGCCAGACTGGGCCTTGTGTTAGATCTGGCAGGACTGAGAACTGTAAGGGGTCTTTGGTCGCCAGTTGTACTATCATTGAAAACCATAGCCTCCTCGGCCAACATGGGGCCACTAGAATTACTTCTGCCCAATATTGCCTGACTTTGTGTTAGAATCTGGCAATGACTGTCATTGGTGGAAAGGCTTATAATAGGCCTTGTGGCCAATTGGAAGACAGTGCTTCGATTATTTTTGATTATTTTTGCTTCTCTGCCCAGAGAAGTATCTGGTGATACCTGGAACAGCATCTGGCTGCTTTCTGGTTGGTGCTTGTTGTGAACAGATCCATCACTGGGGTACCGAAGTGATGTGTGATCATGGAGTAAGACTTGTATTTCAGCTCTCACTCCCCTTATTGAATCATCTACTGACTCAACCAGTCAGCCTGGATGTTGCTTACGCCTTGAATGTACTCCACTCTCAATGAGATTATTCTCCATCCAGGACATAATTTTCTCCACCTCATGTTGCAGGTTGGATGAATGCAATGCTCTCTGGTGATTTGGCCAAAATATTGTCTGTTCTAACTATCAAAGTAGATGGTCACTGAAGTGATGTAGAGCAAGTAGGAATGCTCTGAGTTCAATAGATTGATTGGGAGTCTTGATTCTGACATGTTCATCTTCCCTATGCCAGGATGTTGTTCAGTACAGCCCTCTAGACACTGAGGCTAGCGCCATAAACAGCTGTACATTGTTCTTGCTGATGCAGAACTTTCCTGAAATCAGTTTGGATTCAATAACATCGACCTCTTGTTTGCTATGGCATTCTGAAATAGCTTTGAGAATTATTGGAGGGTGTGAGCATGCCATCTGCCCCACTGAATTGCCTCCCAGTTGACTACTAGATGCCCTAGTGCAAATAGGGTTTTCATGCTTACTCAAAGAAGTCATGGCCTACAATAAGGTTTTCATTTCAAATGTGCAGGCGCTGTTGCCCTTGCCCTCTCTCCTCCCCAGCATCAGCCGAGGAAGTCTGAATCAGTTCACTGCCTGTTGATTCTGCCACCTACTGCAACTCCGTCATAAGCAGGGATGATTGGGAGGCAGTTTCCTCCATGAAATCGTCCTGGAAAAGATGCGGGCTTTCCTTTTCCTTCTTCTTAGAGACAAAAGGAAAAGGAAAGAGAACAAAGGAAAAATAGGAGGAGGGAGGAAGGGGTTCACAAAAAAGGAGTCAAGAATTAAGAAGAAAGTAAGAGGTAAGAGAAAAAAGGAAAAATCAACACTGAGTCCAATTTGTCACAGATAGCTCCTAACTTGCTGTTCTCCCTAATGAGGCAGGAAAGAGACTGGCTTCTGGGCAGAGGACACATCCTCACACAGGAAGTGGGAGAAAATACTTGATCCTGCTTCCTTGGAGATGAGTGGGAAATAACCCACTAAGATGTCCTTCACTCAGGGGGAGAATGGGAAAGAGAGATAAGCTGCAGTATGTATGACTGAAGAAAAAAAGCACATTCTGAAAAAGAGGAGGGTGAAAGTGAGAAAAGGAGTGTATGTATATATGAAAGACCTCATGAATCCCTTTATAGTAAAAAGTACTTACAGCACAGAATTCCTCAAACGATATTCTTCCGTCACCATCTTTATCTGCATTTATTATGGTTTTGTCTACAATCTGCTGCAACTGAGTATCTTTCAGATTGTTCCCAACCATCATCTTCAAAACTTGGAACAGCTCCCCATTGGAAATGTAGCCATCTTTGTCCATGTCATAGATGCGGAAGGCAACTGTAGAAAAGTCAGGGAAGTTCAGTAATAAACTTGTAAGTGGAGATATATATGTGTTCTCAGGAACTTGTTGGCCACTGTGTGAAGGATTCTAGACTAGATGGATCATTTGTCTGATCCAGCATGGTTTTTCTTCTACATAGTTACTATATTTTGAAAAGCAAAATACAGGGCATATTTCTAGACTGACTACTGCAAACAAGTGATTCCTCTGACAAATCTCATTTTAAATACTCCTATTTAAGCTGTGATAATTGCTACTAACTAGGAATATTCCTAACTTTCTAAACCTAAAAGAGGACGTTTGCAGCATTTTTTTAAAAAGAGCCCAAAAGAGGATGGATGCTTAAAAAAAAAGAGGACACCTAGTAAGAGGTCGCCTATCCTCTGGGTCATATCCTCTAGTCCATTCAATGTTCTTGGCTCCCAAACCCTTTGTCCCTATTCTAATGGCTCTCACATCCATTGGATGACCATCATGCTACTATCCTAATTCAAGGTGGCTTGGACTTCACAGAAAAAATTATCACTGCTGTTAACAGTAACTCTACCACATATGCCATCAACATAAGAACGGGCAAGATCAGCTCATAAATATCACTGTAATATATCTTCCATCAGTAACTCAAACTTATTTCAACAGGACTAATTTCCAAGAAAATATAGGGCCAAGCAAATTTCGTGTTGCCCATAAAAGCTCATCCTGAAATCAATGTTAAGTCTTTATGGTGCTAATGAACTCTTGCTTCAAGACTCATGAATACATAGTGAATATTAATATAATTAAGGATAAAGGGATCCATCATAATGGTTAATGGAAGGTGCTGCCACAGTGGCCTTTTCCTCACCTTCTTGCTCCTCAAATAGCCAGCTTTGTGCCAGAACCCCTTCATGAGGCACACCACTTCCCCCCTTTGTGGGGGGGGGGGGGAGAAGGGAATGAAAATCAAGACAAGCAACCATTTTTGTCTCTTCTGAGGAGGAGGAGATTTGACTACATTCCTCAGCATTGCTGTGGACCCCCCATCACTGAGTGGTTCTGTGATGCCTATGTGGTTCTTCTAATCCCTCAGGACAAAATAGCAGACTGCACGAGGAAAAAATGATGGGGAAAGATCAACTCCACCAAATCCCTGCCAGTTCTTTGGGGGATCCAACCACAGTATGGTACTCCATGTATGTACAAAAAATATCCAGTACTTACACCTCAACTTCTGTTCCTTGTCACCTTTCACACTGAACTGGGAAACTCCTTCTATAAACTCTAAGGAATACAGGCAAAAAGCAATTATAAATCATTTTGCATATGAAGCAATCAGACCATCATTATGAGCTTCAGGGAGAGAGGTTTCTTGATCTGGACAGTTCTAATGTTGCATGCAATCTGTCTGCGATCAGCAACATTTGTGCACAACTGTCAAGAAGTGTTCTGCATCTTAGGGATGAGAGTGTTATCAAGGAGATTTAGAAAGCTGTCACATACACCACAATGTACAAATTAGCTACTGTCCTCCATAGAGTGTTTAGCCTTTTCTGATATGAGTTTAACTGTTATGTATGCAAGCACTGCTGACAGTTTAACTATTCTATATGTAAGCTGAGAGTAACAGAACCATTATTTCAAAAGCTGTCTACAAATGATACAATATATTCCCTACATGCATACACACCCTGATAAATATGGGCTGTGATTCAGTGGCAGAGCATCTGTTTGACATGCAGAAGGTCCCAGGTTCAGTCCCTGGCATCTTCAGGTTGCAGGTGATGTGAAAGATCTCTCTCTGACCCTTGAGAACCAACCAGCCTGAGCAAACAGCATTAACTATGATGGACCAAGGATCTGATTCGGTATAAGGCATCTTTCAGACTAAAGACTTCTTGCTATTGAAAAAATTGTAATTTCTCGTGGCATTTGCATCAGGTCATCCTTACCATTGTTCTCCTTAATATTTATGAAAAGCCTCTGTAGAAGTGCTGTCCAGGACCACATTCGGTGTCCAGCCTGTGCTTCTGACTCCATGGGCCAATCAGGATGTGCCCAGCAAAGCTGGGAGTGAATGGATTGGGCCAGTCCCTTGAGCACCCGCCTCCAGAAGCTGCCTGCTCAGCCAGCTTCTGGGCCAGCCCCTTAAGCACCCGCCTCCAGAAGCTCGTGCCCACCCCCTACTTCCCCACTGCCCCAGCCACTCCACCGTTACCCAGCTTCTCCCCCCCCCCAACCACCCCTAGCCCGCCGGCCATGTCACCCATGCCAACCCCAGCCCCCTCAGTAAGTCTTCAAGTGCATCCTCAAGGCAGGGGGAAGGAACGCCACTAGTGCCCGTTGCATTCCTGCATGCAAAGGCCTTAAAAGCTAGTATAAAATAAATTGATTGTCCTCTCATTCAAAATCCAGAACTGAACCGGTTTAGAATTCTAGTTTTTAGGCAGGCAATCTGCAGTCTATAATTTCACCATACTTGAGAATCAAGACAAACCAGAGTTTTGAAACCAGAAATCTTCAATCTCTATACTACATTGGAAGAGAGGGAGGAGGGACAGGAGAAGAGCCCAAACTCTTCCTCAATTCATAATAATGTCCTTTCTGGTTCAAATTCCAATTGCTTTTGTTTGTATTTTGAACAAAAACTAATACATCCTTACAACTTGTCTCTGTAGTACTTGGAATTACATTTTATGGCATACATGGCCTGGCCCAACAAAGTAACAGTTGTGTCAGGTCCAGCCCTTGTTCTATGTAATAAGTTATATTTTTGCTGAAGTAATTTTATAGTTATGTTTCTAACAGCATTATTCATATGAGACTTCCCTACATTAGAGAAAAGGCAATCTTGCCCTGTCTATCCATATTTTATAATCAGAGAGCTCTTTCTGCAAGGAACTGACCAGCAGTACAAACTCTACTACTAAAACAAATACAGTAGAGCAGGGGTAGCCAACCTGTGGTCCTTCAGATGTTCATGGACTACAATTCCCATGAGCAAACACTAGCAGGGGCTCATGGGAATTGTAGTCCATGGGCATCTGGAAGACCCCAGGTTGACTACCCCTGCAGTAGAGCATGTGCACATTTGTATACTGATGCTACGAAGTGATTTTATAGTGTGCACGCATCTCTGTGAAATGTTATTACCAAATGATGGAATCAGATTTTGACAATACTCTGTTCTTTGTGGCATTTGTAAATTTAAATTTGTGCTTGGGAAACAGCTCTTATCAAATAGAGATACAGAAGTTCTAAAATTGCTGAAATCCAAAAGAACCAATCCCAGCTGAATACAATTTCACATGCCAAATTAAGAAATATTCACCAAGGGAAAATCTTACCTTTGAAGTCCACTTCCCCATTTCCATCTGTATCAAATATGTCTATTACTCGTTGTACCAGTGGATTCTGTTGAAGTTCAGGCAAAGACATGAATTCTTCCACACTCAAAGAACCAGAATTATCTAAATCAAGCTTCTTAAACCGCTTTCCCAAGCGTTTGATCTCATCCGCATCAACTGGGTGGATGGGAGAAAGGAGAGAAAAAGAGTTTTCAGAAGTAATTTGCTTCACATTTATATATAGTGCACAAATTAATAAAGCAGCATTTCCTGTTAATGCAGTACTAATTTGTTTGCTGGTATAAAAGTTACATAGGCCTGGATCCAAACCACAAAATTAGCTACACAAGCTGCCTTTCCATTTATGGGAGCAGTGGTGCGCCAGATTGAAGCAATAGTGCTTACAAAGTACACAAGAAAAACTTTACATGAAAAACGTTCCAAAATAACCGACTAAAGCTTCTCACCTGTATTTCACTGCTGTATCATGATCTTCTGGCGCCACAGCTCTGAGTCTGTGCAGACTCGTGGCTGAAAGGATGGTTCTCATGCCGGTCACATGATTGGTAGATGACAGCAATGCTGTACAAATATTTGGCCATACAACAGGCAGGATGCATGAACTATTACTTTACCAGAGGCAGGTGGTTGGGAATACACAGAATTCAGAACTGTGTAGCTCAGAGACCAAATTGCAATTGGGATTCCCAAAGAGTGGAAAAAACTGAATTTGTCTTGGACAATGCAATTTATTTACTCAATCAGATCCACTCTTGATTGCTGGCATATGCACATTTATTAATCCCCACTCTGCCATGGAAACTTGCTGGGCAACCTTGGGCAACCAGTCACATACTCTCAGGCTATTCTACCTCACAAGGTTGTTGTAAGAATAAAACAGAAGAGAGGAGAAGGATGAAAGTGGGTTTGGCTCCCCATTGGGAAGAAAGGCAGTGTACAAATGAATTAAATCAGTTAAATAGCAGTTATCTCCCTGGTCACATGGGTGCGTACTGTTTCATTTTGTCACAACAGTTCTACTCTTCATGTCTGCAGGAGTGTTCAATAACTTGTAAAGGAAACAACTGTCAAAAATCAGTCATGTTGCTATAGGAGCCACTTGGGGGCAGGGAAAAGTAGGTTAGAAATAATATGATAAATATTTGAATAAAATGTCAGTGTGAAAGGAAGATCAAGGCAGGTAATCTGCCAAGCATCTACGAAAGAACCACCCAAATCCATCATAAATCAGTGTTACTACATCAGTGTACTACACAAAGCTTCAGAAAATGCTGGAGACTACCAGCTAACAAAGAATGATGCAGTTTTGATTAGCAATCTTTAATGGAATTTTAGAGAGGCATGTGAAGCTTGCGTCCTTTATGAGGCTTGGAATTTTCATGTACAAATGATAACAATTTGTTAAAGCTTATATCCATTGTAGATATGAATTGAGCCTAAAGGGACACCTAATAGAAATCCCTGGCTCCAGCTGGGCTTACGTGTGCATTCACTACAGCTGACCACTATCGCCTAAACTGCATAGACAATGCAGAAGTGATACAGCAAGCTTCTACGCTTCTACCTCCATTGACTGGCAGGCTACATCACATATGAAGTAGCCTTATCCTGAATCAGACCAGCAAACCATCAAAGCCAGTAGTCTATTCAGGCTACCAGGAGCTCTCCATGGTCTCAGCCAGAGGTCTTTCACATCATCTACTGTCTGACCCTATTTAACCAGGGATTCATATAGATTTTAGATTGTCCAGTGATATTTTGAATCCAATGGAGTTATAAATTCATTTAATAACAGTTAAAAATGCTTTAATAGTTTCCATACTCTCTATATACAGTATTTGCTGGCATATAAGACTACTTTCCCCCCCTGAAAAACATGCCTCCAAGTGGGGGGGAGGGTCGTCCTATTCGCTGGGTGCACTTCAGTTGGGATAGACATAGCTGCCCATAGTACTGTAATGTAATGTAACAAACTCTATATTTTGAGTGGAAATGTTGGGGGGTCATCTTATACGCCCAGTCGTCTTATACACCAGCATATACGGTATGTTATATATTTTTACATTGTTGAATCAAATTCTCTTACATTTTTTAACTGTGATAAGACCTCCTACAACATGACCAGAAGATGCTCTACCACTGAGCCACTGCCCCTCCCTATATCATGAATTTTACCAGATGAAAAACTTTTCCTCCATTAAAACAAGGACAGCTGGGTATAGAGTACTCAACAACAGCCCAGACCGGAGGTTACGTATAAATCTAAGGACGTTGAGTATAGCCATTATTCTCAGGCCCATTTGGCAAGCCGTATACCTGACCACTTGTGTGCCCTTGAATAATCTCGTGAGCACTATGTTAATTTAATGTTAGTCGCCAATATGTTGCTTAAGTAGTAACAATTCTCTGCCACTGAAATATTAAGAATGTATTATTGCTCTGGAAATTTTATACTGAGGAAGAAATGAAGAAACAAACAACAACAAAAAAGCTGGCTCTGTTGGCCAGAGAAGTCTCACTATATAATCAAAGGCAACCCTGTGGTTATTTTTATTTGCATGCCATGTTCTCATAAAGAATGGCGTTTCAGCAACATCTGCAGCCCACGTTGCTTTTAAGGTTTCCCCGATCCTCAGAAGTGGCTTTTAAGAGGTTTGTGGGCTGCAGCCAGATGAAAAAGTCCCAGGAAACACGGAAACTGTTTGGATCTAAGGCAGAGATTTGCTCCAGGCCACAGCTGGCATTCAGGCTCAACATTCAAGGGATTGTACCAACTTTTTTTGTTTTCATCTGATTGCTTGAGCTTCAGGTGACAAATGCAGTTAATGCTACTCTTTTGGCAGAAATGGCGAAGAATTTCCCCTTCAGTTGTTTAGAGCTCTAAAGTTCAATGCCCATGTTCTCCTGAGGAGTCCAAATGCACACACATGACTAAGGCTTTAGAAGATAATTCTGAAAGGCTAGCCTGATAAGTCACAAATGAGAATTCAGCAGGAAATCAGCTCCTTAGTCTCTGTTACAAACACTCTGCTAAATATTTAGCTGGGATGCACATGAGAATTTCAAGCTTATGGACAGGAACTAACAGTGCATGTTTAGTTACTGTACAGGAACCAATATGAAATCATGATTGAGACATATTAAACATAATTAACAATAAAAAAACAACTAAAGTTTAGACTTACAGTGCGAGCACATTTCCAGTGGGTAGCTTGCTTCATTTCCCTGAAATTGTGAAAAAGCATGAATAGTAAAATGCTCAATTTTTTCCATTTTTGCAGGTTATCCAAAATGAAAAAGGTCATTCTGTATACTACAATTTCCACTTTGTGATCAGATTACTTTACAGATTCTTATTGCCAGTAGTTTTACTGAAAAGGCATTACTGGCCTTCTTATTACCATGAAAATGACAGCAGCTAAAACATTTTCTTATGCAAAATTGTATCAGTATATAGAGTGTGTTGAGAAAAATCAAAGTCCCTGCAATTGACAAAAAATACATAATTATTCTTAGCCCATGTCACTGCAAAGCAAAATAAGAGAGAAGTGCAATAGAAAATGTGCATTCTGCCATTCTTCCAAAGAGCTCAGAGTAGCAAGCTTCTGGTTCATTGTGGGGATATAATTTTTTATCAACCAAAACAAGATGTAACATACTCCAATTCACAACCCAATTACAAACAGGTGTTTACTCTGGCATGGTAGAACAACCCCCCAAGAGATCAGAGCCCTGTGGGACCCAAAACAATTCTTCAGAGCCTGCAAGATGTTCTGCCAGGCCTACAATTGAAGCCCATACACTATCAGTAGAACTGGCTGCCCTATGCAGACATGCACAGAATGTATGCAAACAGATAAATCAACTAAAACCAAGCAACTACAGAGGCACCCTGCCTGAGCACATTCTCTCACCCCACCCTGTTATAGAAATGCCCCTGTGCAGTTTTAATAATATTTAAAAAAATTTAATTTTAATAACAAACCAATTTAATTTTTTTACTATGACTGATAAAGTTTTATCCAATGTATACATATGATGTAAACTGCTCTGACCCCTTGGGAAGGCCAGTATAGTAATCCAATAAATAAATAAAAATAATTCACTTGTATTTTCTGGAACTTCAGTCTGAACACAATGAGCAGCTTTCTGATGAGAAAACTCAATGAGGTTGAAATCCAATATGCTCTCTTGTTTTTAAGCAGCATCCAGCCAGCTCAGTGGTTCTGTGGCTAGGGCAGTACCACCCAGCATGACCAAATATTTCACAATTTCCACCTAATGCGCAGTGTTCTGTCTTGCTGATGCATACAGCAACCAAAGCAGTGAAATTCAAGTCTCACATTCACTGCAGACCCTGAATGCTCTTCTGATTCTTGAAGTCTAGCTGGAAGTTGAATTTGTAAGAATATTTACAAGACATTCCAATTAAATTCAAATTTACTAGATTTGCTTTTTCAGCACTGAAAACACGCTCCAATAGTTGACAGTGCTCCAAGTATGTTGCCTTTTGATGCATGCCTTTGGTTTTAGTATATACATGAACAGATGCACCTTAACTAATGGTCTTTACAAACAGCACTGCATGCTTTCTACTTGAGTAATTTTATGTTTAGAGGATTTATTAACTTGGCCTTTCCAAAATGACAGCTTTTTATAAGCCAGTAAGCAAAAATAGCTGACATCTTACTGGCACCATTCTGGGTTGTAGACCCATAAAAATACATAAGTAATCTATCCATACATCAGGTTCTTTTCTACAAACAGGCTATCCTGACCAAGTCTTTTGAGTCAGATGAAATTTTTTCTAAAAGTTCTTTGAGCAGTGAAGATGTCCAAACTGCTATTGAAATGTTGATATTAAGATCACTGAAAACCAGAGGGGGCAGAGAGAGAGAGAGAGAGAGAGAGAGAGAGAGAGAGAGAGAGATACAGCTGACAGACACTTAACCTGGGGAGCAGTTGTCTATGACTCACAAACTATTTATAGCTTCAGAGAGGAATCAACTTAAGACCTGACTGTAACACACTGATCTAACACTGCCCTGGACCTCAAGAACAGGAACACCAAAGGTTTTGTCACCTATGTCTTAAAAAACAAAATATATCGTTAACAAATATACTGTTAAATATATTTACCTTCAAAAACTCTTCCCTTCCCAGCCACTTCCCTACATTTCAGGAACTCCACATGGTGAGGAAGCCTAATTACCTCCAGACAAGCAGAGCCCTCTGAACAATCCAGAAGTGAAAAACTTGGACGTTTGTGGCCATCTTATAGAGCAAGCAGAAAATCTAGTCACTGGGTTGGATCCAGATTGAACAGGCTATTTTTTACCAATTTCCCCTTCTGCTGCAGACCATCCTCATGTCATTTTTGAGAACCCCCTATCCCACAGCAGTAACTCTGTGGGGGGGGGGATAAGAAAATTTTGCTCTGTTGATGGGTAATTTAGTTGCAATCCAACCCACTATCACCACAGTTCCTAGGCACCATTTTCAAACTTGAAACAGAAGACCAAATGGTTGGCCAATAAGAAAAACAGGTAGGAAAAAAGCATACAGTCAAACAGCAACCTGAGCCTCCGGGGAGGACAGTATATAATTATAAATATAAATAATATAAAACCAAATCTAAATTTACACTGAACCTCCAAGCAGTTGTATGGCTAGCCACAACACTCTTTGGGGTGAGAAGTGCAACAGTGTAACTGTGGTGCTTCCCACAAAGCAGCTCTTAGAATCATAGAATCATAGAGTTGGAAGGGGCCATACAAGCCATCTAATCCAACCCCCTGCTCAACGCAGGATCAGCCCAAAGCATCCTAAAGCATCCAAGAAAAGTGTGTATCCAACCTTTGCTAGAAGACTGCCAGCTCTTCTTTCACAACAGGAGTCTTCTTTCATAGGGATAAGAACAATCCAAAGAGTTGCTCCTGCTCCCCAATATATATATGTATCCCGCCACTCCCCAATGGGATCGTGGCAGATAACATGGTCTTAAAGCCTCCTTAAAATACCCCCATTAAAAGACTTAAAAACCCATAACATGACGGATGGTCTCCCAACCTACTTCCCCATCCCAACTAGAGGCATTGAGAGCATGGGGCGGCATGATGTCCACAGGCCCACAACCTCCCTTCACCGGGGCGGGGGGGGGGCAGCTTATCTCCACCACTGGTCAACCATAAACCCGGCGGAAGAGCTCCGTAATGCAGGCCCTGCGGAAAGATGTCAAATCCCGCAGGGCCTGCAGCTCTCCCGGGAGCTCATTCCACCAGGTAGGGGCCAGGACCAAAAAGCCCCTGGCCCTGGTCGAGGCTAAGCGCGATTCCCTAGGGCCGGGAACGACCAATAGGTTTCCCCCTGCAGAGCGTAAGGCCCTGTGGGGAACATAGGGCGGTAGGCAGTCCCGCAGATATGTGGGACCCAACCTGCGTATAGCCTTGAAGGTTAAAACCAACACCTTGAACTGAATCCAGGCAGCAATGGGCAGCCAGTGCAACTGCCTCAGCAAAGGCTAGATGTGGGCCCTCCAAGGTGTCCCGGTGAGGACCCTAGCAGCTGCATTCAGCACTGGCTGAAGTTTCCGGGTTAAGGACAAGGGTAGGCCCATGTAGAGCGAGTTACAGTAATCTATTCTGGAGGTGACCGTCGTATGGATCACTGTGGCCAAGTGATATGCATAGGAAGGACTTCCCATCTATGCTCTGTCAGACTGCCCTTCTGAACTCAGGCAGTGTGGTCACAATGATGGGCACAGGCAAGCTTAGCACCTGTGGCAGTTTTTGCAATGGCAGTAAAATCATTCCTAGCTTTAATATGAACAAGCATCAGGCCGTTTCAGAGAGTAGCCATGTTGATCTGCAGTAGAACAGCTGGGTTCGAGTTCATTAGCACCTCAGAAACCATGATATTTTGGAGGCATAAGCCAGGGGTAGTCAAACTGCGGCCCTCTGGATGTCCATGGACTATAATTCCCATGAGCCCCTGCCAGTGAACACTGGCAGGGGCTCATGGGAATTGTAGTCCATGGACATCCAGAGGGCCGCAGTTTGACTACCCCTGGTTTAAGTTTTCAAGTTTTCAAGTTCCCTTCATCAGATACTGCTGTTCAACTTGAATTTGGGGCAGATCTGCACTGGGCTTTTTATCCCTGGTGACCCCAAATTAAAAAAAAAAAAACCCTCATCTGCACCTTATTCAATTTCCATTCTGGTATTTAGCACTTTAAATTTTCATTCTGCAACGTCTATGATCGATCCGTGGTGACACTAACTTTCCCGTGATATCCAGGAGTGGTTATAACTAGTTACATTTGAGAAAATGGCTTCAAAAGCCCCAGTATTAAGTGTAGATCTCTGAGTTTTGCTAGATTAACTTCCTCCCCCTCCTCCGCTGCTATAATGCGGTAGTCTGTCGCTGATTGGTCATGGCATCCGTTCAAAGACTGCCTGATTTCCGGTTGCCATTTCCTCGCAAGGTTTATTTCTGCCCTCATTTCCAAAGTTACTGTGTTCCAAGCCCACACTTCTATGTGCCGAAATTTGCCTTTTGGATTGTCTTCCCCCACCCTCGTTCTCCCCCCCATTGCTTGTTCAGGAAAAGAAAAATAAACAAGCAGCCACTTGCTCCATTCCCCCCCCCCACACACACACACACACACTTACTTTGGCTGTAGAGGAGACAAGAGGCAGGAAAATAAACCCCTCTACAGCCTTTTGCTCCTTCAATGCCAGCTGTAGCTTCACGACCACCACTCCCCTCCCCCTTAGCTTCCCCAATCAAGCGGGAAAGAGCCAGACAATTAAATGTGGAATGCAACGTCTCTTTCAATTTGGGAATAACAAAAGGAGAAGATCAGGGTTCAGATCTATCTGAACTCAGCAGGATCGACAACGGGGGAAAAAATAAGTGCAGAAACAGCCCTAGTTGTTCTACTGTAAACCAACTTGGCTATCCTCTGAAACAAAAGATGATGGAGCATTGACTATTGAAGGCTCACAGCTACCCCCCCCCCCAACACACACACACCTCCCCCCAAATTCTGGTTGGTCTCAAAGTGGCTACTGGATTTGAATCTAACTATCAGGCAATTCCAAAGTGATTAAACTAACATTACTTTAACATGTGTTAACAGTAACACAATAATCTGTATTTTACCTTACATTGTTTGAATTCAAATGTATGCTAAACTATTTTGTGTTAAGTGCAATTGATCTTCCCTACCAAAATAAAAATGGCACATGTAGCTTAAATGTTTTAATGCATTTTAAAGCAGTGGTCCCCAATCTTTTTGAGGCTGGGGACTGGCGGCAGCAGGGAGGGCGATTGCCTGTGGCAATACCCTCATCACTTGTTTTTCTATCCTACATTTGTCATCATTTTCAAGGAGCCTCCATGCAGAAAGCGAACTGGTTGTAAATATAAATCCACTGAAAGCAAACACCTAGTCAAGGCCTTCCTTTTCCCCTTCCCTGAATGTTTTCTCAGGGATAAAGCACATGCCTGAAGAGCTGAAATTAATTCCAAGTCCAAGAAAAATGCATTGTGAACCACTGCCTCTCTTCTCAGAGTATTTACTGTTATGTAAGGACCACCAAGGAGTCACCAAGGCACGGATTCTCTCTGGATTTTTTGTGGATTAACAATGGAGAGAAAATGGTGGAAGAGAATGGGAAGACAGAAGTGTGGAAGAATGTTTATACAGATGAAATGAATTAAGTAGTAAGGTATGTGAAAATAGAAGAAAAACAATTACATGGAGATCAATGGAGAAATTATACAAGGATACAGCTTTGAAATACAGTATTTGCTGGCATATAAGACTACTTTCCCCCCCTGAAAAACATGCCTCCAAGTGGGGGGGGGGGTCGTCCTATACGCCGGGTGCACTTCAGTTGGGATAGACATAGCTGCCCATAGTGGCCCATAGTACTGTAATGTAATGTAACAAACTCTGTATTTTGAGTGGAAATGTTGGGGGGTCGTCTTATACGCCCAGTCGTCTTATACGCCAGCAAATACGGTACTGTTTATTCACTTTTGAGTCAAAACAAGGAAAGATAGCACAATGGCTCAAGTTACTGCCAAGCCAGTACATATTCCTGGGATCCCAGAAAAATTCTACAGGGAATTATTCCAGTCTAAACCCACTCATTTAATGGGGATAAAACTGGAGTGACTATGCACAGGATTGCATTGAAGACTTCGTAGAGCTGCTGGTTGAGGTGGCAAAGTAGACATGGCCTTTTTTCTACTGGGTATTCTCTTGGGACATGATCTCAGTTGAAGCTGCCAAGCAAATCCACTGGCCCTTCTTGAACTTTAGGCCCTCCACAAATGCCTACCTACCTCCATTTAAGACATCTGAAGATAATGCAGACAACAAAAATTTCACTGCCAACTTCTGTCAGCAGATCAAGCCTTTTTTGGGTCTTGTTTGGTATTACCTCAATGATCCTGCCTTCCTAAGTATTGTTTTGTATGTATTTTAACTCATTTTTTAATTGATGTGTGGTTGAGGGTGATTAATATAAATGGCTTTAAAATGCGTTTTCTCATGTATATTTTAAATACTAAGCTGCCTTGGTATCCCTTGTAAAGGCAGAAATGCAACTAAGGGTGGCATCAAGAGTGTTCAGATGGCAGGATGTCCTGGCATAGTGAAAACACATTATCCTTAGCTGATATGGTGGCAATGACTTGACTGAAATGCTCTTTTTTTCATTGTCACAGCAGGTGTGGGTTTGTACTGCTGAGGAAAAATGTTCTTTGTAACTGCCAATCCACAAAAAGCCAGAAGCAACAGCACTTGGCAGCAAGAAACAACAAGACAGAAATCCAACACAGAAGGATGCAAGATGGTCATTTCACTCAGGCAGTATTGTAGCAAACTGTGCAGTTATGTTTTAACGCACTGCACATTCAAAGTAATTTCAAATGTATCCTATTCATTCTAGGCCCTATTATGCACAGCGGCAGCGACACCGGGCTGCTGCTGTTCCATTGCAGGGGGCAAAAAGCCCCACTGTTCCTCACGTATGCACGGGGGAGGGGCTCCCCCAATGCATGCTGGGTGCCCCGATGCAACGGCTCCACGCACACAACACAGGGCTGGAAGCACTCCGGCTCAGCGGCGGCGGCGGGACGGGATCAGGGGCTTGGGGCCCCCACTGCACGATGGTGGGGAGCAGCAAGCTGCTCACCCAACGTGGGGGTGGAGGATGCCTCTGTCAGCTCCGCTGAGCCAGCAGGGGCGAGAGGCTTCCCTGCAGGGACACCCTAGGTCAGGGGAGGAGCTGGGCCAGAAAGCCTGCTTCCTCCGATTATGCACAGGGCTAGCCTGACCTAGCCCTCGCCTACACCGGATCCAGGTCCGCGGAAGAATCCACAGTTCCTTAACGCGGGTCTTCCTGGGTGGGCCCAGGGCTCAGATGGCGACGTCATGTATAATCAGGGATTTTCCTCAAAGCCCTGTCACCACCAATGATAATTCTTTGTTAAAATAGCCAAACACAAAGACAAACCAAACTGCCTGTTGCCAGTGATTAAAGGCTCTCATATGCTGCTTGCCCCATCTGTCTCCATACAACTGTGAAACATTCCTGCAAGGGAATTGCTGGTAACTATTTTATCCCAAGGCCAGGGAGTCAAACTCAAAATTCCATTACACTGCCATTCCCTTACAGTCACATTATCACAAATAAAATAAATTGTGAGGAATGTGGATACACGAGTTGAACAAGGTTAGCATGAATAGTGAGATAAAAAACCTATGTCCTTGTTGAGTCAACAGGCAGTTTGTTTTCTCCTTGTATTTTTGTAAACTACACTGAATTCCATGGGATTGATTGGCTGTTTTGACAAAGAATTATCATTGGCTGTATTTGGTTGTGTGACACAGAATACTGATGTAACAGATTTGATTTTTGCTATATATTCCCTGTCACGTAAGGAGTTCATAGTCTGATGAAGAGTGCTTGCACTAGAAAGCTCACACCCTGAATAAATCTTTGTTGGTCTTAAAGGTGCTACCTCAGACCAACACGGCTACCATTTGAATATAAATTAACCCATTTTAATAATTCTAGGACTGCTTGCATTTCATATTTTCATCTGTTATCATTGTAACTATTTTAATACTGCAACTTCATAAAGTATATGGCTAAATACTTTTATTAAGATTATTATTAATACCTGAGCAATTAGTACAAACAGGTTTTGTCTTAGTTTAGAAACCATGGACAAGTCCCACCCTCAATTCAATTTTGCTGATTTTATGAGGTGCATTCCCTCAAGGCAGTCATCATCTCTCTACTCTTCCTCCAAGTGCTTATTTTTCCCATTATTATTTTGGCCAGTTCACTTCGTATTCCCTTTCCCCATCTCACTGACACGGTTTTCCCTTTTGAAAGGCTCGATTCAGACAGTCTTCCAAACAATAATTTTTTCAACTAAAACTTTACATGCCTTTCCCAGAGGTTCCTTGTCTCCATTTCCTGGTCAGCACTGACCACAGTTTGTCATATCAGAAGCATATTGTTTGCTTTCAATACCCAAAATCAGGAAGTCACCTCCAACTTTTTTTCTTCTTCCCTGATTCTGGCCTGAAAGTCAAGCCCTGAAAATATGGATTTCCCAATGAAGGATGCAACATAGAAGATGATTGAATTTCCTGCCACAATTCATCAGGCAACTGTTGTTGAAGCAGCAGTTAAACACATGCCGCACAAGAAGACACAAAAAACATCAAAATGTCTCAGATCAAACTATAAGAAGACATGAATGTAGAAACGCAGCAAATGCTGCAGGCAAATGGGAGGAAGCATGAAAATTAAATGTGGATTTTAAAAAGGCAGCAAGAATGGACAGTAAACCTTAATGGAATCAGAAATGCAAGCAGTTTAGAAGATTACAAAAAGGGAAACACAAGAAACGCTTTTGCTCAAGTAAAGGGGTTCCAAATGCCATTTGCAGCATTATCAAATATAAACAAGGGAAAGAACTGATTGACCAACCAAGTATCAATAACTGGTGATGGGAATACACAGAAGAACTGTGCACATGCAGAATGGAAGTTCACTCTCTTCAAAATGAAAAAGAAATAGATCTTGAACCAGCCATTCTTGAGGAAGAAGTTGAATGAGTCTTGAATCAATTGCCAAACAACAGGGCCCCATGCATTGGCATCATACCTGTGGAACCGCTGGGATGTGTCCCAAACAAAGCTATTACAGCTTTGTGTCAGAAAATCTGGGAAACTTTCAAGTTAAGTCAAGTCAAATACCTTTATTGGCATAATAGCAAAACATGTATATAAAAGAAAAAGCAATTCAAATCCCAGATCACTTGGAGAAAATCCCGTGGAGGAATTTTGCAAGGCCTTCGGTTACTTGAGGATTGTGATCCAGTAAAAGAGAGTTTCCCTTTCCTTTCTCTAATCTGGGAAACTAATAACTGGCCAGAGGAGTGGAAACGAGCCATATTCATCCCACTACCAGAAAAGGGTGACTCAAAATACTGTTCAAATTACTGTACAATAGCCCTAATTTCTCATGCTAGTAAGACCCTGCTCAAAAGCATACAGCAACACAGAGCAACAACTATTGCGAGAAAATTATCAGATGTTCAAGCTGGTTTTCGATAGTGGCATAGCACTCATGATCATATAGCAAACTTGCGCTGAATTATGGAAAAGTCATGGGAATATCCGCAGGACATCTGTTTTATTGACCAAAAGAAAGCTTTTAATTGTGTGGATCATAACAAATTGTGGGAAGCTCTGCAACATTTGGAGGCGCCAGTACACTAGATCAAACTGACGCAGTCGCTCTACTCAAATCATCATTTGGTGACACTGACTGGTTCAAAACAAAGAAAGGAGTGCAGCAAGGTTAAATTTTTACCCCTTCCTGCTTAACTTGTATGTTGAGATTATTATGAGAAAGATTAAATTCAAAGAATCAAACACTGGAATTAAGATTGAAGGAAGGAATATAAATAATCTTCAGTATACTGATGACACTACCCTCCTGTCAGAAACTAAGGAAGGCCTAGAACGCCTATTTACAAAGGTCAATGAAGTCAGAAATTTGGCCTTTTCTTAAACACTAAAAAGACAAAAATAATGACCACTGCAAAAAACCCAGACATGTCACAATAACTATTAATGGTGAAGAGATCGCATGCATTCAATAATTCATTTTTCTTGGTTCACTCAAAATTTACTCCTTACGCTTCCAGGCAGCTAATGTTTCTGGGGGAGAGTCAGGGTGGCCATCCATCAGGAGGAAGAGAATGTATTATTTATTTATTTATTTTATTATATTTGTATACCACCCTCCCGAGGCTCAGGGTGGTTCATATGGAACATAAAGAATACATGGAACGTGTTTCTTCATAACATAACATATAAGTGGACTGCAGCAATAATAACAATAATAGTAACCATAACTGAAGGTAACAATCTAAATCATAACAGTTCAAACAAGTCCACGGTTCAGGTGTATAGGTTCCTGGGAGGGAGGTTCAGAAGACCTGCAGATGATTTTCATTGACCTCAACCGAATGCCTGATGGGAGAGCTCTCTTTTGGAAGATCTTCTCCGCGAGGCCATTCCACTAGGTGGGGACCAGGACAGAGAAGGCTCTGGCCCTCGTTGAGGCCAAATGGGCCTCTTTTCGGCCAGAATCCTGAGCTGGTTAGTGGTGGCAGAGTGTAGGGCTCTTTGGGAAACATAAGCAGAGAGGTCGTCCCTCAGGCACACTGGGCCCTGGCTGCGTATGGCCTTAAAGTTAGGGTTCTTTTCTTTAATCTCTGCCACACAATCTATTTGTATCGTTACTCTTGCTTACTGTAGCTTTAGAATATATTTTAATACACCTTTTAAAAGATGTTTGGCTCAGGTGTGTTTTATTTAGGGTGACCATACGTTGCGATTCTGGTGGGACAGTCCCGATATTTAAAGACTGGTCCCGCATCCTGCAGCATTTTCTAATAATCCCAATTTTTATTTAGGCACCCACTGCAAAGCAAAGCAGCCACCAAACCGGCAGTTCCCACCGGTCACAGCCAGCACCATGTCATGGGCGGGGGGGGGGGGGTGTGTGGAGGAGTAGGCAGCGGCATAGCGGCGGATGACAGTAGACAGTGTCTACTGCTCGCGTCCTGGACGTTCGTGTGTATGGTAATTACCAGAAATCTCGTTTTACTGACTTCGCCGCTGTCTCATAGCTTTCATCTGTATTCTATAAGATGTTCTTGAGGCTTCAGTGTGAGCCTTCCTCCAAACTCGCTGTAGTTGTCTCAGTTACCATTCCTTGCTGTGAAGCTTCTCATTGTACCAGGGGGCTTGCTTGAGATGGAGACGGAGAAGACATTGGGGAGCTATCTCATCGATGGCAGTCAGCATTCTGTCATGCCAGTCGATGACCACACCATTTAAAGAAGTGCTGGGAGGCATTGGATCCCACAGAACATTCAGGAATCCAATTGGATCCATAAGTCTCTGCAGGTGAGCTAAAATTTCCTTGGCGTTCAATTAAGGAGGGAATGGAAGCCTTAACTGAGCCTTCAGGTCATATTAGTCTGACCATGGCACTGCATTTGCTGCAACTGGATCCACATTCAGACTCACGTTGAAAATGAGATCCAGGCTATGGCCTACTTGGCGGGTAGGGCCAACAAATTGTTAGAGCCTTAATGTCACCATGGTCCACACCAGGTCCAGCTTGTTTCTAGAGGACAGCAGCTCAGCATGGACCTTAAAGTCCCCCAGAACTAATAGTCTGGGGAACTGTAGCATCCAGGCTGCCACCACCTCCAGCAAGATTGGCAGGGCATCTGGAGATGCATTGGGCACATGGTACACCAGCCAGATGGCCATGCTCTGACAGCATGGGAAGGGCTCTGAAGGAGAAATCCTCTCTGATTAGGATTAAACATTTATATGCAACTTAAAATTCACTCCTTACGCTTTCTATCAAAGATCTTTCATAAATGACCTTCAATACAAAAATAATTCAAGCAAAAGATTAATTCTTCTTGGATGGAGCATTTAAAATGTAGATAAGACATCAGAGATAATGAACTACCGCAGAGGGGATTGCAGGATTTAGAATTTATAGCCAGGATCAGACCAGGTTAAAGCTGTTATGGGATTCAGATACTGTTGCATTTCACAACTACACTGAAAATCAATGGTTCCAAATACTGCACATTATAGAACCATTACCTCCTATTTTTTCTAGTTAAACTAAGCAATGTATCTATTTAATAAACAAGTTTCAATTTCATTGCAAATTCATGAATTCCCACTCTTATCCCCACTGCTTCATATAATATAGAAATGCTAATAATTTTTGCTATGTCTAAGGTCTGCAAGAGATTATGATGAAATTGTGTTTACTCACATTCGGTTTTCTTGGGGTGGAGGGGAAGGCTGCATTCTTTTTTTCAACTATTCCCCCCCCCGCCCCCGAAAATAGTACCGTACACAAAAAGGGTCTAAAATTGTTTAATACAAAGGCATTTGCTCTAGCGACTCATGTACATGTATTTGTCTCATGCCTTGCTACATGCTACAGTTTCAAAGTGTAGAGTTATAAAACAAAAAACAGACCAATGCCATGAATCCTCTTCCCTAGCAGCAGGGGAGTTACTTTAGCAAACCAGGTTTTTATCCCAGCTCAGGATGCCATACCTGGTTCTCCTACCTCTTATTTGAGCCTCACCGTCTCCCATGGAAATAGGTGAGGCTGAGAGAACAAAGTCATGTGGTGAGCTTCATGGTGGCATGGGTAACTGAACCTGGATCTAAGCACTACTACCACACACACTCGCATAGCTGGTGAGGGAAGCAAGGCTCCTGATAACAATGGAGCAATACTTCACTGCAAGTGCCTAGCGGAACCAAGTCTCGGGGTTTAACCTAACAAAATCTTAACCAAGATGCCGTGTCATTTGCAGTGATTAATGTTCCTGCTTGGAACTGGGTTAGATTCTTCAAGCAAAGGTTGGATACACACTTTTCTTCTTCAAGCAAAGGTTGGATACACACTTCTCTCTTCAAGCAAAGGTTGGATACACACTTTTCTTAGATGCTTTAGGATGCTATGGGCTGATCCTGCATTGAGCAGGGGGTTGGACTAGATGGCCTGTATGGCCCCTTCCAACTATGATTCTATGATTCTAGATTTTCAAGTGCAAGACTCTATGCAAGAAACAATCATGTATTGCCTTAATTCGAGGAGAGTCAGAATGCAGACTCGGATATGGACAAACCCAGATTTGCATCTCCACTCTGCCATGGATGCTTGCTGGGTGAACTTGGGCCAATTACACACTCTCAATCTAACCAACCTCACAGGGTTGTTGTAAAGTAGAGGTTCCCAAAGTTGGCGGTACCTCCCCCCAGGGGAGGGGTACGAATAGGGGGGAGGGAAGGAAATTGGGGCAGTAGGGGGACAGCAGTCTGATTCTTCTCCTGCAGCTGCATTTTCCTAGACTTAGTGAGAGAGTTCCAAGGTGACTTGCCATTGCCTGCCTCTGAGTAGTAGTGACCCTGAACTTCCTTGGTGGTCTCCCATCCCACTGCTGACCAGGGCCAATCCTACTTAGCTCCCTGAAGAAAATGACAGCTTCAGAAGGTGGCCTGGAGGGGATCATATTCCTACTGAGCTCCATCCCCTCATCAGATTGGCTTCACCTCAGACTTCCAGGACTTTCTTAACCCAGGGTTGGCAACCCTTCCCCAAAAGTCCCTGACTTTTAAAGGCTGGAAAAGCCTTCTCCTGCTTGCTCCTGACTATATGATTTCCACTGCTTGCTTCTCTCCCTCTCTCCCTTCCCCAGTCTTTCTCCCCAATAAGGACCCAAAATGGCTTTTAAAAATAACATTTACAAATATTTTTTCCGGACTAAAACATGGCCGCTGCACAACAACAAAAAAAGAAGTGTAGGCAACATAGTGTTCTTTGAATTTGCAATAGACCTAACACCAGGAAAGATGTGAGTCTATGTGGTGGGAGGGCACTAAGGAGGTGGGGTTTGGAAGTCAAGGAGGCACCAGCCCAAAAAATTTTGGGAACCACTGCTGTAAAGATTAAATGGGGGAGGGATGAACAACGTATGCCACTTTGGGTACCCACTGGAGAGAAAAGCAGGGTTCAAGTTAGTAAACAAGATAAATTCACAACCAATCTTTATTTTACTCTGCAATAAAATTTCAAAAAAATTGGTTTCGAAATCTGGTTTATGACCAATTCCAGTTCTATTCAAGCTGCTGTGATTCAATAGACAGGTGGACTTGAACCTAGGTTTCCTACACAGTCACTCATCTAGACCTGTAAAATGTGAACAATGGGACTAATGAAAGAGAGAAGGCAATTAGATCTGCAATAAAAGAAGAGGTATATTCTTACTACTTCTGACTCTAAGCAACTCACTGAAGTATGTTGCTGCTGCTGCTGCCTGCTGCTGCCGCTGGACCTGCCTGGGGATG
Source organism: Paroedura picta (assembly GCF_049243985.1). Lineage (NCBI taxonomy): Eukaryota > Metazoa > Chordata > Lepidosauria > Squamata > Gekkonidae > Paroedura > Paroedura picta. The sequence goes on from NC_135369.1 coordinate 184,602,597, forward strand.
GCGGAGGGCCTGACTGGTGCTGCTGCTGCTGCTGCTGCTGGTGTAACACAATACAGTTGAGATGGCTATTTAGACTTCGCATCAGTGTGCTCATACAATAAAGGGGCCGGATCCAACTGAGTGTACTGGATCAGATGTCCCTTTGTGACGTGAAACTTTTTCACTCCCTTCTAGTGGTAATGGCAAGTGCCATCAAGTCACAGCTGATTTATGGCAACCACATAGGGTTTTCAGGGCAAGAGACATATAAAGGTGCTTTGCCAGTGCTTGCCTTGGAGCCCTGGACTTCCTTGGTGATCGCCCATCCATTTACTAGCCATGGCTGACCAGGCTTAGCTTCTGAGATCTGACGAGATCAGGCGAGCCTGTGCTATCCAGGTTGAGGATGTTAACCAATCTCTTCTACTACTACAGCTCAAGATACCTTCCCAAATGCTCCTTTTGGAAGTCCCATTCCCTAGGAATAGCACTGGAGAAGCACTGGGGTCTGCACTAAGACAGCAGAGGCAAAAAAGTAACTTAGAGAAATCCTGTCCAGTGAAATACTCTGTTGGATCCCAGCCACTGTCTTTTCCCTCGTCTTTTGAGAATTTATACCATAACTTCCCCTTCCCATCCTGTTACAATAATGTAGACACAAAAATGCTGTACCATATGGACTAGTCAGCAGCAGTTTGTGCTTGAAGATATACTGCTTCATGAGGTCTTTCAATGGTGTTTATAGTTAAAAGTTCTATTAATGGCATGCAGCCACTTAGTTGTCCTTTAAGCATTCCACAATTCTCTGGAACGTTCCAGTCTTGCCCTGCCTACCCATAATCCCTGTATAATAATGGAAGTAACTACTTGTTGAATAGATTAGGTATTTGTTTCAAAATGGTTATTCTTAGGTCCTTTTCATAGTGGGTTTTTAAAACTCACACAGGCTCCTGAAGGCAAATTGATTTTTTTAAAGGTTTCCTACTTGCAAAGTTTCCTACTTTTCAGCCCTGGCCCTGATCTGGTGGAGTGAGCTTCCGGAAGAGCTTAGAGCCCTGACAGAGCTCTTCTGCCAAGCATCTGATTGAGGCCAGGCCAGCAAGATTGGGTCCCTCCCTATATAGGCCCCTGTAGAGTCCTGTACAGGCATACCTTCTGGTTAAATGGGCAGGGGCACCTCTCCCAAGTACAATGGTGGATAATGGGGACCAGTGTGCCCTGGCATTATAGGCTGCAGTCGGGGTAGGCATATAGATTATTTTACCTGCCACTGAGGACAACTGTAGTTTCTGTTTTATGGGGTTGTATTCTTTTATTGTAAACTGCCACGAGCCGGACTGGTTTCAGGAGTGGCAGTGGATAAATCCAACAAATAAACGAACAAACAAGCAAACAAAATTATCTAGCAAACCAAAATGGGTTCTCCATTGATTGTTATCAAGGGAACCCTGTGGTAGAAACACCTACAAAACATTTTTTGTTGCAGCTTTTGACAACAGTATAAGGAACTCTTACACTTCATGAATAATGCATTATTTCATGTTCTGCATACAGGTTAATTATATTGTGTTTACATAGAGAAGAGTTTTTTCAAACATTGTTCATAAGGTAGGCAGTTTTGTATTTTTGATTCTCATTTTGTACTATTTGAGTTTTTGTGGTTTATTTCTAATCTGTATGTACTATTACACTGGAAAGCCCCTGAATAAGACGTTGTTAAAAACGAGTTTATTTCCTCCGGGGTTTGTTTTGCCTGTTTGCTTTGCACCACATTGAGGCATTAAAGAAGATTAGTTTTTTGCATTTTTGCCATCACTAGCCTGTTGTTTTCCCTGAAAAAGCCAACAGGGTTGAAAGACCCATACATAATGTCCACATAATTGTCCAAATAAGTATGGAATTGAAAGAGCTTAATTTTAACCAAGCCTCAGTCTCCAGTCCTTGGTTTACTACCGAAACTCAGTGATAAAAGTTGAAACCCCCAGAAACACTTTTATTACCCCCAAATATTAACCATCCGGTAGAAATCTGATTACTTTGCAAACAGTGCAATGCTCTGTAGTGTTACAGCGGTTCAGGCTCATTGATTTCAATGGACTTGGACAGGAGTAACTGCAAAGGTTCGCATTGTAAGTGATGTGATGAAGCAGCACAGCATTCTTTTTATCAGCAGTCACCCTTTAAAAAAAAATCACTCTTCTATTGAAATGACCAGTCAAGCAAACATGAAGGCACACTTGAGGTTTTGCCTAATGCTATGCTTGCCGAGTTCATAGCTTGCTCATCAGGAAACCGCTGGCGAAGCCAAAGGCACAAGCCCACTTGGTGGGCAGAAGAATGTGAGCTCACAGAGTGCTTCAGAGCATGGAAGTGAAGCTCAGTACGTATCGTCATTTCCCCCTCTCCCAAGTCAGGAAGTTCACACATGTGCACTACACACACACCACACCACATTTCACTGGAAGATATTAATGACCTATAAGCAGAAGCTTCATACCTCATGAACAAGAGAGACATACAATACAGCTTATTTTAATGCAGCCTGGGGAAGGCACTGGCAAACCACCCCGTATTGAGTCTGCCATGAAAAGGCTAGAGGGCATCAGCCCAAGGTGACCTGGTGCACGCACAGGGGATACCTTTACCTTTAGAATCTATGGGGTACATGATTCTCCTTCGGCAGTGGAGAAAAGAATATATGTAACAAATTTACTCCTTCATCAAGTGACTCTAGCTATGTAGCAGCCACAGTGTGAACCTATTTTTGACACAGAGAATACATAGGGTTGGAGTCAGAGCAGAAATGCAAAGGCATTTGGGGACATGATCTCCCTGCCCTCCTCCAGCCATCTCCAGAATGCTCCAAAAAGCTGATGCCAGAGGTCATAGGACTCAGGTGGACAAGAACTCACACTGCCAGATAGGCTGCACCAAGATAAAATGATGGAACCTAGCAAAATCACCAGCTTCTGTTAAGAAATTGGCTTTCCTATGTTTTCAACTATGGTTCAGGCATATGGTCTAGTAAAATAGCCTGGAAAAGAGGCCTTGCAAAAGGAAGAGTTTTCCTCCGTAGCAAAGCAAGCTGTGATTCAGAGACATAGATGAGAAGGGAGGTAGCCCAGCTGCAGATCATTCCATTAGGCCTAGTAACTCCAAAGACATGAGAGAGGTGCTTTCCATCTTGTTATTGCCTATACATGGTTGGGAGATCAGTATTTGTTCATTTGAATCTGCGGAGTGTCTGGTTATTTGACAAGTCTCTCTAATTGGTCAGATCATCACCTCAGCAACAAGTATGCTGGTTAGGTTATATCATTTCCCCCACACCTGACTGGCTAATTAGAATCTGGCCAACAATGGGTATGGGCCTGGGCCATTAATTAAAGGATTTCATTCTAGTTCTTTGCTTTACACCACTGCTGCAAACCATCGGGCTACCAGCCATGTGATGGCTAGGGTCAATAGAGTCCATTATGCCATTGTTACAAGCCATGGCTGCAAGGCATTGTGGATGGTGGTATATGCCATGGTGTTGCTGACCAGTTGTATTGGGCCCCAGGGCACTGCTTTACCCATTTATTGTGACTGGCCTTGTGCTTGCATTAGCCTGGGTGGTGTCTTGCTTGATGTGTCTTACTAACTTGAAATCTTCCCTTGGGCTCTGAAGATTAGAATCCTGAACACCAACCTCAGTTGAGTAATATCTGAAAATCTTGAAAGACCCTACAGGATTTACAAAAGTGCTTAGATATACTTAATTATATCTTTATCTTCACCATTCACTGATCGGTTTTGATTATTTCTGCACAATTTAAAATAAATCACTTTGATTATGTTTTGTTGAGTTTGAATTCAGCAGGCTGCAATCTAATTCAATACTTTAGCCATCACTGGCTACAATTACCAGAGTAATTGTTTGTGAAACTCACCTTGAAAGTTTCCTACCCTGCAAGGATGACTTCCTTAACATTATGGTTTCTGAAGGGGACTTGCAGTAGCAGCAGCTTGAGGTGTGAGAACTCACACTTTAGCCCTTTTTGGTTGGTTGTTTTGCTTTGACCAACCTCCATTTTCAGACAACAGCCCCAGTTTGGCAGGTGGGACTTGAAGTTCTGTGAAAGCTGCCTCTTCATCTTTTGACAGAAGTTTGGGATTTCACCTGGCTACCCCTCCTCCTTGCAGCTTCCCACATGGTGGCTTTTTTGCCTACTCTGGTCCTCCTCTCAATCTCCAGCATCATCTTTTTCAGAATTGGCTGGGGAAGTGTGTGGCAGGAATGGTTCACATTAGCATAATTCCCAGAGCATGATGTTGGATCTGATCAATTATGTTTTCAAAGCCATACAGCAAGATAGTAAAATTTTGCTCCTAAAACAGTGCAGTTAAAATCAGTAACAAGAAGCAGAGGAGTTGATTCTTATAGACTGATTATGCCCAAGGCACGTAATCCAGGGTTGCAACAGCAGGGCAGCCCCGATTGCACACGACGCTGCCACCATCCCAGCCCCGGCCAGTCACAGCACCCCGGAAGTCCCACAGTAAGGGAACGCAGAATCTTCCGCATTCCCTGGGATGCTGTGGGCGCCAGTGGGGGCTAAGTCGGGCTGGTGCCATGCATAATCAGCAGGGACACCGCACGCCCCTGTCAGCTTTGTGGAGCTGGCTAGGCAGTCCCTCCACCCCCACCTCCATCATGCAGTGGGGGCTTCATGCCCCCCCTGTTCCCCCCCTCCTCACTGCTGCCTCTGAGCAGCATACCAGACTTTCCAGCCCAGCGTTTTGTGTACGCACACTACACCAGGGCAGTCTGCCTATGGAAACACTGGGGCATGCTGTCCCAATGCAATGGCCAGCAGCAGCCTGCCGTGGCTATTGCCGTATATAATGGGTCATATGCCACTTTTCTCTACCCGAAGTAGTCTCAAAGCAGCTTAAAGTCACCTTCCCTTTTCTCTCACCATAACAGACACACTGTGAGGTAAGTGAGGCTGAGAGAGCTCTGATATTACTGCTTGGTCAGAACAGCTTTATCAGTGCTGTGGCAAGCCCAAGGTCACCCAGCTGGTTGTATATGGGGGAGCGCAGAATCAAACCCGGCTCACCAGATTAGAAGTCCACACTCCTAACCACTATACCAAGCTGGCTCAGAAAGCACTACTCTTATAACAATATTATTTTTAAAGCAAGTATTCAAGCTTTCAAGAGTGACAAAAAGACGGGATAACATAGCTTCCAAAGATTTTTAAGATTCATGAAAAAATTGCCACAGGCCTATAAAAATGATATCTAACTGTCCCACTGTAAAAGACCATATACTTCCTCCAACAGCTAGGCTATAGAGAAACATCCTAGCAGCTGTCAGAAAAGCCAGCTCCAAACTATCTAAACTGTTGATGGTGCTGGAAAATGCCATCAAGTTGCAGGCAACTCATGCCAATCCTGTAGGCACTTTATCACAAGACATGAGGAGAGACAGCTTGCCTGCCTTTGAGTAACAAACTTGGACCTCCTTGGTAGTCTTCCATACAAGTACTATCCAGGGATGACCCTCCTTCTTCCAAGATCTTAGCCATAATTTTACATTTATCTGTCTTCTATCTTAGAACTCAAGTCAGTGTATACAAGGTTCCCTGAAATACTCCTAGTCAAGCACAAATCATTCCTACATGAGTTCAGTTTCATCCTGGATCTAGTATATATGCCTACAGGCTATCATAGAAAACACTGTCAGCAACCTTCCTCCACATCTCCTGTTTCCAACTGCATGCACTCTTTCTAAACAAACGTTTAGCCTGGTCTGTGGTGTCTACTTAAAATGTAACATGGAATTTGTTTGTGTCCTTATAGCCAGCTCTTTTGCAAAATGCCTCTGAACAGATGTGATGTGGGATGGATACCGTGACATTAGCATGGGACTTCCAGCCATCACCATGTTTTGATTGATACTTTGCACACACAGGTAATGTAGGAGTATCAACAAGCATCATTATGACTGGTGAGAAGCAGTGAGTTACCAGGAACACCGTGGGAGTGGCTGTTATTGTTACATTAGCTTTCATTTTCAGTGGTGTTCTTATGCTTTTGATAATACTGCTGGGAGAACACAAAATCAGAACTAGGGCAAGCACCAAGGTGGCAGCTACCAGCATAGCAAGACAATTGCCTGAAGCCAAACCAGCGTTACTAATTTGAGCTAAAGTTCGAACATAGCCTAATGTCTCTTTGGGAGTGGGAATGGTTATTACAAAACAAAGTTCAAGAAGGCTAACTGCTTAAGGGAATTCTACACACAAATGATGTATCCAACACTCCACATAAGTTAGTCTATGGCATCGCTCTTGATTGTCTCTTTTCACATCTGTAGAATCTAGTTAGAACTAATCAATGGCTATATTTTGGGTTTAGTGGGAGCTCCCCAATCCCCATACCAAATTATATTGAGTCTTTAATACAGTCTATCTCAACTTCTTTACCACTGAGAAACTCCTGAAACATTCATCAGGCTCCGAGAAACCCTAGAAGTGGCGAAATCATGCAGAACATCATTGGCAAGCATAGTTGTATACATGCCAAATGGAGGTCCTTTCTTTTCCCACCTCCTCCAGGCCCATCACTGACCATTTGGGGGTGAATCAGCATCATATATGGTCATATCACCTGATAAATGTTTAACAAATTTATTAAATATATTAAAAATTAATTAACTCCCACCCATTTGGGAAATCCTTCAAGGACCATGAAAACCCGCCAGTTTCACAAACCCACCATTGACAAAGCTTACTTTAATAGGTATGTTAAGTGGAATAGTTACAGCAGACTGTCGTGCTATAAAATGAAAGACAACCTAAAGGTATTTTCTTCTGCATCTCAATTGTTACAGAACCATTATAATCTCTTCCACTACCCATACAGTCAACAAGAAAGCATCTAATCCACACCAGGCAGAGAAGCAGTAAAGCCAGGTCATCCATATACAAGACAAAGGTTTCTGCATGCTCTGACAACTCTCCCAGCTATGGGGAAAGCATATTACTTTGTGACTTTTTAAAAACAAATATTTATTTATAATTTGATTTATATCCCACCTCTTTTGATTGAGTCATCTCAAGGCAGCATACAAGAAAATGGTAAAATAATGTACCCCATAAAACTCCTTAAAATATTAAAACCCACAATTTCCACACAACTAACCATAACTGTAATTCAACAGATGGCAGTAAAAGTCAACAATTTCCCTCTATTCTAGTCAGCTATTCCAACCTTCCACTGCATCCACATAGAACTGATCTCACTCAAGGCCTCAGATCTTCTGCGCCGAATGTACAGCACTTAGCATTGGGCGGGAACCCAGTACGTACCTCCGGGCAACCCCTGGCCTCAACCAAATGCCTGGTGAAAGAATTCTGTCTTTCAGGCCCTGCGGAACCTTGGTAGCTCTGTTAGGGCCCTTAGATTTTCTGGGGATTCATTCCACCAGGTTGGGACCAGAACCAAAAACGCCCTGGCCTTGGTCTATGCCAGGCGAATGTCCTCGAGCCCAGGGCAACCAGCAGATTCATACCCACAGAGTGAAAAGCCCTGAGGGGAGCATAAGCAGATAAGTGGTCCCTCAGATAGGTAGGACCCCATCCACATTTAGCCTTAAAGTTCAAAACAAAAAACTTGATCTAGAAGCAAACCAGTAACCAGTGCAGTTGGTTTAGAACAAGCTAGATGTGGGCCCTCAAAGATGCCCTAGTGAGGACCCTTGCAGCTGCGCTCTGTATCAGTTGCAGTTTCTAGGTCAGGGACAAGTGTAGGAATATGTAGAATAAGTTACAGAAGTCTAATCTGTAAGTGGCTGTTACATGGATCACTGTGACCAAGTGTTCGGAGCACAGGAAGGGCGCTAGTAGCTGTGCTTGGCGTAGATGGAAAAACTCCATCTGGGCTACATTCACGATCTCCATGGAAAGGGAGGCATCAAAGACCACGCTCCAAATTCCTGGCTGCTGGTGCAAGTGTTAATTATGGCATGGGAGGTGTGCTGCCTGTTCCTATCCCTTCCAACTCAGCCACGGGACCTCCGTCTTGGAGGGGTTAAGTTTCAGACGACTCTGCCTGAGCCATCCAGTCACTGCTCCCAAACAACTGGCAAATGTATATGGGGAGCAGTCCATCCATCCAACAGAAGGTAAAGCTGATGGTCATTGGTGGGCACATATAGATGTTAAAAAGTATTGAGAGTATCACCTCCTATGGCACCTCACACAGAAGTGCCAAGGGATTCAACAATTTTTCCCCACTGCAACCCTGTGTCCGATTCTGGAGAAAAGAGACCAGCCATTTCAGCATAATCCCCCTAATCCCGGTCACAGCAAGGTGGTGGGCCAACAACTCGTGGTCAACCACATCAAATGCAACTGACAGATCTATAAGAACAAGGATGGCTGAACCACCCGGTCCAGCTTGTGCCGGATATCATCCTTTAGGACAACCAGCATAGTCTCTACCACGTGGCCAGGATGGAAGCCAGACTAGTATGGATCTAGGGCCGATATAAGAATATTCACTGCCACATATGAGACATGGAACATTATGGGAAACTGACATCAGTTACAGAAAAGTGGGGAAAATAACACAAATAGAGAGAGAAGTTAGCCTGCTAAAGTACATAAGAACATGCAGCGTCCTGGGGAGGAAGCCTGATAAATTTTCTCCTGATGCAAATAATTTATGCTGCCACAATCCCCACATTGTCTTAAAGCTTAATCTCTCCAATATCAGACTTTGCGGTCCAAGGCTTGGCATGGAACAACAGAATCATCTACATACAACAAAAAGGATTCTACTTATCCAGGATACTTATAGAAAAGGGGTTGTTGTTATTATTATTATTATTTATTTCCTGCCACGCTCAGCGAAGCTGGTTAATGGTGGATTGTAACTTGTTACATTTTGTTCATAAATTAAAGGGGGGGGAGACTTAAAAATAGCCCAGTAAGCACCAAGCTTCCTCAATGTATTCGGAATAACACACATAATAGCCTCAATGCTATCTGTCTTAATGGATAAATGCACTGAGACATATGCTTCCTAATCCAAACTCCCCTTCCCCAGCAATCAAAAATGCTGCAAACATTTAAGGGCTTTGATCACCTTGAGAACTTAAAAACTGAAGTGAATTTACATCCATAATATTGCATCACTATGAAGAATTCTCAGTTGAGAGGAGGACAGACCACAATAATTCATAGCACCGCTAATCAGAGTTTGGGAATACATGTAATGAAGCTGTGCATTCCACACAGCAGTCACAACTGTATACCACAGGATGGAAAAGATAAATATGTCCCCATTGTGTTATTACGGACTATAGCAGGTGTGTCAATAAAGGAATTCTGATCTGATCTGATAATTTGTATTGTTATGCTTAGATTTACAACTGGAAATTTACATTTTTAGAAGGGTATGCAAGTTGGCAAGCAAAATTTGGAAATTTGGAAAGATTAAATTGTAGTTCTAGGCAGAGTCTGCACTTACTTTCTTTATTCCATTGTCAATCCTGTTGAATTCAGATCGCTTTGAACTCGGGTCTTCCTCTCTCCCCCCCCCCATTGAAACAGGAAAGTCTTCTGCATGTGGTTAAGGTAGTTCAGAAGGGGGGGAGCCAAGCCTCTTTCTTGTTTTTCTTGAAGGGGAGGGGGGATAGGAGCCAGGCAGGGAGCCTCTTTCTTTTCTTGGAGGGGTGGGGGAGAAGATCGAAAAAGACAGAGGAGGGAGGAAAAATCCAGGACTGACAGAAGTTGAGAGAAATTAGGGGCTTCTCCTTTAAGGCAAGCATGTCACATGACCAGGTGTAGCCTATCAGAGGTTCTCTACCACGGAGCTTTCTTTCCCAATCCGGATATTGAGGATTAAAAGCACTCTAAGATATCGCACAATAAGGGTAGGGTCACTCCGGATCAATTCTTGCTGCAGAAGGAAAATTTAAATTGTCCCAAATCGAAACGGAAATCGCATTCTGTGTAGAGGGCAGGGACTGAATCCATCTGGGGTTGGAATAAAAGCTCCGTGCAGTTTACACCCTAGTCTGCCTTTCTTAAACGTTCACTTACGTGGCTCACCAAAAAGGAAATAAATGGAAAAGAACAGGTATTACAATCCTTCTATATCATATTCAGTAGAATTTACCTGCAGCTGAGATCAGAAATCCACTCTAAATATCAACATTCAATGATCCAAGAGGTGCTCTTTGAAACACAGACCCAGTATTGGCAGTTGTGACCAAACCGTGGCATCCCAGATGTCCATGGAGTACAACTCCTACGAGCCCCTGCTAATACAGGCTGGAGAGCCATTTTGGTCATCCCTGCAGTATGGTGCTGTGGTTACAGTGGCAGACTGGGAGCAGAAAGACTCAGGTTCAAATCCCTGCTCTACCATCAAGGCTTGCTTGGTGACCTTCGGGTCTGTCTGTCTGATTTTATATACCACATTCCCCTAAGGTTCAGAGTGGTTCACATGGAATGAAAACAAGAATACATCAAACTCAGTGACTATACTGAATGAAAGGCAATAGTAATAATAATAACAATAAATAATACACAGAGAAAATAACATTCTAACAGAGTAAACAATCTAACAGACCCATGGTTGGTTAATACTAAGGAAAATAATTTTCAAAAGAACTCAAGAGACTAGTTTTGTACCAAAGCTCTCTGTAGAGTTTATGCTATCACTAGTCAGCCATTTCCTAAACATATGCTTGCAGTCCGCATGGAACAAGGAAGGAAATCCATTCCTCGCCCTCCATGATCAGCAACAAAGGGGTTTACAGCAAAGCCACTATGGTGTTAACAGATAAACATGAGATCAACAGAGGCTTAGGTTATTCAAGCTCAGCCATGAACTACTTGTTTTAGAACAAGTCACCATCTCTCAGCCTACCACATAGGCATGTTGTGCTCATTAAATTAGGATTAAGCATAACAGGGTCATATCAATGAGAGCCAGTTTGGTGTAGTGGTTAGGAGTGTGGACTTCTAATCTGGCATGCCGGGTTCGATTCTACGCTCCCCCACATGCAACCAGCTGGGTGACCTTGGGCTCGCCACGGCACTGATAAAACTGTTCTGACCGAGCAGTGATATCAGGGCTCTCTCAGCCTCACCCACCCCACAGGGTGTCTGTTGTGGGGAGAGGAATGGGAAGGCGACTGTAAGCCGCTTTGAGCCTCCTTTGGGTAGGGAAAAGCGGCATATAAGAACCAACTCTTCTTCTTCTTCTTCTTCAAGACCCTGTTCACATGTTTCCTGTTCTCATGCTTTTGCTATGGGATGTTTCCTTGACCTGTTTATATCCTGCTTTAACTGTATTCATATAGCCTAGAATACTGGGAGAATTCAATTCCTTTGATCTTGCGATTCTGATGTATCTGTGAGAAATCCCTTTGTAGTGTCTAAACTGTTGCATGAACTTTTGATTGGGAAATATTGTCCATGCTTGGCACCTCATCTAGCATGCCAAATTTCAAATTAGGGAGAGGAGATTTTGAGAAAGCTCATAATCTGCTTGAAGGAAACATCTTGCTCTCTGGTATTTTCTTCAATAAAGAGATTTCTTTCAACAAGATAGTCTGCTTATCGGGAATTCAACAGCAGTTTGACAGCTTAGCAGTTGAGGGATTCATGCTAATATCTTTGCTGCACCAAATCCACGTGAAATAAATAAACCTCTTCAACCCCAGATTAATAATGTTTACATGCATCATTTAAACAGACACCCATTTTTGTTTGTTTTGTTGAGTACATTACAAACTGCTTCTCATATGCCCAATGAATCTGTAGCTCATATCACTTCTGATATTATGTCAAGGTGCAAAAAGCCAGGTGGGAGTTGCTCATTCATCTGCTCTCTTCACTAGGTCCTAATTTCCTAACAAACTGAATACATGGTTTCCTGCAAAACAGCTAAACAGTCAACTTGGCCTAAAAATGTAACAATCTGAATACATGCTTTCCTGCAAAACAGCTAAATCAAACAACTTGGAAAAGATGCTTTTGCTTAAAGAACACTGCTTCATAAATTATGGCTCTATATCTCATTTCTACTAGCTTTAGAAACGGTACCAGTGCTTAATGGTAAAACAAAAAAGAGTCCTAGTACAAAACCTCTCAGAATGACCCTTCTTGTGAGTAACCAATGGTCTTTCTCCCTCTGAAGCACATCTGAAAAATGGGTCCTTCCAGAACAATGATCTAAATCCCAGTTGGGACAACATCCTTCAGGTTCTGCAACACTCTTCTACCAAATACTGCATCTGCACAACTGTAAGCATTAATTTTATAATGCCTAGTAATTGTTCAGAGCAACAACCAGGTCAATGCCCTACATAAACTCTTGCTGCAATGTTGCTGTGAATCACGTCTTGAAAGTGAATTACTCCCAAGTAAATTACCCAAACCTCCAGAATGTTGATGGAGAGAAACAACTCTTGAGTGGACCAGATGCCTTGCCTTTGTCTGATTATGATCTATCTTTGGAGGCTGGCATCAGTAAACATTTGCATTTCCAGAAGTACAGGCAGGATTTCAAAGAGGCAGAGGAACTAGAGATCAAATTCACAACATACACTAGGTCATGGAGAAAGCTTGGGAGTTCCAGAAAAACATCTACTTCTGCTTCATTGACTATGCTAAAGCCTTTGATTGTGTGGAGCACAACAAATTGTGGCAAGTTCTTAAAGAGATGGGAATACCAGAGCATCTTATCTGTCTCTTGAGAAACCTATATGCAGGTCAAAAAGCAACAGTGAGAACCGGGCATGGAATCACTGATTGGTTCAAAATTGAGAAAGGAGTTCGGCAAGGCTGTATACTGTCACCTTGCCTATTTTACTTGTATGCGGAGCACATCATGAGAAAGACGGGGTTAGATGAGTCACAAATTGGGATTAAGATTGCAGGGAGAAATATCAACCACCTCAGATATGCAGATGATGCCACTCTAATGGCAGAAAGCGAAGAGGAACTAAAGAGCCTCTTGATACAGGTGAAGTAGGAGAGTGCAAAAGTTGGCTTGAAACTCAACATCAAGAAAACAAAGATCATGGCATCCGGCCCTCTCAATTCCTGGCAAATAGATGGGGAAGAAATGGAGGTAGTGACAGATTTTATTTTCCTGGACTCCAAGATCACTGCAGATGGGGACTGCAGCAAAGAAATTAAAAGACGCTGGCTCCTGGGGAGGAAAGCTATGGCAAATCTAGACAGCATCCTAAAAAGCAGAGACATCACCCTCCCAACAAAAGTGCATCTAGTCAAGGCTATGTTCTTCCCAGTTGCAACGTATGGCTGTGAAAGTTGGACCATAAGGAAGGCCGAGCATCAAAGAATTGAGGCTTTTGAACTCTGGTGCTTGGAGAAGACTTTTGCGAGTCCCTTGGACTGCAAGGTGAAAAAAACGGTCAGTCCTAGAGGAGATCAGCCCTGACTGCTCCTTAGAAGGCCAGATCCTGGAGATGAAACTAAAATACTTTGGCCACCTCATGAGAAGGAATACTGGGACCGATTGAGGGCAAAAGAAGGGGACAACAGAGAATGAGGTGGCTGGATGGAGTCACTGAAGCAGTCGGTGCGAAATTAAATGGACTCCAGGGAATGGTACAGGACAGGAAGGCTTGGAGGATCATTGTTCATGGGGTTGTGATGGGTCGGACATGACTTCGCACCTAATAACACCAACAACATTGAATCACTTGCAAGGTTGTTTCCCTTTTTAACATATTTCTTGAGAGGGGCAATGTAAGAAATCAATCTAATGGAATAATCTCAAACTTCATTTGTAACATTGCACAACTGTGTCTGTGGCCCACCCATCTACCAATGGAATGCTTCAAAGACCATTGACTGGAACAATTGCCCTCCCACCAACAGTAACAAATCATGGTCTGACCTGCTTGCTGGAATCACAGTCAGCCTTGTTCCGTCTGATGGGCCTGGGTCTGGAGAATTTAGAGAAGAACTCCTAAGCTATGCTTTCAAGGCAAGAACAAAAACTGGAGGCAGGGCTGCTTCACTAAGGCCCAGTATGCACGGCCGCCAAAACGGCGATTTCGGGTCACATGAAAAATGCGGAGGGGGAAGACGCGAAGCACACCGGTTATGCACGGGAGGGGGCGCGACGGCGGCAAAACCCGGAGTAACTGATTATGCACGTGGCGATCCCTGCGCCGCTTCTGGTTGCGCCCCGGTCACCCGGAAGCTGCGCTTTCTTCCGCGTTTCGCTGACGCGGCTTTTTCAGTGGCATGTATCGAAGCTGCGGCCGGTTGCAGCCGGCTCCATGCGTTATCAGTGATTTTAGTCGCCGCCATCCCACCCTGAATGTGCGTTATTCCCCCCGTGCATAATGAGTCTAAAGGAAGCAGGGAGAAGAGGGAGAAGTTTCTGTTCCTACCTCCCTGGAAGAGCAGTGGAAAAATCCATTTTTCAGATGTCCTTTGCCTTAAAGGGAAAAACAGTCTTTCTTCGTTTTGTTCCAGCTACAAGCAGCAATGACCAGTTACTAAAATATGTGGCAATATTTCCATGAACAAATATTAAAAACAAAATAGTAGCAGTGGTATGTTTTCCTTTACCTTTTTACAACTAAGCACAACTTTGGTTATAATCTGTGATTCCACAGTAGTCAATCAGAGAATCAACAACTCTTACAAGGTACTACTACTTCCCATTATTGCGGTACCATCTACCAATGTCCATAAATTCTCCCCCCATAGAAAATGGAACCAGGGAAGGACTGTGAATTCTTTCGTCAAGGAAAAAATACACCTGAAAATATACTGTAATCCAACTGTATATGCCGAATTACAGTTCATCAGAAGAGCTGTTTTGTACTTGCTTTTTTACTACCTGAAGGAGACTCAAAGCAGTTTACAATTGCCTACCCTTCCTCTCCCCACAATAGGCACCCTGTTAGGTAGATGGGGCTGAGAGAGTTCTGAAAGATTGACTGTTGGGTACTCACCATGAAGGGTTCTTCACCCCTGAAGTTACAGAGGACACCTTAGTGAGTTATTTCGCACTCACTAGGGAGACAGGATCAACTTTTCTTCTGCTTCCTGTCTACTTTTGTATCCTTCACTTGGAAACTGTCATCAACTACCTATAGCTTAAATTACTAATACGTTAACACTGGAGAGAAAAAGCAGTAGGTTCCCTCCATTTTTTTTTTTTTTTTTTTTTTGCAAAGTGAAGAAGCAGAAGAGGATAGAAGTCATAGAACTAACTGAATTTATATACAGGTCTATCCTAGTTGTTGGGAACAAAATGCCAAACTATCCACATAGTTAGTAGTTGAGCCACTTGAACATGTTGTACAATGAGAACAAGCCCAGAGAATATAAAGTATCCTCTGTAACTTCAGGGTAGAGGGACCTTTCATGGTGAGTACTGAACGGTTGTTTCCCCACTGAGCAGAAGAGACCCAAAGTGGGACCTACAAGACCAGTCGCTAGTTGAAGTACTAGTCTTATCAAAGTTGGCATCAGCTGAGCTATAGGCATGAATCCTATAATGCTTTATAAGGGTCAAGATATAGACCAGGGGGCTGCTTTACACACCTGTTCGGCTGTTGCATGAATGGGGGAGTGCTTTAATAACTGCATTACTATCAGTGTATTTGGGAACAGTCTACAGACAACCATCCCCATACGATACAGAGCCACTGGCCAGATTATATGTTAAGAATTTTTTTGTTTAATTAAGTTAAGGTTGATGATAACTTATGTTGTTACTTGGTTATTTCCTAAGTTTTGAATTATACATAAGCCTACTAAATGTATTTAATTACAGGTGTTATACAGGTGATTTGGAATCACTTATATTGATCTAATAGTGAGAGGTAAGGTATTATTTGATAGTTAATTGTATATTTTGATAACTTGGTATGGTACATAAATATTGATTTGTACTTGGGACAAGCACTGAGGAAAAGTGAAAATGGGACACATCTAAAGATTGTTTTTGGTTGGAACCTTCACATTAAATGAAAAGAAAAACAGAGACAAGTGTGTTTAATTCGTATAGCTTCATTCATAGCTTGTATTATTCATAATTTGTATAGCTTCATTCATTGCAAAGACTATATTCCCTGTCATGTAAGGAGTTCATAGTCTGACGAAGAGTGCTTGCACTCGAAAGCTCACACCCTAAATAAATCTTTGTTGGCCTTAAAGGTGCTACTGGACTCATTTTATTGTGCTACTTCAGACGGCTACCCATTTGAACATATTCTGTAAAATAGTGATAGTTACTTAATTGTAAGCCTAAGGGTCAGGTTTACTTTTCTGCTCAGTGTAGAACTACAAGCTGTCCCACTTTTCTTTAGAGTTACCCTGACTGGCAAAAGCGGCATTAGGGCCATATTGCATACAGAATGGGCTGTGATATCCTTGGGAGGCTGTTTGCCTTGTGACTTGTAGGTCTCAACTATACAAAATCTAAGGTACTTCCCTATGGCTACTGCTGTTAAGGTCTTCCCTTGTTTGGAGCAGGAAAAGATATAAACAAGGAGTTGATTTTTCTAAAAAGCTGAGTTCTAAAGAGACAGGCCTTCAGGGTCCTCCTGACGTCTAAATTATGCCACAGGCTTTCCATGGGGTGTGACGGACTGTGATGGACTTGGACAGAATGTAGGTAAGCTAATTTCATGGGAAGAGTGGAAGGTCAAAGAGATCTTTGGCTGAAAGGAAGGGTCAGTTTGGAGAACCACCTTCTCTTCATGAAACACTCAAAGGCATGGTTTTACCGACAAGGCTCCCAACTCTGAAATTCTGTAAGCAGAGGTTACCGCTATCAAAAATATTGTTTTGGGGAAAGAATCATTGGCATTTCACTACCCGGTTCAAAAGGTTCCATTGTGAGTGCCCTGAGAATTGTGTTCAACATCCTGTGGAAGTTGCTTGGCAGTTATTCCCTTAATTTCTTTAACGATATGGGGGTACCTAGAAATGGGAACCCCCCTCGCAAGTTGATAGAATTGTGTTGTGTCGCAACCTGTCTCCTCAAAGTGGCTACCCATAGCCCTCTGGAAGTACCTTCCTGACGCAAGTCCAGAACTAATTCAAATCAGGGGGAAAACAGTCGACCTTTTTTCTATTGCAGCACCTGACAAAGACTTTCCAAGAGGCGTTATATATTCTGGTCACTGAAAGTTTTTGGGATGAAAATTGGGTATCAATGACTTCAGGACTGTACCCCTTCTTACAATGTTTCATTTTATCAGTTTACAAGGAGTCAGTCTGAACCATTCGGGATTTGGGTGCCACATGGGATCTTGTGATAGAAGATCTGGGGATATCAGAAGCTCCAGGGGATCTGCTGTTTACAGTCGAACTAATGTTTATAAATTGGAAACATTCCAGTTGCATATTAAAGGCAGGGTGCGGAAACGCCCTCAGATTTGAAAAGCAGTCCTACATTGCCCTAAGGAAAGCTGTACAAAAGCAGACTACAATACAACATGGAGACCAGATACTTCATTTACAGTAATTGCACATATCTGTCCATCCTTAAGACCACTTGAACATTTTATAGGATTAGGCAATGCAGATACCATGGTCTACTTACAGCTGCAGTGACATAACTAAGCAATTCAATTTTCAGACGCATTCTAGTGTGAGAGTGAAAATCTCCACATGACTGATTAGGAAAACTATGTGACCCCCCCCCCCCAAAAAAAATACCTTGTTTCTCTTCCAGGCTATTAATGTACCACAAATTACTTATTTAAGTAGGTTATTCAGGCAAGTTAGTAAGAATTTATGGGTAACTGAGAACTTTGCAAACCTAGTAAAATGGATTAACACAAATATTCCACCTGGTGGAATGAGCTCCCGAAAGAGCTGAGGGCCCTGCCGGAGTTGTCAGCTTTCCGCAGGGTCTGCAAGACGGAGCTCTTCTGCCAGGCATATGGTTGAGGCCAGGGCAGACTCCCCGTAGTCCAACTCAGGATCCCCTCCAGTAGCTCATTAGTAGCTTATTAGACCTGCTCCCACTCTCACTAAAAGTCCTCGTGCCCACCAGGCTGAACGAGGGAGAATGGGATTGGAGTTGTGACCACTGCTGCCTTTATGATGTTAAGTTTGGGAAATTTTATTGGGGTTTATTGTGTTTAAATGTTTTATGATGTAAACCCGCCGCAAGCCCATTCGGGGAGCAATGGTCTATAAATCGAATGATAATAAAAAATCTAAATCCCTATGGAAGATGGTCCCCCCCAGCCCCCCGCCCATGACTCTCCCAAAGTTACTGTTAATTGGTATTTCTATAATAAATGTGGTTTTTTAATCTTTTGATGTAATCTTTTGATGTTTTATTGAAAGTTGTTTTGATGTTATAGTCTGTATAATGTTCCATGTAAGTTGTATAATGTTCAGTGTAAACCGCCCAGAGCTGCAAAAAAAATGGGTGGTATAGAAATCTAAATAAATAAATAAATAAAAATTGGTTACATATTAGCTCTTGATCCAAGAATACTAACTTCTGATCAAATCCCTCAGCTCCTCATATTGCACTCTGGCATTAAGATCAGCTGGAAATTCCTGCAAACAATGCACCAGTGTAGGACATTGAGAACATGAATGGAGATACTCATGTTTAGCTACAGTGACAGAACTGTCCCTTCCTGAAAGCATATTTGAACCCATGATAGATTTTTTAAAAAACTCTTATTATCCAACAAATGTGAATTAAGGCCAATATTGTAGATTTTGGTAGTTCTACACTTTTATTGTGATTTTTAAACTACTGTACAGAGCCTTGAGCAACTGGACTGTTGGTATAAAATGCAAAGGAGCCATATTTCAGCAGTTTTTTACCTGATCTTTGGTAGCTTTTGATGCTATATGCTTCCCATAGCTCACTCAACATGGTACAAAATATTAAAATGTCTAATCAAGTTATTTGGGAATACCAGGTCCAGTTAGCAAGCACCTGTTATGTTAAGAAAAAATACCGGGGTAACACAAATCATCCATTTGTCTGTGTATGATAAATAATTCTGTAAGAAGAAAGGTCCAGTGAGCTATTTTAATATATACATTCCTATAAATGTTGGCCAACAATAAAATGCTTGTATTAAAAGATGCAAGAGTCTGACAACCAGATTCAATTAAAAAAAAAACCTGGCACTGGCAGAAATTCTTTTCACATACTGCTGTAGTGCTAGCATTCTACAAGTTCTACAGTTTCCAACTAATTCTTCTGTCAAACTGATTAGCATACTAACTTCAAAAAAAAATTGTGGCTAAGTGGGGAAGTTGAAGCTAAGGACTTTTTCAGGAAATGAATATCTTGGTGTTTTGTTCTACCCTTCCTCCCCAGTCCAGGAAGTTGAGTACTATCATTAAAGCAGACTTAAAGAAATATTAAAAGTTTGCTCATTAATAACTATATCACCCACAAAACTGTATCAACACAGGCCACTGTGTTAATCAATTAAATGCTTTATTAGATCCCAGACCCCCAAAAAAAGATTACTTGCCAGGAAGAAATTTCTACAGTACACAGACAAAAAGCAATAAGGCCATTTTCACAGTTATCTATCTCTTCATACTGATCCAATTCAAACTTCTTGCAAGGTGTTAATATCTTTTACACATCAACCGTTACCAGATGTGGCACACTCAATTTTGCTTTTTGTTTTATTGTCATTTTCTCAGAAAAGAGAAGTAAACATGCTGCCCTTATACTACCTACAACCAGACTACACCCTACCTACAGCCATCACTATTGTTATAGCTGTTACAATTATTATGTTTAAACTGTTTGGCTTCGAGAGTATGTGAATTAGAGTGGGTAGGGTGGAATTTTAAAAATTGTAAGTTAGGATAGTTTGCAATGGAGGGGAAGGGACAGGAACTAAAGCAGCACAGGGAAGGGTCCACCTTAGTCTCAAGCCAGCCCTCTGCTAAATGGGATAACTGTGAGAAAAGAAACAGGAGTTGAGGAGGCTAGAGCAAGTTTGTAGGAAGACTCTCGACAACAAAATGGCAAGAACATCTTATTGGACGCTTATGAGATGGTAGCGAAAGCTGTAAACGATTTCTATGCAACTTCCATTGCATTTGACAGCACATTCAAGTTTGAACCCATTGAAGAATCCAACGCTAGATCCGCAGAACCAGACTAGCTACCGCCCCATCTCACACTTGATGTTTCTAGCTAAGGCAGTTGAGTGGGCAGCTGCCCACCAACTAAAGGCATACCTAGATGAAGCATCACTGGACCCATTCCAATCCAGTTTGCAACCTGTCCTGGTGGTGGAAATGGCATTGATTGCCTTAACAGATAATCTCTAAAGACAGCTAGACCAAAGCACATTGGTACTGCTTGTGTTATCAGTTCTCACAGTAGTGTTTGACATAACAGATCATGAGCTTCTAGCTCACCACCTCACCAATACAGGGACACTGGAGTCAGCTTTACAGTGGCTGTTCTCTTTCCTTCGCAACTAGGGACAAAGGGTTGCTATTGGCAAGGGACAATCACACTGTTACAAACTCCACAAGTCACAATTCTCTCCCTGATGCTATTCAACATCTTTAAGCACACTCTAGCTCAGCTTATTTGGAAGTATGGCTAGTGTGTCACCAATATTCGGATGACTCTGTTAATGAGCAGCTAGCTGCACACTCCACCCTAATCTTTGGTTAGGTGTCTGAGAGCCGTGTCAGAGTAACTCCAGTAAAGCCACTTTCAGCTCAGTCCCCTGAATATCAAGGTCCTGAGGCTGAGTAGGAAGGATCCAGAAGAGGAAGATCATCCCCCTGGTCCAGACAGGGTGCAGCTAATAAGTCTCAAACCATCAGTAATTTCAGAGTGATCCTTGACGCCTCCCTTAGCATAGAGGTGCAGATCACAAAGGCAGTGCAGCAGGCATTTTTCCATCTACATCAAGAAAAGCTAATAGCACCCTACCTGGCCCAATGTCAAACCATGTATCCAAACTTTTGCCATTTGTTTTTTTTTAAATCTGCCTTTCATTCTGTATAATTAATGGCCTTAGGTGTGACTGTAGCTTGTTTAGGCTAGTTTGAACCAGGGACTCTGCTCTGAGCCTCAGGGAAGGTCAGTGTATATAAATATATAATAAATAAATTTGTTTGATGTGTGGGAATGTGTTATCTCCCTTCGACTTTGGGGCCAGAGGCACCAGCTGTGTCTTCCTAGCCTGGCTATGAAATATGGCATCTGGAGTGTTTCATGCTCAAATGGGAATACAGGGGGAGCTAAGGGACTGGAGATTAAGAAGGGGCAATGGTTCCTAGGTATATAGTCTTGTCAAAGGATTAGAGTTGTTAGTATCATATCCTCAATAAAGATACTTTCTTCAACAAAGTCTGCTTATTGGGAGCAATCAGCTGAATTCTCACACTCCAGAACACATAGTCACAGTGATCCATGCAACGGTCACCTCCAGAAGAGACTACTGAAACTCATTCCATGATGGACTTCCTTTAACCTTAGTCTGGAAATTATAGCTGATCCAGAATGTAACTGCCCAGGTCCTTGCTAGGACCCTGTGGAGCGCCCACATACCACCTGTTATCCAGCAGCTGCACTAGTTCCAAAGGGCCTGTAAAACACCACTCTTCAACAAAGTATATGGTTGAGTCTAATGCCCCCTACTTGTACCTTATCCACTCCACCTGAACCCTGGGGAATTATAATTTAATTTTGATTTTGTCTGACTCTAGGTTTGAGGGACTTTGTGATGGAGCAGTGTTATTTTATTAGGAGCTTTTTAGATAACTTGTAAATGATTTTAAATAATATTACAAATATTTGTATATGGTTTTAATGATCTTAGATGCCCTGAGACCATTCTGAGACACGCAGCCTTAAAATGGCACAAATTTTTAAAAAATAATCCAACAAGCAACAGGCATGGACCCAGACCTAGACCCAGCAAACATTAATTATCTTTATTCAGCCTTTAATTGATAAAAAGGACTCAGCAATCCAACAATTTGAGAACCACTGCTTTGGTTTTAAATCCAAATCCAATACAATAGGTGACTGGATACTGTTTTCAGGTTTATTATGGGAGTCCTATTCCTACAACTACCTTTACATTTTAACTACTTTCAACAGTAGAATACAAGTAATAAGGCTGTTTCCTCTGAGGTAACCATTAAGTTAATGATGCTCGAAAGTAAAGATTTGGAGTAAAGGATTTCCTGGTCATTATTCAGCCTAGCTGAAAAGATACAATACAGCAGGAAAGGGCAGGAAACTGTAAGCCCTTCTGAAACTCCTTTGGGTAGAGAAAAGCGGCATATAAAAACTATTCTTCTTCATGTTTAGAATGTAGTCTGTAAGCAGTCACACACATAACTCTAAGAAACCCTGCTGCTAGCTACACTGCAGTTTGGTGTTGTGGTTAGGAGTGCGAACTTCTAATCTGGCATGCCAGGTTCGATTCTGCGCTCTCCCACATGCAACCAACTGGGTGACCTTGGGCTCGCCACGGCACTGATAAAACTGATAAAACTGTTCTGACCGAGCAGTGATATCAGCGCTCTCAGCCTCACCCACCCCCTCAGGGTGTCCGTTGTGGGGAGAGGAATGGGAAGGTGACTGTAAACCACTTTGAGCCTCCTTCGGGTAGGGAAAAGCGGCATATAAGAACCAACTCTTCTTCTTCTTCTTCATATACCACTGGATGGAATCAGCCAAGCATTCACACAAGAATTAGTACCTTCTGCAGATGGATCAACCCCCCCCCCCCAACCTCAACATGAATATTACTTATTTTCTACTACAATTTATCTTTCAGGGGGGAAATTCTTGATGCTTTATCAATATGACCAATGTACAATGAATTTAAGCAAAACTTTTAATTACTACCATTTCCCTGCAACTTTTCATGTACTCTGAGGAATATTTAAGAAATTCTGGACAAACTTTGGATGCTTACACCAAGGCAATGTGTTATTTATTTAATAAATTATCGCAACTAACAACAACAACGCATTCCTTGCTGTGACGAGGGGGAGAGCTAGCCTATTGCAGAGGCACAACGATGGGTCTATTAAATTATCGAAAGTCTCAACCTATTATTAACTTGGAAGGGCTATGCCACAGCAATTGCAATGAAATCTGGCAATAGAAACCTAATAAGTATCTCTCTCCCAACAACAAAAAAGAGTAACAAAAAGGAAATTAGAGGTACTAACCATTATTGTGTATCAACTATGCAGAGACAAGGTAGAAAGAACTGAAAGCCAGAAATGGGGAGGGGGGAGACTACTGTACCTGACCACTCCAGATTCAAAGCTTTTCAGTTAATTCTGCTTACATGTTATAGAACTTTTGTCCTGTCAGCCACAATTGCTGATGTGAGCAATGAAGTTTGAACTATTTCACCACATACATTTGCTTATTTCTTTGTCAATGGGAAGACCATAAACACTGTTAGTATCTGTCCTGCTCTCACCAAACATATTTAGGGGACCAGTTTTTACAAAATTTCATATCCCTTCCTCGTGTACTTATCAGGTAGTCTTTGAAGCATGGATGTCACCACTGGTTCACTGACTGCCACAAATGAGAGCTCCATTGGTACACAGGCTATTAGCATAGAAATGGACCTTGGCAGTGCGGGTCCCTACAAACTTGATGGCAATCTTTGTTGTTCTATTTTGTTATGCAAGGGTGTATGTATATGTATATATATCCTTATCCATTGTTATTCCTCTATATATTTCTGAAACAGCCTAGGGGATGGGATGTGTCCAGCTGTCCAAGTTGGAATAGGGCCAATCAGGGTGCAGCCAGCTTTGCCCCGATTGGCCCTGCCCCTGCAGCTCCCGCCCTCTGGTCTTTGACTCTAGCCTCTTTGCTCTCTAGCCTCTTTGCTCTCAGTGCCTGGAGTCAGCAGCAGGTAAGGGGAGAGGCCCTGGTCAAAGGGTCGTGGTGGAGGGCTTGCTAACAAGGGCCTCTTGGCCTGCAACAATGGGGCTGCTGACAAGGGCCTCCCAGCCTGCTGACTGCCTGCTAAGGAGCTCTGTCTCAGCCCTGCTAACGAGCTGCCCAGCCCCCGCCCGCCCCGCTTGATCCAGCCGCGAGCTGTGGCCCAAAGCCACCTTAAGCTGCCTGGCCAGGGGCAGCTTTCAGGGCCCGTTTTAGGAATGGGCTTTGAAGCTACTAGTCAAATAAACTTCATACCTAATCACAAAAATATCTTAGACAAAGTAAATTTTTAAAAAAATCATTAGCACATTGCCTTTAAGATTTTAACGTACCTGTAGATGCCAATTTTTAACAGTACTACACTAAGAAATTCAGTTTCTTTCACAATTTTTGTAACTTGCTTTATCCCGATTACAGAGGTTACCTTATAAGAAAAACTACCTATCACTACAAAACTTTCACCTCAGATCGTTCACTATGCCTGCCAGCGCTTCGGTCCTGCAGAAACATAAAGAATATGTTACTTCACACTAAAAAAAAAATCTCTATATTAATTGTATAAAAACTTAATTTCAAAAAATGAACTTACTATAGCACTATTTAAACATATTTAAGTAAATGGGCCCAACTGCATTTCAGTATTATTCCTTTATTTGAAAGACCATTGAATTGTGAATTTTCCCATATCCCAATAGCAAGAAATATACTGGAAACAGGAAAAGGAGAAAATCCGCTACAGAACACTTCTCCAGCTCCCTGCCCTAGATATCCTCTCTCAAAAATGCAATTATAATGACAGATCACAGTCAATAGGTGACATTACAATGCCATAATGTAAACGAGAGTAGCTCTGTGCACACTGCTCAGGAAAGGAACGTTTGCCCACATGCAAGATACTGCAGCCTGATTAAAGAATGTGGCACCCTGGGAACAGAAACAGTCCTGAGTGAAGAGTGGGGAATAAATTATCCTTCTCAGGACCAAACACCCTGGACTGGAAGAAAAGCTCAACAAGACCAAATGCAGGGGGGAACATGGATATCTTATGCAAAAGGACAGGATTGCTTATGTGAAGTGGACAAAGCAGAACAGCAGTGGAGTTTCCACATAGCAGGCTTCCCCACCTCACTCCCACTGCAAGTGGACACCTCCTCAGACTCCCAGTTTTTCAAAACTATGTATGTATATATTATTTTTAAAGCAGTACTAGAATATCAGTATAATTAGCAGGTGCTCTGAATTCCCAGGTTTCGGTCAAAAAATAAAATAAGTCTCTTGCCCTTTGAGCTTCAAATACATGCATTTTTCCTTAAATCTCTGTAACAGAACAAGCTAGAAATTTACTATTTATAAAATAAAGGCCGAGAATCCAGAGAACTTATTGTCACAACAGTATATCGATAGATATGCTACTGTTGGTTTTATGTTCTAGGGAAAAAACAGGCCAGGGAAAATAGATATTACACAGGGGGGGGGGAATCCAAATCTTCTTTCCCATACAGCAGCAGACCAGGCCAAAGTCTTTCCCAAAACTCTGGAGCACAGCAAGTATAATAAGATTATCAAAAAGCCGGGGGAACCCTCAGTGGTGCAAGAATGCACTAAGCGACTGTGGAGAAGCGGGGTGGGGGGTCGGGGTGTGGGAGATGAGTCCCAAAAGTATTGAACTCAAGGTAGATAACCCATGCAGAAGCTATTCACATCTCACACCTACAAAAAACATTTATGCCTTTTGTATTTAGAGTGGCAGGTGCCAAAAGATGTGCTAAGCACATCAAGCAGCTATAGAACACTTTGTAAGTGGGCTGCCAAGCTGCTATTCACTTGTGAGTGCTAGATATTGTTGTAGTCCCCTGGATGGTCCCCTGGAAGAGCAAACCATAATCAGTGGAACTCAGTATTTATACTTCTCAAACAGCAATCCTCCTACCACACAGCAAACAGTGCCTGAAACACAGTGTTTGATATGGCAAAAGCATATGCCCTTCAACAAGTTTAACCTGTGGATCAAGGCCAGTTTGTCCCCAAGTACTAATAGACGGCCAGCTTCCTGGTGAGAAACTCAAGGCAGAGCAATGCTGCTATACTATATGGAAAAAAGTTTTAGGCAGCACTACGCTAGGATAACCTATTAATTTTGAATTCAGATGTAACATTCCCTGAATAAAGGAAATGCAACTGAAATTCAAATGTATATAACGGCTTCCTTTTTACAGGGACATTATACAAGAACTTCACTTGACAGTTATTCTTGAATACAAAAATTTCTCACAAAATAATTCTGAATAAAGTATAAGCCTTAGATTTAGTTAAACATTAAATGCAGAATTTACTGACAACAATGCTTTAAGGCTTGTTTTTTTAACTTTGATAACCCTATGCTAATCACATGTATTCAAGAATGAAGCCTGTTATTTTCAGTGAGAGTTCATTCTCAAGTATGTTTGCTCAGAATAACTGCTGTAGTTTTGACTTTACATTACTGAGACATCACATTTCCTGCCTTACCTTGTTACAGTATTGCCCAAAACTGTTTTGTCCAGTTCATTTCAATATTTCAGCAGAATACCTACACTACATTTTCAGTCTTCATAGTCACAGTACACATTGTGAATATGAGCCTTATTATTAAGTCTTTCCTCCACATCCTTGCTTAGAAAACTGAAAGCTGAGCTCCCTTTTTTTTAAAAAAAAACTTAAAACTAAAGTAAAAAAAAAGAGAGACAGCCCTTTGACATTCACATTCATTGCAAAACTTTGAACAACAGAAGAGCTGAAATGGAAGGACAAGGCTCACAGGGTTTCCAAGTTAAAAATTAGAAGTTCTTAGAAAAGGGAAGGCAATATATAATTTAGGCTAACAAATGTTTGTGGGAAAGGGCGTTGATTCTTGGCACTAGCAGCTGGGAGGAGTCACCCCTAGCGTTGACATAAAATACTGCAGAAGCAGAGACTATGCTGGAATTATTTTATGAAAAGCAAATTTTAATCACCCAGATTTTTAATCAGGCAGCCTTTTTCTTCCTCATTCCCCCTTATTCAATGAAACAGCAGTCAATCCTGCATGCCTCCCACTTTATGCTTTCAAGTAGTCATTTCCCGATTGGAGCAACAAAACTCATCAGGCAGGTCTGCTGCCAAAGGCACTGTCACTTTTCATGTGGATATCAACATCAAACACTGCCACATGAGAAGAAGAAACCTTGTGAAAACAGCAAAACCAGCACACCACCACCAAGGATATAAAATGTGGTCTTTTATGTATGGGGGAAAGGCTCATTTAATAAGCCGTTTAAATCACATTTAAAAGGTAGGCTTTTGTGAGAAGGGGGCATTCACTCTGCACAAGTCTGCTTGGGAAAGGACCGCTCAGGTATTCAAAGATGAAAACATGGCTGAATCTTGCACCTAAAGCAAGATGACTGATGTAGAACAGGAAGACTTCTGTGTATTTTATAGTTCTATGATAAAAGGGCAACAAAGGAGAATATTATAGTGTTGCTTAATGCAAGGTGTTCCAACTACCTTATGAAGGGAAAAAAAGTTATCAATGTTAGTGGAAAAGAGGACAGGAAATCAAAGCACAAGTGAATATGGCATTTAAGGTATTTCTGGGCAAAGATTTAACGTGCTGCATGAAATTACTTCAACACCCTGATTAAGCACAATGGAAACATGAGCAAGGGGCATTAGAAGGAAGAAACCTGATGGCACACCAAGAAACAACATGAAAGTGGTCTGGAAATCATCAGGAAGCTCTAGGAAAAAAATGTCAAAGACTATGGCAGTATTACAGCAGGAATCTTAGCTTTAACTGTGTGGGAAGAAAGGCAGCATGTTGAGAAAACTCGCAGCTGCAGGGAAAATGCAAAGGCTGTGGTAATCCAAAAGCTTATGCCCGTTTACTTGAACCTAATAGCATGCAAGCACCTCCTCAAGATTAGGTTATTCTACTTGAAAGGCTTGCTAAAATACCAAATTTCCCAGTTTTTTTTTGGGGGGGGGAATGTTGGCTGGTATTAAGAAAGTAACCTCCCCTGGCACAGCAATTCTGCATAAACAACTCATTGAATATGAAGGGTTATTTCTTTTTATTAGACAGCATGCATCACTGTGAGAAGGCACGATGGGGGGAGGAAAAGAAATAGCTGGTGGTAGTAAGGAAACACACTATAGAAGGGGGGGTAGGTAATAGTGGAGGAGGCAAGCCACCATAGAATGCTGGGGGGAGCTGGTAGTGAGGGGGGGGAAATCACTATACAGGATTGGGGGAGCAGCAATAACTGGTAGTGAGAAAGGCAAACGACCACGGAATCTGGGGGAGGGGAAATTAGCAAGTAGCAAGAAGGCAAGCCATTGGGTGAAAGGAATAGTTGGTAGCACGGGGGAACCCTCGATACAATGCTGGGGGAGGCAAAGCTTAAGCCACTACTGAAGCCTGGAATGGGGGGGGGGCGGTATGAAAAGAAAAAAAAGCTAAGAGGGTAGGAGGACACGGTAGAAAGGGAGGGGGGGTAGCAATGGAAGAGGCACAAGCCTCTAGGGGAGGAAGGTGGTTCTGTGGAAAGCCAAGCGAATACGCCAGAGGAGCTGCGTGGGCTCGAGATCTTATCCCCCCCCCAAAAAAAAAACCCAGCATGTTGAGAAGGGGTTCAGACTGGAAAAGAAAGGGGGGTATTAGCAGATGGTTGCGGGGTTGGGAAGGCTCCTGACGAGGGGTGGGGCACTGCAGGGAAGGGGGTCCGAACCGGAAAAGCCATTGGAGCAGGCGAGGGGGGGGGAGACCAGGACGTCATCGAGAGGCTTTTGAAAAAAACGTAGTGGGTGGGTGGGGGACGGGCGCCAGGAAAGGCTACCTAGCAAGGGCGCATTTTTTAACCCCCCCCCCCAAAAAAAATCCACCGCATCGCCTTCCCAAAGGGGAGGGGAAGAGAAAAATCACCTCGCCCCCCCCCACCGCCCCCGCCGCTGCGGCCCCTCACCATGGTGGCGGGTGGGCGTCGAGCGCCGGCCTGCCTCTTCTCCCGCTCCTTTTCTGCCTCGGCCGCGGCTCCCTTCGGCCCCTCGGCTGGGCTGGGCTGGTGAGCGGGCGAGGCGGCCGGGCTGAGAGGGCCGCGCTTGACGGTTGGCCGCTGACCGTTGACGGTTGGGCGCTGCAGTGGCTCGCGCCGCCGACCCGCAGCCTCGTGAAGAGAAAAAAAAAAAAAACGGCAGGCGGGCAGAGCCGAGGAGCCGAAGGCGACGGATCGGCAGCAAATAGAATAATAAAGAAATATAGGGGAGGGAGGAGCTCCCAGCATCCGGGCCACTGCGGCAGCGGCGGCGTCTTCTCCTCCGCCTTGCGGCGACCGCTCGAGCGAAGGGAGGGCTCTCATTTGCATACGTCGCCGGGCGGAGAGGGATGCTCGTCGGACGGCCGGTGACGTCATGGCCACGAGGGGCGAGGGGGGGAAGAGCGGCTGTCAAACGGAGGCCGCGTGGGCGCTGTTCATTTTTTACAAGAAATAAAATAAATGCATGGCGAGGGGCTTGTTGAAAGTGAGGTTGTTTCCCGAGAATGGCCCCCCCGCCCTTTGCTGCTGCTCTTTCGACGTCTGCAGATGTCTATGGACTACAATTACCAAGAGCCTTTGCAGGCTGGCAGAGGATCATGGTCGTTGTAGTCCACGGAGGTCTGCAGTCATGGAAAGAGCCGCAAAAGGAGAAGGCGGCGACGAAAAGAGGGAGAAAAAAAACACAGTCTTTTAATCTAAAGTCTGGAGATCGGTTGTAATTCCAGGAGATCTTCAGCCCCCACTTGAAGGTTGAAAAATCCTGCAAACAGCTTACTGCAGTATCAGTAAACCCGATGGATTTTGTAGGGGAGATTGCCAACAACACAGTTGCCAACAATGAGCTGTGAAAGAATATTAAATCGCGTTGCCATCTCTGTGATGGGAGGGACTTCAACGGGATGTGATGCCATAGAGCCCACCCCTCCAAATGAGCAATATGTTCCAGGCTCCACCTGGAGGATGACATCCCTAATGGATTTCCCAAACCTCTCGCAGACCTTCAGTTTAAATTGCTCAGCTGCATAGAATCATAAGGCGACTGCAGTTCGTGAAGCCAAAAAATTGTTCTTAAAGGAAATATATCTTCTTTCATTTTTAAAAACAATCATCAAGACCCCTAGATCCTCTAGGTCAGTAGTTCTCAACCTTCCTAGTGCCACAGCCCTTTAATACAGTTCCTCATGTTGTGGTGACCCCCAACCATAAAATTATGCAAGGGTTCTTTCACAGAAAATAAACTGAAACTGACCAATGGTGTGAAGATCTATTGTTCATGATTGTATATAAATTGGTTTTTTCCAGGGTTTCTCAGTTCAGTTCTGCCTCTTGTCCCGCCATGCTGATCTCATTCTTTTCCGCTGCTCCAGACAGACAAACGCTCTATCTCGATCTACCTTGCAAGGCTGTTGTTTGGATAGCGCCCCCCCACCCCCGGCCAAGCTGCTTGTCCTGCCACAACCCCTGTGAAAGGGTCATTCAACCCCCAAAGGGGACTCCTGACCCCCAGGTTGAGAACCACTGCTCTAGGTGGGACCTGTAGATTTCCTGCAGTTACAGGTATCCCTTCCTTTTGAGGGGGGACTGCATGGCATTATGCCCCCCTCCATTCCTTCCTCATATCCCTGGGCGCCACCCCCAAATCTGGCATTTCCCAAGCCAAAGTTGCCAAGCATAGGAGGCCTTTTTAGAGCAACAAAGCCCTTGTGGAAAGTCCTGGTACCCAGGGAGATGAGCATCCTGCATCCAATGTGGCAGATGAAATGAGAGCATGTGTTTAGGATCCTTGCTTTCTTCACTCTATACTTGTTGGATACTTTTTCTATTAGTGGCTCCTTTAAATAACTATAGGAGTTTTAGTCATCGTTTCCCTTTAAATTTTTGAATCTTCATGGGAGAGGCTGAGGATAATTGCTATTTAGCAATGTCTCTAGTGCACTCCCTTAAGGATCTTTGTGGCTGGAGAAACACAGTGTTTGTAGTTTTTACTGATAGCCAGTGAAAAATTCCCTAATAGTAAGTATAGCTATTTCCCTCTAGCATGGAGTCTAATTGACTTACAGTTTTACTTTGCATTCCAACCTTTTTGGTTTTTTCTGCCTTATAGACTTAGTCGAAGAGCATATTTACAGCATAGACAGAACATGAAGCCTCTGTTTGCTCTTCTCAATTAAGTTGACCAGATGGTCCCACTTTTGGAGGGACATCTGGGGGCACCTGGCAAATTGTACTTATGTTGAAATTAAAACATATATATAGGTGCAATGCTATTTTTGCATTCTGTGAGTTCTATGAAAATTTTTGTTGCTCCATATAGACCAAATTTTAAATCAACCCCCCCCCCCCCCACAGTCAATGGTGTCCCGCTTTACCAATGTTAATATCTGGTCACCTTACAATTAATGCAAAACTTTATATTTAAATAAAGGCCTAATTCAGGTATTGGTTAATAAACAACAAATTATAAATGGCCATTACACTATTTTTCTTACACTGTGGTCCATGTTGTCTTTGATCATAACTGGACTTTATGGTTTTTTGTCCTAGTAGTCTACAGAAGCAGATGCGAAATAGTTTGAGCTACTGGGTCCTGTTGGGAGTTATGTATACACTTTATGATTGATTGTTTGTCATTAAAATTGTATGGGTACTCTTTCAATTTGTATAGTTTCGTGGAGTTGAGGCTCTTTTGTGGTTTGCATATTATCCTTTGTGAATTTTGCCACAAGGTTTCCTGCACTTTTGTTACCATTGCTCCAACTGGCAGTGGCTCTCCAGGGTCTTTTACACTCGGCCAGTTCCAACCGGCTAGCGATCCCTGGTCCCAAGGAAATATGTCTGGCCTCAACTAAGGAAACAAATGAATCTGTGCAGGCTCAATATACAGTTTAATGAGGGAACCTCCTAACAAGAGAGTGCCAATTTACCAACAAAATTTCCAAGTCCTTGTGAATTACCCTTGTTTTGATATACTTCATCTGTGTTTAATACAACAATCAGTGGATGAAATGACATACAGTGGCAAATGCTCTGTGTTCTCTCCGTCTCCAGGAACATGCAATGGCAGTTGCTCTTCCCGTTCTTGCCACGGCACATTCACTGGCACTTGTTTGCTGGGAATTGTGTTAGAAATTGGCACTCTCATGTTAGGAAGTTCCCTCGTTAGACTGCATATTGAGCCTGCACGGATTCATTTGTTTACTGGTCTCGAGCAAAGCCTGGATGTTTTCCACTTGGTGGAATGAGCTCCTGGAGGAAATCCGGACCCTGTCATAACTAGGGCCTCCAAACTAAAGCTCTTCCACCAAACTTTTGGTTTGGGCTAGCGAACTGGCAACATCTACTGGGCCTCCCTTTAGAAACCCTCCCCCATCAGAAATGCCCAGTGAAAACATCTGGGGTGAGCTGTAATTAATGACTGGACAGTTGCTAATGTTTTTAATAATGGTCTATAATAAAGTTTAATTTTTAATAAGAATAGCCATGTTGGATAGCCATGTTGGTCTCAAGCAGTGGAACAAGTTTAGAAACCAATAATCTTCCAACACTTGATGGAAGATCTCTTAAATGCAAGTCTGGGGGTCATTCGCTATTTTGACCAAGTTTTGCTTGTGGAGAACACAGTCCCCAAGCTCACTGACCATATCAGACAGGTCAACACAGCCAGCCTGAAGGTGAAGCAAGGGAGGTCCTGCTGATTTGTTTCCTTCCGCAACCACCGCTGTACTTTGCGGGCATTTCTGCTCATTCCGCCAAGGACTGCCTCAGCTCCTGAGTTCTCAACTGAGTGTTGAGGGGGTGGCCTACTGGCAAACTGACTTCACGCCCTTCATTTTCCAGCAAACCAAACTGTCAGTTCACAAGTGTTGCTTCCTGTGGGATCAGTTAAATTGCAACGACCCATCATGGAAGCACTGCACAATGGCCAACCTGGTATCATGCACATGAAAGTGCTGGCACAAAGTTATGTCTGGTGGTCCAGGATTGGGAAGGAGTTGAGTTTTGGGTCCAACCCTGCAAGACCTGCCAAGAATGTCCCCCAGAGGTGCCACAGGCACCAGTGCAACCATGGAAATGAGCTAAGAATCCCTCATCCTGGCTGCATATTGACTTTGCTGGCCTCTTCCATGGACACATGTCCCTGGTTGTTGTGGATTCGTTCTCCAAGTGGCTGGAGAACATTCCAGTAACACCCATGACATCCACTGTTGTCATAAGTGTCCTGCAGCACCTCTTTGCAACCCACGAACTGCCAGATACTCTTGTCAGGGGTAGTCAACCTGTGGTCCTCCAGATGTCCATGGACTACAATTCCCATGAGCAAATGTTGGCAGGGGCTCATGAGAACTGTAGTCCATGGACATCTGGAGGACCACAGGTTGACTACCCCTGCTCTTGTTTTGGACAGTGGGGTGCAGTTCACTTCAGCTGAATTCAGGACGTTTTTGGTGGAGCACTTAATTCGCCAGGTAACCTTGGCACCATTCCACCCTTCAACAAATGGACAGGCCAAGCACATGGTCCAAATGACCAAAGACGCACTAGCCAAGCTGATGCAAGGAGACTGACAATAGCACCTAACCCACTTCCTAGATACGACTCCATCCTCTGCAATGGGAAAGAGCCCGGCAAAACTGTTGATGGGCCAGAGACTCTCTACCCTCCTGGACTGGCTGCACCTGGACCATGATGCAACCCAGTCAGCATACCAAGAGGTCTCCATCACACCCAGCACCTTCATCTCGGACTACTCAGTCTACGTCTGAAACTACAACAACAGCCCTAACTGCATCACAGCCACCATCAAACAGGTAACAGGATCCCTGTCCTACAGCCTCTGACACCTGTTAACTCCAGTGGCATGTGGACCAGGTATGTCGCCACAAACCTGGACCAGCCTCACCAGGAGCACCACCAAGCCCAGCACCTGCAGCTGCCACCGCTGCTAACAGACAACTCATCCAGCCTGTCACAGCACCAGACTTGTATTGGCCTAAAGAATAGTCACCAAATGTAAAATTAGGACAAATCAGAATACAGTCAATTAATTCTTTAGTTCTCGCAGCTTAATTGCCATTTGGAAAAAATTAGCCACTATATCAATTATATCTGGATCCTGAATTGGAGAGAAGGAACTGTACCTTGCATTTATCAGAATAGCCAATTCATTTAAATGGGAGTATGTTAAGAGCCTCTTGTGGCACCGAGTGGTAAGGCGGCAGAAATGTTGTCTGAAAGCTCTGCCCATGAGGCTGGGAGTTCAATCCCAGCAGCTGGCTCAAGGTTGACTCAGCTTTCCATCCTTCCGAGGTCGGTAAAATGAGTACCCAGCTTGCTTGCTGGGGGGGTAAAAGGTAATGACTGGGGAAGGCACTGGCAAACCACCCCATATTGAGTCTGCCATGAAAACGCTGGAGGGCATCACCCCAAGGGTCAGACATGAGCCAGTCCTTGCACAGGGGATGTGCACAGCTCTTGCACAGGGAGCCAGTCGTTGCACAGCTCTTTATGTTAAGAGCTTTAGCCCCAAAAGCATTGTATATGGGGCAATAAAAGAAAACGTGTTATATGGTTTCTATAGAACCTTGTTTACATGGACAGTGTCTCTGTGGGTAAGGAATCTTCTGAAATCTCCCAGTCATAACTGCTGATGGAAGGATGTTAAATCGGGCAAGCATAAGGGCCCTGCATTGCTGGGGATTAACAAGGTGAGAGAAATAAAACGCTAATTTATCAGGTGGTGGTTGGATACCTATGGTTTACTCTTGGGAGGGTTTATCCTTCAGGGGGCCTTCCGGTGGTGGAGTAGGGTAGCAGCAGCTCACTAAAGCTCTTCCGTTTTAACTGTTTTAACTTTCCTTTTTATCTGATGTTTTTGGTGTGTAAGTAGATGTTTACACATCCTGGCCTAAAGAATGTTGCTACTTGTTTTACTCATTCGGCCCTTGTTTTTTGCTGTTTTCATTATTGCTTTTTATTTTGCTAAGATAAGACAATGCTGCTTCTGGAAATGCTATGCTCCCTAATTTTTACTCTTGTCGAAACAGACTGCAATACGTTATTCAACAAACAAGCCGAAGTACACTTGGCATGCTATCTGCCTCTAAAACAGGTTGGCAATTTATTACAACTAAGCTCATTATACTGGTCAGACTAATTCAGAACAGCTGAGAGGTGTGACTTTAATAGACGTTATTCTCTATGGGGGCTTGCAAGCGTGGAAGAGATCTGGAATACTCTCCCCCACCAGCTCCAAAGCAATCAAAGACTGAGGACTATTTCTCGTCCCAAATTTTCACAAGCAACTGATATGTAATCTTGGCCAACCATTTTGATCCTAGAGACACATCTACTGACGATGCAGCAGGAAATCTTGGAAAGGCTATAAACATGGGAAATGCTGAGGTTATAGCTGATAACCTAGAACTATAGCTGATAATCTATAGCTCCCTGCCCGGCGACCTGATGCGGCGAGAGGCGCAAAGCGCCTCTCACCGCGTCAGGCCGCCGGCCAAGGGAGCCCCCGCCAGCCACACTCTGCGCGACTGCCGGGGGCACCCTTGCCTAGCGCCCGCTGTATTTATTTTACAGCGGGCTTGATTACTAGTCATAGAATAATAGAGTTGGAAGGACCTCATGGGTCACCTAGTCCAACCACCTGCATTATGCAGGACACTCACAACCCTATCACTCATCCACTCGAACCTGCCACCCCCTTGAGACTTCACAGAATCAGCCTCTCTGGCAGATGGCTATCCAGCCTCTGTTTAAACATTTCCAAAAATGGAGAACCCACCACCTCCCAAGGAAGCCTGTTCTACTGAGAAATCGCTCTGTCTGGAACTTCTTCCGGATGTTTAGACGGAATTTCTTTTGAATTAATTTCATCCCATTGGTTCTGGTCTGTCCCTCCAGGGCAAGAGAGAACAACTCTGCTCCATCCTCTATATGGCAGCCTTTTAAATACTTGAAGATGGTTATCTGATCCCCTCTCAGTCGTCTCCTCTCCAGGCTAAACAGACCAAGCTCCCCCAACTTTTCTGTATACGTTCTTGGTCTGCATACCCCTCACCATCTTTGCTACCCTCCTCTGGACACACTCCAATTTGTCTATGTCCCTCTTCAACTGGGGTGCCCAAAACTGAACACAGTACTCCAAGTGAGGCCAAACCAGAGCAGAGTAAAACGGTACCATCACCTCCCGTGATCTGGACATGATACTCCGTTTCATACAGCCCCAAATGCCATTTGCCTTTTAGCCACCTAATCACACTGCTGACTCTTATTCAATGTATGGTCTACTAAGACTCCTAGATCCTTTTCTCACATGCTACTGCCAAGTCTCCCCCATCTTATATTGGTGTCATTGGTTTT
The DNA here is from genome assembly GCF_049243985.1 of Paroedura picta. NCBI lineage: Eukaryota > Metazoa > Chordata > Lepidosauria > Squamata > Gekkonidae > Paroedura > Paroedura picta. The sequence goes on from NC_135369.1 coordinate 184,638,962, forward strand.
TACCTAAATGCAGAACTTTACATTTGTCCCTATTGAACTTCATTTTATTCAGTTTAGCCCACTTCTCAAGCCTATCAAGATCATCCTGTATTCTGATTTTGTCTTCTGTTGTGTTTGCTACCCCTCCCAGTTTAGTATCGTCTGCAAATTTAATGTATCCTTTCTAATCTCTCATTCAAATCATTTATAAATATGGTGAACAACACAGGTCCCAGGAAAGATCCTTGGGGTACTCCACTTGTCACTCTTTTCCAAAAAGATGCTGAACCATTAACAAGTACCCTCTGGGTTCCATCTGTCAACCAGTTATTGATCCACCTGACAGAATTAGGATCCATACCACATTTTACCAACTTGTCAACAAGAATATCATGTGGAACCTTATCAAAAGCTTTACTGAATTCCAGATAAACTATGTCCATGGCATTCCCATGATCCAGCAAGGTAGTCACTTTCTCGAAAAGAGAGATAAGGTTGGTCTGACATGACTTGTTCTTGCAAAACCCGTGCTGAGTCTTAGAAATCACAGCTCTCAGTTCCAGCTGCTCAAGGACAGGGTGTTTGATTATTTGTTCCCAAATATTGCCAGCTACTGATGTCAAGCTGATGGGTCGATAGTTACCTGGATCCTCCTTCTTCCCTTTCTTGAAGATGGGGACAATATTTGCCCGCCTCCAATCATCTGTCACCTCACCTGTTCTCCAAGAAGCGTCAAAAACAATGGACAGAAGTTCAGAGATTACATCTGCATGTTCTTTTAGTACCCTTGGATGCAATTCATCTGGCCCAGAAGACTTTGTTTCATTTAAAGAAACTAGGTGTTTGTGGACTACCCCAACAGTGATCCTAGGGCACCATTCTCATCCCCCCTGTTTTGTTACGTTTTTGCCACATTCAGCACTATTTCCCTTACAAGAGAAGACTGAGGAAGAATAGGCATTAAGCAGTTCAGCCCTCTCTTCATCATCTGCAATAATTTCAATTTCTTGTGCTCGCAGTGGTCCTTTGGTGTCCCTATTCCTTTTCTCACTTACCTCCAAATCTCCAGGAGTTTCCTAGCCTGGATCTAGTGGCTGGGGGGGGGGGGGTGGGCTGTCAACCCTAGTGCCAAGCCAATATGAGAAAGCCACTTTCAAGGTTGCACCAGAAATAGAGCTGAGCGCCTGGCTACTGATGAGAGGGTTGAGGGATGGGCAGCATCCTGGGATATTTTAAAGACTTTGTCTACTTACAGGAAGTTCTGACCACTGAGATCCTGATGATATCTAGAGCTATCTAGAAGTGACAATGGTAGCTGTAGCAACTGTCCTAAGTTTACCCTCTCCAGGGCTGATTCTGCACTTACTTTGTTTATTCCATTGTGGATCCTGCTGAATTCAGATCAATTTGAACTCATGTCTTTCTCAATCCCCCTCCCCCCCCCATTGAAACAGAAAAGTGTTCTGCGCATGATTAGGGAAGCTCAGATGGGGGATGTGCCAAGCACAGCAGGAGCCTCTTTTCTTGAAGGGGAGGGGGAGAAGATTGGAGAGAGCCGAGAATGGGGAATAAATCCAAGAGGAAAATCTCTGCTAAGCTAAGTTAGGGCTTCCCCTTTAAGCGAAGCCTTGCAACCTGGGAACGAGGAAGCCTTTGAACTGATGCCCTGGCCAATCAGGGCTTTTCTACAGCATTGGAGGCTAGAGGCAGCAAATTAGTTCAGGAAAAGCAGAGAGCTGCATCTTTACTCATGTCGATTTTTCAAATATTGAAGGTGTCCGGTTAGGAGCAGCAGTGAGGTGGGGGGAGGGGCATCATTGCAAAAGGACATCCGGTGGAGCCGGCTGGAGCTACTGCCTCCCCTACTGGACTCCTGGAGCTCCCGGAAAGTGAGCACAAGAACAAGGGGGCAAACGGAGAGAGGCACGAACCTGGAGAGATGACAGGCCTGACTCAGGGAAGAAGCGCTGAGCCCTGCGCCAGCCAAGAGGAAATTGACACACATACTGATGGCAGCAAGCAAGGGACTGCCTTCCAGCCAAACCACCCGCCCGGACTTGGGGAGCTGCAGGATGGGAGGGAAAAGGGGCCAGATGCCAAGGAATTGGAGCTAGAAGGGAAGGGCCAAACCAGAGTGAAAGAGGCAGGATGAAAGCAGGAAGGAGCGAGGGGGCAGAGGGTACTTACCCCAATCCTCCAGAATGCTGAGTCCAGCTGAGAACGCCCAGAGTTAAGTCTCACGCAGCCTGTGGGAGGGGCGGTGGTTGGGGGAAGCATCAGCGAACACCCCACCCTGAATGCCCCAGGGAAGGGCCAGAGTGAGAGAACGCAGCTGGCAACACCTGAAGATAGAAAGGGATAGTTACTTACCTGATTAGCGGCATGTTCCGAGTGGTGTCTGGAGGGCAGGAATTGTAGGAAGAAGAAGGAGAATCTATAGGTTAAGTACACAGGGTGGGGACACGAGAGGGGAATAAAAGAGAAAGAGCATGTGGGGGTGGCGATACAGGATGGGAAGAATGGAGCTGCCAGGAGATTGTTGTGTACTGAAGACTAAGGAATAAATCAACTAACAAGCTTCGCTGATTGAACATTTTTGTTTTCCTGAGGTCAGGTGCAACGGGGCATGACAGCAGAAAGGAGCAGGGCCAAGAGAGGGGAAACCCCAACCCCCACAGAAGGTTATATCCACTCCAGGATATCGCAGGAGAAAGATAGGGTCACTCTGGATAAATCATGCTTTTTGCAGATGAAAAATTTAAATCACCCAATATCAAAATGGAAATCACATTCAGTGTAGATGGCAGGGACTGAATAGACCTGGGATTGGAGATTCAGCCCAGGTGAGCTTTCTAGGATTTGAGCGTACTCTTTGACCCCTTGCTCTTTAGTTGATACTCTCAGCATTCTAGATATTTTTTGTAATCTAAATGGGAGTTTAGGGTTGCCAGTAGGGTTGTGTGCGGCAGCGTATGAATCGGCCATTCCAGGCCAACGCAGTCAGCACCGCGCCACGGTGGGGGAGGGGAGGGGAGGCTCTGGCTGTGTCGGCCTGGAATGGCCGATTCGGACGCCGCCACGTACAACCCTAGTTGCCAGTCTCCAAGTGGCACCTGGCAACCCCATACTGTCATAATTGATCTCCATAGAACAGAGCTCAGTTTCCCTGGAGAAAATGGCAGCTTTGGAGGATAGATTATGTGGCATTGTACCCCAACCCTAGGTTGGTGGCAGAGACAGAAAAACTGCTAGGTTGCCTTGACCTATTTTCCTTGAAGATGTTTAGCATATGCTAGTTTGAGGCTTTAAAAGCAACGCAGCTTTAATTCTGTCACAATTAATTAGGGAGTGGGTTATTTCCCCCTTGACTTGCTGAAAGCACTGAGTGGGTTTAGAACCTCAAGAATAGATACATGTTTAAATTCTATAGGTAGCAAGAGAAGACGAAAGTCAGAAAAATCCCCTTGGCTTCAAAAATATGTATAGCATTTTTTTTAAAGTATAAATTAAGCTATGTTTCAGACGGAATATTTCAGGTGCATTCTGAAAAGAGAACGTTTAGGGTTTTTAAAAACTGGATATGAATATGACTTTTGAAAATTCTCACTTAAAGTAGTAATGCCATGTTTAGAATTTCATTCCATTGAAAAAGTTGGTGAAAATCAATTGGCACGATTAGGGAGGGGCATCAATGCAAATGGTTAGGTTTAGTTTGTAGATTGTGGCCCCAAAAGAACTGGCTTGCTTTCTGACAAATTGATTCAGTTCATGGTTTGTGGGCCCAGCAAACATTGTTTGAAGGGACCACAGTCCCTTTGAATGGGATTTTCAGAAAGCAGCAAAAACCAGCTGAGCAATGGGAGCACTCCCTCCAGTTCAGCAGTTTTTGATCTTAAAACGGCTGCGCAAGAAAGCTAGCAAACAGGGAGCAGCCTGCCCAGGTCAGGCACTTCTTCAAGAGGGGAAATCCAGATCTGTCACCTGGTGATCTGAAAGAGCCTAGGCACTCACCCACTCACTCCCCATTGCCTGAGAATGCCCCCTGAACCTCCCATCAGAAGCTCACCCAGGAAGCTGGAGGAAGAGGAGGCTGTCAGTAGAGAAGGGATGGTTAGCTGCGATGGCCGATGGATGGTCGACTGCAAAAAGCCATGCAGAAGCAGTACAGTCCTCGGATCATCCCAGGAGCCCAGTGTGGGCGAGGGGATGCCAGCAAGGAAGGAGGCCTCTCCTGCTGACATGATTGGGCCGGCCCATAGCCAGCCCATTTCTTGCGGGGACCAGCTTTGCCACCGCCGGAAAGGGGGGAAATTACTGATGTCTGAGAAGGAGCTTCTTTCTGAAGGCGACTGTCTGATTTCAAATGCTTAATTTATGACTTCAGAATCTAGAGACAGAAACCATCAAAAGGTCACCAAACGGACACATTTTTAATCCAGAATATTAGGGAGGTGAACTGAATTAATGTTGATAACTGAGCTCTGCAGAAGAGATATAAGGGAAGCCACTAAGCCCTGATTTTACTCGGCCACCTGAAGAGCCAGTTTGGTGTGGTGGTTAAGAGTGAAGGCCTCTAATCTGGAGAACTGGGTTTGGTTTCCCACTGCTCTGCATTCTGCCAGCTGGGTGACTTTGGGGCCATCACAGTTATCTCAGAGCGCTCTGAGCCCTCACAGGGTGTCTGTTGCGGGGAGGGGAAGGGAAGGTGATGGTAAGCCACTTTGAGAGTCCTTGGATAGTGAAAAGTGGGATACATAAAACCAGCTCTTTTGCTTAAAAGTTGGCATCAATTTTTGCTGATTCCTCCCTGTTGAGAGAGATTTAAATATGCATATTGAGTATAGCACTAGATTGCTTCAACAATACAATAGTTTTATTTGGAAGAGAAACAATTATAAGAGACCTACCATCATCTGGACATGGAATTGGGGTCTGAACATGGAATTGTGCAGGAAGTTGGGCTAGATGACCCTGGAGGTCCCTTCCAACACTATGTTTCTATGAATGGAACAATCTAGCTAGCTGTTGTCTGCAATCATTCTGCTGTTCTGGGGGCAAGCCAGGAGGAAGTATGTTCAAAAAGCAGGAAGTCTCCTGTTGACCCAATCAGGACCCTGGAATAAATAATTTGAAAATCAACAGGAAGTTCCTATTAGTCTTGCGTGCTTCAGCCGTTTTGGTGGCCATTCAAGACTGAAGCAGCCAGCGCCACAGCATCGGGGGGGGGGGGCAGCAGCGGCAATGGTGCACCAATTGGTGTATGCAAGCAGGTGCAGAACTCTGCACCTGCACTGGGTTGCACACCACCCCTCCCCCCCATGCCGCAGTGCTGACCACCTTGGGCTTGAATGGCTGCCAAAGCGCGTTGAAGCACTCATACCTAGTTCCTATCCTATCTATCTTAAATATAAATCTCCTCCAATGCCCCCTGTAGCACACCCTTTATATTCTGCTCAGTTATGCACACTGCAGATCTTGTATATTCATCCTCCTAATACAATACTCCCCCCCCCTTATTGTTCCTGGGGATCAGCGGACTATAAAGAACAAGATATTGAGGGTTTGCTGTGTGGGAATTGGTGAGAATTCCTGGATAGAGTCAGGTTGGTCTCCGTTCAATCCTAAGAACACTTCCCCGGGAGTAAGCCCAATTGTGTAGATTTTTGTAGGACTCCAAGGAGATCTGCTTAGGATCACACTGGATTTCTGCCAGGAAACAAGATTCATGGAGTAATAGTGCTAGTCCTCTCAAACAAGATTTGTGGAGTAATAGTGCTAGTCCTTAGTTAGCTAGTCCAAATTATGGTGGGGTTCTTTGGGCGATGTTAGTAAACAAAAGGGGCAAAGGGACAGGCAACAGAAGTACACAAAGACACTGAAATATTACGTCACTTTGAATGAGCTCTACATCTATGGTTGCAAATCTCTGGTACATTTCAACTGAAAGAGAAAGCTTTCGTCCAATACCTAATGTCGTTTGTCACCAAAAATAGCGGTAAGGACTGAGCAAATGGCTGTATGTACGAGCCCCACTTGATAGGTCCTTGCCAAATCCTATCATTTTCTTAATTACTATACTGACGATCATCTCTATCAGCTGCCTTGAGCAGTAGCCCCTGGAGATGAGACTCTTTCTCTCTGCTACTCCAAACACAATGATGTCAGGCCACGGGGGAACCCAGTGTAAAGACCCATTGTTCTAATCCTCTCTTAACGAGAGTCTCACATTCCCTTCGGTCTGGTTTCTATTATGTTCTTCTCCTGGCACATGCTGCTAACTTTTAGTTATACTAATCAGAGTTACACACAAGGGAGAGATACTGGGGGACCCAAGAGGTTTTGCACAGTAAGGCTGACATGACATCCAAGTAAACATTTCGTACCAGCAAGTCAACCTAAATGCAAGAAACTGCTCCCTCTTCTGTTGGCACGGTGAAAAATCACGCTGCCCTAAAGCATTCTCCTGTCCAGCTTGCACTGAATGGTAAATGAGATGCAAAGCGATCTATGAATACCATTTTTTAAGGGAATCACAGGGCAGTCTGAGGCAGAGTTATTCCCATCTAAGATGACTGAAATCAATAGGCTTAGAGGCAAGTAATTCTGATTAATATTCCATTGTCAGATGAAGGGCCAGGCAAGGCCAGTCCTGTCACCTCTTGGAAGCTGTAGAAGAAAAAAGTCTCAAGCTGCCGATGGCAAAGCGATTTAATGTTCAAACTGTCACAAGGTTCAAAACGGATTCCCTGGTAAAGCCCGTTTTCACTTCCTTCATCAGTGAATTCTAAATATAAATGTATGATATAATATATATTATACAACCTATAAATATATCCCCTTGCTACTTGTTAATTCAATGTAAAGTTCAACATTACAAAAATAAAAATGGGAATACCTCAATATTGTAATAACTCAATCTTCTCTATGTCCAGGGACATGGGTGCCTGCAGGAGAAACGGTGGGAAAACAGAATGAGGGACAGAGCCACACTGGTGCAAACTGAGGAGGTCTCTAACATGGCAGGCACAACTTCAAATGCAAGAACAGAGACTGGGGATGATGTAGAACAGTGGTCCCCAACCTTTTTATCACCGGGGACCATTCAACGCTTGACAATTTTACTGAGGTCCGGGGGGGGGGCTAGTTTACTCCTCTACTCTCAACCACTGCCCTAACGCTCTCTAATCACTATGGTAATGTTTAAACATCCCTTCAAAATAAGATACAGACACGCCGCAACAATGAACATAAGGAACATTTTATTTTCATGGACATTTTAACTCATGACAATGACAAATCAATGGGAACCCTGAGCTTGTTTCTCTGCAGCGAGATAGTCCCATCTGGGAGTGATGGGAGACAATGACACCCAAAGTGTGTTGTAAAGGGCTGGGAGGGGGGGAGGTGTCCTTCATGGCCCACCTCCAATTAGTCTGCGGACCACATGTGGTCCGTAGCCTACAGGTTGGGGATCGCTAATGTAGAAGACAGGAGAAAAGAAATAGGGATGTCCCCAGACTTAGGAAAGACACCGGGGCCACTCTGGAGAGTGAGAGGGGAGGGGAGGGGAAGAAAAACACACGCCTCCCCACTCAGTTGCATGAGCAGAGCCAATGTTTGAGTCCTTGGAGAGAAGCTGTGGGATGACTGCAAGAGAGGAAAGAGTGGCAGGCAAGAGGATGGAACACCTGAGAACCAGAGAGAAGGTGAGGAACCAGGAAGGGAGAAAAAGAGGGCAGAACTTTGGGGACTGGGCAGTTAGAGACAGGAGAGTAAAAAGAGGAGATGCAGGAAGGAGAAACATTGGTGCATGGTGAAGTATAAGAGTATCAAATAAGCTTCATTGAAGCCATGGAAGTCTTCTCCTATTACCAAAAATGAAACGGCCCAAAGGGGTGGGGTGAATAGGTGGGGTGTGCAATCCGCTACACTCTAATAATGTTTATTGGAAATAACCTACAAAGATGAATAAGTAGATTATATAAATCCTTATAAAATGCCGCTAAAGGTAAATTCTGTTTAAATTGTGAATATTACCTACTTAGTCTCTTATAATTTCTTGGGTATATAATTCAATCCCAATTTGGTCGCATAAATTCAAATTTGTAGGGGTCTAATAAAATTTTAAAGCAATATTAATATCATGATGCCTATTAACTGTTCTTTAAATGTTCTTTAAATATTAAGAAGAAGAATAGTTGGTTCTTATTTGCTGCTTTTCTCTACCCAAAGGAGGCTCAAAGCAGTTTACAGTTGCCTTCCCTTTCCCCTCCCCACAACAGAAACCTTGTGAGGTGGGTGAGGTTGAGAGCCCTGATATCACTGCTTGGTCAGAACAGTTTTATCAGTACCGTGGCGAGCCCAAGGTCACCCAGCTGGCTACATGTGGGGGAGTGCAGAATCGAACCCGGCATGCCAAATTAGAAGTCCGCACTCCTAACCACTACACCAAACTGGCTTAAGTATAACCTACACAGACATGATTCACTTACCTACTAATATTAACATCACTATGTGTAATTCCTCTATAGCAGTGACCCAAAGAAATGAAAGTCTTACTATATATATTGAAAGCCATTTAATCAGTTCATTAGAGCAATTATGTTGCAGTAGCCATTTAAAGAAATATGCTGTTCTTTTATAGGAAACATGTTAAATCCATGTTATTTAACCCATTGGGTTGTAAGGTGTTTAACTTAAAAACCCATTCAGCCTCCCTTTGTAGTAATCGTTTTTGAATGTTTACTTTTCCCAAACCATTGGGGACTATAGGGAGTATAACTTGGCTGCTGAGAAACTTCGAGCCATTCTGCACAAGGAAAATCCAGCAAGATCCTTACCTTACTCTGACACTTTTATTTTGGCGTTTTAAACAATGCCATAAGCATCCTGCCTCGTTGCAGCGCTGATCTCGCTAAATCTCCCGGTTTTTTAGCAAGAGCAGTTTAATCCCAAAAAGTTGATTCCCCCCCCTTTAAATCCCACCAGCTACTACAATCATCAGTCAAGGGAATGTTAGGCAGGCAGTGATGGCAGTATTTGTCACGCAAGGAGACGTCCCGCCTTCGCTCCCACCTCCTTTATTTCTGGGGGCAGGAGTGTTTTTTAAAAATGGTGAATGGCTCGTAGCAACGAATACTCACTAGTCTCATCACAATATTATTTTCACCCAATGTGACAGATTATTTTCAGTATGTGCAAAAAGTGCACCATTGGTCCCAATTTACAATAAAGTCCCTACCCTTTTTTTGTTTTGTTTTTGAATGGCTGGAAAGTACAGGGAGCCATGGTTAACATGTGCTCAAAGATCCTTTGACATTTGAGCAATGAATATATGTTCCTTCCCCCACTTTTTTTTTTTTTTTTTACTAATGAGGCTGTAAAGAAGTTGGGTCCTGATAATTCACCCAATACCACAACCCAGTGTCATAAAACATGTATGCTTTAGGATGCTTAGGGCTGATCCTGCGTAGAGCAGGGGGTTGGACTAGATGGCCTGTGTGGCCCCTTCCAACTCTATGATTCTATGATTCTATGTAGATGAGAGCTTTGGACAGGTTACCCTCTTGTTTTTTGTTTGTGAATGGCTGGAAAGAACAGTGAGCCATGGGTTAGGTTTGGTCAAAACCACTCTGACATTTGAGCAACGAAAATGAATTCCCTCCCCCACCTCTTTTTTCCTTCCAGGGTTGACAGATCTCCTCTGGTTGCTGGCAGGGGATGGGGGATGGGGTTGCCAGATCCAGGCTAGGTAACTTCCAGGGCAGGGCAGAGACCTCAGTTGGGTAGAATGTCACGGAGTCAGCTCTCCAAGGCATAAATTTTCCCCAGGGGAAACTATCCCTCTGGTCTGGAAATGAGCTGTAATTCCAGGGGATGCAGGAGATGAATTCTGCCTGGAGGCTGCCATCCCTATCTCCTTCACATCGTGTGGATATGAGAGAGATTAAGGTATTGGGAGAAAAAAGCAAAAGTGGATTTTTTAAAGGTTACCTATGTAAATGTGAATGAATGTTCATTGCAAGGATTAATTTTGTTTTGTTTTTTTTAATTAAGGGGAGTTGCTGCTGGGCTCTGTGCACACGAGCGATGCTGATTGGTTGTCAGAAATGATTGGCATGCTCGAGCTGGAGGCTGCACTGCAAGTTTGTCGAGTACTCATTGCTCCTCAGCCATAAACCGGAAGCAGGTGAGGAACACTGGAAAAGGAACAATAAGGCTACAAAAACAGAGATAAATGTCAGGTGTGAAATGATGGTAAGACACTACAAAAAAAGCGCTGGACCTTACAGTGCTGATCACGGTCCTTTTCCCATTGTGCGGAATGGCTCTTAGTACCTCGTTAAGAGAGAAACTATGCCTAAGCAGTAATCACTAGAGCAAGGGAGAGAGCAAGATTAACCAACAGGTGTGCATTGTCAATTTATAAAGAACTTGAACCTCTTAATAAGATGGTTTGTGTATTTGATTTTTCTCCTTATTCACATAAAATTAAGACTATTATTTCTAGACACTGGCACATGATCTCTCATTTAAAAGGATGTGAAACAAAACCCTTTGCTTGGAAATGGGGGAGGAACATTAAGGCGTTCATCACAAGACCACCTTTGGAGATAATCAGCTACCAGCTGGTTGTTATAAAGGTGGAATGTTTCAAGCTTGTAAATCAGGGGTAGTCAAACTGCAGCCCTCCAGATGACCGTGGACTACAATTCCCAGGAGCCCCTGCCAGCATTTGCTGGCAGGGGCTCCTGGGAATTGTAGTCCACGGACATCTGGAGGGCCGCAGTTTGACTACCCCTGCTGTAAATTTATGGAGGAGGCTAGGAGTCTAAATTATGGATTGGAGATTGTAATGTTACCATAAATAAGTTTATAAATTGGAATACATCTAGAGTAATTTCATTAATTAGGTGCACCTTCCCAAAGATTTACTTTGGAATATCCACACGTGCTCTTAAGACACACACATTAAAACATGTGTCCAGATTAAAGTACCCCCCATGCACCTTTTCCTGGATAACAGTCATTCTTGGGACCAGCTGAAATTCACAGGCACAGAACACATACAACAACATGGTTTGGGGAAAGTAAACATTCAAAAACGATTACTACAAAGGGAGGCTGAATGGATTTTTAATTTAAACACCTTACAACCTAATGGATAAACTGGGATCCTGCCACTTTCTCCCTCTCTTCTTTCTCACTCTCTCAGCCTTAACCTACTCTCTTACTTTCTCTCTGTCTTTTCCCAATCTCTTTCTCTCTCTTTCTTTATCTTTCTAACTTCTCAATCAATATATTTCTTCCTCAATGTATCACTCTCTCTTACTTTCTCTCTCTCCTTTCTCTCTAATTCTTTCTCTCTCTCTTACTTTCTCTCTTACTCTCTTTCTTTTTCTTTAAATCTCAATTTCTTTTTATCTCTCATGCCTTTCACTCTTTCTTTATCTCTCTTTTTCTTTTTATCACTTTCTCTTTCTTTAATTTCTCTCTCTTACTATCACTTCTCTTTATTTTATCTCTCTCCCTTACTTTCTCTCTCTTCTCTGTCTCTTTGTATCTCTCTCTTTTTAACTCTTTCTTTCTACCTTCCTCTCTCTTTTCCTTCTTTCTATTTTCTTTCTCTCTCCTCCTCCATTCTACCTCTCTCTCCCCCTCCCTGTTTCTTTCTTCAAATCCTTTTTTTCATCCTCTTTCTAAATCTGTTTCCTCCTCTCTCCATTTCTCTTTCTCTCTTTCTGTTTCTCTTTCTCTTTCACTCTATTTTTCTTTTTATCTTTCTGTGTCTCTATCATTCTCTCTTTTTTCTTTTTATTGCTCTCTCTTTCCACCTCTCAATCTCTCTAACCTCTCTTTTTCTCTCTCTTTCTATTTATGTCTCTTTTTATATCTCTGTTTCTATCATTCTCTTTTATTTCCTCTTTTTATCTCTAACTCACTTTCTTTTTAATTCAGTCTTTAGTATACTGTCACTCTATTTACCTTTCTTTGTTTCCCTTTCCCTGGACCTATCTTTCTATCTCCCCCTATTTCTTTCTCTTTTCTACATCTTTGTATTTCTCTCTCTATCTCTCCCTTTAATTTATTATTTCTCTCATGCTTTCTTTCTATCTCTTTTTCTTGCTGCTATTATTATTATTATATTTATATCCTGCCTCCCCTCCAAAGGCTCGAGGCGGCTCACATAAAAAAACCCTCCCCTAAAATCCATAACAATAACATAAATTACAATGAATAACAACCAATTAATCAACAATAACAACAATAGATGGCATAGTACTAATCATCGAGTCTCCACCGCCTCAGCTACAGGGAGGTGGAGGGAGCTGGCACTCACTACCACCAGATTTTGTGAGGGGGGCCTGATCCTCCTCACTGCCTGGCCTCGCCGTAGGCCTGGCGGAAGAGCTCCATTTTACAGGCCCTGCGGAATGCTGGTAATTCCCACAGGGCCCTCAGCTCTTCCGGGAGCTCATTCCACCAGGTTGGAGCCAGGACTGAAAAGGCTATTACTCTTTCCTTCTTACTTTCTTTTTTCCTTCTCTTCTTTCTGTCTCAACTCTTTTTATTTCCAACTCTCTCTTTCTTTTTCTCTGTCTTTCATTCTATATTTCTCTTAACTCTCTCTTTCTCTCTCCGTATCTATCTCACTGTTTCTCCTTCTCTCATTCTCCTATATCTCTCTCTTTCCTCCTCTCTTTTTATTCGTCTTTCTCTCTCCTTTCTTTCTCTCTCTTCTTGCTCTCCATTTCTCTTGCTCTCTATTTTCTCTCATCTCTTTTTTATCTCTCTCTCTCTTTCTTTCTTTCACCCTCTGCCTCTATCTCTCTCTTCCTCTCATTTTCCTTCTCTCTTTCTTTCCATCCTTTTCTCTCTCTGACTTCCTTTTTATCTCTCTCGTTCTCTCTCTCTCTCTCTCTCTCATTCTCCTCTTTCTATCTCTCTATATCTCTCTTTCTGTCATTTGTCTCAATTTCTCTTTCTTTCTATCTCTTTTTCTATATCTCTCTATCTTTGTATGTCATCCTCTCTTAATTTCCATCTTTCTTTCCATCTTTCTCTATTATTGTCCATCTCCATCTCTATTTTTATCCCTCTCTGTCTTTCTCCTCTTTCTGTCTTTTTTTCTCTCTCTCTTACCCTCTCTCTTATTTAATCTCTCTCTTTCTTACTATCTCTTACTTTCTCTCTGTCTCTCTCTTTCCCTCTTTCTTTCTATCTCTATATCTCTTCCTCTCTATTTTTCATCTCTCTTTCTGTCACTTTTTTGCCCTCTTTCTCCGTCTTTCTTTTTCATTCTCTCTCATGTTCTCTCATTTTTAGCCCTCTTCTTGGTCTTTCTTTCTATCATGCACTTTCCTTTTTATCTCCCTCTTCAATTTTTCTTGACCCTCTCTCTATATATATCTATTATTCATACTCTCTCCCCCTTTATTTCTCCTCTTCTTTCCAGCTCTCTTCTTTTAAACCCCTCAAACCTTCATATTAGCTCAGGGAGGGTCTTCCATAACTCCCCTCCATTTCTTAAGAAGATTGGACCAAGGGGCCCAATCCTAGGGGCTTCCAAAGACGGTGCCCCCATCTGCCCCATTATATACAATGGGACCGAATGTCCATTATATCCAATGGAGATTCGGTCCCATTGGTTATAATGGGGGGGTACCCTCTTTGGAAGCCCCTAGGATTGGACCCCTTGGTCCAGTCTTCTTGAAACCTTTAGGGGAATCAGGGAAGACCCTTTCTGAGCTACCCTGGAAGTTTCAGGGGTATAACTTACACTCACTCTCCCCGTGATTTGGGAAAGGTGGGAAAGCAGGGGAGTGACTCAGGTGTAGGATGCAGATGCCATCCTCCAGGCAGAAGATGATGGACATAAACAGGAATTGCTGCTCATCTTGACACAGAGAGCAGTTCTTACCATTCCTATCACCTCCACTGGGAAAAAGAAACACTGAATGCCAGAGCTGCAGGGGACAGCTATAGCTAGCTGCCCAAGGTATGCTTGGGTGTCAGCCTCCAGGTGATAACTGGAGACCCCCTGAAGTCCACACAGAGCTCACCTGGGCTCCCCTGGAGAGAAGAGGGGTTTCCTGGAAAGGTAGGGGGAGTCTCCCTGCACCACTAGTACTACTAATGCTGCAGGGATGCCAGCCTCCAGGGGGAACCTGGAGGCCAACAAAAAGCACAACAGAAATGGGGGAGTCCACACCTACCCAGAAAATCCCTTTAGCCCTGGGAAAGCCTCAGAGTGCAAACAGAGGAGCTCAGGGTAACCTGGGTGCTTCATCCCTATTCTAATCATCATTGGCTCTCCCATCCAACCTCCCCCCCAACAAATGCAGGAAACTCAAGAGGAAGACTTGCTTGTCACTACCCAAAGGAGTCTCAAAGTGGCTTACAAGCACATTTCCTTCCTTTCCTTAGGCCACTGGTAGAGAATCAAACCTGGCTTTCACAGGCCACCGCCTTCAACCACTACATCAAGTTCTCCCCTCAGGCCAGATACCCTGAGGGAGCTCTGACAGACCTAGTATGTGAGAACAGCTCTGTCAGGAATTAGAAAAATCCCCCCAGATGTCCACACGCAAACACTGGTAGGGAATCAAACCTGACTTTCACAGGCCACAACCTGACTTTCACAAGTGTTCTCCTCAGGCCACAACCTGAGAGAGCTCTGACAGAACTGCTCTGGGAGAACAGATCTTGCAGGAATTAGAAAGATCACCACGTATATGAAACTCCTGGGATCCCCCTGGGAACTGACAGTCACTTCTTGTCTGCTCTAAGGCTCACTTGGGTGAAGTTTTCCAATTAGTGGGTGGCTTCTGGTGACTGAGGGCCTAGATTTGATAAATATTTTTTTTCACATTATTTTACATGTTAAAATTTTATAAGTAAAATAGGGATTTTCATCTGCATAAGTTTCAGGTTAAGGTTAGGGTAGGTATGGATCAGGGTAGGCAGTTTCTGGGTTTAGTGGAAACGTTAGGGTTAGTGAAGACATAGTGAAGTGGATGGGATGTATAAATACTTTTACACATTATTTTACATGTAAAGATTACATTAAAAATAGGGATTTTCACCTGCTAAGTTCCCAACGTAGGGTTAGGGTTAGTGTAGGTATGGTTCAGATTGAGTTGTTTCTCTGTTTAGTGGAACCATTATGGCTCGGGAACATGTAGTGATGTGGTGGGGAACGGCCAAGTGATGTATAAATATTTTTCTCAGTAATTTACATTTTAGAATTTTGTAAATAAAATAGGATTTTCATCTGTATAAGTTTCAGGCTTAGGGTTAATATTAGGGTAGGTATGGTCAAGGGTGGGCAGTTTTTGGGTTTAATGGAAGCGTTAAGGCTGTAAAGACAAAGTGATATGCTTGGGAAAAAGCTATGGGATGCATAACATAGGGTTAGGGTTAGCATTAGGATTAGGGTTATGGTAGGTATGGTTCTGGGTGGGTAGTTTTTGGGTTTAGTGGAATTGTTAAGGCTGGGGAAGACGTAGTCATGTGTTTGCGAAAGGCTATGGGATACATAAATCTATTTTCTCGTTATTTTACATGCAAAAATTCAGTAAAAAAATATGGATTTTTACCTGCATCGGTTCTCAACTTAGGGTTAGGGTAACCGTTTGGGTTTGGGTTAGAGTTACTGGCCAGTTTCCTGGTTATTGGCCAATTTCCTGGGGTCCAATCTTCATGAAACTTGCAGGGAGGGTCAGGCAGGGTCTTCCCTGAGTCCCCTGCAAGTTTCAGGGAGATTGCATCAGGGGGTCCCATCCTAGGGGCTTCCAAATACCATTCTCCATAGAAGTCTATGGGGAATCAAGTTCAAACTAGAGATTTCCGAATCACCATTATATCAATAGGAGCGGATAGGGTTACCCTCTTTGGGAGCCCCTAGAATTGGACCCCTTGGTCCAATCTTCTTGAAACATGCAGGGGAGTCAGGGAAGACTCTCCCTGAGCTCCCCAAGAAGTTTGAGTGGTGCAACCTACACCCCCTCCCCCCAGCCCCCAGGAAAAGCGGGGGAAGGATTTCCAATGCAAGTCAATGGTGCCAAGACTTTCTCAATTAGGGTTTCATGAAACCCTGGGGTTTCTTGATAGCCCTGGTAGGATTTATTTATTTATTTATTTATTTATTTATTTATTTATTTATTTATTTATTTATTTATTTATTTATTTATTTATTTATTTATTTATTTATTTATTTATTTATTTATTTATTTATTTATTTATTTAAAGATCACCACGAGACAGCCCAGCCATCTCATGGTGGTTCACAAATAGTAATATCAGTAAAAATTTACAGATATATAAAAACATATAATACCCCATTACAGTTGATGATGGCATAATCAAAGTCCTAACTCCCCTACGGACCCCACACCCCAAAATGCATTCAGCCAATATCCCAGTAACCTTTATACTACAGAAATGCTATTCTAAGCCACTTAAAAGACCTAACAATTCCGCATTATAGAAGAGTGTTTATGTTTGTTCAGTTAAACTTGTGTAATCACTGATCTACCAAACCAGGATTCTCACTTTGACAATGTCCCACAGAATATTGAACTTGGGCCATTCTCTTTTTATTAGAATGTTTGTATAAATTAAATGAATAAATAAATAAAAATAAAATTATAATTATATAATCATTTTCTCAACCATATCTTTACAGGCATAGCATACTCAGAAATGTACATGAAAGTTTATACCTTGAATAAAACGACGTTGATTTTAAAGGTGCCACTGGACTCAGAGTTTGTAAATATGGATCAAGTCAGCTTGAGTCCTTAAAACATTTTATTGGAATGGGAAGTCTGGTGAGAAAGGTATTTGTCCTTCCTCTTAACAGGTTACATGAATTTATCATCTCAAAAAAAAATCATCCATCCCCCCCCTCTTATCTAAAGATCAGAAAACTACCTGAGCATTTGCTAAATAGTTAGCTGCAGTGATTGCATGAAAAAGAGCTGAATCTCAGTAAGACTATTGAGTCAAAATAACAGCAACATACTGCAGGCAGGCAGGCTCCAATAGAAGAGCATAATGAGAATTAGAGGTGTGTTGGGAATAATTTAACCTATCAAGGAAAGGGGGTTGTCATATATTGGGGAAACTGAAATATTAAGGGCACAGAAGTCACCAGCTTCCCACAGGTGTCCCCTTCATGTGTGCAATTTTACCATCTGTCACACAGTGGAGAAGTGATAACTATAAATTAAGCATTGTATTTAATAATCCCCAGCATGCTAATCCAAAGTATGAGGAAGCCTGGTCATTCATGGGAATGGATACCAGCAGATCAAGTGTCTCCTGGACAAGGGTTTTTACCTTGGGTTTCTCTGACCTTCACAGCTCCCTTATTAAAGCTTGCCTCTTAAGCCTCTCTGTCTCCCCCAGGGGGTAGATGTATTTGCTTTGCCTCCCCTTGTCCCAGAAGGAATGCTTGGTAATCCAGCCTGTTGCTACTCACCTGTTTCTTAGCACTCAACTGCATTAACAGAACTGCAGGCTGCAAAGTCCACTGCAGGTAAGTGATCAGTCTACATGATCATTAGAGCAGAAATAAACAGACTTGCCGGATAGTCTAATATAGACTTGCTGAAAATTCTCTTCAGAAACCTTTTCCTTTAACAGCTGTCGTTCAATTCAGTCACGAAGGCCACCAGACTCAAACAATGTACTTTCTGTGAGCTATCAAGCAGGGGTAGTCAACCTGTGGTCCTCCAGATGTTTTTGGACTACTTGATGGCAGGGGCTCATGGAATTGTAGTCCATGAACATCTGGAGAACCACAGGTTGACTACGCCTGCTATAAAGCTTTAAATCATTTGGGCCTTCCTACAGATGTAAAATTTCCAGATACTTTGAAGTCACAGAAAAAATATATGTTTCTAGTTTTCTCAGTGCATGTGGGAAACAGAGATTGAAATACATGCAGCTCATTCCTATCAATTTTAAACTTGTATTACTGACTGTAATATAAAATGTAGAATATATAACTTAGTATACACAGTCTTATTGCTTGGCATGTTTCTGGAATGTTAAAGTATTAATATCTTCATGTTATATCAATTGCAAGAATACCCAACCCTTGAGAGTTGCAAAGTGCAACTTTTTTCTGCCATAGTATATGTCTTTTTCATTGTTGCCATCTGAGAAGTGGGGGGGGGAGTCAAAGGTAGAAAACAAATTCTATGGTAAATGCACATTACTTGAACAGCAAGTCTCTCATAGAGTACACTGCCAGTACATATGTCTGGATACTGAGCTAAACTTCCTAAGAAAGCCAGCTTTGTGTAGTGGTTAGGAGTGTGGACTTCTAATCTGGTGAGACGGGTTTGATTCCACACTCCCCTGTGTGCAACCTTGGGCTCACCAAGGCGCTGATAAAGCTGTTGAGACCAAGCAGTAATATCAGGGCTCTTTCAGCCTCACCTCCTTCACAAGGTATCTGTTGTGGGGAGAGGAAAGGGAAGGCGAATGTAAGCCACTTTGAGACTCCTACAAGTAGAGAAAAGTGGCATATAAGAACCAACTCTTCTTCAGTAATATCGGGGCTCTCTCAGCCTCATCTATCTCACAGGGTGTCTGTTGTGGGGAGAGGAAAGGGAAGGCGAATGTAAGCCACTTTGAGACTCCTCCAGATAGAGAAAAGTGGTATATAAGAACCAACTCTTCTTCTTCCACTAAAAATATTCAGCTCTTTAACTGTATCACTGAATACATTGCAGCATATTGTTACCAGAATTATTTACTTTAATACAATATTTCCACAATTCTTTGGCTACATTGTAAGACGTGTTTTTTTTGTGCTCCCCCAAATTTTTTCAGTTTTCCCACCTGAAAAATTGAGAAAATTCTCAGGCTTTTCAATCCTATACAATTTGAATTTTGAAAAACTTTGTCTCAAGAAGCACTTTCCCTATTCTGAAAGAAAATCTTTCATCAGGGTTTCCTTTCTCTGTTCCCCCTAATTTCCCAATTTTTCCAATTGAAAATTTCAATTGAAAAATGAGGGTGGGGAGCTTCAGGGGGGTAAGATTTTTCCCTCCTCCTGGTTCCTCACATCTGGACATACTGCAGCCTAGCCCTGGAAGACCGCTATAGAAATATCCCCTTTTCAGAGAGATTCTGTCTCTGTGCAAGCAAACATGTTTTGCTATACTGTCCCATCTATAATGACATAAGAACCAAGCTAATCCAGCCAACTTTAAACCAATATCAGAGTCTCCCTTCAAAGGATAAAGTTAAGAAACTTCTCATTGACATGAACTGTCAAATACCTTTACACGCTGTGAAATTTTGTGCAGCTGCCAATAAGTTGTGTGATATTCATATAAGCCAGAAAGTTTCCTCTTTAACTGAATAACATACTGACTCGATATTTAGCCAATGCTCTTTCAAAGATGAGTTTTAACCCCGACATGTTTTATATTTCTGATTTTAAACACCCCTCTTGTATTCAAATATTTATTATTGTATTCATTTGATATTTTAATTGTGCATTTGAACTTGGGTCTGAATGGCCATAAATAAAACTTGTTGTTGTTGTTGTTGTTGTTGTTCCAAATGTATGTTTTCCTCTTCATCAGTCAGTCAGGGGAGGAGGGGGGGAGTCTTGGAGCAAGAAGCCTGATAGGGGATCAAGGCTTGTAGGAAAATACTTTCTGCTACAAACTTATCTTCCTTATCACTGGCGTGATCTTGTTTTCAACATTTTCTAGTTTGGATGAGGGTTTAACCATACCTTAGTTTAAAAATCTGGCATTTACTGCAAACTTAGGATTTCCCTTAAAGGTAAAGGTATCCCCTGTGCAAGCACCGAGTCATGTCTGACCCTTGGGGTGACGCCCTCTAGCATTTTCAAGGCTTTCCCTTAGGCTTCTAGAAAAAGCTTCCCACACACATACACATATAACTGTACATCCACACTTTGGGGCTATTTTAAGAATTAGACATGGTTGCTTTTTAATGGGTTCAGAGATTCTTTGTTTAATTTCTCCATCTTATTTTACATCACAGGATGTTTTGTAGAGAATGGACTGACAAGCTTTATGAATCAAGCAGTAAGCCAAGGCTTGAGCTAGTAGGTGGGAAGAAGGAAGTGGACCTAAAACAATTGACCAATTAATCTGGTTGTAACAACATAGTTTGCATGCACAAAGTCCCAGACACACGCTTTGGTGTCTCCCCTTTAGGTATCTTGGGAAATGGAGCTGAAAAAGATCTCTCTGTTTCTAAGACCTTGGAAAGGTGTTGCCAGTCATAAGCAATACCATCAGATGGATCAATGGCTGGGCTGGGTGACTGGGAGAAGCCATCATGGGGAGGGGCCATGGCGCAGTGCTATGGCACGCAGCTTCAATACCCAGCATCTCCAGATAAAAGGACCAGGTAGTAGGTGATGTGAAAGACCTCTGCCTGAAACCCTAGAAAGCTGCCGCCCCTCTGAGGAGACCACATTGAGTTTGATGAATAACGTTGATATTAATAACTTTGATAAGGCGGCTTTCAATGGTGGTTTCTACGGTGGCAAGAAGAGCAGGAAGCTGCAGAGGCTGGAGGCTGACCTAAATCCTGTCCTATAGCCTCAAGACATCCAACTTGACAGAGCCTTAGACTTTAAGAGGTATAGTTTGCAGTTTCCACCGTTCTTTGTTATTGTTGTTAGAATCATAGAATCATAGAGTTGGAAGAGGCCATCTAGTCCAACCCCCTGCTCAACGCAGGATCAGCCCTAAGCATCCTAAAGCATCCAAGAAAAGTGTGTATCCAACCTTTGCTTGAAGAGTGCCAGTGAGGGGGAGCTCACCACCTCCTTAGGCAGCCTATTCCACTGCTGAACTACTCTGACTGTGAAAAACTTTTTCCTTATATCTAGCCTATATCGTTGTACTTGAAGTTTAAACCCATTACTGCGTGTCCTCTCCTCTGCAGCCAGCAGAAACAGCATCCTGCCCTCCTCCAAGTACCAACCTTTCAAATACTTAAAGAGGGCTATCATGTCCCCTCTCAACCTCCTTTTCTCCAGGCTGAACATTCCCAAGTCCCTCAACCTATCTTCATAGGGCTTGGTCCCTTGGCCCCAGATCATCTTCGTCGCTCTCCTCTGTACCCTTTCAATTTTATCGACGTCCTTCTTGAAGTGAGGCCTCCAGAACGGCACACAGTACTCCAGGTGTGGTCTGACCAGTGCCGTATACAATGGGACTATGACATCTTGTGATTTTGATGTGATGCCTCTGTTGATACAGCTCTTTTCCAGTCCTCCGGGACATCTCCAGTCCTTAAAGAGGTTCCGAAGATGATGGACAAGGGCTGTGCAAGTTCTCTGGAAAGTTCTTTGAGTACTCTCGGGTGCATTTCATCCGGACCAGGGGATTTGAACTCATCCAGTGCAGCTAAATGCCTCTCGACAACCTCTCTATCCATGTTAACCTGCCACCCAGACACTATCCTTTGGCTACAGCCATCTCTAGATGTGCCTAAACACTTTGACCTGTGGGGAAAAAAAGATGTAAAATAGGCACTAAGCCTTTCTGCTTTCTCTGCATCTTTCATTAGAGTTTGTCCATCCGCACCCAACAGTGGGCCTATTGCCTCCTTTACTTTACGTTTGCTCCTCACATAACTGAAAAATCTTTTCTTGTTACAATGGGCTTCCCTGGCCAATCTTAGCTCACTCTCAGCTTTGGCCTTTCTGATGATTGATCTACAGTGCCTAGTAACCTGTAGGTACTCTTCTTTAGAGCTCTGTCCTTCCCTCCATTTCCTGAACATTTTCCTTTTCTTTCTTAGTTCCTCTTGAAGTTCTCTGTTCATCCAAATAAGCTTCTTAGAGCTCCTGCAGTGTTTTCGTCTTTCTGGGATAGTCATTGATTGAGCATGCAATAGCTCCTGTTTGAGTAGCGCCCACCCTTCACATGCTCCCTTCCCTTCCAGCATTCTCGTCCATGGTATGACACTCATCATGTCTCTGAGTTTATTAAAGTTTGCCCTATGAAAATCCAACATCCGCGTCTGGCTACAAGCTTCCTTGGCTCCCCATCTCAAAAGGAATTCTATGAGGACATGGTCACTTCCCCCTAGGGTCCCCACCTCCTTCACCTCATCCACCAACTCTTGCCTGTTGGTCAGTATTAAGTCCAGTATGGCTGAACCTCTTGTGGGTTCATCTACCATTTGATAAATGAAATTATCAACCAGGCAGGTCAGAAAGTTGCATGACTGAGGACGCTTCGCAGAGTTTGTTTCCCAGCACACATCTGGGAAATTGAAGTCACCGATGATGACAAGGTCCTGCCACTTGGATATTTTCTCAAGCTGCTCACAAAGTGCAGCATCCACATCCTCTCGTTGGTCAGGCGGTCGGTAGCAGACACCAACCACCACGCTGTTTGTTTTCCCCTCGCTTATTTTCACCCAGATGCTTTCCACTGTAGATATGCTCTCCTTCACTAGAATTTCCTGACAGGTAAGCCCTTTCCTCACATACAGTGCCACTCCTCCACCTCTTCGATCTATTCTGTTTTTTCTGGGGTTTTTTGTTATTATGTTTATGTTATTACCAGACTCTTGCCTGCTCTGAGCAATGAAATGCCACTGCTGATTTTAACCTGTTTGTGTCAACGACTTTAAAAATTAATTTTAAGCTCAATTGTACTTGTTTTAACTTACTGTATTATATCCTTACTAGTAAAAAAGCCCATTGTATCCAGAAGACAATGGGCGCTAGCAGGCAGGGACCAGAGCGAGGGGCAGGCGAGGGACAGAGCAAGGGACAGGCTACCTGAAAGAGGAGGCGGGTGGCGGCTCCTCGGCGTCTCCTGGTTTTTGGTGGGGAGTCCCAGGCGTGGTGCGCTGGGCTGCGGCGGGTCCTGTGCGTTTATTTGATCTTCTGTGGCTGGGGGGTGGGTGGGTTCTTTCTGCTGCTTCCAGGAGGCCACGGCCGCGGATCAGGCCGCGCCCGGCCGCGCCCGCGGGGCCGCGCCCGGCCGCGCCCGCGGGGCCGCACCCGCGAGCCGCACCCGCGGATCGGGCCGTGTGGGCGCGGCCCGGCCGTGGTTCCCTCTTGGCGGCTGGAGTCTCGGCGGCTGGAGTCTTGCCGGGGGCTCCCTCAGGGGCCGGCCTGACGCGTCAGGCCGTGAGCAACTGCGAGCCGCGCTGCGCGCGGCTCGCAGTTACTGAGGCTGGGAATCAGAGGGACCAATCGGCAGGCGCTTCGCGCCTGCCGATTGGTCCCTCTGATTGTCTGTCATGAGGAAGGGTCCAATCCGGACCCTTCCTCATCCCGGACACATCCCGCCCCAGAACCCCTTACTATTTTATTTAGTCCGTGGCGCCCGCGGCGCCACGGGCGGTGTACAGATATCGTACACCACCCTGACCCAGCTTGCCAGATGGGGTGGCATAGACAAATGATTAAATAAAATAAAATTTGACTCCCCCAATCCCCTTTTACAAAGAACACACCAAATTTGTTTTAATGATTTAGACCTTTTTACCCAGCTTTCTCCCCGACGAGACCTAAAGTGGCTTACAATGCCCACCCCTACTATTGGTATATGTAGAAAATCCCTTTTTCATTGACGTTTAATTCCAGGATTAAATCCAATTGATTCTGCTAGCACCCACCCACCAACCAATTTTAATGTAACAGTATTGAGGATGGGTGGTTACCTCGGAGCCTGTTTCAGGCTTACACTTCTCCAGCATTTTTTCAGCTCAGCAAAGGCTTGCTTCCGATCATTTCTGTTACCACCTGTGCCTGCTGAGCTATTCCCTGTTCATACCTAGGTGGCTGTTAACCACTTCCAGGAAGATGTTGGTGCTCAACTGTTCTACAAAGCTGCAGAAACTGGAACACCTGTTAAAGAAGAATTTCCCTGAATCCCTTAAGGTAAGGCAGATGAGATGTTACAAGGACACCGGAATGTTTGGCAAGAAGAAAACAGGGCGGCTGGGAGAAGCCATCCTGGGAAGGGATCGTAGCTCAGAGGTAGAGCATCTGCGTGGCATGCAAGTTCAATACACAGAATCTCCAGAGAAAAAGACCAGGTAGTAGGTGGTGTGAAAGACCCCTGCCTGAATCCCCAGAAAGCCGCTGATACTCTGAGTAGACAGTATTGTCTTTGCTGGACCAAGGGTCAGATTTGGTGTGAGGCAGCTACATGTCTGGTGAACATCTTCATTGATCTTTTGGTTTGGGACCTTGTTGAAAGTTTGAAGTCTGAGGCTGGGGTTTAGACAAGCCAGAGGTCAAAAGAAAGAAGGGAGGCGATTCCGTCAGCCAGCCGCTCTTGAAACAAACATGTCTGTTCTCATTGTGGGCTGGCTGCTGCTAGTGAAGTGAAGCAAGTTTCAGAGGGCTTCTAAAATGTACCTTGACACTGAAGCACTCCTGAGCATTTCTTATGCAGGTGTGTTTTTCAAGAGCAGGCTAACTGGTCATTATGCCTCTTCCACTAGAAGCCCCTCCATGTGTGAGAGCTTTGCAAAATGATTGTAAAGACATGAAATGACATGAAGAATACGTGTGTATGTCGAGGGGGTAGTGAAATGTTGTCTCAGCCTTTGCAAAGCTGCTTTTGTGGCTCATTTAATTTGTCCCCTTTGAGAAGTAGCACTGCCTTTCTCATTTTCCCTTTGTTGTGGATGTGTATAACATTCATTCCTACCAACTAAATTTGTTTTGAAATGCTTACAGTGATAAGGCACTTTCACACATGCTGAATAATGTACTTTCTATCCACTTTGCAACTGGGTTTTACATGGCAAAATTCACTTGCGAATGATCACTAAAGTACATTGAAAGTACTTTCATCTTCATGGTTTCTGTGCAGTTCCACATGGGGGAGTCTGCGTCTTCACAGAGCCTGTCACGGAGAAGAAGTTTGCAAGCTATATATACAAAAATCTAGAAGCTCTCAAGGGTGCTTACCCTCCCACTCACGGAGGGTGACTTCCCACCCAAATCACATGATATGGAAGGGGTTAGCACTCTCCCTCAGTTCTTTTTCTGCTGCCCCTGAGAGAGGACTGTTCATCAAGCTGAAGATAATTTTTACCTCAGATGGGGGATAAACAACTTATAATTTTTTTATTTTTAATTCGATCAGTCATTGCTGGTAAGAATGTGGCCTTAGTTAAATAAATATAATAAATAAATAAGGGTGGAACAGAATCACTGAGTTTATTTTCTCGGTCTGAAACAGTCTTGCTGCCAAATCACCTCAGAAATTGAGGGAAGGAAGAGTGGATCATCTTGAGATTCTCTGGGTAATGGCCTTGTATCTCCAACCCATTATGACAGATACCCAAGTGGATGATATATGGCCAGTAGTCACCTTGGTGAGCTCAGTGCCAGTCCTGGTGGAGCTTACTTGGGTGGGATCTGCCCTGCTTAGGGCTGTGCCTAACCCACCATTGAAGGAGATTGATGGAAAGTCAGATATTGCCACGTTTACTACTGTCATCTGAAATTGATTTATTCCCTCAATCAACATCAGCACCAAAGGTGCATCCTAGTTCTCAGGTTGTCTGACGATGCAAGGACCAGCACTGTGAGGCATTGCTATTGTACATCAACAATGACTGAATGCTGCTGAATGGCTGATGCTCAGTGTCACTATGGCCTATTATGCACGGCCGCTGAAATGGCGGTATGGAGAACGCGGAGGAGGAAGAAGCCAAGCAAACCGCAAACACACGGGACAACGCAGTGGCGGCAAAACCCAGAGCAGCCGATTATGCACGCGGCCAATCCGGAGCCACTTCTGGTTGCGCTCTGGTCACCCGGGAAGCTCCGCTTTCTTCCGCATTTTGCTAACGCAGTTTTTTCGGTGGCATACGTTGATTCTATGCCCGGTTGCCACCTGTGGCGTGCATTATTGGTGATTTTAGCTGCCGCCATTCCACCCCAAATGCGGACCTTCTACTCCGTGCATAATAGGCCTATGAAGCGACCGTGGTTGCCTAGCGAGCACTGCAGAGAGCAGGTGCCAAGCGAGCACCAACAAGCAAACACCGACTAAAGTTGGTGAGCAAGTTTTGCTGCTGCCGAGTGAGTGCCACCATGGTCGGGAGGGCACTGCCGTCACAAGAACGCTGCTGCCAAGCAGGCGCAGCCAAGCAAGCATAGCCAAGCAAGCATTGCTGAGGCAAGAATGCCACTGCCACTACCGAACTGCCACAGCCGAGAGAGCATCACTGTGGTGAGATCACCAAGGATAGCATGCCACGGCTGCTGCTGTCGAACAGGCGCAGCCAAGCAAAGCCCCGTTAAGAGCGAGCATCGCTGTGGCGAGAGTGCCAGTGTGAAAGCGTTACCACTGTTGCTGCCAAGCAGGCAGAGCTGAGTAAGCGCAGTTCCAAGCAAGCATTAGTGTGGAAGGAGAGCCACCACAGCTGCTGAGTGGCTGTAGTTGAACAAGTGCCACTGCAGCAAAACCCTCAAGGCAAGATGTTGGTCTAATTTGGGAGTTTATGTTGTAAAAAATAGCAGAGTTCTTATATAAATGATGAGACCAGACAAGGCAGTTATACTGTAAACAGGATAGGGGAACTGGAAGGAAAAACAATAAAACACATAGCTTCCTTAGCTCATAAAGGAGCTCTACACCTTAGCTGTTACATGCTGAAGATTCAAGATGGATCTACCTATCTGCCTAAAGCAGATCTCTTCTGAAACAAAGGGAGGAAGGAGAATTCTTCTCTTCCTGCTAAACTTGCTGACTTGGTAAACAAGCATGAGGCAATGGCCCCTAAACAAAAAATCTGCATATCTATAAACAGATATTTGGAAAGGCTACAGGCTCGAGGCTCAAAGTAGCTGTAGGTGTGCTTCAGGGCCCGGGGGGATGGCTGAGATGCGTTTCGGGGGAAAGGGGGGGAGGCCTTCCCCCAGGCCTAGAAGCACACCCGCGGCCTCTTCGAGCCTCCAGCCTGCAGCCTTTCCAAATCTTGAGAAGAGAGGCCATCCGCAGAGTTCTTCCACTCCACCACCACCCTAATCTAGCACCTGTTGTATTCCTGAATGCAATGGGCTTTGTCCCTAGTATACATATAACAACATTTAAAAACACAAATCCCCTGGTAAACAGGGGATTTGGGTATGGCTATCATTTCTTTGATTCATTGATCAGAAATAATGACTGACTAATGGAAGGTATACCAAACGCTCTATCCTTTTTGTTTCCCAAACATGAGAACAATAAGATAAGCTTTCAGAAACTATACACTAGAGTACCAGGGCCGGAAATGTTAATCCCCTGGAGAATTTGCCTTTCGTCATCCCATCACCTTCAATTTTGAAGCATGTACAGCTGCCTTAAGTGGGCAGGATTGATTGATAAATCCGTTAACGAAGGCAAAAGGTCCTGATTATGCAAAAGCTGTGTGGTGACCCTTGCCTTTATGTGCCCAAGCATATGTATGAGCACTAAATAACTATTTACCCCTGAAGCGCCTAATTCTACAAGCAGCACAAAGAGCATTTGATGCCCACTGCTTGTCACTGTGTATTCAACACCATCCACGCAGTGATGGTTAGTTAGTTTTATTACAGTCATAGACCAGTACAAGATAATACAGAAACATCCATTAAAACCAGAAATTAAAACATCTTAAGACATAACAATACAAAATAGAATAATAATAAGGTACATAAATACAGTTGTCCAGTCACTTGGAACAGACCATTCTATTACGAATTTTGATCACTGCTGCACAGAATTTGGCTACTCTATAGGTTGTATCATTATCTATATCTGTAAGCAGCAGAGAAATATAAACACCATCCACTCAGTGATGGAGTTCGCTTTAGTAGCAGAAATCTCTTGGCAGAAATCAATCATGATTTGAGGTGCTCACTTGATGGTGGCATTCCAGTGTGTGCGCCCAGTGGTGGCCATGCTCTCATGGCAGCAGCATCACTCTCATGGCGGTATTGGTGGCACACTAGCTTCAGTGGTGCTCTCATAATGATGGTGCAGGTGTGCTTCTAGGCCCGGGGGGAAGGCCTCCTTCCCCCTCTCCCCCTGGCCGTGTCACAGACGGGCTTGGGTGAGGGCCCAATTGGAAGGCGCAAAGCGCCTTCCAATTAGTCCCTCACCCAACTGGGTAGAACTCTTATCTGTCCCGGTGAGGGCCCAGTCGGAAGGTGCTTTGCCCTTCCGATTGGGCCCTAACCTGGACATGCCACGCCCACTCTCTGCCAACTTAGGCCTTAGCCTTTTATTTAACAGCAACCCGTTGTTAAAGATATGAATTCCACTACTCTTTTCACAATCTTTACCATTTGAAGGGGTAAATTAAAAAGGCAAGAAGTAATGGAATCCTTAAGGAATTCGCATTGGGTGAAACTGACTATTCCCACAATACTCCAAGGATTTCTATCATGGTGGACCTCCATTCTTCCCACACAACAACCAGGTTAGGTAGAACAGATAGAGAAACAGCTATCCTGCAGATGTCTGTGGCTGAGTAGAGATTTGGAGCAGAGTCTCCTGGGTGGTAGTCTGAAATTCTATCACTATACCACATCTAATTGCTAGAAGGGGAAACCTCTATGCTGTTCCCCATGTCTTTGAGATCCTCAAAGATGCTTCAGTGTCTGGCTGTCAAACACAGTGTTAATATTGTCAAACAGGCTACCTGATGAGGACACGAAGTTACATTACAAATAGACTGTCAAAATTCAGGGCTATTAACAAGCCCTTGATAGTTTTGTAAGCATGAATCAACAGCAGTGGGTCCTTATGCTCACAGATCTCCACAGTAAAGCCTATAAGTGGAGGACATGGATTCCTTGAGGTTCATCTTTGTGGCATCTGTGCATTACCTCCTGGGTGCTGCAAAGTCACAGGCCTGCCATGGAGAATAGACTTGCAAGTTAAACTTCTAGAAAGCTTCCAAGAGTGCTCACCCTCTTCCCTCACAGACATTCCCACTCAAAATCATGTGATATGGGAAAGTCTTTTCTTTGCTGCTGAAGAGAAAGGACACCTTTGTGAGCTGTGTGAGTAATTGCCTCACAACTTCTATAGTTCTTCGACTAACTGGATATTCGGTTTTGACTGTTTTTTCTGGACTCTTGAGTAGTGAGATACCTCCTGTTCATAATGGCCCTTTTCAAAAAGTGCTCAGGATGTGGAGGCAAAATGGCCCAATTGGATCATCATATCTGCTTCTGACAAGTTCAAGTAGGAAGAAATTCCTCCTGAAGCATCCAAACTGGCTGTTTATTGTGAAGTTGTCAGCATGGTGTAATGGTGACAGTACTTGGCTAGACTAGAGAGGCTTGGCTTCAGACCCTTGCCCTGTAATGAAACTTGCTGGGTGACCTTGGTCCAGTTGTTTCTCTTCCTTAAGGTTGCTCCTGAGGAGGTTGTAAGGATCAGGGGGGGAAAGAAGAACTGAGGCTCCTTGTGTGAGAATGGAGACAAAAATGTGCTAGTTTCTTGTCAAGATAATGTCTAAAAATCATAAAAAGAAACTGAATAATAATAAAATTGCCCTCCTAACCTCCGTAATTGCCTGTTATTTTTCTTTGTGAAAGGTATATGGAGCAGTGCTGAATATCAACCGAGGAAACCCTTTCAGGAAGGAAGTGGTGGTGGACTCCTGGCCAGAATTTAAAGCTGTCGTTACTCGTCGGCAGAGAGAGGTACAGCAACAGCTGCAGTCTCTCCCTCTCTCACTGTCTTTCATATCCATTGTTCCTCCACGGTACTTCTTATTTTTCTGATCATTATGCATTGTAAAAAGTAATGAAGGGAAGCCATCTCCAAGACAATT
This sequence comes from Paroedura picta, assembly GCF_049243985.1. Taxonomy (NCBI): domain Eukaryota; kingdom Metazoa; phylum Chordata; class Lepidosauria; order Squamata; family Gekkonidae; genus Paroedura; species Paroedura picta. Next base: position 184,668,752 of record NC_135369.1, read on the forward strand.
GTTCCTTAGATGGTTAAGTATATGCACCTGCATGGTGTATAGGGCTTTTATTGCAATCCCAGGTCGATTCAATCCCTGCCATCCACACTGAATGCGATTTCAATTTTGATTTTGGCTGATTTAAATTTTCCCTCTGCAACAAGCAGGATTGATCCGGAGTGACCCTACCTTTTCCCTGCAATATCCTGGAGTGGATATAATCCTCAATATTTGAAAAATTGGCATAAGTAAAGGTACAGTTCTCTGCTTGTCCTGAACTAACTTGCAGCCTTGAGACTCCAATGCTGTAGAAAAGCCTTGAGTGGTCCGGGTATCAGTTCAAAGGCTTCCTGTTTCCCTTGCAAGGCTTCCCTTAAAGGGGAAGCCCTAACTTCTCTCGGTAGAAGCTCCAAAACCCCTAACTTCTCTTGGCAGAGATTTGCCTCTGGGATTTATTCCCCCTCCTCTGCTGTCTCCAATCCTCTGCCACCCCTTCAAGAAAAGAAAGAAAGAGGCTCCTGCTGCACTTGGCTCCTCCCCTTCTGAACTTCCCTAATCACGTGCAGAACACTCTCTGTTTCAATGGGAGGGGGGATAGAGGAAGACCTGAGTTCAAATTGATCTGCATTCAGCAGGAAACACAATGGAATAAACAAAGTAAGTGCAGAATCAGCCCTGGTCTGGACCCTGCTATGCCATGCCTAACAAAGCTAGTAATAATATAACAAGTGAAATGTGAAATTAAAGTAAAAAAAAGAAATCCTTAAGGCATCATGTTAAAATAACTACAGAATGCAAGAAGGGAACATTGGCAAATTCACAACTCCCCATAAAATAAAAGTTATCATTCATATTCTACAGCATTTTATTTGCTACAGCAAGTTCCCCCTTCACATTCCTTTTAGCATTTTATTTACTATGGCCAGTTCCCAGTTATCACACCCTTCACATTCCTTTTAGACTCCAATTGTAGTGGTTGTTTTCTATGGCCACATCTGGGAACTCCAGGGGATTCTTCTTTCACTAAAGTCAGTAGTTCTACATTATCTTCTGATCAGGAAGCAGTGGTATCCCTGGGATATTGACCCTGCCCTTTGCTGATGCTACAGGAGTAGGAGTCTGGTCAGTGCTCAGATGAGAGACTTCTCTGGGTCTCTAAAAAAACTACTTGGAGGTATCTAATGGAAGTAAAGTTGACTATTAATGTATATCTGCCCCAAGTAGCTTTTTTTTATTGTAAATCACTAACTTTTGCAGTGAATGGGATTTGGAGGAGAGGGTTTAAGGCAATGCACAGAAAATCTGGTGAACTCTTTAAGCAGCAAGTTGCCCAGACTAAGGACTAGCAGTCAATGCAAGGTCCTTCTTTGCAACTGGATGTGTGTGTGTGTGTGGGGGGGAGGGGTTATTGGGTGCAGGAGGAAGTCCCAGCCTATTTACAGTGTCATTGTCCACGTGACCCAGACGTGATGTCATCATTTCTGGGACATCAGGGTGACACTGGGGGGCTTTCCGCACCGGGATCCTTGTAGCAAATTGTTTGCTGAACGAAAAATCGCCATTTAAAATAGTGCAATTCGTCATTATGCATACCTGACTTTGTAGTGGAATCCAGTTGCGTTTCTATAGTTTCCCACAAGCTTCCGGTCTCAGCAAAAATCGCTAGACAGGAAGCACTATTGCCAAGCTCGTCCTGCCCCTGGCCGTCAAGCAGCCAATGGGCAGCCGTTAGCATGCTCCCAAACAGCCCCTTTCCCTTTAAGAAAGGTTTTTTTTTTTAAACACACCCATTGCAATGAATATGTGTAAATCGTTGCAACGGAGAGACCCATCAGCTGGCAGGTGTGTTTGAGCTGTCGTTTCATCGTTGCCACGCTCCCCCCAAGTGAAAAAAAAAATCCCCCCCCCTCACGGGCCCGATTTTCGGCCGAAAACAGTGTAAAAAATAAAGGGAAAATACATCAGCAAACGGGCTTGTCTGTTGTTTGTGCTTAGTGAATAAACAGCTCTGGGGAGGGACTGAAGCCGGGGAAGCCTCTAAACAGGCTTGCTGGTGGGTTGAACTTCGCTCGCTCGGAGAAAAAAAAATGGCGATCGCTTCGCCGGAAGATCAGAGGAGAGAGCCAGGGGGAGGGACTTTGTAGAAACCACAACAATGGTAACGCACAGAACTTTCCCGCTAGTGTTGCAGATTGCTTGCAGGAGTGTAGCGCTTTCCGGAGGGTGAATCCACTTTTGGGGATTTCCCTGAAAGCGCTACAAGGAAGCGCTTTTTGCGGATCGGTTTCAGGTGTGTGGCAGATTGTCAACGACGTTGTGCATAATGGCAAATCAGTAGCATTTTCAATTGGCAACCATTGTGCGATTTTGAAGGTGTGCGAAAAGCCCCTGATATTTGGGCAAAAGCTCTATGGTTAATTTGGCTTCTAGCATAGAGCTTTTGCTCAAATGGCAGTGTCACCTCCAATGTCCTGGAGGTAATGGCATCATTTCTTGGTCACATGGGTAATGATGCTGGATCTCCCTTTTTCTGAGTGAGCTTCTCTCCCACCAGTCAGCTAATCAGCAGTGTAGAGGTGGGCCTTAGGACCCTACTCTTCACCAAGGGATCTGGCAGGTGATGGCTCTGATTGCCCCCAAATGAAGCTCAGTGTAGTACCTTTCTCTGACCAGCAGCCATAGTGGCACAGGGCCCCTATTCAGACGAGTTGTGATTGCAGGAACAAGAGAAAGAGAGAGAGATAAATGGAATTTAAGTGTGTTGTTTCTTTTTAACCTAGGCTGAAAGTGATGATCTAGACTCTTTTACCAATGCTTATGCAGTTTTTTACAAGGATTTGCAAGCCTATTGGACATTACTGGAAAACCCAGAAACTATAAACTGGGAGCAAGTATTCCAGATACAAGGTAAAACCTACAGTGACTAATGTTGCTAAATGTTTGCAGTATGCAGAAATGCTATATTTAATAGTGGAATTTTGTCATTCCACACATCTTCAATTCTAGTGGAATATTGAAGTCCCAGTAGCGGTCTATTCATTCCCCACAGGTTTCCGGTCTTGCTAGAATTGCAACAAAGGAGACGATATTTTTCCACGCTTCTTCCCACCCCTGGCCATCAATCAAACAGAACAGCCAATGAACTGTTGTGTTCGTGCTCCTGAAAAGCCCCTTTCCCTTTAAAAACTGGGTTTTTTTAAAACCTGAAAACACCAATAGCAATCAGTATTTGTTCATTCGATGCCTCAAGACCCTTTTGGCTGACATAGGAGCTGGTGCTTAATTGTTTACATGCTCTTCAAATAAAAAAAGAAATCCCCCCTCCCCGATGGGTGCAATTTCTGGCCGAAATTATGGCAGTGTCAAACAGGGGGCTGTTTTGTGCTCGGAAACTTTAAAGCCAATTGCAAAAGGTAGCTTTGTTTTACTGTTAAGCACTTCTGAATTGCTTGTGGAGGGACTTCAGCCAGATAAACCTTGCGTATTCATTGCTTTCACTGGTTTAAGGGGGGGGGGGAAATGGCGATCACGTCTCCGGAAGCTCGGGGGTGAGAGCTAGGGAGGGATATTCTTTCTACTGCTATTTTGAGAACACACATGTCATTCAGTGATATGTTGCAGCTTGTGCTCAGAAGTTTTTTTCAGGGGGAATCCACTTTTCTGGATTTCCCCATAAGCTCTATAAAATTCTGATTGTTGCTGGAGTTCGGTAGGAGTTTTGTGGTTTGTTTACGATATCATGCGGAACATTAAATTAATAGTGTTTACAATAGCATAAGACTTCGGCTACATTTAAGTTATAAGGAATGGACCCTAGTATAGAAGCAATAGAGCTTCTTGTTGCGCAGAGTGGTAAGCAGCAGAAATGCTGTCTGAAGCGATGTCCATGAGGTTGGGAGTTCGATCCAAGAAGCCGGCTCAAGGTTGACTCAGCCTTCCATCCTTCCGAGGTCAGTAAATGAGTACCCAGCTTGTTGGGGGGTAAAACGGTAATGACTTGGGAAGGCTCTGGTAAGGACTGTACTGAGTCTGCCATGAAAACGCTGGGGGGCGTCACCCCAAGGGTCAGACATGACTCGGTGCTTGCACAGGGGATACCTTTACCTTTATAGAAGCAATAGAAGTAAAGATGCATAAATTTTGTAGTAATGTGTAAGCATCTTTAAGCATCTTTAAACAGCCAGACTGAATAAAGCAGTAAGGGCACTGTGGGAGGAGTTAGGGCGGGCCCTGTCCGGGATAAAAACTCGGAGGGGCCAATCAGGAGCCGCGAAGCCCACTTTTCTAAATTGAGATGGAATGTTACTTGTGATGTGCGGGAGGTGGTATCCAATTTTTTTTAAGTATGTAGTTGCCATATTGCAGGTATACAATAGCATCCTCTCCAAGCACCCTCTCCAAGACCTGAACCCAAACTGTCCTCACTACGGGTTCCTGTTAGAATAATTGTTATAATGTGAACTGTTACAATTTCATTGTTCAGTTTTGAAACCCACTGTTATGATTGTGGTTGTTATGTTTAAAATGTATATCCTCTATGTTTTATGTAAACCACCCTGAGTCTTATGGGAAGGTGGTATATAAATATAATCAGTCAGTCAGTCAGTCAATAAGGTTGTTCCTTGAAAATATCTTTCAACTTAAGAGAAATTCAAAGCAAATTTGGGTATTTTTTCTCTGTTGAAAGAAGGGTGGCATTTCTGAAGAATTTTTGAGAACTATGCAGATTCCTCAGGTCAGTTTTGTACTTTGCTAGGGCTAAATGTTTATCAGACTATGTGTGGTAGGTGAAATGTGTACTTCTTATACATACAGGCCTACAGGATGGGTTATTTGATGTTTCCAAAGCCATTGCTGGTCCCAAGTTTGTGGATGTGAAGCAATCATCCTTCCAAATGGTTATCCATCCAGATCCGGATACTCTCCCAGAGGTTAACCTTAAGTATGTCCCATCACTTTCCATAGCAATGTTGCTGTTGAGTACAAGCCACAATAAGGAATGAAATAGTGTGAATCAATTCCCCTGCAGAAAATAGCTGCATTATATCCCATTGAAATCATTCTCTCCCCAAACCACACCTTCACTAGCACCAAAGCATAAGAGTCTGGAGGTAAGCTGCAGCAGCCATTTGGAAGCTGTCTCACCTCGTGCAGCAGCTATTTTGGGGCAGCCATTTTGTGGTTATTCCCACCTTTCTATGTCAGAGTTTCAAAGGTGCCTGCAAGCTCCAAAAGGTTGCGGATCCTAGTGTGGGCATTGGGGAAGGCAATGCTATGATAGGAATCCAAGGCTGGGGATGTTTATGCATAGGGATTTGCAGAAACTGAGCCACAAATTCATGACAAACCAAAGCTTGTGATGTGTCTATTGTCATGATCTTCCATGAATTTTTAAAGTAATTTGTGGTTACAGCAGAAAACAGGGGTTTAAAGGGACTCTGAGGTCTCTTTAAATAGTGTTTGCATGGCCACAAAACAGTCTGATTCATGAACGAACCTCCCTGCTCAGTTCGTGGTTTGGTTCGTAGTTCGTCCACGAACCACAAACCAAAATGCACCACAGTTTTCCAGTTCACGTCTATCCCTTTGTATGAAGAAGGTAGGGATTTTAGGGATCAGTTGGGCATACCAAAAGGCCACAGAGGGGGTGAACAGCAGAGAAACTGTGGAAATCTCAGAAAGGAATCCATGATTTCTGAATATTTGACAAACCCTGCCCACCTACGGCATGCTGCTCTCTGCATCCAAGTACTCCCCTTCTCTTGCCATTTCCCCCACCCTTTCAATTAACATTCTTACTTTCCAGCTGCAGTGATCATTGCAATGCAGTTAAACACAACACCGTTTTTTTTTAAAGGCTCAATCCTCCACCAAGATTGGCTTCTCTTGACGTGTCGCACGCCAGCCTCCTGAATGAGACCTGGTCCCGTGGAGGCAATGAACAGTGCCGGAAGTATCTAGTCAACCTTATTTGCTGCTTCCCTAGTGTCTGTGTACTGGATGAAAATGGAAGTCCTGTATCCTGGGGTTTGACAGACCAATTTGCTACTATGATTCATGGTTATACCCTGCCTGACCATCGTAGGAAAGGGTACAACCGCCTCATTGCAACAACCCTAGCTAAGAAGCTACACAGTAGGGGGTTCCCAGCTCAGGGAAATGTTCTGGAGGACAATCTACCATCAATAACAATGCTGAAAAGTATGAGTGCTCAGTTCCTACCCTGTCGGTTTGTGAGATTGATCCACACCCCATTTCGGTTTTTAACTGCGCCCCATTTGCAGCTTAGTGAATATCGTGGCTGACTGTGGTGATATTTCCTTGCAGTGTGTAGAAGGCTACTTACTGCAGCCAATTCTAGGTAGAAAACCCAACCCTTTTTTAGCCAGAAAGTTAGAAAAGGACTAGTATCTAGTCCTTGAAATCCCTTGGTGAAGCCCGCCCTTGCCGAAGCTTACAGCAAAACTGATATTGATTTGAATGAACTTGGATCCACACTAGTCCATAGCGCATAAGAGAGGTGAACCTTGCAGATGTCAGCTGACCACTGAATATATATCCATATTCATATGTATCGCTGTACTTGGGTAAGAGCCAGTTTGGTGTAGTGTGGATCTCTAATCTGGCGAGGCGGGTATGAATCTGTGCTCCCTCACATGCAGCCAGCTGGGTGACCTTGGCCTCGCCAAAGCACTGAGGAAACTGCTCTGGCTGAGCAGGAATATCAGGGCTCTCTCAGCCCCACCTCCCTCACAGGGTGTCTGTTGTGGGGAGAGGAAAGGGAAGGCAACTGTAAGCCACTTTGAGCCTCCTTTGGGTAGAGAAAAGCGGCATATAAGAACCAACTCTTCTTCTTCTTCTTCTTCTTCTTCTTCTTCTTCTTCTTCTTCTTCTTCTTCTTCTTCTTCGGGTTGGATGCATGTTTGGATGGAAACGGGATGGGCATGTCATCCGAAGACATGATGTGAACACCTGCTGTAGCCCAGGGGTCCTTAATATGTTGCCTGCTGATTTCTTTTTTGGTGCTCACCAAACATTTTTAGGAAGTGGGCAAGGCCAGGTGGGGATTTGGCCCAGCAAGGCTTCTGTTTGGGACTTTGAAGATTTGATTTTCTGTGCAGAACTCTTTTTTAAAAAAAAAACGTTCTTTGGGCAGCAACTACCAGCACAGCACAAGGATCTCTACTATGTGACTGAAGGTAAGCCGCAGCAGTTTCCCAGCTGGCTGCTCCTCTTGTGTCAAAGATGTTTTCTCTGTGCCCATCATGCTACATCAGAATTCCAAAGGTGCCTACATGTCAGGGACCTTGGCTTTATTGCATGAAGCCTGGTGGGATAATGACACCTAATACCATGAATCTATTTGACCACCCTACTCACAGAACCCAAAAGATCTGGAATGCCTTGGCCCATTACGTTTGATGTACTAATGCTCTAGTACAGGGGTAGTCAAACTGTGGCCCTCCAGATGTCAATGGACTACAATTACCATGAGCCCCTGCCAGTGACTGCTGGCAGGGGCTCATGGGAATTGTAGTCCATGGACATCTGGAGGGCCACAATTTGACTACCCCTGCATCTAATACTTTCTTCCATCTTTGGTAGGCTTGTGTCAAAGTTAAAAGATTCTAGGCACAGATATATGATGGAATGCAGACTATTTTAAATTTAAATTCCAAGTTTAAACCAGAGGCTTTCATACTAGGATTGACAGAAGAAGAAATGAATAAGCAATATAGAATCCTGTTCCAATGTATGGTAACAACTGTAAGGTTTGTTTCTGCTAAGATCTGCAAATACGAACGAGGACCTGCTATTTAAATTAAGAGATTGTGCTGAGATGGCAAAATTGACGACCATACTGAAACTCAGTAGCTATCTTCATACAGGATCGGAAACGCCTCTTGGGGGGTTTTTTGTCACAGAGAGATAAAAATGATTTACTAACTGAAGGCTTTGAAAACTAAGTTTGATAAGTGAATATAAATGTACGAGAAGATAGAAGAGAAAATAGAAAACAATCATGGTATAATGCTCTTGCAGAAAACTAATGTTAACATTTTGTCTTGCATTTTTAAAATTTTTCTTCCAAAACTTTGTACCAATCTGCTGTCCTTTATTAATGAAAATCTTTAATAAAAATAATTTTTTTTAAAAAAGTGAAGTACTCATTTGAGTTGTTAGGAGTCTGCGACTTTAAAATGTCAGGAATGTTGGTGAAGTCCTTAACCAGGAAACAAGAGTGTCTTGGTAATATGTATTTATTCCTCCCGTGTCCGAGCTGTACAGTCTAGCAGGCTGTTAAAAAATCATTTGTATACTGCTTGTCTTAATGATAACCAAGCATATACATATAAAACAAGAAAATAAATCCATGTATTAAAAAACAAATGTTTATTTCAGATGCTTCAGTCAGTTTGCCACAGCACTGATAAAACTGTTCTGACCGAGCAGTGAAATTAGGGCTCTCTCAGGCCCATTATGCATGGAGTGGAAGGTCCACATTTAGAGTGGAATGGCGGTGGCTAAAATCACCAATTATGCACACTACAGGAGGCAACCAGGTGCAGAGTCAACGTATGCTGTTGAAAAAGCTGCGTTAGCGAGATGCGGAAAAAAGTAGAGCTTCCTGGGACCAGCGCACGACCAGAAGCGGCTCCGGAGTAGCTGTGTGCATAATTGGATACTCTGGGATTTGCCATCATTATGTTCCGTCCCGTGTGTAAGCAGTTTGCTTCGCTTCTTCCTCCTCCGCGTTCTCCATGCCGCCATTTCAGCGACCGTGCATAATAGGCCTTAGCCTCACCCACCTAACAGGGTGTCTGTTGTGGGGAGAGGAAAGGGAAGGCGACTGTAAGCCGCTTTGAGTCTCCTTCGGGTAGAGAAAAGCAGCATATAAGAACCAACTCTTCTTCTTCTTCTTCTTTCTTCTTCTTCAAATAAAGCACTGTGTGGCTCCACACACTCCATGGTGTATTCAGTTGTGCATTTAGATCAAATTGTGTTAGGGACGCCAGCTTCCAGTCCAGGTGGGCTTGGGGGATCTCCTGTTATTACAGCTCATCTCCAGACTACAGAGACCAGTTAAACCATCTCCTGTTTCTTCTCCTCTCAGTCCTCCTTAAGCCTGCCTGTTCATATGGGTGGTGATATCACTTCCTGTGACATGTCACTTTTGGAGGCATGGTAGGGAAGAGTAGCCAGCTGACATCATTTCTAGGGCTCCTCGGAGCCTGAAAAAGAATTTCAGGGGTTCCTCCATGGTTAAAAGGTTGAAAAAGGCTACTCTGCAGGGTCCACAGCTAGGTGTATGAAGCACAAAGATATGTGACAAGGCACAGTCCATTTGTACTGAGTCTGATAGATTCTTGGGAGGCAGAAAGGTGCAGAAGAGGAGGCTGGTGTGTAGAGGGATGCTAAGCATGGTGGGTTATTAATGTGGCAAAGCACAGAAATGGAAGGCCATTGGAGGTGCAGTTAACCCAACTGCAGGGGTCAAGTCTAGGTCTTCTCTAGATGTCCCAGGGGCTGGCGGGAAAGTGAATCTCTGCAGGAGACTGTCAGGAATCAGGCAGAAGTCAGCAAGCAAAGTCTGTGATAAATAAGCTTCCAAGATCTCAGGCAGAGCAAAGATCCAAAAGAAATCTTTCTTTTTATTCTATTTCTATTTATTCTATTTATGTTCTATTTATTCAATAGAACAATACAACAGCTAATACATGCCAAGACTTGGTGAGCGAACATCTTGCCAGAGACAAAGATACAATACACATTAGGGTGTACTTATGGGGGGACCAAGCATGGGAGGGGGCAGGAGGGATCAGGATGACAGGAAACGTACATTTAAACCAATACTTCTGTTGAGTCTCCAGTGAGACTAGCAAGGTCACAAGAAAGCGAGGGAGATAAGGGAGCCCAACTGAGGGCAGCTTTGGTATGCAGAGGTGGCCAGGAACCAACACAGGGATTTATGGTTTTATGAGGAGGAGACAGAGAGAATGAAGCAGGAGGAGGGGGCATGAACCGGGGTGCATGACAGAGACTTGCAAAGAAGAGGAAGAGCTCCATTTTGGCAAAGGTCTCACCAACGCATACTTGCCGACCTGTAAGAATGCAGGCAAAGCAGAAAAGCCCTGTTTATTTATAATACCTTTATACCATTTCCCTTAATGGAATGATGGCCATAAAATACATAGAAGTAACTATGCAGACTAAAGTACATAGGGATACAAAGATTAAGGCTACTGAGGAAGAATGCTTCTCTTGAAAGAATAATTGAGAAATGGCCAGTTGGGATGGTGTTTTGCCAAGCCAATGGACTTGGATACTTGATCTATTAATTACACCCACAGTGGTCAATCTATAAGGAGTTACCTGCAGAGAAAGGCAGGAAGGCATCTCTCTTGACAAACTTTTCTTTGGAATCAAAGAAATGCTCAGGATATAATTTAAGTGGTTTCTTCCACTGAGATTCATCGTACAGCACAGAGTACAGTAATAGAATTATATGTGTCCCCTGAAAAACGTAATGTTATTAAAGGTCAATAAGAATGGAAAATATTGTAAATGTAATGAAATAATTGCATCATTTTATGGTATGTGGTGGAATTTTCAGAGAGCCAGAAAATATTAATGTTTCATGGAGAAATGCAAAAACTATTGAAAATTAGATTTGCAATGGATTCTAAATGTATGCCATTAAAATAACACCAAATAGTATTAAAATGTGTAATGAACTTGTTAAATACCATCAGGATTTTTTACGCATCAGGATGAAAAAGAAGAATCTTTACCAGATCTTACAGAGTGGTTAAATAAACTGATGGAATATGGGTCAACAGCAAAACTTACATATTTGATATAAAACAGATTGGTATCAGAGCCCAATACTAGACTATAAGGTAAAGGTAAAGGTATCCCCTGTGCAAGCACCGAGTCATGTCTGACCCTTGGGGTGACGCCCTCCAGCGTTTTCATGGCAGACTCAATATGGGGTGGTTTGCCAGTGCCTTCCCCAGTCATTATTACCGTTTACCCCCCCCAGCAAGCTGGGTACTCATTTTACCAACCTCGGAAGGATGGAAGGCTGTGTCAACCTTGAGCTGGCTGCTGGTTGAACTCCCAACCTCATCGGCAGAGCTTTCAGACAACATTTCTGCTGCCTTACCACTCTGTGCCACAAGAGGCTCATATACTAGACTACATTGATTGATAAAATGAGAAGGAAAGAAACAGTTGATTTATAATTGATCTATAAATGATAGCATTATGAACACAGGACAGGGGAAACAATAGGTATTCTGGATATATGTCAGCTTCATATTCATGATATGTCAGCTTCATATTCATAGTTCTGTAAATAAAACTTGTAGTGTCTTTCTACAGTCTTTAGATTGTAATTTGCAGCCTGGATTCATCCGAGGCCACCATTGACATGGTGGGTGGGGTGGGAGGGGGAGGGAACCCAGGGCCATGTGCTGCTAGGGCAGCATGGAGACCTGGGATTGGCTGAAGAAGGCAGGCACAGTTGCACTCCTCTTCGGCTGGGATGCGGATGAGCTTCCCACTCTCCCTCCCTAGCAATTATACAGTTGGCAGTTGTATGTCATGGGTAGCTGGCCAAGGGGGCACATGTGTAGTGGTTGCTTTTTTGTTGCTACTTCATCACAACTTGTGGGTGGGCAGGGGGCGGAGCCGGTTTGGTGGGGCCTATTCCCCAGGAAAGGGGCCTCTTTAAAGAGGTGCAGACTGTGAGTGGGTGCCAAGCCCAGCTGGGCGAGGCATGAATTTCACAGAGCCAGGTGGCCCTGGATGGGTCCAGAAGATATTTGCACCTCCTCTGGTGTTCAGGGTGGGACACATCCCTAGATAGGAAGGGCAGCAGCTTGTGGACCCGCATTCCTGGATGGGAATCAGGGTGGAAAGGGTTCAAGTTGTTGCCAGGGAAAATTAGGGCAGTCGACTGATTGCTGTAGCTCTCAACCCTCTACCATGCCAACCCTCTCAGGCTTGTTGTTAATAATGTTGTTGCCTCTTCACGCCAACCAGCCATACAGCAAGACCCAACACACTTTCTGGGAGAGACTGTAAGAGTCTACTCTACCAGACAGAGCAGCACAGGCCAGGAGGCAGCAGCCAGTAACAGAAGCAGGTAAGAAGAACCCCTATACTTTCCTGGCCAAGCACAGAAGATTTTCAAAAAGGAAAAACCTTCTATGATTGGCCAGGATATGTTCCCCCCCCCTAAAACATGCCTCCCTATAGGCTATCTTCCCCCCAGCCTTTCCCCACATAACTTGTCTTCCTTTGCAGCAAGCAAGCAGAGCAATCTCCAGACCTCAGCATTGTAATACATTTGCAAATGCAAAATGGATTGCAGTGATTGGCTGGAGTCTAGCCAATGGTCTATATTAGCGATCCCCAACCTGTGGGCTGCGGACCACATGTGGTCCTTCGAGTAACTGGAGGTGGGCCACGAAGGATGCCTTCTCTCCCCTCCCCCCGGCCCTTTACTTCACCCCCCCGGCTCTTTACAACACACTTCGGGTGTCATTGTCTCCCATCACTCCCAGGTGGGACTATCTCGTTGCAGAGAAACAAGCTAAAATGAGTACCCAGCTTGCTGGGTGGTAAATAGTGGCCGCGAATAAGTGCGGCCGCCATTGACGCGGTGGAGGCGCCTGGGAACGGTGCAGACCCAGCCACGTCATCGAGGGGCGGTGCACGAGGGGCGGGGCTGCCGGCCTTAAATAGGCCTGGAGCAGGCAGCCCGCCCCTTTTGTTCCCACGATGCTGCCCAGACAGCTACCCTCCCATCCCACCCTGAATGCGTTATTTCATTACAGTTCGTCGCAGTCGGGTTATGCCAGGTAGGGAGCCTGTTGACGGGGAGCCCGTCTGCGTACGGGACTCCCCGGAGTAGGGGGTCTCACTAATGAGACCGGCCGTTAACCGGGCACGGCCTACCCGGCTGGGAGGCCAGGGGCCCGGGGCCAAGCGGATAGGGGATTTAATGGAGGCGGACGCCCATTGGGTCCTCCAATGTCGCTTCCCAGGGATCCCGCGGCGGAAGGCGTCCCATCCTCCCGGCTGGGAGCAAGGCGTGGAGCCGGAGCACCGCAGTTTTTGGTGATCAGCCAGACGGCTGATGAGGGTAGGCTCCCTTACCAGCATTCTGGCCAACCCTCCGTTGGGGGGGGGGGTCTTGGTTAATAAACGGCTGCGGCCAATTTGTTGCCAAAAAAGCTGGGTCGCGTCATTTCTGGAACAGTCGCCACCTGCTAGTCAAATGGTCATGACTGGGGAAGGCACTGTCAAACCACCCCATATTGAGTCTGTCATGAAAACGCTGGAGGGCATCACCCCAAGAGTCAGACATGACTCGGTGCTTGCACAGGGGATACCTTTACCTTTACTTTTTGACAGTGCATTTAATCTTGTGATGGCCTATGGCCTAGTGCAATAAAGCTTGTACTTTGTACTGAGTGGAGGAGCGCAGGACAAACTCAGCTGATCAACTAGAAACTATGTTTGTATATATACTCATCAAAAGCTCCCTGAAAGCACTGCATTGCAAGAGGCTGTTTACGTGGACTGCTTTGTTGAGTGCCCTGCCCACAAATATCTATTCCCAGCCACTCCCAGCCATCAGATCAATTTACATGTACAATATAGGCAAGGAGTTCAGTGAGATAATTCAAGCAGTTCTTAACATGCTTATAGAAATTTTGGTTGATTAGGTTCCCATGAGGATTCAGCTAAATCACTCTCAGAACTGGCAGAACTAGTGAGACAAGCCTGCCAGTCAATCCTAGATGCTGGGTCTCCAGAACAGAGCCCAAAGATTAAAAACCTGTTCTGCAAAGTTTTCCTTTAAGGAGTCAGATGCCAGCCTCCTACATAATAAGTAAAGGAAAGACAAAACCATGAAGAATGGGTTAAATAGTAACAACTAAGAAAGTGTAAGGGAGGGCCAGGGCAGATTCAGTTACACAGGATACTTGTCATTGATTGACCGGAGGTGTTAACAGGAGGCAAAACGACTATTTATTCTGCCCTTTCAGCTGACAGGGGCTATTGTAGGTAAAATTGTGCTTTACCAAGTTTTTTGGAATTAATTTAGAACATTTCTCAGGGCATGGGTTTCATGGATCCTGTTTCCCTATTGTTGTTATTTGTCCTTTCTGTGGCATTCTTTTTGAAAATAGGCAGTTTCCGGAACGCCAGCAAGCAAAATTTCCCACCAGGACCGAGGCCATGGCCCTTTATTGGAAATCTCCCCCTTGTAGACCTCAAAAGGCCTTACAGAACCATGTTCCAGGTAAATATTTTTGTTCTTCCCATGCCACTCATGGGATTTGTGCGCTATCTTGATTTTCCTTGGGCTAGAGTGAAGCATCTGTTAGGCTACCTTATTTGGTCTCTGATTCAGTTCTGATTTTTCTTTATGCTCTTTAATGTTCTCAGCGGTCTTGAGAATTAGGATTGGGAAAGACTGCCCTAGCTCTGAGTCCTGTCTACTAATAACTGCATTGCTGATCAATGGGGTGTATGTGAAATGATCAAAAAGAATAAAATATTTGAGAAGATGTGTTAAGAGCGTTTTCTTCCACGTGTATCATGATTCAGAGCAGGGCTGAAGCAGGGATGCATTCTTGCTCCTCATTTATTTAATCTTTTTTCTTAGCGATCTCCCTGCTCTTTTTGGGAGAACCAATGGTCACGCCCCCTCAGTAGGTAATAGATCTACACTTCTGTTACTATACGCGGATGAAACAATCATCCTTTCAAGCACCTGAATAGGCCTAACAAGATATCTTAGAACCTTTATAGATTACTGTACCGAAAACCATCTCACGATTAATTTTGAGAAAACTAAGATCTTAGTCTTTGCCAAAGCTAGACATAAGTACCATAAAGGTGAGAGGCAATAAAATCGAGCAAGTATATCACTTCAAATATCTTGGTATGAATTTTAGCTATAACAATAAGTGGACCTACCATATAGAGAAGGTTGTCAAATCCTCTAAGGGGCAATTGGCTTTACCGGCAAAATTTTTCCACCAGAGGGGTAATAGGAATTTCTCGGCCGCAATGAAAATCTATGCAGCTAAAATAATCCCTCAACTGCTTTTTGGGAGCCCAATTTGGATTGGTGCATTCAGCAACAAAGTTGAAAAATGTCAATCTACCTTTTTTAGGCAATTGTTGGATGTACCAAATTGTGTCGCAAACCATACACTCTTAGCGGAGCTTGGTCAACAGACCCTAGAAACCAGAGCCTGGCTTTGTACATTAAAATACTGGTTAAAAATCCACTTCCATTCTTTTCCACTATCTCTACTTTCTAACACATTAGGAGATCCCTATTTTATTAAGGGCTTTAACAAAGTAATTTTTCATAAACTTCGTTGCTTAGGATTAGATCTATCTACTCTAGTTAATTGTGACGAGAGCACAGTCCTGAAGCTGATCACTAAAAGACTAGAAGACCAGGATATTCAGATAATAGGCACATCAATCCACAGGATCTGTTCACCAGGCCATTGGGACATCCCCTGGTCTTATAAATCAATGTCCCTATATCTGCAAGTGTTAGATGACTATTCCCTTAAAAGGGCCTTTCTCCTTGCGCGCCTAAATATCTTTCCTTCAAACCTATCAAGAGGACGCTTCCTTCAAATCCCTCGAAATGAGAGAAGCTGTCTGCACGGGTGCAGTGTACCAGATTCCCTTAGCCACCTATTATTCAACTGCCCCAAATTTCAGATGTTCCAGAGAGCCAGTTTGGTGTAGTGGTTAGGAGTGTGGACCTCTAATCTGGCATGCTGGGTTCGATTCTGCGCTCCCCTGCATGCAACCAGATGGGTGACCTTGGGCTCGCCACGGCACTGATAAAACTGTTCTGACCGGGCAGTGATATCAGGGCTTGCTCAGCCTCACCCACCCCACAGGGTGTCTGTTGTGGGGAGAGGAATGGGAAGGCGACTGTAAACTGCTTTGAGCCTCCTTCGGGTAGGGAAAGCAGCATATAAGAACCAACTCTTCTTCTTTTTCTTCATCATTATCTGGGGGGTTTTATAGGAAAACTGAAGTATCTGTGCAGTGATGAGAAACATCTAATGAAGATGTTGCTGAGTGTGAAGGAGCCTTGTCAGATAGTGGACCTGGCAAAAATCCTGGCATCTATCTCGAGAACTAATCTATCTCTGCTGCAGACCGGCGATATGGCATAAGACCTTATTACTGTTGTCCATGTGTCTATGTCCAGAATTTGTTTCTGTTTTAAATTTTGTTTTAAGTATATCAAATCTTATGCCAATAAAGGTATCTGAATCTGATTCAGAGCAGGGGATATTTGGTAACTGAGATTATCACCAGATAATTAGGATAGTCTTATGCTCTTCACCTCCACAACAGGTTGGTAATCTATTAAACTAAACTCATTATACCGGCTATGTTAATTCAGAGCTGCTGGGAGGTGTGACTTAATTCTCTATGGGACCTCTTAAGCGTGGAAGAGATCGGGAAAATTCTCCTCCACCAGCTCCAAAACAATCAAAGATTGAGGACTATTTTTCCTCCCAAATTTTTACAAGCAACCGACATGCAATCCTGACCTACCCTTTCACAGGGGTTGCGACAGGACAAGCAACTTGGCTGGGGGGGGGGGGGCGGTGCCATCCACACAACAGCCTTGCGGGGTAGATCGTGATAGAGCATTCGTCTGGAGCAGTGGAAAAGAGCGAGAGCGGCATGGTGGGACAAGAGGCAGAACTGAACTGAAAAACCCCAGAAAAAAACACAATTTATATACACTCATGAACAATGGATCTTCACGCCATTGGTCATTTTCAGTTTAATTTCCGTAAAAGAACCCTTGCATGGTTTTATGGTTGGGGCCATCACAACATGAGGAACTTATTAAAGGGTTGTGGCATTAGGAAGGTTGAGAACCACTGGCTTAGGGGGAGCTATTATTTCCATTGCTGTAAATAGTAAACTTGTAACTGTTACTTGCAAAACATATGAATACAGTGTTGGTTTGCCGTAGCTGCATCCCCTCCTTGAAAACTGAGACCTGGTACATGTATCTATGGCTCTGATCACATCCAGAGCTGCCTTTGAAGACTCTGTGGAAACATCTATAGACAAAGCAGACCTATCCAACAAGACAAGTACACGAACAAAAAATGCAGACTCCTTCAGGTTTGGAAGAACCCACTTTGGACCATCAAAAGGCCATCTGAAGCAACTCCTTAGGATCCTTCTTCATCCAAAGTGCTTCAGCCATCTCTGAGACACTTCAGTCATTAAAGACAAGGGCGCCGTTGACTTTAAGAGGGAATTTAAGGTTTCTGAAGTCTCCGTGGCCCCAGGGGGCAGGGGTGAGTTAGAGGATCCCAATGTAGCTTCAGGAGCCTCTTCTCCAAATCCCCTCCAAGTTTCAAAAAGATTGGACCAGGAGGTCCAATTCTAGGTGTTCCAAAAGAGGGTGTCCCCATCCTACCTCCATTATATCCAATGGTGATAAAAAATAGACACTCTTTTTTTCTCATTCTTGGATATAATGAAGTAGGATGGGGAACCCCTAGAATTGGACCTCCTGGTCCAATCTTCTTGAAACTTGGGATAAGTCAGAGAAGAGGCTGCCAGAACTACTCTGAATCTTCCATTATGCATGGGGCCAGACCAGCAGGGATGCGGATGGCAACCACAGTGTCACTGGGAAGAATCTGCGTTGTCTTACCACGGGATATTGAGGGCCCTGCTCTGGGCCAGGGCCAGGATGGCAGCAGCATCGTGCACAATTGGGGATGAGCCTCACTGCCCTGCTGCTGTCACCCTGGACAACTCAGCCCATGCATAATCGGTAAAAGAGAACAGTTCTCATTCCCATCACCTCTACTGGGGAAAAGGGACACTGCATGCCAGAGCTGCAGGGGACAGCTATGGCTCGCTGCCCAAGCAATGCTTGGGTGTCAGGCTCCAGGTGAGAACTGGAGACCCACTGAAGTCCACTCAGAGCTCATCTGAGTTCCCCTGAATAGGAGGGGATTGCCTGCCAAGGGCAGGGGGGTGGAAATCTCACAGCACCACTAGCACCACTGGTTGTCTGGGACAGGGGTAGCAAATGCTGGCAGGGGCTCATGGGAATTATAGCCCATGAATATCTGGAGGACCACCGGTTGACTACCCCTGGTCTAGGGATGCCAGCCTCCAGGGGGGACTTGGAGGCCCATCAAACACTAAATCAGAGGGGGCAATGCCTGGGTAATTCACTGGCAGAAAAAATCCACAACAACAGACCATCCATTAGCCCCATGGAAGCCTCAGAAAGCAAGGGGGTGGTGTCTCATGGACACCTTTCTTCCATCACCACAGGCTCTCCCTTCCAGCCTCCCCCCCCCCAAACAAAAAAAAAAACAGTCAAGAGGAAGACTAGCTGCTGGATTTTATACCCTGGTTTACACTACCCAGATTTCTGGTGGTGGAATATGAATGAGGTAAGAAGGGAGGGCATGTGATGAAGCAAGCGTCTCCTATTAGCTTGGTGTCCATGTTCTGTGTTTTAAATCTTTATTGTGAACACACAATCATCAGGGACCTAAGGAAATGTTTTATTGTTGCGGTGTGATCCCATAGCAATGTGGGCGTGCAAGTTTCTTTTTTTAAAAAAAAGTTTGACTGTTCTGGCATTTCCCCATAGCAACGCGGATGTGTATTTTTTAAAATTAATTTTGGGACTTGGGGGGAATGGAAGGAACTGGTTGATTGATAACCCAAGGAGCGGGGAGGGGGGGGGTTGTCCACAATTTAGGTTTCTCTGCTACCTTGTCAGGAAGGGAAAAGCCTCAATGAGGCAGTGGGATATCGCAGGACGGGTGCAAATGCGTGGTTTCATATTGTGCGTTTGCAAACAGGAGGCGGCACATGTTTTATGCATCCGTGCGGAAATGGTCTCTGTATACTAATCCCAAAGCACAAATCTGTTATGAATTAACTTTTCAACATAATTTCCCTACTGCAGCAAGTGCATCAGGGGTGCACGCTAGCCCCTTTATTGTTTAATCTGTATCAACAATATGATGTTTGCTGAGACAGATTAAACAATAAAGGAAAATTCACGGTAAAAATAATGAAGTTTCCCCATTTTAAATACTTTAGGGTCTAGTTTGACCGGAAATAAACTTGGGCAATGTAAGCTGCTCATGTTAAAAGCTTTCAAGAATATAACACACTGTCTATAAGCTATAAAGAATCACATAAAATAGTTTCTTAATTTATAGAGTACACTATGGGGATATACAATATTTTGCACTATTGCAAAGACCACTTATATATGTATCACATTTGAATTCTCACTTTTGTTTGTTATGGTTTTGAAACAAATTATTATGAGTTGGTCCATATAAATTTTAAAATGTCCTTATAATGAATGCTAAATCCTGTAAGTCTCTATACATGAAAACATTCTCTGCTCTAATACCTTTGAATCCACTACCTTGGATTTTAATCAATTCAAGATAGAGAGTTGTTGATTGCTGGACTCAGTTGATGTTCAGAGGTCATAGAAAACAAGTGTCTTGATTTAAACAACTTGGTTTGTTCTCTTGGGCTTCTTCAGTTAAATTTTTTCAAGTCCCTCATTTAATATTATTTCTGCATTTTCAATGGGAGCAACTGCCTACAACAAGAAAGTCAATACACAAACCCCTCAGCACCAAGGATCACAAGCCTTCTCAGATCCAGGGTGGGAAATTCTGCAGGGAGGGCCCTTTTAGTGTTCTGCTATTCATCGGCCCCAAACAAATGCCTAGCAGAAATTCTCTGTTTTCAGGCCCTTTGGAACTGTGAAAAGGCCCTAGCCCTGGCCGAGGCCAAATGTACATCTCTCAGGCCAGGGATCACCAGCCTATTCATGTTGGCAGAACAAAGTTCTCTTCAATGGATATAGTCAGTGAGGTGGCAACTCAAGTATGTTGAACCAAGAGTATGAATAGCTTTGATGGTCAAAACCAAAATTTTGAATTTGATCTGGAATTCAACTCGAAGCTAGTGTAGTTGTCTGAGGACATTCTGGATATGGGCCTTCCAAGATGTTCTAGTGAGAATCCATGTTGCTGAATTAGTTGTATTTTTTGTGTCAGGGACAAGGCCACGTCTGCATAGGACAAGTTACAGCAATCCAATCCTGAGGTGGCCATTGCATTTATCACTGTAGCTAAGTGTTCTGGGGCAAGGTAGGGCAGAGGTAGCTTTGCTTGGCAGAGATAGTAGAATGCCCGCTGTGTTATACTAATGATTTGAACTTTCTTTTATATGGAGGCCTCAAATATTATGGCCTGATTCCTAACAGATTGTGCAGCCATCAGTTTCTGTTCTCAAAGGCATGTGGACATTCCACTGATATATAACTGGTGTTTTTTAGCCATGTTCCTGAATAATTTAGATATATTTTCCTTTTAAAAAATTACATTTCAGTTATGGAAGAAGTATGGTCCTGTCTTCCGCTTCCAGATGGGATCTCAAAACATTGTCATTCTGGCGGGCTACGAGACTGTAAAGGAAGCTTTGGTGAACCAAGCAGATGCCTTTGCAGAGAGGCCCATGGTCCCGATGTTTGAAGAGTTTGCACGAGGCTATGGTGAGGATGTCTTTGGAATAATAAGCCATTTTACTTGTTTATTTAGGCATAACCATAGCCCATTATCCCAGGAGATATGCAAAGTATGGTTTCCCCAGCTAAATATACAGAAATAGGCTTAATCTCTAGCTTGAAAATATTTTGCCAACTTTTTGACTCTTATATATGGATACACAGGCTTTAGAAGGTATAAAGTTTATCACCTTGTAGAAAAAAAATCCACCTGTTGATTTATGAAGATCAAGTGACTGTTAAAGGAATAGGCTAGCCACAAGAAATAGCACTCCAGCTGGCATAGTCTCCCACCAATGTCTCCCACCTATCAACAACATTGGTTGCCAGGATGGTTTAAGGGGATTAAAGGATAGATTAAAGGGGAAAAGTGGTATAAGGGAGTGAGGAGGATTATCGGAGTGGATGAGGAAGGAATGGTGACAATAAAGATCTGTGGAAAGTTATTAGGAAGGTTAGAAGCTAGTCAGAAAGGTATTTGGAGTGTCACTGAGGAATACGAACACAGAGGCAAAGGGCATGGTTCTATGATTAGGCCTATCAGATGATCCCTTAAGAGGTACATATGGAAAGGGCATTTTCCCGTTCTACTGGCCCATCTGTTATGTCTCTTCCTCAACTTAGTGATATTTTTCCTCACACTCTTCTGCTTCTATTCTGCCAGGAGCCACTGTTCCTTCTGTATTTTGTGAATGCAAACTCATAAGGGTCAAGTCAGTTCTTGAAACTAGCTCTTTTCTTCCTTTAGGTGTGTTATTTTCCCATGGTGAGAACTGGAAGGTGATGCGGCGGTTTATGTTGACCGCTTTGAGAGACTATGGAATGGGCAAGAGGACCATAGAGGACAAGATTGTTGAAGAATGCCATTTCCTAAAACAGAAATTTGAATCTTACAAAGGTATGTTGCTGTTGTCTGTTATAGCAGTGTATCAACAAACCAAAGTAGAAGCAGATTTTTGTTACAATTTACTATCATGAAAGCCTGCGTAGTGTAGTGGTTAAGAACAGTGGACTCTAATCTGGAAATCTGGGTTTGATTCCCCATACTTTCACATGAATCCAACAGGGTGACCTTGGGTTACACAGATCTCTTAGAGCTCTCCTAGCTACATCTACCTCACAAGGTATCTGTTTTCAGGATAGGAAATGAAGACAATTGTAAGCCACTTTGAGACTTCTTAGGGTATAAAAGTTGGATATAAAACCAACTTCTCCTCCTCCCAAAGAAATGTAATTTGAGGATGTTAATTGTTTGCTATATATTGATGTCTAAATCTAGAAATCTGTTACCCAAATTGCTGAACACGTGTCCTAAAAACACGTATCTTTGAGCTTGTGGGGAATATTAGCTCAAATGCTGCGAGAGGGGGGTAACTTAGCGTTTATCGGATCGTTACCTATGTCTACGAGGGTTTATTACACCCGTGGGAACTCAAGGCAAATACAGATTTAAATGGTAAAATATTAATATAAGCTTTTATTGAAAGGAAAATAACAAAAAGACACACAAATAGCTAACAGACATACAAGCAGTCATATAGAGAAGGGGGAGGAAGAGTGGAAGGCTTGATAGTTACCTGTCCGAGGAGTGGTGGGTCAGAGGAAGAAGCACGAACCAGCGTGGGAGGTCCCGGGTTGGAAGACACTCAGAGTGGCTGTGTGAAGCCACAGTTTTTATAGGATTTTGGGAAGGGGGCTATGTGACAAGGCTCAGGTAAACATGTGCTGGAAGTTTCCAGGGTCCCCAGAGATTAGGACAATACCTGGCCAAGTGGGGGGTGATGGCCGTAAATGGATTTGGATAAAGGTATTAATGGCTCTGAGGAAGAGAGCCATCAGGTCTAGCTGGCAGGGCGTGGGGAGGAAATATCCCCTGGCAGAGGGGCCAAGTGTGAAAAATGTTGCAAGACAAAGGATTTTCCTAGGAGCCCTTAGGCAAACAGGAGGAAGCCAGTCCACTCACTTAGAAATACAATGGGGGGGGATGTGCTGATGCAAGCTTGAGTCCAGAGGCACCTCTGGGTCAGGCAAAGGCTGTCATTCCAAACCTAAGGCAGAGAGCAAGATTTCTAAGATGGAGTCTGGCCTGGCTTGGCTGACCCTAGCAGTGTCATGGCTTTAGCTTAAGCCTAGACTATTGTGGGGTGCCATTGGTTATAGAAGACAGTGTGCCAAGGCATAAGGCAGGGATCCTGCCATGCGTAACAGTTCCCAGAAATCCCTGGGTTGACAAAACTAATTTAAAACCTTTTATAGTGTGTATTATATTGTGGCAGTGACTGAGTGGGCAACCTTCTGTTTTGTATCCAGAAAGTCCAGGGTTCAGTTCCTGGCTTCTCCTGTTAAAAGGGGCAAAGTATGAAAGGCCTCTGAATGAGACCCTGGAGAGCGGCAGCTAGTCTTAGCAGATGACCCTGACCTTGATGAACTGACTGTCTGACTTGGTAAAAGCAAGTCCAGCAGGAATTTTAGATGGTGATTAAAGGACGGTAAAAGAGCCTCTTGTGGCGCAGAGTGGTAAGCGGCAGAAATGCTGCCTGAAGCTGTCTGTCCATGAGGTTGGGAGTTCGATCCCAGCAGCCGGCTCAAGGTTGACTCAGCCTTCCATCCTTCCGAGGTTGGTAAAATGAGTACCCAGCTTGCTGGGGGGTAAAACGATAATGACTGGGGAAGGCACTGGCAAGGCCACCCTATATTGAGTCTGCCATGAAAACGCTGGAGGGCATCACACCAAGGGTCAGACATGACTCGGTGCTTGTACAGGGGATACCTTTACCTTTACCTTTACCTTTACCTTTACCTTTACCTTTACCTTTACCTTTACCTTATAGTCTAGTATTGGGCTCTGATACCAATCTGTTTTACATCAAATATGTAAGTTTTGCCGTTGACCCATATTCCATCAGTTTATTTAACCACTCTGTAAGATCTGGTAAAGATTCTTCTTTTTCATCCTGATGCGTATAAAATCCTGATGTTTTTTTACGCACAAGGGATAACTTTAAGAATGAGTATTTAAACTGATAGGTTTGCCAGGCATTGGGAGGGTGGGGATTAAGAAATCAAAGGAATGCCCAACACAGAGAAGGCCTGAAAATCCAAATTAATGTCAGACTTATGGAGGTGTGTCTCAAGAAATGGAAGGACCAATTGCACCAGAACTTGGTATGTGCCAACCCCCCCCCCCCCCCACAACTTTTCTATTCTTGGCAAGTTAACATTAAAACAAAACTTTTCCCCAAATAAATGTTCTCTTTTTAAATTTTAATTTTTAGGAAAACCGTTTGAGACCACTGTAATTATGAATGCTGCTGTTGCCAATATTATAGTATCCATATTACTTGGCAAGCGATATGAATATGAAGACCCCACTTTTGTAAGATTACTGAAGTTGGTCAATGAAAATATCCGCCTTGCTGGAAGTCCCTCAGTCACGGTAATCTAATCACTTAAAATTGGTTAAATAATTTTTGTGAATTTTGTGAATTTTGGTGCCAGATGATTGGAGACGGGTGCCAGATGATTGGAGACGGGTGAATGTGGTTTCTATCTTCAAGAAAGGGAAAAAGCAGGATCCGGGTAACTACTGACCCATCAGCTTGATATCTGTAGCTGGCAAAATTTTGAAACAAATCATCAAACAGTTGGTCCTTGAGCAGCTGGAACAGAGAGCTGTGATTTCTAAGATTCAGCATGGGTTTTGCAAGAACAAATCATGTCAGACAAACCTTATCTCTTTTTTTGAGAAAGTGACTATGTTGCTGGATCAGGGGAATGCTGTGGTTTGGAGACCAAGATGTATGAAGAAAGGTTGGGGGAGCTTGGTCTGTTTAGGCTGGAGCAGAGATGACTGAAAGTGGATCTGATAACCATCTTCAAGTATCTAAAAGGCTGCCACATAGAGGATGGAGCAGAGTTGTTCTCTCTTGCCCCAGAGGGACGGACCAGAACCAATGGGATGAAATTAATTCAAAAGAAATTTTGTCTAAATATCTGGAAGAAGTTCCTGACAGAGCAGTTTCTCAGTGGAGCAGGCTTCCTCGGGAGGTGGTGCGTTTTCCATTTTTGGAAAAATTTTAAATATAGGCTGGATAGCCATCTGATAGAGAAGGTGATTCTGTGAAGGTTCAAAGGGGTGGCAGGTTACAGTGGATAAGCGATAGGGTGTGAGTGCCCTGCATAATGCAGGGGGTTGGACTAGATGACTCAGGAGGTCCCTTCCAACTTTATGATTCTATGATTCCATGGTACAGAAAATGCAGGTAGGGCTATGTGACTATCTTGAGGTTGGTGACTCCCTAGCCAAAATGCAAAGAAAAATTTCTGATAGTTTAGAATTAGTTGTTCTGCATCCAAAATGTGAAAAGAAACCATATGATTTTTTAAAATACAAAAATATGAAAAGAAATTACATGGGACAGACCTCCAAAAAGTAGGCATGTCAAGGATAAGTAATTTTGTTTCAGCTGAATCCATTTGGATATGGCCAAATCAATGCTGAATAGATTGGGCACCATTCAAGTGTATGGTGATTTTCCCATTTCTGTCTTGTGGCTAGGACATGGGAGGCACCATCTCATTGAGGCCAAATTATCCTGATCCTTGATTCAACAGAAACTCTATGATTTTATTTATCTATTCTTTTTTCTCCCTTCTTTTCCTGTGGGTTCAGGGCAGTTTATAGCATATATAATAAAGTACTATCATAGGTATAAGAATAAATATATAACACTAAAAAATTCATAAGTATTATTAAAATTTAAAAATTTTAAAAATACAGCTTGTAAAATCTAGCATACATCTTCAGGCCATCTTCATTTTAGCTTAAAGAAGCTTTTCTCCACTTTTTTTTACTGTTGAGAAACCCCTGAAACTTTCTTCAGGCTTCTAGACATGGAGTGACTGTGCAGAATATGCTATGAACATGCCCACCCAGGGCTCCTTCCCTTCCCACCCACTCCAGGCCCATTTTTGACCTTTCTGGGAGGTGGCGGTGGATCAACATTACTATATATGGTCATATCACCTCATAAATGTTTAACAAATCTTAAAAATAAAAAGCAACAGGCATTGTGATTGGCCACTCACTCCCCCTCCCCCTCCATCATTTTCAGCAGGAAAAACAAGGGGAAAATGCAGCAGAGGCAGCAGGAGACTGGGGAAGCTAACGGCTGCCTTTGCTTCAGACTAATCAATTCGATTTATTGGCCGAATCGCCAAATTGAAGCGATTCGGCCATTTTTAAATGCCGGGAAGCACAATTTGGATGGTTTCGGCATTCAAATCAGCCAAATCAATTGCAATTGAGACAATTTGGATGTTTCCAAATCTGAATCACACAGCCCTAGTCACAGGTTCACCACCCATAATTCCCACTCTTTCTCAGATGTGCTGCCACGGATGATAGTCTTGTTCCCTTTTCCATGGCCCCTTACCCTGAGGTTTGTATGTGTCATTTTTTCCTATGACATGATTCTCTGTTAGTCAACAAAGATGCAAAAAAAGGAATTACATTTTATTTAAAACTTTAAAGAACATTGAAGTGTTATGGGCAGATATTTTCATTAAAAGTGCTTTGAGGTTAGTCTGAGATGCAGCATTTTGATTTTTTTTAAGTGTCTTTTCTTTCCCATATGTTATTCTTTTAGCTGTATAACATGTTTCCTGCTCTGGGTTTTTTCTGTGGTGGTCGCAAGACAGTCCTTAAGAACAGGGATGAAATGCATGCCTTCATACAGGCTACCTTCATAGAACACATGAAAGTGCTCGATGTGAATGACCAGAGGAGCCTTATTGATGCTTTTCTAGTACGACAACAAGAGGTAACAGAATTTTTTAAACATCCCAATAATCAAAGGTGAACCTTTAATGTAAGTTTCAAAGAAGCTGTAGATAAGAACAGCTTATCAAACCATCTGGCATTTCTTAACATTTACTAATCTTTATTGATATTGGACAACGTGTTATTGTAACTTTCTTGGAAGAAACGCAGAGTACCCAAATGTCACAAAGAAATTCTGCACATGTGACTGATGTTAGGAACCAAGTGGATGAGACCCCATAGATTCGCACCACAGACATCAATCTCAGACTTCATGATGAAGCTTTAAGTAATAGTCTTTATTTGGAGAATCATGACACATGGCACATCGCATAAACTCTTAGACAGGAATCTTGACAGAGACACCAGGCAAGGGGGATGCAAAGCATATGCCTTAGCTAGGCGCGGGCGGGGGCAATGGGGCAGCATTTGGCGGGAACATTAGTTCATTTAGAAAGAGTACTACAGTTTTCTTTGATCTACAAAGTGCCAGAGTAACTAAGAAAGCCATCTAGTATTTAGACTAAGTTCCAAGTAAGAACAGCCTTGAGATACGGAAGTGAGAACAGGAGATGGGAGGAGTGTTCTTAAGTGGGCTGGGAAAGTGCAACAACTCAGTGGGGATCCAAGAGCATTGACAATAAAGCAAAAGTCAAAAAGAAGGTGAGAACTACGGGTCAGGAACTGGGGGTTCATGACAACTGGTCTTGTTTGTGTTTGGGGAAGAATGACTCTAGTTCTTCTCCACCTTGTGACCTTTCTTCCTGCTTTCTCTTTGATACTTCTGATCTTATTTATTTTCTTATATCCCCTCTCAGTAAGAGTTGCCAGCCTCCAGATGGTCTGGTGGTTGTTTGGGGAGGAAAAACCCTTAACTCTTTTCCACCACATCCTTCCTTCCTGTTTTCTCTTCCATAATTCTATCCTTTGTCATTTGTTTTCTTTATTTTCTTTTTCTGTGAGAGTGGCCATTCTCCAGCGGGCCCTAGAATCTCCCTTGGGCTTTGGCCCAAGATGGTGGCGTGCAGGTAAGAGCCACAATAATGTGTTCCCTTAAACCTGGAATCAAACAATTCCAACTAACTATTCTTTGACACTACCTGATATAGAAAACAGTCCAGCCTTTCTGCCCTTGCCTCTCCATGCCAGAATGCCAGGGACCCACAGTATTCCCCAATTCAACTCCAAAGGATCTAACGATCCTGACAGTGCACCCTCCCCAGTGACAGCCCCAAAGCAGAGGGGCAGTGGAGAGCTGGAGGGGTCCCAGAAAACCTCATCTTATTTTGGGTGGTTACAGTACTTTTCTTGCTTCAGAGGATTGTTGAAGCTGCCTCAAGACATGGCTTCAGTTTCAACGCAGGTAAGTTGAGCCTATGTTTCTCTGTCCTCATTCTTCTCGTTGCATTTATTCCAGATTATACCAATGATGTAGGTGCTAGTTACTGGTATTTGTTCAGTTCCCATTTTGGCTCAACCTCTTGATTTTGAGCCAGATGGTACTGATACAGTTGAATACGCCTTGACTTGACTTCTGGCTAGCCCTTTGGACCTGGCCAGAACAGACAGCTTGTGAGGCTGTGTCAGTGGTGACAAGGTGGTCTGGCAGAGGAATTCCATCTTTGGGGCCTGTGGCAAGGAGTTGCTGGTTCGCCGTGGCTTCTTCTGCTGTCATTGTTATAGATCCTGCTGTTGGCCCAGCTGGGGCCCTGAACTTACTCTGCTAGCAACCCTTGCTCTTCCTAGGGTAGACTTGGCAGTCAGCCGTTGCAGCCATTTTTCATCAGAGAAGAACCAGAGACTGAGTTTTACCATCTTACTTACCCAGAGATATATCCACTCCGCGATATAGTGTCTAAACCCAGGTACAACATCTCTCTGGAAGAACAAGGAGATCTTCTAGTAGATTGCACAGATCTTCTACTGCCACTGGGAACTTCTAACTGCAATTAACCTATGTAATTAGAAAAAATTAACTACCCAAGTGGATTAAATTAAACCATTTTGGTATCTCTACCACCGAATTGGAGTAGATGACCACCCAAGGTACTTCAGGAGATCAGAACAGGAATCCCCCTCCAAAGTAGATAGTGGAATGATTCTTCACCCAAGAGTCACTTGCCAACTGGCTAGAAGCAAGCAGTGATGGGATGGATCAAGTAATCACCTAAAACTCAGCACTTTGAAGTCAGAGATCATGTGACAGAGGTTGAAAAACGCTGCAGTAGATTCTAAAGGACGAACATTTTTTTTAATGCTGTACAAAATTTGCTGCAACAGATATGCCAGCAATGGTTGGATTGAATGATATGTACATGTACACATGTATATATTTTACACATGATGCCCCTTAATTTAAACGATTCCTTTCTATTTGTAGGAGAAGAACAAGAACCAGGACAACAAATTTTTCCATAACGAAAACCTAAAGTCTGTTGTGGGGAACTTATTTGCAGCTGGCATGGAGACCACTTCCACGACCTTACGTTGGGGCCTGTTGCTGATGATGAAGTACCCTGAAATTCAGAGTGAGTGCTTTCCATCATTCTAAGATACCTGGATTCTAGTTAAACTTAGCGGTGAGAATGTAAAGTAATTACAGATTGCTGTCGGATGGTACCTGAATAAGGGAGAAGATGAAGCAGCAACAGTGAGTTATACTCCCTGTTTCCCCCAGCTGGTATAATTCTGAAAGCAGAAGGGGATTGTGAATGGCTTGAATTCTTCAGTGTTTTAGCTTGTGGTGCCTGCACACCTCCCTCTGAGCTTACGTTCCATGCTATGGTGTTGTTCAGTGCATTGCCACACAGCTACATGATGGACTATTCTCCCCACATTGTTTTTATACATGCAGTAATGTTGTCTGAATTGATTAATGCTTTCTGTTTAGTGTAGTGGTTAGACCAGAATCTGAGAGAACTATTTTCAAATCCCCACTCTGCCACCAAAGCTCTCTTGGTCCAGTCACTTACTCTCATTCTAACCTACCACACAGGGTTCTTGTAAGGATAGAAAGGATATAATAAGAACAGTGTAAGTTGCTTTGAGTTTCCAGTGGGAGAAAAGTCAGTAAATAAACAAGGCAAATTATCATGAATAAAATCATAGAATCATAGAATCATAGAGTTGGAAGGGGCCATACAGGCCATCCAGTCCAACCCCCTGCTCTACGCAGGATCAGCCCATAGCATCCTAAAGCATCCAAGAAAAGTGTGTAGCCAACCTTTGCTTGAAGAATGCCAGTGAGGGGAACAAACAAATCCTTGTTTAATACTTTATACCTTGGTCCAGGTTGCTGTGATCCTATAATGATTACATTAGTTTACAATTTGTAATTTGCCTCAAATTTCAGTAAAAAATGGAGATTGTTAATATAAGGTTCAAGGGTTAGAGGTATGGATATGCTTGCACCCTTTCCAAGCTTCGTCCTGCCAGCAAGTAGTCCTGCCACTCAGACTTGTTGAAGATGAAAGGGGGAGGGAAGTGGGAGGAAAGTGGTCAAATGGTCTGCAGTGTGTCATAGCTGAAGGGACTATTTACCACAGAACCTGTTATGTCCATGGGCATTTGCCCACTGATTCAAATGAGGGCTCCTGCCAGCCAAAGAACTAACCAATCAAAGGAACCTGATCGCTCTGCTTAGAGCCAATCCGATTGCTCTGCTTAGGGCCAATTGGATTGCACTACTTAGAGCCAATCAAAGGCAGCAGCTGCCTGCCTGAAAGGTATAAAAGGGCATGAGTTTGCCTGTTTTTCTCTGTTCAGTCGTTGTAGTCTGTTGCTGGAATTACTAAATAAAAAGAGCCGTTGTGAAGACTTGGAGTCTGTGATCACTGAACCTGAAAACTTAATAGAACCCATCCTTAGGCATGCCGATCCCTCCCAGCCTTTCACCCTGCAGGTCAATTCAATTGATGTCACAATGGGGGCCATGATCCTGTAGGGGGGGGAGGAGGGACAGTTGCACCCCTAGGCCTATGGTTCCAAAAGGTTCAGTGAGGCCGAGAGAAATCAGGACATTTTGGGGAAAGAAGCCAACGCAATCAAACTGGCAATATCTACTAGGAGGCACTGGTTGGAGGGTATGGGCCTTTGAGGTATGGGCCGACCATAAGAATCTGCAGGTCCTGAGGTAGCCTCAATAACTAACCGCCAAACAAATCCAATGGGTGGAATGGTCCCCGGTATTTGAGATTCTTCGTCCACTCCAAGAAAAGCAAAGCTTTCTAGAAACGTTTATTTAGAGCAAAGCAAGCTGCTATATGTATGGCATGGTAAGAACTGACATACAAGGTACAAGCAGACACATACACAGAGGACGAGATGCTAAATAGTGCACGTGTTTTTACTTCTTTTAGTAATGCGGTCCATTGGATTAAATGAAACAAGTAAACAATCAAATGGACAACTGAACCTCCTACTTTCCCCTCCCCCAAGACCAACAAGAAGGTGCTATTGGACTCTGTTTTTTGTTGTAGCCATCTTCATGGCTACCAACTTGAATACCACACCCCCTTTCAGCCTTCCTTTTGGCATGGAAACTCGGCCTCTTTGGGCATGCACATCTTCCCTCACTCTGCTATTCAAGCCCCCAAACGTAATGTCTTTGTTGTTGTTGTTGTTGTTAGGTACGAAGTTGCGTCCGACCCATCGCGACCCCATGGACAATGATCCTCCAGGCCTTCCTGTCCTCTACCATTCCCTGGAGTCCATTTAAGTCCCCGGAGCCCTTTTTTTTTTTTTACATTATCCTTATACCTTTCTTGCACCCCCCCCCCCCCCCAGGGACACACTGTTGTATAGTGGGTTCAGTAGGGAAGAAACGAGGCACAGTCGTGCATTTCAGCTCTTTATTTGTTAAAGTGATTCCCAGGTTGGAAGTAAAGTGATTCCAGGGTTGAACCCTGCAGTTGGGGACCTGGCAGTTCATTGGCTGTCCTTTGGGGCTGCTAGGATCCTGCTCCAAACCCCAAGCTCAGCCCTCTGCTACCTCGCATGCACAACACACACAATTTAATTTCTCAAAATAAGGTAACTGCAAAAGGGTTGCTGATCCCCCCCCCTTTGGGAGTGGGGCAGCTGCTGCCTTCTCTAACTCTCTCTCTCTCAATCTCAAGCACACAGGGAAGGTGCAGGAGAACCCGGGCACCCGTCTCCATTGCCTCCGCCCCATCCTCCATGTAAATCTGAACATAGCAAACAAAAGATAGCATAAAGTGAGTGCAAAGGGGGAAAAAACCCATCTCCGGATTTGAACTATCAAACTTTGGTGTTCTAAATGCAAGCTGACTCCTTCTTAGCAAGGCATGCCACCATAGGATTATGCTAAAGAGTTCTACATGGGACAGATCAAGGGACACTGATTTGGTTTTAACATAAAAAAATCTGGTCAGCTGTGACACCTGGAGTTTACAGGACAAAACCACAGTGTGCGGGACTATGCAAAAGGAGCCTGGACTTAATTGTTCCATGCAGAGATCACTGCAGCGTGGTTTTCCAACAGACTATATTCAGTGTAGAACAATGATCGTGGTATAATAAAGTGGTCTAAACTGGTTGTTTTTAAAACTGTTTTATTTGGCTCAATGAAAAAGAGGCCCTAGTTTCTCACAACATCCTTTAGATTCTCCCTCATTGACTGATTATGCACAGCAGTGGCTGCGCTGGGCTGCTGCCAGTTCCTTTTGGTAGGATAGCATGCCCTATTGCTTCCGAAGTAAGCATGGGGGATGAAACCAACAGATCTAAAAGAACAAGGATGGCTGAACTCCTTTGATCCAGCTTGCACCAGACATCATCCATCATAGCAACTAGCACAGTCTCCACCCTATGGCCAGGAAAGAACCCAGACTGATATCGGTCTAGGGCCAAAGTTTCCTCCAAGAAGGCTAGGAGCTGATCAGCCACAGCCCGTTTTTGCATGCTTGCTTAGTTTAAAAAGCACGGAAGTGTAGTAAGGACTTTCTCTCAATAAAATCCTTTTTGGTTGATTTCAAAGTCTGCCTCTGCCTGAGATTTTTGGCTAGGATACTCAGTTTGTATACACAGGTGGAAAACCATGCTTGCTACTCCTCTAGCTGAAGATGTATCCTAGAACTGCTATTTCCCTCATCATAAATTCAGGAGAAAAGTATATTTTAGGCAGCATTATGTGCTATATGTCGCTTGTGGAATCTGTTGACTTTAAGAATTAATGATCTCCAAAACATTCAATAATTGTCTGTCTCTGTACAGGCAATTTGCCAGAACACCTTGAAGATATCTTAGTCTGTATACATATAGTACAGTATACAGTACAATACAGGACTGTGTTGCCAGGACTGTGTTGCTCAGATCTTGCCAAATTGAAGGCTGTAGCATCCTTTTCTGAGGCAATCCATCTTTCTCTTTTCTTGTTCCCATCAACTTTTCCGAGCAATTTTGGTTTTAACAGGGAGACTTGTCTTCTCAGTACATGGCCAAAATACAAGAACCTCAACTTTCCTAATTTTAGCTTCTAGATTTCAGGTTTTATTTCACCTAGAATCCCCTTATGTGTTTGTTTGGTTTTTTTGGCAATCCACAATATCCCTGAAATTCTCCTTCTCTAACGCACTTCAAATAAATCACCTTTCTTCCATGTCCAGCATCCACACTCATACCGAGTAACACAAAAAGCCATAGTATGAATTAAAATTTTGCTTTATTTTCTCAGGCAAGGTCCAAGAAGAAATTGCAAAAGAGATTGGGTCTGCTCATCCTCAGACGGAACATAGATCAAAACTGCCATATACAGATGCAGTGATTCATGAAGTTCAGAGATTTGCCAATATTCTCCCTATGAATTTACCACATGCCACCACCGTGGATGTCACTCTGAAAGGATATTTCATTCCCAAGGTGATCAGTGTTCCCTAACTGCATAAACTTTTACAGTCTTGCATAACTTTATATCAGTCTGTTTGTTTTTCCTACTACATTTGAAAAAAGGCCATCTTCCAGATGCTGAGAAACTTCAGAGCCCGTCAGATCAGTTACTTGTAATCCCCATTCATTTCAGAGGGAGGGATCTAAACATAGGGCTGAGCCATTCATAAAGCATACCTGGACAATTGCCTAGGGCATCAGAGGTGAAGGGGCATCAAATCATCCCTGTCATCTACTTTCTCACAGTATCAAGGACTGCTGTGGCAAGCAGTTGACGTAGGGGTTGCTTCTAGTCCCAGTGGGCAGCCCACAAAAAGCTTGCTTCTTCCCTGCCACTCACTGTTATTGGGGGAAGAGTAGCCATGGCCTTTTTCCTGAGAACTTTTTGCCTCCCATCTCACAGCTGTTGAGAAGTATAGACCAAGAGGACCAAAAATGCTGGTGCTGGCTCAGTACACTTCAATATGTCTTCAATTCTTCATCATTCCTTTGATTTCCCAGGGAACAGATATACTTCCATTGCTGTATTCTGTGTTGTATGATGAATCTCAATGGGAAAAACCATTTCAGTTCTATCCTGAGCACTTTCTTGATTCCGATGGAAAGTTTGTCAAAAGAGATGCCTTCTTGCCTTTCTCTGCAGGTAAATTCTTTTATATTGATTTTGTTAATAGATCAGATACCCAGGGCCTATCGAATTGGATGAACACCATCCCAGCTGGCCATTTCATATTTATTCAGGATTAGCATTATTTCTCAGTATCGATAATCACTGTGTTCAATTATACTTCCATCTGTCTTCATATTTCCTTTGGAGTACTAGGTTAAGGTAAAGGTAAAAGGTAAAGGTATCACCTGTGCAAGCACCGAGTCATGTCTGACCCTTGGGGTGACGCCCTCTAGCGTTTTCATGGCAGACTCAATACGGGGTGGTTTGCCAATGCCTTCCCCAGTCATGACCGTTTACCCCCCAGCAAGCTGGGTACTCATTTTACCGACCTCGGAAGGATGGAAGGCTGAGTCAACCTTGAGCCGGCTGCTGGGATTGAACTCCCAGCCTTATGGGCAAAGCTTTCAGACGGCTGCCTTACCACTCTGCGCCACAAGAGGCTCTTATATTCATATTTCCTTTGGAGTACTAGGTTATTTTGCCTTAATTCTCTGGGGTATCAAAGTATGACAAAGGGCTTCATATAGCTTAAGTTAATACTGCTTCTTTGTCCCTTCTGCACTGTCACAGGTCGCCGAATGTGTGCTGGTGAGACCCTGGCCAGAATGGAGCTCTTCCTCTTCTTTGTGAGCCTCTTGCAGAAATTCACTTTTCAGCCAGCCCCTGGGATGACAAAGGAAGACCTGGACTTGACCCCTGCCGTTGGATTTACAACACCTCCAATGCCCTACAGTTTTTGTGCTTTTCCACGTTCTTAACATCCAAACATGCTTAGCTCTCCCTGCCGTAGGCACACTTTTTCACAGACTTTGTTGCTTCACGTGCCAATTTGTGAAAGCCCCAGAAGCTAGATCAAAATTTGGCTCTCAGTTTTTTCAGTCATTTGCTGCGTAGAGAAAAAGCATTGCTGCTTCTCTGATTTCTTCTTTTGACAAATTTCAAATCCCTTTGAATCACCAAGACAACAAAGTTGGGGGAGTGTAATATACACTTCCAAATGAAATCCATCCAACAATAACAGCAATGTAGATCAAATACATATACCATTACTGATAGGATTTGGACATCAGATCAGCTTTGGCTGATCTGCATACCCATTCCAATAACTCTGGAATTTGTTTCAGCAATTGCACCGTCCTGACTCTGAGGATATATAAAACAAAGACCTAAAGTTACTGGATGAGAAAGCAAACCCAACTGAATCATCTGTGCAACAAATTTTATGGTGGATATAACAGGAACTTAGAGCCTCTTGTGGCGCAGAGTGGTAAGGTAGCAGACGTGCAGTCTGAAAGCTCTGCCCATGAGGCTGGGAGTTTGATCCCAGCAGCTGGCTCAAGGTTGACTCAGCCTTCCATCCTTCCGAGGTCGGTAAAATGAGTACCCAGCTTGCTGGGGGGTAAACGGTAATGACGGGAAGGCACTGGCAAACCTGCCATGCCGTATGGAGTCTGCCATGAAAACGCTAGAGGGCGTCACCCCAAGGGTCAGACATGACTTGGTGCTTACACAGGGGATACCTTTACCTTTACCTTATAACAGGAACTTAAGTGAGACATAATGTCATAGAGTCCAAACTCCACCCCATTTTCTCCAAAGGAACTGATCTCCATTGTTAGGAGATGTGCTGTAATTCTGAGGAGTCTTGAGGTCCTTCCTGGCAGCTGGCATCCCATGCTGAGAAAGAGAGAGAAGGATTACAGATACTGGCCTGGACCCAATGGGGCATTTCTTTGGGTAGAAGCATTTCCTTCCATAAGGTACAACTTGGGCTATTCCAGAATATAAGAAAGTCACAATCTGTTGGCAGAAATCACTGGATACCAGCCGCTGAGTCATTCCACACAGGTCTATTTCTGACCTAAAATATACAAGGGAAAACCTCTTTCAATGAGGAAGAAGAAGAAGAAGAAGAATTGGTTCTTATATGCCGCTTTTCCCTACCCAAAGGAGGCTCAAAGCGGCTTACAGTCGCCTTCCCATTCCTCTCCCCACAACAGACACCCTGTGGGGTGGGTGAGGCTGAGAGAGCCCTGATATCACTGCTCGGTCAGAACAGTTTTATCAGTGTCATGGCGAGCCGAAGGTCACCCATCTGGTTGCATGTGGGGGAGTGCAGAATCGAACCCGGCATGCCAGATTAGAAGTCCGCACTCCTACCCACTACACCAAACTGGCTTCAGACTCGGCTGAGTTTAATATGGATGTGTGATTCAGCTTGGATAAACCCTGAACATAGGCAAATCAATGCGGTTCTGGGATTCTTATGGGCTTATCCAAGCCGAATCACACAATCCATTAGTTTAAATTAGTCAAATCTGAGAAGCCTGAACCAATTTGGGCTTGATTCAGCTATTTCTGCTAATTTAAAAAAGTATCCCAAACAGAATCCTCTGAAGCTGCGGACAGCGGGCTCTTCGCAGCCTCAGAGGGGTCTGCTGAGGAAACACTTAAAATCCTGACAAACATCTCAGGTCTGTGCTGGAGGAGGAGGCATTTAAGCA
The DNA here is from genome assembly GCF_049243985.1 of Paroedura picta. Taxonomy (NCBI): domain Eukaryota; kingdom Metazoa; phylum Chordata; class Lepidosauria; order Squamata; family Gekkonidae; genus Paroedura; species Paroedura picta. Next base: position 184,705,291 of record NC_135369.1, read on the forward strand.
GACCTAAGTCAATGTTAATGTCTTCCATGTAGCCTATCTCCCCCCCAGCACAGAGTCAACAAACAGGTGATCCACAGCTTTTTGTTGGGCTCTGTAATGAAGGGGAAGCATTTAGATGGATCGAGGTCCATTTAAATGCCTTCTCAGTAGCCTATCTTCACGCTGCCGCCAGAGGCCAACAAAACAGAAGAAGAAGAAAAAGAGTTGGTTCTTATATGCCGCTTTTCCCTACCTGAAGGAGGCTCAAAGTGGCTTACAGTCACCTTCCCATTCCTCTCCCCACAACAGACACCCTGAGGGGTGGGTGAGGCTGAGAGAGTGCTGATATCACTGCTCGGCCAGAACAGTTTTATCAGTGCTGTGGCGAGCCCAAGGTCACCCAGCTGGCTGCATGTGGGGGAGCGCAGAATTGAAACACTGATTCTTAGCCATTTGTTGGGATCTGTCCTGAGGGGGAGGCATTTCAATCAACCTAAATCCATTAAAATGCCTTCTTCCTCAGCCAGCACAGGGTCCAACCAGAAGATGATCCTCATCTGTTGGTTGGGTGCTGTGATGTGCTGAGAGGGGAGTTCATTTAAATGTCTTCCCCCAGTTTTTCTCCCTCCCCCAGTGCAGATCCAGACAAGCAGCTGAGGATCAGTGGTTTGTTGGCCTCTGCACTGGGGGTGCAGACAGCTGATCTGCAGTTTAAATGCCCCAGACAGCTGATCTGCAGAGAGGCTTATCTCCACAGATCAGCAGTTTGTCCAGTGGTGGCTGAACTGACTGTACTAATATCACCGGAAACCAAATCCATATACCAATAATTGGATTCAGGCAATTTGAGTATTCCTGAATCAATTCAGCCTGAATCAAAATAGTACCAAATTATTCCTTGGTGAACATCCCTAGACTGGAATAGTAAAGTGCAAGAAAATCTTTTCTATAAATACCTCATTCTGTTGATGATTTGTCATGGTTTAGATCGTTAATTTTTTGGTTGGTTTTTAATCCCATTCCTTCTTATCCACCAACTTAGAGAGCTCATCTCTTTCTTCTTTCTGTCATCATTATCATTACATGAATCATTCTTGTCTGTAATTAGGATTGTCAAGTGTTGTGTATCTTGAAGCTGTTATTAATGTGAGTCAATAAAAATCGCTCTCCAATATATGGCTTTATTCTCTGCATTTTGATTTATACTAGTCAGATAGTTGCCATAGGTTGTTGTGCCCACTGTATTGCTAGGCCTTTACTAACTGCACACAACAATTCAGGACTTTCATTGACTCAGCTAAAAGAGAGAGATGTGTCTCATCTGCATATTAGTGATATTTCACTCTAAGTCATCAGACAACTTTTTGAAGAATCCTTTGTCAGGAATTAGGCTGAGCCCAGCCTGTGGAGTCCCAAGTGAAAGCACATCCGAAATCCAACAGTCGGTTGCAAATTTCCAAGAAGAGCTTTATTAGGCAAAGTCCACAGAAAGCTAAAGCATGCCAAGGTCTTCCTAAGCAAAGATCTTGATAATAACAAAGTACAAAAGAACAAACAAGGCAGTTATAGTGCTCACCAAATAAGGGAGGGGGGACTGGAGGTCTTTAGCGGGAGAGCGGGGAAGAGGCAGAGGTGGGTCGATTCCCCAGCGACCAGATGGCCCGGAATCTTATCAAGCGGTTGATACTTTGTTGAGACTCAAAGCTGTCTCCGCAAGGACACTTACAGTAAGATTGATACATTCGCATGGAGTCTCTCCCGCTGGGAAAGGAAGGGAGGCAGAAGCATTGCCGACAGGTTTATCGCTTTATGGCCTTGGCCAGGGCCGGCTGGTGAGAGACCAAAAGGTATGTGAGAAAGAGAAACTTAGCTGGCACTGGGAATGCAGGGGGGGGGAGTCTTGGAGCCAGAGAGCAGATTTATAGAGTTATGACGGCTGGGCTTACCAGGGTCCAGGAAAGGGAAAAGTCATGAATTGGGGTTCATGACATCCTTATGTAAATATTGAAGAACATAGGAGACAGAATATGTATCTCTGATGATTCCCCATCTTGCAGTTCCTTTCTGTTTCAATTATTTTAATTACTTGCCAAATATACCGAGTAAACAGCTGTAAAATCATTTGTTGTGATACTCCAGTTTGATTACCCAAAGAAAAACAAAACCCTTCACTCTAAACTAAAACTGAAAAACTAGGAGAGCAATCTGCTTGCCATCGGAGGGCAAACCCCCATTAGTGCTTCCCTTCTCATCCTCCCCTATGTTGTCTCCTCTCATCCTCCCCACCAAACCAAGAAATCCATTGTGCAACAGGCTCTTTGTAAAAGGATACTCAAAGCTTTACGGCTAAAATTGTTACCATATGTGGAATGAGAAATGTTGCATGTTCACACTGGATTCAGAAAACGGAGAACCCCAAGAGCCCTGAACAGAGTTCACCAGTTTGACATTGCTGTCTCAGTCGAAGGGCTTAGCAAGAACTGATCAGCCAAGGAAGTCTTCTGCCTCCCAATAGCATTTGCAGAAAGGTGCAGCTGTTTACTGTGCTCTGCCTTCACTGCATCCCTAGTGGCCACACGTAAAATCAACTGAAATGCATCTTCTGAAGGCAGCGTGACACCAAATTCAGGGACTCATCAGCTGAACTGGACCCTGGAATTGAGCGTCATACCAAGATGGGTAAAGTTAAAGTTTGCAACATGAATTAGGTATGGCATGAAAATGTTCCTAATAAATAGATCTTTCCTAAAGAGAGGGCCCTCCATTTTATTAAAGTCATGTTGCCTCTTTACTTCTATCATCCTTGTCTTCATTCATTCATTCATTCATTCATTCATTCATTCATTCATTCATTCATTCATTCATTCATTTTTTTACATTTTTATACCACCGCCCCTTGAAGTTCAAGCCAGTTTACATACAAATGTAGAGATAATACAGCACATTTCTTAACATCTGGTTAATAACAATAATAGTGGTTTTCGTAACTGAATGTAACAATACTATAACATTTCCTGTGACAGAATTAACTAGCTAACTGTGGCAGCATTAACTTGCTAACTATCGTCCCGTAGGTTTGTCGGTTTGGGATTCAGCTCATGGAGAGGGGTCATAGGAGGCCCAGTAGATGTTGGTTTGGCCAGACTCAACCAAATGGTTGGTGGAAGAACTCCATTTTGCTGGCCCTGCAGAACTGTGGAAGTTCAGGCAGGGTCCTGATCTTTTCTGGAAGCTCATTCCACCAGGTGTGGGACAGGACACAGAAAGCTCTGGACCTAGTTGAGGCCCGATGTGTTTCTTTGAGGCCAGGGATCACCAGCCAGTTGGAAGTGACAGAGGGTGAAGTTCTTTGGGGGGTGTAGGCAAGTGAGGCAGTCTGTCAAGTACACTTAGTCCATATCACATATGGCCTTAAAAGTGATTACCTAATCCAGAATTCAATTGGGGTCCCATGCAGCTGTTGGAGAGCGGGCTAGAGTGTGGGTCTTAACAAGATCTATAGCCTTATCATAACTCATGGCCAAAATCAGTTGATGTGAGAGACCATACTAGCACAGCCTTTTTGTGAGTGCCAAGGCATGACAAAAGAGTCTGTCTGCTGTTCTCCAGCAGGTGTACTGGCTGCTGGTTGAGTTCCATATGAGCTTCAAGGTATTGGTTTTAACCTTCAAGGCATTGATGGAATGACTCCTTGTTCTCCCTCTGTAAAATGTCTTCCAATTAAAGAAATGTAGGGTGACCTTTATGCAGATTAAGATAAGATGTACTTTAGTGAACTTTACAGGACACTTACAAGGTGTCCTGGCAAATGGCCTGTAGAGCGACCAACTAAGATGAACTGTGGTGAACTTTACACAGACTAAGATATCTGCAAGGTGTCCTGGCAAATGGCCTGTAGAGAGACCAACTAAGATGAACTGTGGCGAACTTTACACAGACTAAGATATCTGCAAGGTGTCTTGGCAAATTGCCTGTAGAGAGGCCAACTAAGATGTACTGTGGTGAACTTTACACAGACTAAGATATCTGCAAGGTGTCTTGGGAAATTGCCTGTACTGAGACAGACTAAGATTCACTATAGTGTACTGTATACTGTACTGTATACCAGTGGTCCCCAACCTTTTTATCACCGGGGACCACGCAACGCTTGACAATTTTACTGAGGCCCACTGCCCTAACGCTCTCTGACTCTGGTTGCTATGGTAATGTTTAAACATCCCTTCAAAATAAGGTACAGACACGCCACAACAATGAACATAAGGAACATTTTATTTTCATGGAAATTTTAACTCATGACAATGACAAATCAATGGGAACTATGAGCTTGTTTCTCTGCAACCAGATAGTCCCATGTGCGCCTGCCGGATCGTGGATGAAGTAAAGGGCCGGGGGGGAGAAGGCGTCCTTCGCGGCCCACCTCCAGTTAGTCGACGGACCACATGTGGTCCGCAGCCCACAGGTTGGGGAATGCTACTGTATACTATACCAGTGGTCCCCAACCTGCGGGCCGCGGCCCGGCGCCGGGCCGCAAAGGCCATGGCGCCGGGCCGCGGCTCCCTCTCCCCGCCCCCCCCCCCGCAGTAAAAAACTTCCCAGGCCGCAAGCTTGCGGCCCGGGAAGCTACTTACTGCGGGAGGGCGGGCAGGGAATCAGGGCTGGGCCGCGCCCGTGCAGGCCGCGCCCGCTCGGCCCGATCCGCGGGCGCGGCCCGCGGGCGCGGCCGGGCGCGGCTCGTGGGTGCGGCCCGCGGGCGCGGCCGGGCGCGGCTTGTGGGTGCGGCCCGCGGGCGCGGCCGGGCGCGGCCCGATCCGCGGGCGCGGCTCGCGGGCGCGGCCCGAAGCATGGGCGTGGCCCGCGCGGGCGCGGTCCCTGCGGGCGCGACCCGATGCCCTGCCGGTCCCCAGCCTAATAAAGGTTGGGGACCACTGTACTATACCATACTGTATACAAACTAAGATATCTTCAAGGTGTCCTGGCAAATTGCCTGTACAGAGACAGACTAACAACGGTATATTCCTTCTATCTGGGATGGATATCCTCTTCCACTGTGCAGCTTTGAGAAGAACACACAGGGAGCGGTAAAGGAGGTTGGGGACACCCGTATAACCAGCCAGAGTAGCTGAAGACTCTTGGCTCTTTTCCACTACCTGTCCTTCCTTCCTGCTTTTTCTTCCAGCAATCTGAAACTCAACCCCTCCAAGATGGAGTTCCTGTGGGATGTGGAACAGTTAAGAATTTGTCCCGCCCCCTCCATGTGTAGGCAGAGTGCACATTTATGCCTGACCATGTAGATTTATATATCCAGTTGGATTCCTGAATGTTCTGTGGGACTCAAACCCCCAGTAATTTACTCAATGACTTAGTTGATGGCTCGCAACCCTGGCTGTCTAGGCCATTGACAAGATGGCTCCCTGATGCCCGCACAACCCCTGTCTCTAATCAGCCACTTGGTACACCAAAGAACTGAGAGGTAAGAAATGAAAGATGAGACAGAGTGAGTTTGGAGGAAAAGTCATGACAAAGCAACAAGAACATCCTATAGGATGCTAATGAGGGTCTATGAGATGGTGGTGAAAGCTGTAAAGAGGGAATTCTATGCAGCTTCCATCCTGTCCATGAGCTCACATCCAGCTCATTTGGTTAGGGTAATTTGATCTCTTCCAGCATTCAAATAGTTTTAAATTGGCCATAAGCTATGAGGCTTTTGTGATCTATTACATGGATAAAATCTTGTATTTCCACTGTGATCTTCCCCTCACTATTAATATGGCAAGAGAACTGGAGACCCCTTGGCCACATTCAGGGAAGGTTTGAAAGCCTTGGGTGCTTACACAAACAGAAGTGGATAGGTTGCTAACTTTGATGAGGCTGACCACTTGCCCCCTAGAACCCTGCCCCTCAGATCTTAAAAATGAACTATGAGAGAATTGGGAGGCCTCTCCAGGAATTAGTAAATCGTTGTCTTCAGGAACCTTCCTGAACAGATTGAAAGAGATTTATTTTTTTTAGTTTGGCCCCTATTGAAAAAAAAACATCATTTGACATGCAGGACACTGCTAGCTATTGCCCCATCTCACATCTGACATTTGGGGGGAAGTCGTTAAGCAGGAAGCTGTAGAGCAATTAAAAGCAAAACCGCCCTGAACCTCCGGGGAGGGCAGTATATAAATAGATAAATAGATAAATAGATAAATAGATAAATAGATACATAGATACATAGATACATAGATGGTTCTTGATTCATTCCAGTCCAGTTTCTGGCGTGGTTGTGGGATGAAGATTGCCTTGGTAACTCTGACAGATGATCTCCACAGGCAGCTGGATTCAGGCAGATTGGTGCTATTCTGCCACAATTTATTCATAAACACACACAGAAGAGCTGAGATAATAAATAGGGCATGTGTGTTTCTTTCCTTAAGAAGAAGGAGAGTTGTTTCATATATGCTGCATTTCTCTCCCCAAAGGAGTCTCAAAGTGGCTTACAATCACCTTCCCTTTCCTCTCCCCACAACAGACACCCTGTGAGGTGAGTGAGGCAGAGAGAGGCCTGAGATTACTGCTTAGTCAGAACAGCTTTATCAGTGCTGTGGCGAGCCCAAGGTCACCCAGCTGGCTGCATGTGAGGGAGCGGGGCATCAAACCCGGCTCACCAGATTAGAAGTCCTTGCTCTTAACCACTATACCAAACTGGCTCCAATCCATTGGGGTAAACAAAACAAGTAGTTAACTTTGACTTTCTGTATTAACATCACTGAAAAAGTAGGGTAGAAATTACATTTTGCATCCATTGAACTTTTGACCTGTGGACCTATTCCTACATTTGGTATCATTTGGTTAAAAAGTGACTATTTCCACCCACTTTAAGTTGCTCATCTCCCCAGTCTTATTCATTCAGATGTCCTCTTTACCCTCTCAATCCTCTAGCTGCCAACTCCCAACTGCTGACTTAATGGCTGTTTTCCAACTCTCTCTGCTCTACATTCTATCAACTCTTAGAAAGAGGTGGAGCCTAGCCTGAATACTTCAGATTCTCTCTCACTAAGGAACTAAGTATGAAATCATGAAGTTTATTTAGTTAGGTGTTATTGTTAAGACCCCAGGACCCCTATCTGTGCATAAGGGGAGTTTGCCTGCAAACCTCATATTAATCATATTTCTGGTACTTATTTGCAAAGTATGGTTGAGCAAGGGATGATGCCCTGACACATTTACATGGCAGAAAGAGGACAAGAGCGCTCTAGTGAGTTGCCATATCTCTCCAGGGGGATCTTGCCTATTACAGAGTGTGATAATCAATTGCAATCCTCTCTGATAGCCCTCAGTGATTTCCCAATATCTGGAGTTATTCCCTTATTAATTTCTTCCCTGATTAAATTCCCTAATTCAGCTGTTTTCCTATTCATGATCACCGGATCATCAATTCTGTTTTAGGAAAAATGATCCACCACTCCAAAACACCTATTCAGTTGCAACTAACTGAGAAACCCCACACTGTTATGGAGGCTTCCCTTTACCTCAATCAATATTTCTTTGTCACAAACTTGCTAGAACCAATAGCATTTTTCTTTCTTTATTTAACAACAGGAATTAGTTCAAGCATATTGTTTTAGGGTCTAACTGCCCACACTTGACTTTAGGACATTCTATGAGGACATGGTCACTTCCCCCTAGGGTCCCCACCTCCTTCACCTCATCCACCAACTCTTGCCTGCAGGATCATTGTCCATGGGGTCGTGATGGGTCAGACATGACTTTGCAACTAACAACAACAACTACACATGACAAAGAGGCCATTTTTCAGATTTTGAGAAGCTTCAGACCCAGTCTGAAAACTCAACAATGGCCACAGGATTGGAAAAGTTCAGTTTACATTCCAATCCCAAAGAAGGGCAATACCAAAGAATGTTCAAACTACCTCACCATTGCACTCATTTCTCATGCTAGCAAAGTTATGCTCAAAATTTTACAAGCTAGTCTCCAGCAATATGTGGACTGAGAACTTCCAGAAGTACAGGCAGGATTTCGAAGAGGCAGAGGAACTAGAGATCAAATTGTCAACATACGCTGGATCATGGAGAAAGCTAGGGAGTTCCAGAAGAACATCTACTTCTGCTTAATTGACTATGCTAAAGCCTTTGAATGTGTGTAGCACAACAAATTGTGGCAAATTCTTAAAGAGATGGGAATAACAGAGCATCTTATTTATCTCTTGAGAAACTTATATGCAGGTCAAGAAGCAACAGTGAGAATTGAACATGGAATCAATTTTGGTTGAGTCACTTCCAAAGAGGATTCAGCCAAGTCACTCTCAGAACTGGCAGAACTAATGAGACCAACTTGCCAGCCAATCCTAAATGCTGGGTCTTCAAGAATGGAGTGCAAAGATTTAAAACCTGTTTGGCAAAGTTTTCCTTTAGGGAGTCAGATGCCAGCCACCTACATAATAAGTAAAGGATTAAACCATTAAGAATGGATTAAATAGTAATAACTAAGAAAGTGGAGGGGGGCAGGGCAGATTCAGTTGCACAGGATAGTTATCATTGATTTATGGGAGGTGTTAAGAGGCAGAACAACTATTTATTCTGTTCCTTTGTGCTGACGGAGACTATCCTAGGTAAAATTTTGCTTTACCACATTCATTGGACTCAATTTAGACTGTTTCTCAGAGCATGGGTTTAATGGATCCTGTTTCCCTGTTGTTACTATTTGTCATTTCGGTGGCATTCTTTTTGAAAATAGGTAGTTTCCGGAACACCAGCAAGCAAAATCTCCCACCAGGACCAAGGCCATGGCCCCTCATTGGAAATCTCCCCCTTGTAGACCTCAAGAGGCCTTACAAAACCATGTTACAGGTAAACTTTTTTGTTCTTTCCATGCCACTCATAGGATTTGTGAGCTATCTTGATTTTCCTGTTGGCTAGAGAGAATGCAATCTGCCCTTCCCAATGGAAGGCAGCTTTGTGCAAAAGAATGCAAATAGAAGACATAGTAGTTTTGTTCTTGCTATTTAATTCTTTGGAATTGATGTGTTTGTTTGTTTACTGCTAACTGGTGAGTACCATAGAGAGCGAATTGAACTGGACTTTTATGTCCTACTTGTGTACAGAAGCATCTGGTATGTCACTTGATCTGGTTCCTGTTTCAGTTCTAATTTTTCTTTATGTTCTTTAATGTTCTCAAGGAGACTTGAGAACTAAGATTGGGAAAGAGTCCTGCCAACTAATATCTGCATTGCTGATAAATGGGGAGCATGTGAAATGATCAAAAAGAATAAAATATTTGAGAAGATGTGCTGAGAGCATTTTCTTCAACAGTCATCATGATCCAGAGCAGGGATCTGAATTGGTTACTCAGGATTACCACCAAATAATTATGATAGTTTCATGGGATTTTGGAGATATGTAGAGTATATTGTCCAGTCTCTTCAAATGTTAGCAAAAGCCATTCTGCAGAACAAATGCAACAGAACAAATTCGACATTACTTACTTAATTATTTGTTGAAATTATAACCTGCCTCTATTGGCCCGGCCATCTCGGGATGGTTCACAACAGTCAATAGAACAATAATGAAATTAGAATTACGTTAAAAACAGTTAAGAACAATTAAAAACAACCAAAAACAACCAAAACCTTGAAGTGAACCTGGATCTTTACTAGGAGCCAATGTAGCTGCCATAAAACCAGTATAATATGGGCCCTCCAAGGTTTCTTAGTGAGGACCCACAGGGCAGCATTTTGGACAAGCTGTAACTTCTGGATTGGGGTCAAGGATAGGTCTGCACAGAGCGAGTTACTGTAGTCTAGTCTCAAGGTGACCATCATCTGGATCACTGTGGCCAGGTGGCCAGGGTCCAGCTAGGGTGCTAGTAGCTTGAACCAGTGAATACTTCACTTGAATACTCAGCACATTACTCAAGTTGTTAATCAGCTGGATGACAATTTGTAGTTTAGCCTGGACATCCATGAAGTTGTTCATAGGAAGGAAGGGTTATCATGTCATTGACCAAATTGTGTTTTCCCCTGAAAGACAGCTTGGGAGGACTATTAGTTCCATTGCTGCAGATAGTGAACTCTTAACTATTACTTGAAGAGCATATGAATACAGTGTTGGTTTGATGTAGCTGTATCCACTTCTTGAAAAATGAGATATGGTCAGTGTATTCATGGCTCTGATCACATCCGGAGTTATCTTTGAAGATTGTAATGAAACATCCATAGACAAAGCAGACCTATCCAACAACAGGACAATCAGCCTTATATCAGTGGCCAGGAAGTTTTTAGTTCTGTACCTTTATTATCGACTCATGGACTGGCTGGAGACTAATAAAATCTAGGGAAGGGAACAAGCCAGCTTTTGGCAATGGGCCAGTACCAATAATTATCTCCTGGCATTACAGTTTTTAATAAACAAATATGCACTGAGATGTTGGGGGATCCTTGCATCTGCTTTCATGGATTGGAAGGTGCCTTTTGATACCCTACCCTATGCCCAGGACAAATTTTGAGGAGTTTCCCCATTTTAAATACTAATGAATCTGGTTTGACCAGAGATGAACTCGATCAATTTAAGCTGCTCATGTTAAAAGACTCAAAGAATATCACACTGTTAATAAGCTATAAAAAATGTAATACTCACCTCTCTTAAAATAGTTCCTAAATTATAGAGTACACTAAAAGGGAATACAATATTTTGCGTTACTGTACATCAATATTTTTGCACTATTGCATATACAAAGGCTACTTATATGTATCATATGTCATTCTCATTATTAGTAGTTGGTGCTTAAAAGTTCAGAATGTCCTTATATTGAATATTAAATGCTATAGAACTCTATACATTCTAGCACCGATGGAAAAATTATCTGCTATGATACCTTGGAATACACAATTTTGGAGTGTAATCAATTAAAGTTAGAGAATTGTTGATAGCTTGAATCAACAGCTTGGTGTAGTGGTTAGGAGTGGGGACTTCTAATCTGGCATGCCGGGTTCGATTCTGCACTCCCCCACATGCAACCAGCTGGGTGACCTTGGGCTCGCCATGGTGCTGATAAAGCTGTTCTGACCGAGCAGTGATATCAGGGCTCTCTCAGCCTCACCCACCCCACAGGGTGTCTGTTGTGGGGAGAGGAATGGGAAGGTGACTGTAAGCCACTTTGAGCCTCCTTCGGGTAGGGAAAAGCGGCATATAAGAACCAACTCTTCTTCTTCTTCTTCAATTGAAGTTTAAGAGGTCATTAAAAACCTGAATACAATTGTCTGGATTTAAGCTACTTGTTTTGTCCTCTCGGACTTCTTCAGTTAAATTTTTTGAAGTCCCTCATTTAATATTATTTCCGAATTTTCATTTGGAGCAACTCTCTACAACCACAAAGTCAATACACAAACCCATAGGCACCAAGCATCATAAGTCATTTCTATGTAAATAAACATACTTTTTTTCTGGCACATTTTCTCAAATAACATGTAACCTTTTCCTGTCAGGATAAATTTGCTCTCGTGTGATGGTTTTGAAAAGTGATGCTTTAATTCTTGTTCCATAAAATTGATTGCAGGTGTATATTAAGACATGTCAACTTCCTTAAGGGTACAATTTTCCATAATATGTAATGAGAACACAAAGGTATATAGGTACAAGGGGACGAGAGAGAATGAGGTGGCTGGATGGAGTCACTGAAGCAGTAGGTGCAAACTTAAATGGACTCCGGGGAATGGTAGAGGACAGGGAAGCCTGGAGGATCATTGTACATGGGGTCGTGATAGGTCAGACATGACTTCACACCTAACAACAACAATATGGGTACAGAATTTATAAACAGCTAGAAAAATCTGTATTATTATTAAACCTTCTTTCTCCACGCTTTAAATTTATAAATGCATGCTGTCTCTTTTTTTTAATAGAACAGTTTGTATAAGAATATGATATATACATACATTTACTTGTTCTATAATAAAAATTAAATCATTTTATTGATCTTTTTCAACAAAGTGATATACTAAAGGGGCTTCCATAATTTTATTCTTAATACAAGATATATGTTCAGTAATTCAATTTTAATATTTCTCAATGTTGTTTCAACAATCACATGGACATTGAATTACATAAATAACACTCCTAGTATTTTAATTTATAAATGTTGATAGTTCTGTGGGTGTATAAATGCTTTTATTTGTAAAGTCAATGCGTAGACATAACATTGACCACATTTAAAATATCCAATGGGAGTAGTGTCAGGATCCATTCTCCATTGAATGGATGACCATATCCTCCCATAAACTTGATCTGGAAATTGAATTGGCATGCTGTCTAGCCTGAGCAATCAAAGACCAGATCTACACTGCTCCTGGGTGCTAACACCACCCTGAAACAGGAAAGGAGTCTTATCTGGACACTCTTAGATAAGACAAGAATGTGATACATTATACCTTCTCAGCAACTGTTCACACACTCTGCAGTTTGGCATGGAAAGGTTCCCATCTTGCCATGTCCTACTTCTGAAAATGCCAGCCACATTTACTGATGAAATGTCAAGGACTAAAATTAGTAGACTATGGCCACACACTTGGAAAACCCACAAAAGTCACACTGCCACCTATATGAAGCCTGTTTGTCTGAAGAAGAAGAAGAAGAAAAAGAAGAGTTGGTTCTTATATGCGGCTTTTCTCTAACCGAAGGAAGCTCAAAGCGGCTCACAGTCACCTTCCCTTTCTTCTCCCCTCACATTGTGGGGTAGGTGAGGCTGAGAGAGCCCTAATATTCCTACTCGGTCAGAGCAGTTTTCTCAGTGCTGTGGCGAGCCCAAGGTCACCCAGCTGGCTGCATGTAGGGGAGTGCGGAATCCAACCTGGCATGCCAGATTAGAAGTCCGCACTCCTAACCACTACACCAAGCTAGCTCTTAAGATTTATTTGTAGGGTTGCAAAGCTCTAGGTGGGGTCCGGAAAGCTCCCAGAATTATAATTGATCTCCAGACATCACAGATCGGAGAAAATGGCTGTTTTGAAAAGTTAGCTGCTTTGGAGGGAGGGCAACTTAAGTCCCTCCCCTGGCCAAACCCCACCCTCCCCAGACTCCACCCTCAGATCTCCAGGAATTACCTAGCCATGACTTGGAAACCCTACTTAGAAATCTTTTTGTATGTACCGATGATATGAGTGGCCACAATATGCAAAAGTACCATCTCAGTTTGGAATACATCTCTGCCTGGCCCTACTTTTGTCAAATAACAAGTTTCAGTTTTAAACATTTCTTATTTATTTTTACTTATTTATTTGATTTTTAACCACCACACTTGATTAACTTTCTTGGGGCAGTTTACCACATTTCAAGATAATGGTAAACATTCAATAACTAATAACACTTGAACATTTAGGCTTATTTAGTAGAATTGCCAGCCTTTGTCATTAGAATAGCTCTGTTCCTATCTTAGTAACAGGGTGGGAAATTCTCCAGGGAGAGCCATTTTGGTGTTCTGTTATTCATTGGCCCTCACCAAATGCCTGGCAGAAAAGCTCCATTTTCAGACCCTTTGGAACTCTAACATTTCTTGTAGGGCCTGCAAATCTTCTGGGAGCTCATTCTACCAGGTAGAGGTCAGGACCGAAAGGGCCCTGGCTGAGATCAAATGTAGATGTCTTAGGCCAGGGATCACCAGCCTGTTCATGTTGGAGGAGCAAAGTGCTCTTTGGGGGATATAGTCAATTAGGGCAGGGGTAGTCAACCTGTGGTCCTCCAGATGTTCATGGACTACAATTCCCATGAGCCCCTGCTGACATTTGCTGGCAGGGGCTCGTGGGAATTGTAGTCCATGAACATCTGGAGGACCATAGGTTGACTACCCCTGAATTAGGGGACCTCTCAGGTACATTGAGCCCAAACCATGAATGGCCTTGAAGGTTAAAAGCAAAACTTTGAAGTTGATCTGGAGTTTAACCAGAAACCAATGCAATTGCCTGAGGACAGGATGGATATGGGCCTTCCAAGATGTTCTAGTGAAAATCTGTGCCACTGCATCCAGGACTAGTTGTAATTTCCAGGTCAGGGACAAGGTCAGGCCTGTGTAGAGCAAATTGCAGTAATCTAACCTGCAAATACATTGTGTGGGTCACTGTAGCCAAATGTTCTGGGGCAAGGTAGGGCACTAGTAGCTTTGCTGAGCAGTGATGGTAGAATGCCAGCTGTGTTATGTTAGTGATTAAGCCTATCAAATCACTATCCAATACCATGGCCAGATTCCTAGCAGATTGTGTAGCCATCCATTTCTGTTCACCATTTCTGTTCATTTTTGGCCATATTCCTGAATACTTTCTTTTTCCATTTCTTAACGTCACATTTCAGTTATCAAAGAAGTATGGTTCTGTCTTCTGCTTCCAAATGGGATCCCAGAACATGGTCATTCTGACAGGCTACAAGACTATAAAGGAGGCTTTGGTGAACCAGGCAGATGCCTTTGCAGAGAGGCCCATGGTCCCGATGTTTGAAGAGTCTGCAAAAGGCTACGGTGAGGATGTCTTTTGAATAATGGGCTGTCTTGCTTGTTTATTTAGGCATAACCATAAGCATAGGAGATATGCCAAGTATTGTTTTCCCAATTCAGTCTATAGAAATAGATTCACTTAATCTACAGCTTGAAAATATTTTGGTAATTTTTCAACCCTTATATACAGATCTACAACCATTTGAAGGTGATAACCTTGTATAAAAAAACCTTGTATCACCTTGTATAAAAAAACATTTGATTTCCAAAGATCCAGGATGAATTAAAGGGGACAAGTGGTCTATGGAAGTGGAAGAGGAAGGAAAGATGACAATGGAGAGTTGTGGAAAGTTATTATGAAAGAAGCAGCTAATCAGAAAGGCATTTGGAGTGTCACTGAGGAGTCTGAAAATAGAGGCAAAGAGTGTGGTTCACAAACAAAAACAAAACACTTTATTTACAGTCATGTAGTCTACAACAGAGCCTCTTGTGGCGCAGAGTGGTAAGGCAGCAGAAATGTTGTCTGAAACTTCTGCCCGTGAGGGTGGGAGTTCGATCCCAGCAGCCGGCTCAAGGTTGACTCAGCCTTCCATCCTTCCGAGGTCGGTAAAATGAGTACCCAGCTTGCTGCTGGGGGGGTAAACGGTAATGACTGGGGAAGGCACTGGCAAACCACCCCGTATTGAGTCTGCCATGAAAATGCTAGAGGGCGTCAGACATGACTCAGTGCTTGCACAGGGGATACCTTTACTAGTCCAGAACAAAGGGTGTGGTTCTATTATTGGGCCTATGGGTTGATAGATCTGGAGAGGGTACCTTCCCATTCTTCTAGCCAATCAGTTATGTCCCTTCCTCCTCAATTTAGATCCCCCCCCCCCACGTTCTTCTTCTGCTATTCTGTCCAGGTGCCACTGCTCATCCCAAACATTCTCTTAAGACTCTTTAAGTGGGTACAGCAAAATGTGCTTGCACCAACCTCTGGTATGAGTTCCACTCTTATTTCTTTTTGGCTGCAGAGAAAAACAAATGTCAAGAGAGTTCAGAAAGCTCTGTAGTACATGCGCTGTTTATAAATACGACTGGGAAGAGGGTAAGGAAGATTAGATGTTCCATCTCCTGGATGGAATCAGAAGTTGTGAAAGGAGGAAGAACAGTGGTGCTGGATTGGGTACTCTCTATCCTCAACCCTTAATTTTATCCAGGGAATTGCCAGGCCTTCTGGGGCTGGAGGAAGGATCCTTTGAAGAGGGTTGAATCTCCCCTATCTTGTAGCCTATCTTTTATTATGTATGTGCAAAGGAACACAGCATCGGCTTCTGTAAACAGATCACATAGACTGTTTACATACTGGAGGTTTCATGCCAGGCTGCAAGTTGGAGTTTTAGCCGTGGCAGGTTGCCCCACCTCTTCCTGCACCCACACGAGGGAGCATTTGGCCCGGTGTGCCTCATCTGTCCCCCGATTTGTGCTCCTGCATGGGAGCTGGGACAGTGAAGTTCCCAGTGCATAAACGGTCATAGAGACACAACACACACCTTGGGTTCTCTTGAGCTTTCAGGTTCTCCTTCTATGCACCTTCTGGGTTTTGTGAATACAAAACCCGTAAGGATCATGACAGTTTTGGAAAGTAAGCCTTTTCTTCCTTTAGGAGTGGTATTTTCTCATGGTGAGAACTGGAAGGTGATGCGGCGGTTTATGCTGACCACGTTGAGAGACTATGGAATGGGCAAGAGGACCATAGAGGACAAGATTGTTGAAGAATGCCATTTCCTAAGACAGAAATTTGAATCCTACAAAGGTGCGTTGCTGGTGTCTGACTTGTAACAGAAGTTGATTTTTGAAGTTGATTTTTGAAACAATTTACTACCATGAAAGCCAGAGTAGTGTCTTGAGAGCCACCGTAGTGTAATGGTTAAGAGAGGCAACTCTAATCTGGAGAACTGGGTTTGATTCCTCATACTTTCACATGAATCCAGCAGGGTGACCTTGGGGCAGTCATAATTCTCTTAGACCTCTCCTATTTCCACCTACCACACATGGTGTCTTGCTAGGATAGGAAGGGAAGGCAATTGTAAAACTGCTTTGAGACATGTTAGGGTAGAAAACCAACTTCTCCTCATTGTCCTGCTATTTTGTATGTTCAATCCCTGGCATCTCCCATTAAAAGGAGCAGGCAGTACATGATGTGAAAGACCTCTGCCTGAGACCCTGGGGAGCTCCAGCTAGTCTGGATAGATGACCCTGAAAGATTGAGGGCTTGTTTCACTATATATGTCTAGGAGGCTCCCCCTCGGCATGGCACTACGCAGCTGCTTCTGGCAGCTCCCCCAGCAGGTGGTGGGAAGTCAGGGGTGCCAGCAGGAAACAAATGGAGTAGGGGCTCAGGCAGCAACGGCAACATCCCTCGGCAAAAGACTACCCCCTCCCGGGCCTCAGTAAAATTGTCAAGCGTTGACCGGTCCCCGGTGATAAAAAGGTTGGGGACCACTGGATACAGCATCAGCTAGAGAACTGTAATGGCGATTTTGTACCAGCAGTGCCACTATGGGGCGCTGCCGGTGCATTGTGGCAGAGCAGTGTGCTCTGCCATTTCTTATGTCCCCATTTGGGACACATTTTGGCCGTGGACCTGGTCTGCCACATCTTATGTCCCTGTGGGGGATTCAGGATGGTGGTAAGGTTCCAACCAACAGGGGACTTGGGGGGATGGAGTTGCAGGAAGATGAGATTGCATGAGAATGCAATCTCACCTTCCTGCACACACACACAAGTGTCCCATTTGGCCCTGCAGGGCCCTGAAGTGCCCACCTGCCGTTTTCTGCCTGTGCAGAATCAGCCAAGCTGACACAAATGGGCTCTACTTGAACTGAACCAGTCCAGCAAGTTCAGCAATGGCCTGGAGAAAGGCGGCAAGGACCACCCCGGAAAAGATTCCCCTTCCACCTTTCTCCCCAGTGTGGGTCCAAATGAAATTGGGGAACACTGGAAAATAACTTCCTATCCCCCCTTTCTCTTGCCAGGGCTCACTGCAGCAGGGTGTAAGGGGGCAGGGATCACCCAGAAAAGTGGTTGTCATTGGTTTATTCAGTTTCTCACTCTACTGCTTTGAGAGGGGAGGAGGGTTAAATAACAGGCCCTGAACAGCCCAATTTAACCTGCTAAAAGTTTGGTAAAGGTTCAGGGAAGGAGCCTTCCCTGAATATCAGTTCCTGGGCTAAAACCAGCCCAAGTTTGGCCCACATTTTGACTTGTGAGCTGGTTCATGCCTATTCCTATTCAGCAGCATGAAACCCTCTGATTTCCCCCTCTTATTGATAGATGTAAGCAGGCTTCTCAAAATTTATTTGAGTCCCAGGATAGCTAGTTCTTCCTGTTGGCTTGGCAGCCTCCAATTATTGTGCAGTCACAAAAACCACCTCTCCATCTGGCTGCACAAAGAACAGATTAGCCAGACCACAAGACCATGAAGAGGAAATTCACTTCCTTAGTTCACTCGGATCAATGTTTCAGTTGTAAAAAAAATAAATTGATGCTGTTTAAAGGAGGATTAAAAATGAGTATTTTAACATAGGTATGCCAGGCATTGGGAGGGTGGTGTCAGGAACCAGGCAGAAGTCACCAAGTAAAGTTGGTGGTAAAAGAACTCCTGAGATCACAGGCAAATGGTAGATCCAAAGGAAAGTCTTTATTACACAGAATAGTACAGAAGTTTCGGCTTGCAAAGTTCACAGAGCAAACGTTTTGGCAGAGACAAAGGATCAATAGGTCCCATGGGTACTTATATGAAGTACCAACCAAAGGAGGGGGAATTGGGGGATTGGCAAGGTGGGAAAATAGGAAAAATACAATGGTTCGCAGAGGTGCCATCTGGCTCAGGCTTTGGTCTGAATTGTTCCAAATGTTGAGTCTCTACAGAGCCAGGCAAGGTTGAGAGGGAAAGGACGAGATAAGGAGTCCCCACTGGGAGGAACTCTGGTATGCAGGGGAGGCCAGGAACTGGCTGATTTATGGCTTTATGACAATCGTCCAGGGCAGGCTGGGAGACTGGGATCAAAGATGGGGCATGAATTGGGGTTCATGACAGGTGGGGATTAACAAATCAAAAACACAACACATGAAAAGCCTGAAAAGAGGTGTGTCTGGAGAAATGGAGGGACCAACTGCAGCAGAACTCTGTACGTGCAAAAAGAAAAAAACCCTCTTGTATTCTTGGCAAGTTAACAAGGCGAAAGCTCTTTCCCAACTAAATGTTCTCTTTTTAAAATTAATTTATAGGAAAACCGTTTGAGACCACTGTGATTATGAACGCTGCTGTGGCCAATATTATAGTGTCCATAATTCTTGGCAAGCGATACGAATACGAAGACCCGACTTTTGTAAGATTACTGAAGTTGGTCGGTGAAAATGTCCGCCTTGTTGGAAGTCCCTCAGTCACGGTAATCTAACCACTTAAAATGGGTTGAATAATTTTTATTTATTTATTTATTTATTTATTTATTTATTTATTTATTTATTTATTTATTTATTTATTTATTTATTTATTTATTTATCATACTTCTATACCGCCCTCCCCGGAGGCTCAGGGCGGTTTACATTATAACAGAGAACAATACATAAAACAGTCTGTAGAACATGTATAACTGATAACTAATAATTGTAACCAAATAACAACACAGTATAACAGCAAACAATATAGTAATACAAACAGGTCCAGGGATTATTGATGGGATTCTGAGGGGGGGGGGGGAGCAGGGGCCCTTGGTCGCTGATTGATTACGTCTGGTCTCGGCCAAATGCCTGGTGGAGGAGCTCCTTTTTGCAGGCCCTGCGGAACTGTTTAAGCTCCGTCAGGGCCCTGATCTCCTCTGGGAGCTCGTTCCACCAGGTGGGGGCCAGGACAGAGAATGCTCTGGCCCTGGTCGAGACCAGGCGGACTTCTTTAGGGCCAGGGAACCTTAGCTGGGGATTTTGGGGATTTTGGCACAAAAAAATGCAGGTAGGGCTATGAGACTATCTTGAAGTTGGTGGCTCACTGGCCAAAAAGAAAATTGTCTGATGGTTAATGTAGAATTAGTTGTTTTGCAACCAAAATATGAAGAAAAACTAGGTGATTTTTTTAAAATTGCAAAATATGAAAAGAAACTATGTCTTACAGACCTCCAAGAAGTAGGCATGTGCAAGGAGAAGAAGATCTGTACCATTTTCAATTTGTCTAAATCACCCATAATGTATTTTTGATTCAGCTGAACTGATTTGGATATGGTCCAATCAATTTGGTGCCAGTCAGGTCTATGAGGATTTCTCCATTTTTGTATTTTCTGGGCTCTGTGGGCACGTTTTAAGGTAGAGGCACCAAACTTGCAATGGGAAGATCTCCTCCTCAAACGAACCCCCAAGTTTCAATCAAAGGAAGTCCAATCAAAGAATCTGTCCCTTCCCCCCCACACACAATTGGTTATATTAGAGGTTGGATGGAGCCACCCTCTTTGGGTGCCCGTTATGAGACTTGGGAGTTCTTGTGAGGAGAGGCTCCCATAGCTATGCTACAAGTTTGGTGGCTTTTATTGTTGTTGTTGTTGTTGTTGTTGTTATTTAATTTTTAGACCGCCCTTCTCCAAATAGGTCTCAGGGCGGTTTACAACATAAACAGTTAAAACACAATAAAATCCCCATAAAAAACCCCGGTTTACATCAACAACAAGTCACATATGACATATAAGCGATGGTGGTCCCAATTCTGATCGTATATACCCGACTTCCCCCCAAGTTCAGCCTGGTGGGAGAATAATATTCAGAAGAGGGTGGCACCAATGCAATAGATCTAACAATGATCTCGATGTTAGAGATCTCAATATTGGAGAGGATCCTCTGATGGATTAGTGGGAGAGCTGCCCTGGCCTCAACCATATGCCTGGCGGAAGAGCTCCATCTTGCAGGCCCTGCGGAAAGCTGGTAGATCCCACAGGGCCCTTAGCTCTTCTGGGAGCTCATTCCACCAGGTTGGGTGCCAGGACTGAAAAGGCCCTGGCCCGGGTCAAGGCCAGGCGAACATCCCGTGGGCCCGGGACAACCAGTAAATTCATACCTTCAGAGCGGAGTGCTCTGCAGGGGGCATAAGCAACCAAGCAGTCCCACAGAGATGGGACCCAGGCCATGTATAGCCTTAAAGGTCAATACCAATACCTTGAATCTGATTTGGAAACAGACTGGTAACCAGTGCAGATGATGAAGCACCGGCTGAATGTGGGCCCTCAAAGGTGTTCTAGAGACCCTGGCAGCCGCATTTTTGACCATCTGTAACTTCCGAGTCAAAGACAAGGGAAGGCCAACGTAGACCGAGTTACAGAAGTCTAATCTGGAAGTGACCATGCAATGGATCACTGTGGCCAGGTGTTCCAAGAACAGGTAGGGCGCTAGTAGCTGGGCTTGGCGAAGATGGAAAAATGCCGTCCAAGCTACATCGGTGACCTTAGCCTACACAGAGAGGGAGGCATCAAATGTCATCCCCAAATTCCTGGCAACTGGTGCAGGTGTTAATTGCACCCTGTTCAGGCATGGGAGGTGCACTTCCTGGTCCTGCCCTCTTCTGCCCAGCCACAGGACCTCCGTCTTGGAGGGGTTGAGTTTCAGGCGACTCTGCCTGAGCCATCCAGCTACCGTTTCCAAACAGCTGGCAAATATATCCAGGGTGGAGTCCGGCCATCCATCCATTAGGAAGTAGAGCTGGGTGTCATCCACATATTGGTGGCATCCCAGCCCATAGCCCCAGACCAGCTGGGCTAGAGGGTGCATATAGATGTTAAAAAGTGTGGGGGAGAGTATGTCCCTCCCTCCTATAGCAGAAGCCATGACAACTCTGGCTCAGACCCAGAGCACAGAGTAAGCCTTTTCAAGCCTTTTTTGTACAGCTGAGAGAGCCACTGGCACAGCTTCTTTCTCAAGATAACCAGCTAAGAAAGCACACCTTGGCTGCAGGGATTCTGAGAGAGTTGCTGGTATCGGCTGACTCAAAGGTCCAATAAGACCTCCATGATCCCTCCATCCTCTCAGCCAATAAACTTCTGTCAGCCCGAATGATGCAGGTGGGTTTGGCAGTCACAGGTTTGCCACTCATCTTGTCCCTTTTTATTTTTTTAAGAACTATGACCCTTTTCACACACCAGGTTCCCACTCTTTCTCAGAGATGCTGCCAGGGAGGGAAGTCCTGTTCCATTTTCAATGGCCCCTTACACAGATATTTCCCTGAGGTATTGAATTAGGAAAACAAGTACTGTTTCATGTAGACATGCAGGCCAAGGCCCAACTGATTTACAAATGTCATTTCTTCTTTTGACATGATTCCCTGTGTTCAACAAAGATGAACAATAAAAGAATTAACTTTTATTTAAAGATTTAAAGGACATTGAAGTGCTTTGAGGTCAGTCTAAAACATACCATCTAGCCTTTAGTTGTTGTTGTTTTTTAATATTTCCCTTTTCATGTTTTTTTTTTTTTTTTAGCTGTACAACATGTTTCCTGCTCTGGGTTTTCTTTGTGGTGGTCGCAAGACAATCCTTAATAACAGGGATGAATTGCAAGCCTTCATCCAGGCCACCTTCATTGAACATCTGAAAGTGCTGGATGTGAATGATCAGAGGAGCTTTATTGATGCTTTTCTAGTACGACAGCAAGAGGTAACAACGTTTTTTAAAACATGCCAATAATCACAAGTGAACCTTTTAAATGTAAGTTTCAAAAATATATCTATACTATAAGAAGCCATATATAAGAACAGCTTATTAAACCATCTGGGATTTCTTTGCCTTTAGAAATCCTTATTCACTTGCAGGAGGGCACCTTGGGCTCCAGGAAGACGTGCACACATTTCTGTTGTCTTAAACAAGGCCACAGTTTTATTAATTTCACAGGAGTGTTGGCGAAGTGTAGGAGAGAGACCCTGACTTGCAGTCAGCTGACCACAAGTATCTGGACCCCAGCAGTGCCCTAGGGTCCACCCAGTTCCATTGCTGGGAACACAGGATCCCTTGCTGCTGGAATCCCACCCAAAGTGAAGTGTCCTGTTATGCCCTGGGGCCCACCTGGTTTCCCCAACAGGAATGCAGGTCCCCTTGCCACTGGCTTCCCACTATAGGGAAGCATCCAACTGGGGTGCCAAGAGGAAGCTCACACTTCCCCAGGCCACCCAGCACTGTAAGCCCTGGGGTGCCCACATCCCTTGGTCCCACCCCAGGCTGCCTGGCACTGTGATCCCTATGCCTCCCCTGCTGGATTTGGCCCACTCACAAACCTGCCACCTCATAAGGAGGCCCCTAACCTGAAGAGTCTGATGCACAGACCAAACATCCCCCTAACAGGTTCCATCCCATGCCAAAAACACCAGCAGTGATGAAATACAATTCAAAAACTTTTGACAGTGGCCATTTAAATATACACAATATTAGCCAACATGGGTGGGGCAGAAGGAAGCTGTTCTGGCAGTGGTTCGGCAAACAGGCTAGGCCCTTCACACATGGTGCCTTTTACGATGCCTCTGAGCCCATGCCTCCCAGCCCACATTATGGACATGGCATGCAATTGCCATGCCCGCCCTCTGTGCTGCCAGGCTCATCACCCCAGCACGTCATCCTAACCGCCTGGTTCATCTGTAGCATTACTGGACAATATGTTATTGGGACAGTCTTGGCAGAAATGCACAGTACACAAAGGTCAGAAAGCAAATTTTGCACATTTGACTGGTTGTGTGTGTGTTTGGTGAGGAGAGACTCTAGTTGTTCTCCACCATGTGACCTTTCTTCCTGCTTTCTCTTCTATACTTCTATCCTTATTTATTTTCTTTTTTCCCACTTTCTGTAAGAAGTGCCACCTCAAGATGGTCTGGTGGATGTTTGGGGAGGAAAGATTCTTGACTCTTTTCCACCAGACTCTTTTCTATCCTGCTTTCTCTTGGTGTAGTGCTTAGGAGCACAGACTTCTAATCTGGCAAGCCAGATTTGATTCCATGCTCCTCCACATGGAGCCAGGTGAGTGATCTTGGGCTCATCACAGCACTAATAAAGTTGTTCTAACAAAGCAGTAATATCAGGGCTCTCTCAGCCTCACTTACCTCACAGGGTGTCTGTTGTGGGAAAAGGAAAAGGAAGAGGTTGTAAGTTGTTTTGAGACTTCTTCAGGTAGAGAAAAGCTGCATATAAGAACCAACCTTTTTCTTCCATACTTCTATCCTTCGGCATTTCTTTTCTTTTCTTTTTCCTCTGTGAGAATGGCCACCCTCCAGTGGCCCCTAAAAATCTCCCTTGGCCTTAGCCCAAGATTGGGGTGTGCAGGTAGGAGGCATACCCTTAATCCTGGAATTAAACAAGTCCACCTACCTATTGTTTGATACTGCCTGCTATAGAAAACTGAACACCTTCCAGGAACTAGCACCTATATCACTGATATTATTCAAAATTAATGCAACAAAGAGAACGAGGACAAAGAAACATAAGCACAACTCACCTGCAGTGAAATGGAAGCCAAGCCTTGAAAAGTCTATAATCCTGCAGAGCATCAAAATTACTGTAACTGCCCATAAAGGTAAAGGTAAAGGTAAAGGTATCCCCTGTGCAAGCACCGAGTCATGTCTGACCCTTGGGGTGACGCCCTCCAGCGTTTTCATGGCAGACTCAATACGGGGTGGTTTGCCAGTGCCTTCCCCAGTCATTACCGTTCATTACCGTGTAACTGCCCATAATAAGGGTAAATTCAGCCCCTCCCCCATGCCACCTGCCCCTCCTTCAGCTCCCACCTGCCTCGCTATTTGTGGCTGCAATTGGGGGGGACGCTGTCAGGGTCATTGGATCCTTTGGAGTTAAATAGGGGAATGCTCCCTGCCATTCTGGTATGGAGAAGCAGGGACAGAGATACCAGAATGGTCAGTCTTTTACACACTTTCTTGATTTTGAGCGGGATGGTATTGCCATGGTTGAATATACCTTGAATTGGGAAGGGACACCTGGTGGTGAGGAGCTGCTGGTTGACTGTGGCTTCTGCAGTTTCTGCTGCCATCGTTGTTGTAGATCCTGCTGTTGGGATCTATACACTCCACCATTTAGTATCTTAACCCAAGTACAACATCTTCCTGGAAAAACAAGGAGACCTTCTAGCAAATAGTACAGATTTTCTACTGCCATTGGGAACTTAAAAATGTGATTAACCTACGTAATTAGAAAAAAATAACCACCCTGTGGATTAAATTAAACCTATTTTTTCATCTCTGCCAATGATCTGGAGGAGGTGACTGCCCAAGATACCTCTGGAGATTAGGACAGGAATCCCCCTCCACGCTGGATTGTGGAAGAAAGGAATTATATACACAAACACATACATACACATGCGTGCACACACACACACACACATATATGATTTAAAATATTTTAGAGATTTATACAGAGGAGAGAGGGAGGAAGAAACAGTGATTCAGTACATAGGAAGATGGTTTGAATGTGAAATTAGAAGATTAATTAGGATATATATGGTTAGGTAGTTGAGACTGAATGATACATTGACAAAAAAGTTGGTCAGTTAGTGGGTTCGAAAGGAGTATTGGGCAGGAACACACTATACTGAAAAGAGACAACTAAGTGAGGAGGTAGGACTACAAGGATATAGATCACCTTGATCATTTGTCATCTAAAACAATGGCATTTATTAAAAATGATCAACTAATGTGCACAACTTAGAAGAATGGTGGGAATGGTGATGAACATGTGTCAGCAAAAGCATTAGACACACAGGCCCAAGATAGAACAAGATGGAGTCACTCAGGTCAAGCACAAATAATGGCAGTAATCAGGAGATTCTGACAACCTCTGGGGTCAGGGTTTCTGATAATTAGGGGATTTGGCAGCTATGGTGGTGGGAAGAGTCTAGACAGTAGAAGGAACATGATATATTCTTCACACCCTTGGAGATTTTAAGGATGTGCACAATGCAGGTATGCTCACAATCCTTCCAACCCATCACTAGGAATGCAGGGACTATGGCTAGGGTTGTAAAGCCAACTCTGTTACTGATGTTGTGCAATGCCAGGTCAATTAACAACAAAACCTCCATGCTGGAAGCACACTTTGCAGAACTCAAGGTAGACCTGGTGTGTGTGACTGAGACCTGCATGAGGGAGGGTGAAACTGTTGCCCTGAAGGAACTTGCCCCTTCTCAGTCCTACAACTGCAGACCTGGGGTTGGGGGAGAGGGGTGGTAATATGAGTTCAGGAGGCTTACTCCTTCAAGGCACTCCCTGTGTCATCAATCCCAGGCCTTGAATGTGTTCACCTTGGATGGGACTCATTTGAGAGTTTGGCCATCTGATTATTCTACAAGCCACCCAATGCACATCCAGATGCCCTTTTGGCCAACTAGAGGCAGAGGCCATCTAGGTGCTACAGTACTCTAGATGTTTAGTTCTGGGTAACTTTAATCTCCACACAGAGCAGCTGTCCTCTGATGGACAATCTCTGGTGATAACTAGACTGATGGACAATCTCTGGTGATAACTAGACTGAGGTGGGTCAGCACTTCTCGTGATGTTGGATTTCATAGTAGCATTCAACATAACTCATCACTTTGGCTCACTGCTTTGCCAACAGGGGGATACGGGGGACAGCTCTACAGTGGCTGATCTCCTTCCTCCAAGGTCATGAACAGAGGTTGCAGTTGGGGAGAGCTTATTGTACTCCTGCCAACATCCACAGGGATGGTTCTCTCCCCAACTTTATTTAATATATTTATGTATACTCTTGCCCAGATGGTCCAATAGTTTGTACTGGGTTGTCATCAATATGTTGATTTATGGTTACTTGGATTCGCCCCCAGAGTCATTTGTCAGCTTCCTATAAGCAATGATGGGATGGATAAAGCAGTCACTTAATACTCAACCCTTTGAAGAAAGTAGCCATGTGACAGGGTAGGAAAAGACCAAGTGAGGAAGTCTGCCTACCCTACCTGGATGGTGTTCAGCTCACAGCTGTACATGAAGCCAGGAATCTGGGTGTAATCTTCAATGCCTTCCTTATTATGGAGGTGCAGATCACGAGAGAAGTGCAGCTGCCATTCTTCCATATTTACAAACTAATCCAGTATATTTGGCACCTAAACGTTCATGTTGATTCATACTCATAAACCAGGCATGCCATGAACAATGAACTGCCTTTTCCTGTTTTGAGCCTACTCATTTGATAATTTGATAATGATTGAAAGTAGATAAACATAAATTTCAAAATTCCTGGTAGAAAGTTGTAAAATTAAATATAAAGTTTCTTAAATTGTAATATGTACATATATTTGTACACTTTCTCCATTGTGATTATCTTACCCTTTAGCTTACTACATTTAATTAATGTTCCATTTGTGCTCACTAAAGACTGCTTATTGCATATACCTTCAGCAGATATGCTAGCAAAGGTTGGATTGATTGATATTTACACATGTATTTATTTTACACATGATGCTCTTACAGTTTAAATAATTTATTTCTATTTGTAGGAGAAGAACAAGAACCAGAAGAATCAATTTTTCCATAATGAAAACCTAAAGGCTGCAGTAGGGAACTTGTTTGCAGCTGGCATGGAGACCACTTCCACTACTTTGCGTTGGGGCCTGTTGCTGATGATGAAGTACCCTGAAATTCAGAGTGAGTGCTTTCCATCATTCTAAGATACCTGGATTACAGTTAAAATTAATGATGAGAATGTAAAGGCATATCAGGTTGCTGTTGGATTCTACCTGAATGAGAGTAAACAGGAAGCAGCACCAGTGAGTTATACTCCCTGTTTCCCGCCAGCTGGTATAGTGCTGAAAGCAGAAGGGGACTGTGAACAGCTTGATCTCTTCAGGGTTTTAGCTTGTGGTGCCTGCGCACTTCTCTCACTGAGCTTACTTCCCATGCTGTGGTGTTGCTCAGTGGAAATAAAAAGTGCTTTGCCATGTAGCTAAAGCATGGATAACTCTCACCGCATTGTTTTTATACATGTAATGCTGTTTTCTGAATTGAATAATCCTATCAGTTTGGTGTAATGGTTATGGTAACAGGCCAAGATCTGAGAGACCCCGTTTCAAATCCCCACTCTACCACCAAAGCTCCCTTGGGCCAATTACATACTCTTATCTTTACGTACCACACAGGGTTGTTGTAAGGATTAATTGAAGGAGATGAGACTAGTGTAAGTTGTTTTGAGTCCCCAGTAAGTAAATAAACAAGGTAAATAATCATAAATAAAAGCCTTGTTGAATACTTTATACCTTGTTCCAGGTTGCTGTGATCCTATATTGGTTATAATAGTTTACACTTTGTAATCTGCCTTGAATTCTCAATTTAAAAGGCAGATGGTAAATAAAGGGCTAGAGATATGAATATGCTTGCACCCTTACTTACCTTCATCCCATCCTTAGGGATGCAAGGGGAGGGGCATAAGGTTTAAACCGAACACCAACACTGGTGTTTTGAAACACCAGGTCTATAAATGATGAGATCTCCATTATTATGCCATCCCGCCTTCTTGTAACCCCACCCCACCATCCCCCACAGGGCAGAACCTTTCTGCCATGGCTGTGTTTCCCAGGGGATGAATTTTAGTTGCGGAGCTGCTCCAATGCCAAAATGTGTCCTCTGCTGGGAAGCAGAACTTGATGGACCAGCTCCACCTCTCAAATGTGTCCTATGCATAAGGGAAGTTTACTTGTAAACCTAATTTAATTAATATTTCTGGTACCTCTTTGCAAACTATCGTTGGGCCAAAGGGGATGCATAGACATTTTTGCATATCAGAAATAGGACAAGAGTGCTCTAATGAGTTGCCATATCCTTCCAGAGGGATAGTTATTACACAAGGTGACCTTTACCTCACTCTGGAATAGCTTAGGAAAGAATTTTCAGACTGTGGCAGTTTGTTAATCCTCTCTGAAAGCCCTCAGTGCTATTTATTTTTATTCATTTATAATTTAATTTCTATCCCACCATTTCCATTGACCAGCTCATGGCAGCCAAGTAATCTTAACACCGCCCGTTGCGCCACGGGCGCCACGGACTAAATAAAAGGGTAAGGGGTTCTGGGGCAGGATGTGTCCGGATTGGACCCTTCCTCCGGACAGACAATCGGAGGAACCAATCGGCAGGTGCGCAGCGCCTGCCAATTGGTCCCTCCGATTTCCAGCCCCAGGAACTGCCAGCCGTGCACAGCACGGCTCGCAGTTGCTCCCTTTGCCGCTGGCCACCTCCGACGCGTCAGGCCAGCTCCCTGCACAGTGGCCTGATGCGGCGAGAGGTGCAAAACGCCTCTCGCCACGTCAGACCGCCGCCCGAGGGACTTGGGGACTGCTTTGAATCCTGCCCGCCGCCTTAAAAAGTTCCCCAAGCCCCGGGGAAGGCGCTCCAGGAGCCATGGATCGCCTTCCCCGGGGCTTGGGGACCTTTTTAAGGAGGCGTGCTGGATTTAAAGCAGTCCCCAAGCCCCGGAGAAGGCGCTCTGCGGCTCCCCCGGGGCTTGGGGACCACTTTAAGTCCAGCACGCCGCCTTTAAAACAGTCCCCAAGCCCCGGGGAAGCCGCGGAGCAGCTTCCCCGGGGCTTGGGGACTGCTTTCAATCCTGCCCACCGCCTTAAAAAGGTCCCCAAGCCCCGGGGAAGGTGCTCCGCGGCTCCCCCAAGGCTTGGGGACCACTTTAAGTCCAGCATGCCACCTTTAAAACAGTCCGCAAGCCCCGGGGGAGCCACGGAGCGGGCAGGATTGAAAGCAGTCCCCAAGCCCCGGGGAAGCTGCTCCGCGGCTTCCCCGGGGCTTGGGGACTGTTTTAAAGGCGGCGTGCTGGACTTAAAGACTGCTTTAAATCCAGCACGCCTCCTTAAAAAGGTCCCCAAGCCCCAAGGGAGCTGCAGAGCGCCTTCCCCGGGCCTGGGGACCTTTTTAAGGCGACGTGGGGCTTGGGGACTGCTTTAAATCCAGCACGCCACCTTAAAAAGGTCCCCAAGCTCCGGGGCTTGAGGAATTTTTGGCTACCTGCGGGGGAGGGGAAGCAAACCCTCTCCTAGGGCCCGCTGTATTTTTTTGACAGCGGGCTCTACTGCTAGTTTACATATAAATCCAAATTAAAACCCCCTATAGATAAAACAGCAGCAGCTTAAGTTGCCGGTGGCTAAACCCTTCTATTCTCCCAGCTCACACAGATGCATATCCGTATAGCAACTCAGATGAGGTTAAGGTAACCACACTGATTGTATTTGCTCACAGATGGGGGAGTCCAGGTCTTAACAAGCCTGGCCTCAACCAAACACCTGGCAAAGACCTTGCAGGCCCTGTAGAACTATCCCAATACCCAGAGTTATTCCTTTATTAATTTCTTCCCTGATTAAATTATGTACCTCAGTTGATTTTCTATCCATGATCACTGGATCATCAAGCCCATTTTAGCAAAGTGGCTCTACCACTCCAAAACACTTATTCAGCTGAGAATACAAATTCTGCAACTACCTGAGTAACCCCTGTGTTACATCACACTGGAAGTTTCCCTTTAACTGAATCAAGGTTTCTTTGTCACAAACTTGCTAGCACCTATAGCAATTCACTTGATTCTTTATTTCATAATTGTAATTAGTTCAAGCATATTGTTTTAGGGGCTAACTGCCCATACCTGGCCTTTGGACATGTTTTTGGCTATTTAAATGCCCCACGGTATATTAGGGTAGGGCGGGTTAGTGCAGCTAAGGTTGGGGGGAGAAGAAATTTAGCACAGGGGGTTAGTTGGTTGTCCACTCTGGGGGTGGGATCATGGAGAGGGAGGCTAAATCAAGGGGTGCATGTTTTGGGGCCGGGATTCCAACGATCACTGGCCAGGGGCACTATGGCTGGGGGAGGAGGTTGGACAAGAGAAGGTGTGGGAGCACTGGTGTCCCATATAGGACCCGGCCATGGAGACATGGCCAGTGCCCTGGGTGTGCTCGATCCCCTTCTAACCTCTGTCCCATCCCCAGGAATGTGAGGGTGGAGGCTAGGGGAAAGGGTCCGACATTGGTCTTCTGCAATACAAGATCGATTAAGATGGACCTTGCTTGCGTGACTGAGACCTGGATGAGGGAAGGCAAATCAGCAGCCTTGAAAGAACTAGCCCCACCAGGCTACTCGGTCCTTCACCAATCTCGGACCCACAAGTGGGGAAAGGGGGTGGCTATTGTGGTCCGGGAGGCTGTCTCCTACAGGGCTCTCCCGGTGCCAGAAATCGGTGGGATGGAGTGTGTTGGTATTGGGTGGGACTTGGTTGACAGTGTGGCTATCTGGTTGGTATACCATCCTCCCAATGCGCTGCCAGATGTCCTACCCCACCTGATGGAGGTGGCGCCCACCTGGGCATTGTGGTATCCCAGGCTCCTGATCCTGGGTGACTTCAATGTCCACGCGGATGCGCCCCCTTCAGGACTTGGTGGGGACCTGGTGTCATCCATGGCGACACTGGGACTCTGGCAATTTGTTGCTGGGCCATCATGCCAGCCACACACTCGACTTGATTTTTGGTGCTGGGATAGAGCTGTGTCTGGATACAGCTCTAGCTCTGCTGTGGTCAGATCACTACGCCCTGTGGGCCCGGCTGAAGATACTACCCATTTGGGCAGCGGGCACATTTTGGCCCACCCGCGGAGACTTATGGATCCAGTGGGATTCCAGAATGCTCTGCGGGACCCGAGGCCTCCTCGCTAGCAGCCTTGGTGGAGGACTGGCAGTCCTGCCTGATGGCTGCTATAGATAAGATCGCCCCTAAACGTCCTCTCTGCCCTTTACTCAAACAGGCTCCCTGGTATACCGGGGCGCTCCGGGAGAAGAAAAGAGAAGTGAGACGACTAGAGCAAGTGTGGTGGAAGATCACGACTAAGCTACAAGAACATCTTATCGCACGCTTATGAGGGCATATAAGATGGCAGTGAAAGTGGCATGAATTTTTTGCCACTGAAATTGTGTTCGCAAGCTCTCGCCCAGAGATGGTGTTGGTCGCCCTGTTGGATGACCTCTGTCGCCAGCTGGATAGAGGCGGGTCAGCAGTGCTAGTTCTTCTGGACCTGTCGGCTGCTTTTGACATTGAGGATTATGAACTGTTGGTCCACCGCCTCACCGGCATGGGGATACAGGGCACAGCCTTGTGCTGGATATGCTCCTTTCTCCAGAACCAGACCCAGAGGGTCGCAGTGGGGGATGAGTTCGCTTACAAACTCTCTTGTGGGGTCCCTCAGGGTGCCGTCCTCTCCCCCACATTGTTCAACATTTTCATGCACCCTCTGGTCCAGCTGGTATGGAGTTTTGGGCTGGGCTGTCACCAGTAGGCTGATGACACCCAGCTCTATCTTTCATGAACAGCTGCCTAGACTCCCCCCCAGAATCATTTGCCAGATGTTTGGAAGCAGTGATGGAATGGTTCGAGCAATGGTACCTCAACCAAGATGGAGGTACTGTGGCTGGGAGGTAGGGGACAGGATCAGGAAGTGCGCCTACCTACCCTGGCAGGGACGCAACTTACCATTGCATCCCAGGCCAGGATCCGGGGTGTGACCATTGATGCCTCCCTGACTATGGAGATGCAGGTCAAGAGAGTAGTAGGTGTTTTTCCACCTTCGCCAGGCCCGGCTACTAGAGCCCTGCATGTCCCCTGAACACTTAGCCACAGTGATCTATGCAAAGGTCACCTCCAGAATAGGTTTCTGTAACTTGCTGTATGCGGGCCTACCCTTATCCTTGATCCGGAAACTTCAGCTAGTGCAAAATGCAGCTGCTAGGGTCCTCACTGGCACATCTTGGAGGGCCCACATCCAGCCGGTGCTGAGGCAGCTGCATTGGTTGCCAATTGCTGACTGGATCCGGTTCAAGGTTTTGGTTTTAACCTTTAAGGCTTTACATGGGTTGGGACCCACATACCTGAGGGACCACCTGTTGCCCTATGCCCCCTGCAGGGCCCTACGCTCTGCGGGTGAAAATTTGCTGGTTGTTCCCGGCCCTGGGGAAGTATGCCTGCCCTGGGCCAGGGCCTTTTACGTCCTGGGCCCAACCTGGTGGAATGAGCTCCCAGGAGAGCTGTGGGCCCTGCGGGATATTTCAACATTCTGCAGGGCCTGTAAAACGGAGCTCTTCTGCCAGGTATATGGTTGAGGCCAGGGCTGGCAAGATAGATCTACGCCCCCCCCCTGGAATCTGAAGTGAACATCATCGGGACCTCCTTCTCCACCCCGCTATTAGTGGGGGGGGAGTCAGTTTTTTTATTGATCTTCCGCCATGTTGGTGATGTTTTATGTCTTTTAAATGGGGTTTTAAGACACTGTGACTCGCCGCAAGGGAGTGGCAGGAAATAAATTGAATAATAATAATAATAATAATAATAATAATAACAACAACAATAACAATAATAACAACAACAATAATAATATATTCAGGAGGAAAGTATTTTTTTAAAGAATTAAGACACATTTATTGGCATAACAGGAGAAAAGTATATTTTAAGAAGTATTATTTTCTATCTAGTTGCTTCTGGAATCTGGTGACTCTAAGAATTAATGTTCTCCAAAACATTCAATTGACAGTCTTGTTGAGTTCTTGGAAAATGGAAGGCTGTGGCATCCTTTACTGTGTCTATCCATCTTCTTTTCCTGCTGTCTTCAACTTTTCCTATCATTATTGGCTTTTCTAAGAAGTCTTGTCTTTGCGGGATATAATCAAAATATGACAATCTCAGTTTCCTTCTGTTAGTTTCTAGAGAGAATTCAGAGTGGATTTAATATAGAATCCACGTACGTGGGGTTTTGGCAGTCCAGAGTATCTCTGAAACTCTCCTTTTCTAGCTCACTTCAAAGGAACCCACTTTCATTCTTAGATAAATTTATTACGGTATTAGACCAGTAGTCAAATTACAAAATTCATAAAAACAACTGGCATTAAATTTCATTCTATTTATTATTTATTATATGATTTCTATCCCACCCCCGTGACAAAGTACGTTTGAGATGACTTACAACAATAATTTAAAACAATAACAATAAAACCCCATAAAAACACCCCTTATACATATAGATGGCAACCTCTTGCTCAGTATATCTAATCCCCTCCTTCCCCCCTTCCTCCATTCAACTGGGGGGTCAGTTTTCTTCTGTCAGCTTTCTTCCATGTGCAACTTCCACATTCATACCTAGCAAAAGGAAAGTCCATAGTATTAATGAAGATTTTGTTATATTTCCTCAGACAAGGTCCAAGAAGAAATTGCAAAAGTGATTGGGTCTGCTCAGCCCCAGACTGAACAT
Organism: Paroedura picta; assembly: GCF_049243985.1. Taxonomy (NCBI): domain Eukaryota; kingdom Metazoa; phylum Chordata; class Lepidosauria; order Squamata; family Gekkonidae; genus Paroedura; species Paroedura picta. The sequence goes on from NC_135369.1 coordinate 184,739,047, forward strand.
CGATCAAAACTGCCATATACAGATGCGGTAATCCATGAAGTTCAGAGATTTGCCAATATTCTCCCTATGAATTTACCACATGCCACCACCGCAGATGTCACTCTGAAAGGATATTTCATTCCGAAGGTGATTAGTGTTCCTCAACTGCATAAACTTTTACAGACTTACATCACTTTATACCTGTTTAGATTTTTTTCCCTACAACACTTAACAAAGTAGCTATTTTTCAGATGTTGAGAAGTTTCAGAGCCAGTCCACATTCATTTCCATGGGAGAGATCTAAATATAGGGCTGGTCCATTGAAAAGGCACACCTAGGCAATTGCCTAGGCCAGGGGTAGTCAACCTGTGGTCCTCCAGATATTCATGGACTACAATTCCCATGAGCCCCTGCCAGCAAACGTTGGCAGGGACTCATGGGAATTGTAGTCCATGGACATCTGGAGGACCACAGGTTGACTACCCCTGGCCTAGGGCATCAGAGGTGGAAGGGCATCAGATCATCCCTGTTATCTGCTTGCTCACAGTATCAAGGACTGCTGTGGTGAGCTGTAGATTCAAGAGTTGGCTCTAGCTCCAGTGGGCAGCCCATGAAAAGCTTGCTTGTTCCCTGATACTCACTGTTATTGGTGGGAGACTGGGCAGGGCCTTTTTCTGGGTGGTGAGAGAAACAGCAGGGTGGCTCTTTCCTTGCAATGCAGGGTGGGGAGGAGTTTACACAGCAGCCTAGTCATAGGCCAAGAGGACTAAAAATGCTTATGCTGGCTCAGTACCTTTCAATATATCTTCAGTTCTTCACCATTGCTTTGATTCCCCAGGGAACACATATCCTTCCATTGCTGTATTCTGTGTTGTACGATGAATCTCAGTGGGAAAAACCATTTCAATTCTATCCTGAGCACTTCCTTGATTCCGATGGAAAGTTTGTCAAGAGAGATGCCTTCTTGCCTTTCTCTGCAGGTAAATTCTTTTATATTGACCATTTTGGATTTCATTAATAGATCCAGGGCCATTGAACTGGCAGAACACCATCCCAGCTGTCCATTTCGCATTTATTCTTTCTAGATTAGCATTATTTCTCAATATAATTAATCACTGTGTTGTACTACACTTCCACAGCTATAAGGGTTTGCATAAAGATATATGTACACCAAAAGTAATGCCTATGCAAATAAGAGCTGGAGGTGTAATAATTTCTACAAATGCTGTTGACCTAAGTCTCTTGCTTGGCATAATTCCTTGGGGAAAATGCTATAAAAATATTGCACAGAACTTCAGTAAGCACTGCTTCCTTGTCCCTTCTGCACTGTCACAGGTCGGCGAATGTGTGCAGGTGAGACCCTGGCCAAAATGGAGCTCTTCCTCTTCTTTGCAAGTCTTCTGCAGAGATTCACTTTTCAGCCACCCCCTGGGACATCTAAGGAAGACCTGGACCTGACCCCAGTATCTGGGATTACTTCACCTCCAATGCCTTACACTTTCTGTGCTTTGCCACGATCTTAACTTCCCGCCATGCTTAGCTCTCCCCACTATTTTCCTTTTCTGCAATTTCTAGCCGCCCAAGGAGATTTCAGACTCTTTGGAACCAGGCTGTGTTTTATCACAAACTTCAGTAATTCACATGCCTGTTTGTGAAAGCCTCATAAGCGAGATTAAAATTTGGTCCTAGTTTCTTCAGTCATTTGCCGCATAGAGAAAAAGCATTACTGTTTCTGTCATTTCTTCTCTTGATACATTCCAAATCCCCTTGAATCACCAAGACAACAAAGTTTGGGGAGTATAATATTAACTTCCAAGTTCACTTCCATCCAACAATATCAGCAATGTAGACCCAACAGATATATTCCATTACTGCTAGGATTTGGACATCAGACGAGCTTTGTCTGGATTTGCCTTCCCATTCCACTAACTCTGGAACTTGTTTCGACAGTTATACTGCCCTGAGTCTGAGAAGGATTTATAAAACAAAGACCTCAAGTTCACGGGATGAGAAACAAACCCAACTGAATTATTGGTGAAACTATTTTTGTGGTGGAGAGTAGAACACGAATTTAAGTGAGACAAAACGCTATAGCAGGGGTAGTCAAACTGCGGCCCTCCAGATGTCCATGGACTACAATTCCCAGGAGCCCCTGCCA